>NC_071521.1:10992500-11617500 GCF_027887155.1 Malaclemys terrapin pileata | reverse complement strand
GACTGCTGACAGAGCCTGTTTGATGGCTTCAGCACATACGCTCCACAACCAGAAGTACTGGCCTGGAACCTCAAAGGTATTTAGGTGCCTAACTCCAAAGTACCTAAACACTTCTGAGGATCTGGGCCAGCGTGTGTCTGTGGTGGCGCTGGGCTCCGCTCTCATCCCTCTCTGTGGGGCAGGGAGGGGAGAGAAATGCCATCACCCACTTTCCTCCCCTCCGCTTCGGGCTGGCACTGCTGGGCCTGGCCCTCCCCTGAGCCGCCTGCCCATCATGACACTGTCTGGTGGTGCACAGCGTCCTGATGTGGGTTGCTGTGCAGCAAAGTCCAAGCTAAATCCAAGGCTCTGTACCTGCCCCCGAGCCATGCTCTCAGGTCCTGGAGGGAGGCTGCAGAAATTGGGACCATCCCACGGATTTAAAAATGGGTGTCGTAATTTCCCTGTCTTGAAACAGAAACAGGGCGGTAATGATTATAAAGGGGATTCTTTACTGAAGCTGCTGGCAGACAAGAGCCTGGTGGTTCTCTTGGGCTCTCCAGCTCCCAGGCTGACTAACAGTCTGTGCTGCCTCCTGTCTCCATGCTGGGTCTGCCCAAGTCCTGGGCTGGGGGAGGCAGCCCGGGTACAGGCTGCTGACTGCAGTCCAGGTGCTGACCTGAACTGTGGGCATGTCGGGCTTAATGGCATATGGTGGCTGAGGGCGGTTGAGCTTTCAGGTGAGAAACCCCTGAGGAAGCAGTGGGAAGGGCGAGGCTATGGGTGAGGGGGCTGTTTTGTTTCAAGCCCTCTCAGGGGTTAATCTGGAAAGCCTCCAGATTGTCTTTGCCAAGCCTTCCTATCTTGGTGTCATCCGCAAATATTCTAAACACATTCTCCACTCCGTTATCCAAGTCCTCAATGAAAATATTGAATAGTACCGGACCCAGGACTGACCCCTGCTGGACAGTTTGACAGCGAACTATTGATAACTCCTCTTGGAGTGTGGTCTTTCAACCAGTTGGGCATCCACCTTATAGTAATTTCACCTAGACCACGTTTCCCTGCTTTGCTTATGAGAATCTCATGTGGGACTGTGTCAAAAGCCATGCTAAAATCATGATCTATCGCATCTTCTGCTTCCTCCCATCCGCTAGGCCAGTAGCTCTCTTTGGGGCCGGATCGGAGGGGCTCCGGTATCACAGTGATGGCCACAGCAGAAAAGCCACGCCAGAACTTCCCAGAAAGCCAGTGCATCCCAGTGGCCTCAATGGAGTCGGACTGAGCCTTCCTAGTGCAGAGTGCCAGAAAGGGCTGACGCTGGCTGGTTGCCATCCCATAAGCTGCTTTCACCGAGCAGTTCAACTGCCTCCCAGTGGCTTGTTCGTCCCCTGGCAACACGAGACACCTGTCCCACCTCTCCTCTCCTTTCTCTCCACAGAGGCAAGCACGGTGTGGGGCGCATTGACATTGTGGAGAATCGGTTCATCGGCATGAAGTCCCGAGGTGAGAGCCCCTCCCATGTACAACTCTCTCCCACGCCCCAGCCCCAGGCAGCTCTAAGGACCTCACTCTCCAAAAAAAGAGCTGGCTACTCTCCACCGCTCAGCCGTGCTTGGGCAGAGTGCAGGATCCAGACCTATGGAGCCCTATGGGTGAATCCTGGCCCCGCTGATTGAAGTGAAAGGGAGTTTTGTCACTGATTCAACAGAGCCAGGATTCCACCCTCTGAGAGCGCTTATCCAGCCTCCCTCACCATTGTAGGTGAGCGTCTGGTCATCAAGAATTGCCCTCGATATAACCAGCAGCCTTTCTTAATAGTAACTAATGCTCATTGGATTAAGGGGCCCTGTTCCGTTCCTCGTTTGGGGCCCAGTGTGCACAGGACTGGGGCCTGTGATTGTAAGGTTTTTTAGGTAGGGACTTTGTTTGTGCGTGTGAGAGAGATTCCTGATTGAGGCCTCAAGGTGTTACTGCAACACAATTAATAAATAATATTAACCAGATGCACGTCTTCCCACCTAAAAAAGCATCTCTCTAAAATCTCCCTTTCTTTTCCTGTGGACCTCTGAGTCTAGAATCAATTTTTCATTTTTAAGGACTTTTAACTTTCCTCTTCAGTGAAGAACGTTGAAAACTCCAAGGAACTTCCTTCTAGTATCTTGAGCTAAATGAACCAAAAGGGAAAACAGTAAATATCTAAGCCATTATTTTTTTACTAGTGGACAAATGTCAAGGTTTAGTCAGGGAGGGGGATTCAGTGTTGCCAAATCTCATGATTTTGTCACAAGCTCTCACAATATTTAGTGTTTTCCAAGCCCCAGCTCCTGGAGTCAGGGGATTATGTTAGTCTCGGCTTTCATTCAAAAATGTGAGTTTCTAGCCCTGAAGATTGGAGGGATAAGCTTGGGAACAAGAGTTCCTAAAGGTTAGTAACTCAGAAGGCAAATAATCTCTTGATATTTTTATTTATTTATTTATTTATTTTGGATGGCCTGACTCTTAAACTCTTGGGGTTGTCATTAGTCGGTGAGAAACAGCTTTGTTGAAAATCTCAGGGGACAAGAGCTGCCTCCTTCCGAGGTGAATATCAGTACAGCTAGTTAGCGTCTCCATTTCATCCTCCCCCCTTCAACTCTCGTTAATAGCTATGTATGTGCACCCTTTATTTAAACCTACCCTAGGCAGCAAGGCAGGAGCTAATATTATGATAGCATTTCACAGCAAAATACAACCCACCTCAGTCTTCCTTCAGATCAAGACAGGAGGGAATTATTTACACGTGCATTACTGCAGCCAAAGGCCCAACCCCCCTGGTTTGATTTTTAGTTAGCACAATTGAATTAAAAAAACCATCAGCCCTCTAAACCTTTGTTTGTGATTCTCCGGACACTGAGTCATGTGTCAAGATCTTTTTTCTGTTTGTTTTATTTTGAAGAACCACTGACGTGCTCCAGTGACCCTTGCAGCATTCAATAATTGCCCTAACCCCCATTTAACCATCATGTCCGTTTTCCGTGTGTCATTCGTGAGTGATCGCCAATGTGTTTGGGTGTAAACAGGAGATTTCTCCTTTGCAGTCAGCCTCCTCCAGCTAGGGCGACAATCCGAGCGTTACAACATTAGACGTTGCCATGATGCTGCAGGCCCCTGCGCTGGGGCATTGCTGACCACGTAAAACATGTAACATTGTGCTTATTACGCTTCATTATTTGTACTACCATAGCATGTAGGAGCCCTACTCCTGGACCAGGGCCCCATTCTGTGTCCATCTAAGCATTTAAGTGCATGTTTAACTTTAAGCATGTGCTTAGTCCCACTGACATCAGCAGGACTGCGGGCAAGTCTACGCTACAAAATTAAATCACTTTTGCATGTCCACCCTATGCTCCTTGTGTCAGCAGTGCACGTCCTCACCAGGAGCACTGGTATCGATTGTATTGTGAGTGGGGGGGCATTGTGGGATGGCTACTGAAAGGCAGCCCCAGTTGATGTAAGCAACACCCTGCATCAACCTAACTACATCAACTTAAGCTCTACGCCTCTCGTGGAGGTGGAGTTAGTTAGTTGGCGTAGTGGGCGAGTTACATCGGTGGGAGCGGACATTTTAGTGTAGACGCTTACAGAGTTAGGGCGACATAAGCTGCCTTGCATCAACCTAACTCTGCAGTGTAGACCAGGCTGAAGCTTATGCCTAACTTTGCTAAATTAGGCCTGGTTTATACACAGGTTTTGTACTGGTATAATTTCATCAGCTAGGGATATGCATTTTTTCCCCCTATATAGTTATACCAGTAACACCTAACATGGTATAAAGGTGTCTTACCCCTGTAAATTTATTCCACTTCCTATTCAGGAATAAGCTCTACCCATCTAGGGGCACGTCTTTGCTACCCGCCGGATTGGCGGGTAGCAATCGATCTATTGGGGATCAACTTATCCCATCTAGTGAAGATGCGATCAAATCGATCCCTGATCGCTCTGCCGTCGACTCCGGAAATCCACCGCGGCAAGAGGCGGAAGCGGAGTCGACGGCGGTGCGGCAGCGGTCGACTCGCCGCCGTCCTCACAGCCAGGTAAGTCAACCTAAAATATGCAACTTCAGCTACGCTATTCACATAGCTGAAGTTGCATATCTTAGGTCGACCCCCCCCCTCCCTGTAGTGTAGACCTAGCCTAGGTACCTTTTTACTGGTATAACTGCATCCCCACTAGGAGGTTTGTACTGCTTTAACTACATCAGTATAAGTAAAGCCATACAACATTTGTGACTAGACCATGTTTTAGGGCCGGGATACATACATACACATACACACACACACATACACACACACACATACACACACACACATACACACACACACACATATACACACACACACACACACACACACACACACGTGTTTTATATATTATATATAATATGAGAGAGAGAGGAAAAAAAAAAGCTGAGGGGAGATATGATTGCTCTCTATAGATATATCCGAGGGATAAATACCAGGGAGGGAGAGGAATTATTTAAGCTCAGTCCCAATGTGGACACAAGAACAAATGAATATAAACTGGTCATCAGGCAGTTTAGACTTGAAATTAGACGAAGGTTTCTAACCATCAGAGGAGTGAAGTTCTGGAACAGTCTTCCAAGGGGAGCAGCGGTGGCAAAAGACATATCTGGCTTCAAGACTGAGCTTGATAAGTTTATGGAGGAGATGGTATGATGGGATAGCTTAATTTTGGCGATGAATTGATCTTTGACTATTAGCAGTAAATATGCCCAGTGGCCTGTGATGGGATGTTAGATGGGATCTGAGTTACTACAGAGAATTCTTTCCTGGGTGCTGGCTGGTGAGTCTTGCCCACATGCTCAGGGTTTAGCTGATCGCCATATTTGGGGTCAGGAAGGAATTTTCCTCCAGGGCAGATTGGCAGAGACCCTGGGGGGATTTCGCCTTCCTCTGCAGCGTGGGGCATGGGTCACTTGCTGGAGGATTCTCTGCATCTTGAAGTCTTTAAACCATGATTTGAGGACTTCAATAGCTCAGACATAGGTTAGGGGTTTATTACAGGAGTGGGTGGGTGAGATTCTATGACCTGCGTTGTGCAGGAGGTCAGACTAGACGATCATAATGGTCCCTTCTGACCTTAAAGTCTATGACTCTATGAGAGGAAATTGCTGGTTGGGAAGGTGAGGGACTGTTTGTACATAGAAATGTAGGGCTGGAAGGGACATCGAGGTCATCAAGTCCAGCCCCCTGAGCTGAGGCAGGACCACATAAACCTAGACCACATGCTCATCTCTTGGTATCAGCAATGGTGTGAAAGGTCTTACATAAATCATATGTTTACATTTGTTAAACTTCAGACTGTATAACAGCTATCGCAGTGGAGTTCTCTTGGGGTTGGTCTACATGCATAAATTGTACTGTTTTAACTATACCCGTGTAGAGAAAATAGTACAACTAGAGCAAGGCAAAAAATTTTGGATGAATAATTTATTTGCTGGAAAATGCATTTTCGGGTCCGCCTAAATGATTCATAAACTTGGGCTGAATTTGGCAAATGGTTTTGGCTGAAACAAAAATTTTTTTTTTAAGTTTAGAAATTTAACAAGTTTTTTGTGTGTTTTTGTTTTGTTTTTAAGGGTAAATATCAGGGGGGGAAAGTTGTTTTGGTTTGAATGAAACTAGGGCTGTCAAAAGATTAATTTTATTAATCATGATTAATTGTGCGATTAAACAATAATATATCATTTACTTAAATATTTTTGGGTGTTTTTCTACTTTTTCAAATATATTGATTTCAATTACAACACAGAGTGCAAAGTATACAGTGCTCATTTTATATTTATTTTTGATTACAACCTAGTACTGTAGTGCAATCTCTTTATAATGAAAGTTGAACTTACAAATGTAGAATTAGGTACAAAAGATAACTGCATTAAAAATAAAACAATGTAAAACTTTAGAACCTACAAGTCCGCTCAGTCCTACATTAGCCAATCACTCAGACTAACAAGTTTGGTTATAATTTGCAGGAGATAGTGCTGCCCGCGCCTTTTTTACAATTAGGCTTTCGGTTAGCACTGTCGTAGCCAGCATCGCAAGATAATTTACGTGCCAGATGCACTAAAGATTCATATGTCCCTTCATGCTTCAACCACCGTTCCAGAAGACGTGTCCATGCTGATGACCGCTTCTGCTCAATTACGATCCAAAGTAGTGCGGACTGATGCATGTTCATTTTCATCATCTGAGTCAGATGCCCCCAGCAGAAGGTTGACTTTCTTTTTTTGGTGGTTTGGGTTCTGTAGTTTCCGCATCTGAGTGTTGCTCTTTTAAGACATCTCAAAGCATTCTCCACACCTCGTCCCTCTCAGATTTTTGGAAGGCATTTCAGATTCTTAAACCTTGGGTCGAGTGCTGTATCTCGCCTTACAAAAAAGGTACCAATGTGAGATTTCTGTTTTGTCAAATCTGCAGTGAAAGTGTTCTTAAAACAAACATGTGCTGGGTCATCATCTGAGACAGCTATAACATGAAATATATGGCAGAATGTGGGTAAAACAGAACAGGAGACATACAATTCTCCTCCAAGGAGGTCAGTCACAAATTTAATTAATGCATTATTATTTTTAATGAGCATCATCAGCATGGAAGCATGTCCTCTGGAATGGTGGCTGAAGCATGAAGGAGCATATGAATGTTTAGCATATCTGGCACGTAAATACATTGCAATGCCGGCTACAAAAGTGCCATGTGAATGTTTGTTCTCACTTTCAGGTGACATTGTGACTAAGAAGCAGTCAGCATTATCTCCCATAAATGAAAACAAACTTGTTTGAGCGATTGGCTGAACAAGAAGTAGGACTGAGTGGACTTGTAGGCTCTAAAGTTTTACATTGTTTTGTTTTTGAGTGCAGTTATGTAATCAAAAAATCTACATTTGTAAGTTACACTTTCACGATAAAGAGATTGCACGTCAGTACTTATATGAGGTGAATTGAAAAATACTATCTCTTGCTTATTTTTACAGTGCAAATATTTGTAATAAAAAATATTAAGTGAGCAGTGTACACTTTGTATTCTGTGTTGTAATAGAAATCAGCGTATTTGAAAATGTAGAAAAACATCCAAAAGATTTAATAAATTTCAATTGGTATTCTATTATTTAACAGTGCGATTAAACATGATTATTATTTTTTTTTAATCGCAGTTAATTTTTTTTTTTTAGTTAATCACGTGAGTCAACTGCGATTAATTGACAGCCCTAAATGAAACATTATTTTTTTTTCTCCAAATATTCCTTCAGCTCCCGCTACGACCCACCCCTTGTGGATGCAGGTATATAGGTATAGCTCTTCCCAGAAGGGCTGGGGAATAAGCATTACCGGTAAAAGACTCCTTTATACTGAGAGAATTAAGCCACACTATGGATTGTACCATGTAACTCTTTGTTAGTAGAAAATCACACCCCTAACTGAAACAGTCTAGTGACTACAAAAATGGTGTGTAGACCAGGCATCAGAGATCATGGGATGCAGCCTCTGGGCCTCATCGCAGGAATACTCCTCTAGGACAATGGCAGGGAGAGAATTCATGAAACTGGTTGAAATTTTGATAGGGAAAAAAACAGGGAAAGTGTTTGAATTCCCCTTCTCCCATTCATGTGACCAACTCTCAAGAGCTGGTTAGGAATTTTGAAATGTCAATTTCAAGTTTTGATGGGGGGGGGGGGAATTGAATTACCATTTTCCCCCTGTTCTTTTCCATGCTGCTATTATTGCTAATTAGAAAACAGTTTGTTGTTGGTTGGTTATTGTAGCACTTGTGGAGGGGTAGGTGCTTTCTTGTTCCAAAGAGCTCCTGGCCTAGGGACAGACCGACACAGGAGGTAGGGAAGGGACAAAAAACGGGATTTGTTTTATACAAGTCAGCGCAGAAGAATTGGGATGAGTTTTGGAGGAAGTACGTGCCAGGAACCTGTGAACCTAGGCCAGAATGGTGGCTATTCCATAGCTAAGCTCAGGGCCCCTCAAGCCATGCAGATCTCTGGTACGATCAGGGGAATGCAGAACAGGCTTTCCCAAGCTGGTTCTTCACCAGCTCCTTGATTAAACTTTTCTGGGCTTCTGTGCAGAGAAGTCGTGGTCCAGGCTTTGACACAGGATCTCCAAGAGTGCCAGATTGTGATACCAGGACCCCTAGATCTGTACCATGAACGAGGGCCCAGGGGACAGGAGGCTGTGGGTGATTGGAATCTAAAGAGAAGTTCTCTTTCAGTGTCTTGGTGATTGATAATAGTGGGGGAAGGAACCAGAGAGAAGGGAACAAGCATGTGAGCCACTCTGAAGAAGTATTTTAATCATAGACTGGGGCACCCAACTTGTGCCCAAGCGAGAGACATGCTGGCAGCTTCCTACCCGCCCCAGGGGGGAAATCCTGGCTCCACTGGAGCCCATGGCAAAACTCTCATTGGTTTCAGTGGGGCTAGGCTTCCACCTCAGGGCTGCCCCTTGCTTTCTGCAGAAAGCGGCTGCCCTCCTCTTTTAATATGTAGAGGCAACTGGGCCATGGGAGAGACCAGTCCCAATAGTCATTTCTCCTTCCTGATCCAAGTGCAGCAGGGTTAGACTGCTGCTGGTTTACACCTTGATTCAGCAAAGAGGGACACGGCTGGACTCCTATACCTGGGCAAAGCCCCTTAACTTCATTGGGGCTCCCCATGGGCACATGGTTTCCTTGTGGGATCCAGGGCCTTGCTGCGGGGACTGGGGATCACCACCTTCCCCATTACCCATCGCATAGTCACCGCTTACATTAAGGGGAGATGGAATGGGGGGACATTGCCATGGGAATTCTAATGTCCACCCCGACGAGCAAAGGGGGGGAGGTGAGAAGGGAAAAATTCAGTTGTATTGATTTTTACAAAGCCTCTCACTGAAATTCGTTACGGACTCCCGGGAGGAGGGCGAGCGGGGAAGCTTGGCACCAGTGTCCTAAGCCCTATTTTCCAGGTTTGGTTGTCTATGTTTTAGTGGGAGGCCGGTGGCTAATTCATAGTGCTCCGGGCGCCCATGCTTGGCAGCACAGCTCCCGCCTGCCGGCGACAATGGGGCCGAACCAGCTAAGCGCCGCCGCAGCTCGAGAGGGCAGGCTGCAAATGGGAGTCGTTTTCCTGCCTCGTGCGGCTTTTCATGGCCTCATTATCAAATTATCGTTTTAACTCTGAAGGGGGGCTAATTAGGGAAGTAAATGAAATCGGCGGGGAGGAAGCGGGAAGGGAGGGGACAGTCGGGCTTCTGCCTCTGCCAAAAGAGCTGGGTGTTTCATTTCCTCCTTGCCTGACTGCAGGCCTGCCCAAGCCCCTCGGTGCGGACGCAGGGAGGCTAGCTTGCGTAGCAGCACAGCGGGGTCCTTTGCCCCAGGCAGCTGATGGCGCTTTGGGAATAGAGCTCGGCGGGGACCATCCCCCACCCCGGATCGTAATCCCCAAGAACTTTGGAGGGATTGCACAGTCAGGGATGAACTTAGTAACTCGGCCCCTTGGGACGTGCTTGGCCAGCAGGATCCCAGAGTGTAGCCATTAAGTGCTCTCTCTTGTTCCCCCCGCCACCAGCCGTGGGATCCTCCTTGCTCTGAGCTCGGCTCCGGACCCTGCTGTGCCGGGCACTGTACAGACACTTCCCTGCCCTAAAGCTCGGACTGTCAAACCTCCGGGGCCCTCCAGGTCTGCTGTCCGTGTGAGCTTGTGCATCACGCAGGAGGCTGGGGCGGGGGCATTCTCACTTTTGATCTCGTGTCCCCCTCATTTTCCCTTTTGGACCCCTTTTGGCGGGAATCGGCAGGGCATGTCAGCATATTGATCCCTGTTGAAATTGACAGATCACAGTCAATACGGCTAAACGGTTCAGTTCACGGTAAACTGACAGTAGAGGTTACAAATTAGAAAATTTTAAGCAGCAGCTGTCTCCGTTCCTCTCCCCTTCTTCCCGTCCACTTCCCCTCCCCCCCACATCCCCTTTCTCAGCAGTAATTATGGTGTGATTGAAGCGCCGCCAGGCTGCATCGCTGACACCTCTGTCTTTTTCCTGTAAACACGGGGAGATGAAAATAGACACTTGGAGACGCTGTGAGTGTCACTTTGAAGGTGTCTCTTGTCTCCTCCATTGCAATGCTGGGAGCTCGGCTGTCACTTCTCTCCCCTCCTTGCGCAGTGGTTCATACGCCGACTGTCAAAGGCGCTCGGAACCGCAGTCTTTTAGCATCAGATTTCTGTCACAAATCAAATAAAAATAATAAAGAAACAGACAGACAGCGCTCGTCTGCTCTGCGTCCCCTGCCGCGAGCGGAGGGGAAATGTGGGTGGGGGAGGGAAAGAGACATAAAAAACAAGCTTTTGATCAGTCCAAATTAACTTTAACACCTTCTAAGGGAAGGTGCAGGAATATTAATTGTATTATTGGCGGTACGTGTTGCTTTTAAATGTTCTGTTTGGAGCAGTTGCCTTGCTGCCGCAGTCTCTCTGAAGCCCAATACGTCCGCCTCTCCAGAGGGTCTAATGTACCAGTAAGTGCCCCCAGGGCATTATTTTATGTGCATTACGCTAACTCCTTGTCAGAGGATGTTGTGAAGGCCAAGACAATAAAGGGTTCAAAAAAGAACTAGATAAATTAATGGAGGATAGGTCCATCAATGGCTATTAACCAGGGTGGGCAGGGATGGTGTCCCTAGCCTGTTTTCCAGAAGCTGGGAATGGGCGACAGGGGATGGATCACTTGATGATTCCCTGTTCTGTTCATTTCCCCCAGGGCACCTGGCATTGGCCTCTGTCGGAAGATAGGACACTGGGCTAGATGGATCTTTGGTCTGACCCAGTATGGCCGTTCTTTTGTACTTATTGTTCTAGGTGCTGTACGCTTGTCTAGTGAGCAATTCAGTTCAGAGACTGTCTTGTCATCATCAAAATAGGCAAATCGTGGGAGGAGAGGAATCGTACAGGTGGAGAAACTGAGTCAGTGAGAGGCCCACTTGACTTGCCCAAAGGCAGCAATTGATTCCCCTTGGTCAGGTCACCCACAGAGAGGTGTAACTGAATGACACCTCCTCTTGCAATTGAGCGTGACTTCGGCTCCAGTCTGGTCCCGTTGACAGATGTATGTTTTAGCCGTGGCTTTTCGGTGGTCAGTGGGGTTTCTTCCTCTCTTCTTCCCTTTAATAGGCAGGGCTGGGTAATTCAATGCCTGGTTGCTCTGTGAGCAAGGATAAGGGCAATTCCCACTCAGGTGTCAAGGCCTTACCTGATTGTGACGCCCACATCCTGGCTGGACTAGCAGCAGGGGGCTTGAACCCGGGATCTCTAGCTCTTAATGCATGAGCTGCTACTGCCTGAGTTAAAAGACCCATCTCTCTTACCCAAGGCTGTAGCAGACTCATCAATTGCTAGTTGTCCTAGTCACCAGTGCCCCACCAAGTAGGCAGAATGTACGTGATCTCCACGGGGGTCAGGAAGGAATCTCCTCTCCTCCCCTCTCCCATCAGTCAGGCGTGTGATGGAGGTGGTTGCTCTTCACTCTGAAGCCTGGAGTATTATCCACTGCTGTATGCAGGATATTATTATTATTATTATCTATAGATTCATAGATTCTAGGACTGGAAGGGACCTCGAGAGGTCATAGAGTCCAGTCCCCTGCCCGCATGGCAGGACCAAATACTGTCTAGATCATCCCTGATAGACATTTATCTAACCTACTCTTAAATATCTCCAGAGATGGAGATTCCACAACCTCCCTAGGCAATTTATTCCAGTGTTTAACCACCCGGACAGTTAAGAACTTTTTCCTAATGTCCAACCTAGACTTCCCTTGCTGCAGTTTAAGCCCATTGCTTCTTGTTCTATCCTTACAGGCTAAGGTGAACAAGTTTTCTCC
This sequence comes from Malaclemys terrapin pileata, assembly GCF_027887155.1. Classification (NCBI taxonomy): domain Eukaryota; kingdom Metazoa; phylum Chordata; order Testudines; family Emydidae; genus Malaclemys; species Malaclemys terrapin. The sequence goes on along the minus strand of NC_071521.1, from coordinate 11,605,595 downwards.
CTCCTCCTTATGACACCCTTTTAGATACCTGAAAACTGCTATCATGTCCCCTCTCAGTCTTCTCTTTTCCAAACTAAACAAACCCAATTCTTTCAGCCTTCCTTCATAGGTCATGTTCTCAAGACCTTTAATCATTCTTGTCGCTCTTCTCTGGACCCTTTCCAATTTCTCCACATCTTTCTTGAAATGCGGTGCCCAGAACTGGACACAATACTCCAGTTGAGGCCTAACCAGCGCAGAGTGGAGCGGAAGAATGACTTCTCATATCTTGCTCACAACACACCCGTTACTACATCTCAAAATCATGTTTGCTTTTTTTGCAACAGCATCACACTGTTGACTCCTATTTAGCTTGTGGTCCACTATAACCCCTAGATCCCTTTCTGCCGTACTCCTTCCTAGGCAGTCTCTTCCCATTCTGTATGTGTGAAACTGATTTTTATTTTTTCCTAAGTGGAGCACTTTGCATTTGTCTTTGTTAAATTTCGTCCTGTTTAACTCAGACCATTTCTCCAATTTGTCCAGATCATTTTGAATTATGACCCTGTCCTCCAAAGCAGTTGCAATCCCTCCCAGTTTGGTATCAGCCGCAAACTTAATAAGCGTACTTTCTATGCCAATATTGAAGTTGTTAGTGAAGATATTGAACAGAGCTGGTCCCAAAACAGACCCTTGCGGAACCCCACTTGTTATGCCTTTCCAGCAGGATTGGGAACCATTAATAACAACTCTGAGTACGGTTATCCAGCCAGTTATGCACCCACCTTATAGTAGCCCCATCTAAATTATATTTGCTTTGTTTATCAATAAGAATATCATGCGAGACCGTATCAAATGCCTTACTAAAGTCTAGGTATACCACATCCACAGCTTCTCCCTTATCCACAAGACTCGTTATCCTATCAAAGAAAGCTATCATATTGGTTTGACATGATTTGTTCTTCACAAATCCATGCTGGCTGTTCCCTATCACCTTACCACCTTCCAAGTGTTTGCAGATGATTTCCTTATTTACTTGCTCCATTATCTTCCCCGGTACAGAAGTTAAACTAACTGGTCTGTAGTTTCCTGGGTTGTTTTTATTTCCCTTTTTATAGATGGGCACTATATTTGCCCTTTTCCAGTCTTCTGGAATCTCTCCCGTCTCCCATGATTTTCCAAAGATAATAGCTAGAGGCTCAGATACCTCCTCTATTAGTTCCTTGAGTATTCTAGGATGCATTTCATCAGGCCCTGGTGACTTGCAGGCATCCAACTTTTCTAAGTGATTTTTAACTTGTTCTTTTTTTATTTTATCTGCTAAACCTACCCCCTTCCCATTAGCATTCACTATGTTAGGCATTCCTTCAGACTTCTCGGTGAAGACCGAAACAAAGAAGTCATTAAGCATCTCTGCCATTTCCAAGTTTCCTGTTACTGTTTCTCCCTTATGTGTTACTGGAGCACCTGGGAGCACTCCTGGACCAGGGCCCCATTGTGCTGGGCACTGTACAAAATCAGAACAAGAAGACAGTCCCTGTTGGGATGTTCTGGGCCAGTGATCCAGTCTGGCATGATAAATCCGTTGTGTCTAAAATTGTTCCTCGACTCCTTAGCCCTTGTGGATCTACTGAGCAGCAAACATTCTCAGGTACCCGAACCTGGACAAAGGCATTTTCCTGCTTTGGTTCATTTCATGTTTCTGTGCCCTTTTTGCAGGGGGTTAGAGTCTCCCATTCGTTTGTGCTGAATTTTCCAGTTAGATGAATACTTTGCCACTGTGCGATATTGAATTGACCTGTAAAGCTGTTAAAGCCTGCAGCATGCCCACTTGATTTTAAATATCTCTCTAGTTCACAGCATTAGTCAGAGCCACTCCTCAAGATGTATTGTACATTCAAGTATATTTTGGAGCCACAACAATTTAACATTGTTGCTGCTTTTTTTTTTAAGGCATCTATTTTTGTAGTGTGATACAACAAAACACAATGTGTGAGCTCCTCCTGCTGGTTGTGCAGCAGTATTTTAGCTGTTTGCCAGGACCAGAAATGTTCAACAATGTATGTGCAGCACAGCTGTTTTCACTTGTATATTGGAAATATGGGGACGGAGAGGAGAGACGGCAGGTGGTATTCTTTGTGAGTATGTACAGTCCTGAGATATGGGTGTACATAAGAACGGCCAGACTGGATCAGACCAAAGGTCCATCCGGCCCAGTGTCCTGTCTACCGACAGTGGCCAAGGCCAGGCGCCCCAGAGGGAGTGAACCTAACAGGCAATGATCAAGTGATCTCTCTCCTGCCATCCATCTCCAACCTCTGACAGACAGAGGCTAGGGACACCATTCCTTACCCATCCTGGCTAATAGCCATTAATGGACTGATATGTGTGTATATGTGTTTTGAGGGTATGCATGCTGCATGTATGTGCTTTGTAGCTAAGCCTACTGTGTGTGCATTCTGCATATTTATTGGGCACGCAGTGTGTGTGTGCACTTCATGAACATGCATGCTGCGTGTGACCTGCTGATTTTGTGTGTGTGTGTGTGTGTGTGCGCGCGTGTGCATACATCTACTTCCCAACAGTCCTGGGTTTTGGGGGACTCTCCCACATTGACGCTCCAAGCCCCTGTCCCGCAAAAGGGACATTTTGACCTGGATCCACTGTTTGAGCAGGCCCTGAAACGGAATGGTGTTGTGACCTGGTGCCTGGGGTCACAGCACCACTGAGGACTTGGTCCATCCCCCCCACACCCTGTCTCTGTCTATGGAGGGGCAGATGGGTCAAATCTGAGTGGCGCTGCGGCCCATGCTCTAGGTCACATCTCCCATCCCACTTGAGCCACTTGAAACATTAAGAGGTGCGTGTGTGTGTGTGTGTGTCACTTGACCATGCAGGCGTGTGTAACTGCAGAATATGCCTGAGTGCCTACCTGCTGTGTCCGGCACATGGCGATGGATACATGCTTCATCCGCAGGCATCGTGTACGCGCGATGTGGAGGTGAATGAGGGTAGTGGCATGGTTCAAATTTAACCAGAAATACATCAATGTAAACCAAGCCGAGAGAGGCTGGAACAAAGGAACCTGGCTTTTCTGCCTCTGCCTCCAGAGAAGCCCAACCGGCTCAGCCCCACAGCACTCAGTCATCAAAATAATTAAACTTCTCTTGCGGCGGCTGTTTTCCGAAGCTCCGCCGCGATTCAGAACGGGGGGGGGGGGAAGGGGCGGGAGAGGAGCGGGGGGGTCGACAGCCCCAAATGAGGTTGCACTCCAGTACCCCAGGTAGCCTCATTTCTTCACAGCTGACGTGTGGTTCTCCTTGTGTTGGTTTTTTTTTTTTTTGCCGCTGGAGGGGAGCGGAGGGTATTTCAGGCCCCCGTCTCCCCGTGCTTGTGCCCCGCGTCGCTCGTTTAATTACAGGTTTTCAGCCGCAGACCGGTGGGCACGCATCGGCAGGGGGATCGGCTCCTAAACCCTGTCATTTTGCCTCGTCAGAGTGCCTCTTCAAAGAGGGGAATCTAGACATTTTCTCCGCACGGCGCGGAGTGGACTGTCTCGGCCCCAGCATGAATATAATGACAGATGCATTTTACAGCAAGCTGGGACTGAATGAGCTCAAGCACGGCTCCTTCTGTCAGCCAAGTCATTATTTTTTGTCATTTGCTGACAGTTTTGGTCTCATTCGTTTTTCTCTCTTTTTTTTCTGTTTCCCCTGCCTGGAAAAATGGCTAGGTATCTACGAGACCCCAGCAGGGACCATCCTGTACCATGCTCATTTAGATATTGAGGCCTTCACCATGGACCGGGAGGTGCGGAAAATCAAGCAGGGGCTCGCCTTGAAATTCTCAGAATTGGCGTACAATGGTATGTACTGTCCCCCGCTCCCCCCGACCTGCCTCCCACAAAACCAGATTCCCTCCCCCCCGCTGCACACCTCCCTGTAATGGTGCAAACCCCATTACTGCTAACGGCAGCCAGCACTGCGTGTTTGTTACATGGCTCTGGCTTTAACAGAGGCGGGCCCAAGCTGGGAAATTTAGGTCTGGATTTGAGGCCCCTGGTAGAGATGGGGGGAAAGACCTGTTCTGTCACCCACTCCATCCCCCTGCCTAGGATTGGTCCCGAGGGCACAGCATTCTGTCCAGTTTAACATGAACGGGGCCAACCTGTGGGGTGGCCACAACTGCTCTTGGGAGACTATGCCAGCTTCCAGTAGCGCTCACAATTAGGAAAGCATCACTGTTTTCCAGCCTCGCTCCAGTTCCACTGTTTGACCCAGCCCAAATAATCCCTCCTGGGTGCTAACACACTTCAGATCACTATAGACTGTTCTCTCCTCCCTCTCCGCCCCACACAGGTGCCTCTGTAGTCGTTGTGCAGCCAAGCTATCCAGAGGAGCCCTTGTAATATTCCCTCTTAAGTCGGTCCCTCCAGCCACTTGATCGCTTCAGTTGCTCCTCTCTGAACTCCCTCCCATTGGACGATGTCCTGGCGGTAACATGGCACCCAGAGAGGAATGTTCCGCTGCAGTTGCACCCAGAGTCAGCTGAGGATGTGCCTTGGCTTGATGCCACTGCCTGTGTGGCAGTTTTCAGATTTGGAGTTTTTGGTCCAGCCTGTTACAAGGCCGGGAGACCAGGCTCAATCCTCAGTTCCACTAGTGTGAATCTGGAGTGACTCCATTGAACTCTAGGGTGGTTGATATGGCTGGAATGGTTTTGTAGGCTTATGACCACAGCATCTGCCACCCACGAATACCACCTGGATAGCATGGAGGTAACTGAGCTCTAGGGTTATGCATGCATATTGAGGAAAACTGCAGATCTGAACACCCCCAAATTTTAGGGAAGCTCAAACCCAGCACTGAATCTTGCAGCTCAGGTCATCTCTAGTTCTTTTGGCTTCTCGGTGACCACAAGGGTGATCCTCTAGATTAGTGGTTTGAGCATTGGCCTACTAAACCCAGGGTTGTGAGTTCAATCCTTGAGGGGGCCATTTAGGGATCTGGGGCAAAAATCTTTCCGGGGACTGGTCCTGCTTTGAGCAGGGGGTTGGACTAGATGACCTCCTGAGGGCCCTTCCACCCCTGAGATTCTATGATTCTATCACTGCTGCAGGAGGCCAGCAAGTAGCTGAGTGTTTAAAAGTGTTGGTTAATTTCATAACCATTTGTCCCCATACTAGCTAGGATAACAAGGGGAATCAGGTCTCATACCTCAGGTTGTACACTGATCTCACTGCAGGGGTCATGAAGAGAGTCACCATTTGCCCTCTTCCTCACCACGTTCATCACTGTGCAATTGACTGGATGCATTATGGGAGTTTTGTGCCTTCCTTTAAAGCATCAGGTGTTGGCCACTGCTAGAGGCAGGATCCAGGCCTTGTGGGACCAATGAGCTGATCCAGGAAACCCTCCATGGTTAAGCGTGATGTGCTTGTGTGGAGGTGTTCTCACGGTTTGCTTGTGCTTCTTCCTGATTGCAGAAATGTGCTATGCAGCGTGTAGCCCACAATGGGGCACTGTGCATTTTTATGTGATCTAGGATTTGGTTTGGTAGAAGCAACACAACAAAACAGGAGACAAAGTTTTTGGCTTTAAGGCAGCACTGAACGGCTGCTTGTTGGGGAGAAGGGGGATTGCAAAATCTGAGATAACTCAGCCGATCAGTCATGCAGCCAGTCGTGCTGTTCACTGCGGTTATGACTGTGGTGCTGTTGATCAGAACACTGAAAAGGACAGCAGGAGTGGGGGGAATAGGACATGAAACCCCTCACTTCTATGTCACTGGTTCAACTCCAGCCCAAGTTGAAAATGACCGAAGCCTGATACCACATGATATCTGCTCTGCAACCTACATGAAATGAGCTTGATGGATCTGAGTTCAGTTCCTAGCAGACTTGCACACACCACAACACCACCGCAGCAGGCCCCAAGTGGAGCAGACATCAGATGGTAGCAAGCTTCAGTCATTACCAACCTGGGCTGGAGTTGACGAGGCCAATGATTGAGTGGGCCATACCCTTGGAGCATGCCTCTCGTACTGTGGAGATGGTCGCTTTAGAGGAGACGGAAGTGGCCTAGGGGGTGTTGCCACTCACTCGCTACTTATTCTGTGGATAAACTCAGAGCCAATTGCTAGCACTAAATTAAGGAGCCCGAGTTTTGATTTTTAAATCTCGTAAAAGTGATGTTGATTTGGGTTTTTTTCCCACGCTTGAAAAATCCACATGTGGCTACTATGAGCTGGCATCTGGGACATGCACCCTTTTGTGAAGCCCCAGCAGGGGACTACATGTTGCACGCCTATGGGATATATTGCATTAATTTTTAAAAAAAAGGACAGCTGAAGGTTGGATGTGCCAGGAAAGTACAAAATGAAGCACAGTGGATCATTAACAGCAAGCCTCCAGGCAAGGATTCTGGGTAGCAAAGCCCAACTGGCAGTTTCCTTTACTAAGCAGTACTATACCTAACATAACCACTAGAGGGCACAGTCAAAACACCGTGCACAAACCACTACTTTACAGGAGCAATGAGCTCCGCCCATCTTGTTATGTAGCGCTCCAGAATAGTGCATTAGTGGACTGTGAAAGACCCTGCGGCAGCCATTTTTCGTTTCTAAGCCCATCCTCAGAGGGGGACTTCGACTCTCTCTTTCCCAGGTGGCCAACCCCAACATTCAAACCAGGAGGGAGGCCCCAAAAAATCATTGGATTTTTTTTTTTTAAATAAGCATGGGGTGCTTTTTATTTGTCATCTAGTTTCTGAGCCTTTAGGTCATGTTCCAAGCTTTTCTTTACAATCGTCAGAGTCCCATGAAATAACATGACTCCAGGAGCTGGGGCTTTAAGAAAGCAAGATTTGGCAAGGCTGGTTTCCCTCTGTCCACTATCCAAAGAGAGATGCCCAAGCCTGCCTTGTGTTCCTGTGTTCTTGTTCCCTTCCTCTCTTCCCTCTTCCTCCTTAAGATATCCAGTCTGTTTCCTCGTCTCCAGAAATGCGTACAATCACGGGGTGAAATTCACTCCTGGGCAGAGGCCTACGCACTGCTTAACCCCTATTTTGAAGGCTTTAGTGGTTCATAGGCCTCATGCTGCTGGCCCTCTGCAGGTGTGAATTTCACTCACCGTGAAGATGTTTTACATGGGGAGGAGGGGACTAAGCAGACAGTAGAGAGCAGCAACAGCTACTGTGTGGTGGTGTGAGCGGGTGCAGTGCGTCACTGGATCTCCTTGTACCATTCAGAAGGAAAGAAACTCTTGAAATCTTCCCCACCTCCATTTTTTTTAATTTTCTTTCTGCTGCAGCATCTGTCCCTGGTTATTTTGATTTCACTTTCCTTATGTTTGAAAAAAGAAAAGTGCGAGAGAGTGGTTTATTTCTAACGACCCCAATTATTCTGAAGCCACCGGATTAAAAAGCTGCTTGGAGAAATCTGGGGTGGGTTTCTTCCCCCCGACCCCATAAGTGGAAGGGGCTTTTGTGTAGCTCATCTGAAATGCTGTCAGGCCAGAAAATAAAATGCTGGGGTTCTTGTCAGTGTAGAACCTGTTGGCTTTTCTGCAGAAATGAACTTTCCTTACTGTGCATCCGACAGCCAGGCTTTCTCCAAACCAGCTGTTAGAAAAGAAAATTGAAACTAATAATTACCTTTTTAGCTAGTAACCTTTCCATAACGGTTGAGATATTCACCAAGCTGCTTTATCTGGAGGCAGCAGCCTGCTCAGCATGGAGAGATTTCGACATGAACACCGGTGGGTTTCTTAGTTCCCTTCCTATATGTGTTAGCGTCAACCAGGCAGGGCTCTAGTCATGGTTTTCCTTACCACAGATGGGAAGGGATCTGACCCTCCGCTGGTGTCAATCAGTAAGGCTCCTTTGATCCTACCCCAGTTTACACCAGCTGAGGATCAGTTCAAACTCTTTTTTTCCGAGAACCACGCTAGCTAAATTGTGCTAGGAACCAATGGTGGTATTTTAGGTTTATGCTAGCGAAGGGGCCAGAGCAGCAAAGTTGAAGGCATGATGGTGGAAAGTCTGAATGGTGTGAATAAAGTTCCGGAGAATCCTTTGTGTAGCCTGGAAGGAACAAATGAGGGAAGATTTTTGGTTGGTGGCGCTCCAGGGGCAGAGAGAAGGTTATTTGCAAGTTGCATTTTAATGGTGGTTGCACATGTGTAAAATGTAGAGCTGGCTGGAAAAATTTCCAAGACGTTTTTTCTTTGGCATTTGCCAATGGGTCGAATTGAAATGGTTGAGACCAGATCCGTTTCGAGGATGTTCCAATGGAGCCTTCCTGGCTCCCTGCCAGCTTGCCCACCTAGCTTCCAGGCTTCCTCGGCCTGCGGTTCTGGGGCGGCCTGCCAGGTAGCAGCAAGCCCTGCTTGGTTCCCCCTAACACCGGCCCTGGCTTTTATAGGCAGAAAAACAGCTATTGTGGCACAGGTGGGCCATGGAGTTTTTATAACCTGTTGCAGGGGCCTCGGAAAGAAACAGGTTGAGAACCCCTGCTTTAGAGACCATTTTTGGTCTGGGTTAAATCAGGCCTATGTGAACTCAGACCAACCAGGACAGAATCGGGGAGGCCAAGCCTAGACTAGCAGAGCATGAGCACGATCAATAATTCAGCCTGGAATAAAGGACATGAAAGCAGCATTACCATATTGCACGTATGAGGTTACCCCCAGCTGAGGGAGGGTGCTGGAGGCCTGGCTTTCATGCTCTGCCGTCTTTCTTTAACACCTAATTATTGTAACTAGGCTCTGAAATTCAGAGACTTAGTGTTTATCCCTCCCCCCACCCCAAATGATTCCATTGTGGGAAGGTGACTTTGCAACAGATTTCTCCAGTTTGCAGCTCCCGTCTCCCTGCCAGGTACGGCCAGGTGTTTAAATGCCATTGTCTCCCACAGACCTTGTTTGCGCCATCAGATTGAAATGATTAGAGCTGGAGTGCAGTTACAAAGTGAGAGGGCTATTAAGATGGATCACTTCCACTGGGGAATTTGTTTGCAGTGGGGGGGAGGGAGGGAGGGGAGTGCCTCACACCTGGAGATGTCAGATTCAGTATTTAAGTAGCTGGTTATTATTTTAATGTGTCTTGGATTTAATGTTTTTCTCCATTACCGGGGAAGAACAAGCACCCTAAATTGTCCTTAAATTTCAGGAGCTTTAACTGTATTTGTCAAAAGAAAAAGTTTTTATTTTCTTGCGGCCACACTTCCAGCATTATTGTGCTGCTTGGTATCCGGGCACTGGCCCCTTTCATCAGGCTAATGGCTCACGGCGACACGGCTGAACCATCTAAGACAAAAAATGACAAAGAACCCTGCACCTCACTGAAACTGCAAGGGGACCTTAGGAAGGCAGAATTTAGCTATTAGGGTGTCCTGATTTTATAGGGACCGTCCCAATTTTTGGGTCTTTTTCTTATATAGGCTCCTATTACCCCCCCCCACCCTCTGTCCTGATTTTTCACATTTGCTGTCTGGTCACCCTAGTAACAATCCAAGTTGGAAAGACTTGGCCCAAGCACCAAGATTTATACCCTCTCTTAGGAAGGGTGTGTGGCGTCATTACCAGCAAGACCTGGTCAGAACCTTGCTTTCACAACTCAACTCAGAGATGGTATCTTCAGAAGCCCAGTAGTCTGGGTATTGATTCTGGACTGACCCAGAGAGAAGAGAGACACCTATCAAATTACCAGTACCAACTCCTACAGCACTCAGGATGTCTCCATTTTATCCAAGTACTCAGCCCTGCTTAGCTTGTGAGATCTGACAGACTCATACCCCAGTGGGGTGGCTGCAGGTCTGTCTGTGATTTGTGCAGCATAAACAGACCAAAACACTGTTGCCCAAGAAAACTGGATGGCGGAACAAAGCTGTTCCTGGACTGCTCATCACTGGGGTGCCACAAGGGCTGCTGGTGCAGTACGGGCTGTCAGTTAGCAAGCCGAGTGACCACGCTATATCACTGGGCCAGAGCAACGCTGCAAATCCAGCAAAATTTGGGATTCCTGCTCCTTGAGACTAAGCATGTGAGACAGCAGGCACGAGAAGGGGTAATAGCCATATCAGAGCATGCATGTCCCCACTGCAGGATAACTAATGGAGATGTATTAACATCAGCCTGTCCTGGAGACACGCGCTACACCTTTGTGATGACTGGCCAATAACAGACCAAGAGGAATATCTCTAGCTCCCAGCCCTTCCCTAAATCCATATCTCAGTAGAAATCTGCAAAATACTGCCAGGAGACAAACATCTGAGCGGTGTCCGTGGAGCCTCGGTGCAGGTGGGGTGGATAGTACCCTGACTCATGGAGTTTAGAGAGTGGCCACTGTTCTGGCTGAATTGATCCAACCCAATTCTGAGGCCAAGAAGGAGGAGAAAAAGTACTTTTTGTTTCCTGAATGGCTTCCACCCTGAGTCCCCAAAGACCAGCTGGGAAAGGAAAGCTGAGAGGGCACCTGTGTGGTAGCACAGAGAAAGATTAGAGATAAAACTTCTGGATCACTGAAGATGCTTAAATAGAATCTTTCTTTCTCCCACTATCTCTCTCCCCATCTCCCTGTCTTTATTCTAGGTCTCAGGGGGCTTAATGGGCTAATTAGCTCACTTAGTGACAGGACAGCGCACAGGAATGGCAGGCAGGCAGGACCTGAGGCTCTCCCCATCCGCAGGAGTACAGAGAGGCACACAAGTGCTAGGCTCTGAGCGGTGGACACGGTCTCCATTTGGGGAGCCCCCGTGCCCACAGGGCAGCCCAGCACCGGGGAGAGCAGACCGAGCAGGACCACGTGTTCATTCTCCAGCGAGAGTTGGCCCGTGGAGTAGCAGGCGGACTCTTCTCTGCAGTATTTGGATTCCATCCAGACCCCACAGTGTCATGCTAAACCATGCAGCACCAAAGGCTGCTGGGTCACCCTGTGCCATGCCAAGCTGCCCCATCCCAACCCCCACAATGCCATGCTAAGCTACATGGCTCTAACCCTCCCCATATCATACTGTGCCACTCGCCGTTCCCAAGCCAGGCCGTCTACAACCCTTCCTTACTCTGCGTTTCCGTTCTGTGCCATGTCCGGTAAAGCAGGCCCCAGAGTCTCATTCCCAGATCACTTATTGCACGGTGCCCTTCAGAATGTCCCGACAAGCAGTGGCGCAGGGCATGAGGCCTCCTAGTGGTGGTTTCTTCCTGCTGCTGTCTCCTCCTCCTGAACTGGCCACGCGTTCACAAAGGCAGCTCTACTGGTCGTCAGGTTGTGAGCACGAGCCACCCAAAAACCCAGGCTTGGTTCAGACCGAGGCTTAAAGTCCTGCAGTTTGCTGGATGCTGTCCTGAGCTGCAGCCTTGGAGATGAGACTCTAAGAGTGAAAACCGTTTCCTTTAGCAAGCTGAGAACTGATGAACTCATCCAAAACTTCACCCCACATACTTTCCCTCCAGTCAGGTAGGCTTTGCTGGGACGTCCTTCTGAGCTCCTACATGGCCCTGTGTGCTATGCACCCTCTTCTTTGCCCCCAAGAGCCTGAATACTTCTTTCCCTCTCCCAGCCCCTGGGAGCAAAAGCCTCGGCCCTGCAATCAACCCCAGGACTCCTGCATGAAAACGGAGCTGACTGATTGATACCGCCCTAGGAGCTGGTGGCCGTCATGACTGGTAGTAAAGAGACCTGCCTAGACATTCTTCTCCAGTTTGCCTGTTCAAATCCGGCCCAAGTCCGTTGTGGCCAAAAGCATTGACAGCTGGCTGGTGGCTCCTGGGAAATGAGTTTGGTGGGTCTGAGCCCAGTTTATAGCAGAGTCGTGTCCAAAGCAGACGGGGCAGCCCCAAGAGAGGCCAAGAACTGAACGGCCCCGGAAGCTGAATCTCCTCCTCCGTTCTGGAGGCATCCTTGTGGCTCAGGATTGAGGGAGGCTGACCAGACAGGACGGGGGAGTTCACGCCACTGCAGATAAGACAGAGAACAGGGGGGCGCCTGAGCGGTCCGCCCCGCACCGTGAACAGCATGGAGAGAGAGAACACAACACCCCATTTCCAGTCAGTCCTGTGAAATCTGCTAAGAGGGGAGAATAAAACTACCCTGGCCACTTTCATGGGACTGCAGAGAATGATGCGAGTCCCCAAGGAGAGGGGCGAGAGTGCCTGTGACAATCAAGTCTCAGACAAACGTGCCTATAGCATCGCTCCATGGACAGCAGAGGAAAGCAGAGATGTCTGCGCCCTGCGAGTGACAGGCAGCAGTGTTACTCTAGAAAGGGCCGGGGGAGCTGAGCCTACCTGAGAGCGGGCACAGGACATATGGGCCCTGATCCTCCTGCCTGATAAAGCCCCTGAGGTCAGGCCCTTGCCAGTGTTATCTTACTGGAGCTGTCTGGTCTGCCGGGATCCTGCTGGGCTCAGAGATAAAGGGGATGGGAGCTGGCCAGGCTCCAGAGGCCCAGCCATTGGGGGGGCAGGCTTTGAAGTAACCTCTCCACCTGTCCCTTGTCGAGGGGTATCTGTTCCAGAGCAGAAAGGGTGTTCTAAGTGGGGGTGATTAGCTATCCGTGTCGGGGTGGGGTGGGGGGTAGGGTTACCACTGGAAACGGCTGTGGGTTCCTGTCTATGCACAGAGATATATCGTGCCCCTTCTCGGATTAACCCTTTGAAGCATTGCTCCCAATTTCACCATCTCCATGTCACCCCGCACCCAATCACCCACCCTTCCCTTCTCTCCCCACTGCCCCCCACAATCACCCACCCTTCCCTTCTCTCCCCACTCCAAGGAACTCACCTGGCCTTCCCAAAAGGCCGTCCCGTTTCGATTCCCTTCCTGGCCCTCTGCGCCTGTCCTATCTGTGCTGCCCCCATCCCGCCCGGCTGCAAGGGAACTGTGGTGCTATTGGTTGGTCATGGGAAACCATTTACCGTCTGCTTCAAGAAGAGTGTCTGTCTCCTGGTGACCCTCCTCCTGTTGCTCCTTTTTGGGTGCATTTGATAAGAATACTTTACCCTGCCAGGCACCTTCCAGACAAGGACCCTGATGCATTTTAGAGGCTCTAATAAGGAATCTTCATAGCCCCCTTTATGGTGTCGATTTTTATTAGTCTCGTTGTGAAAGGGGGAAACTGAGGCACAGAGCGGTGAAGCGACGTGCTCATGGACCCCCTAAAATAGAACCCAGGAGTCCCAGCTCCCAATCCCCTGTTCTAGGTACTGGACTGTGTTTCCTCCACAGAAGGATGAACTAGTGATTAGCACAGAGTTCTCCTTCCTGGATTTACAGTGGCGGAGCCCTATCGGCTGGTGCCCGGAGAGTCTCGGCATTGCCACTCAAACTAGCTCTCTGCATTTCTCCTCTGAGACGCCGAGGAAGGAAGGTGAGTGCTGGCCGTGGCACGGACTGAGCCCGGTTCTCCGTTCTCCCTCTTTCCACAGGTTTCTGGTACAGCCCAGAGTGCGACTACGTCCGCCATTGCATCAGCAAATCCCAGGAGATGGTGGAAGGGAAGGTGCGTGTGTCTGCCTTCAAGGGCCAGGTCTACATCCTGGGCAGAGAGTCCCCGCGGTCCCTGTACAATGAGGAGCTTGTGAGGTAAGTGGCCAGCTGGGGAGCCTCACCCTCGGTGCACGGATCAGAAGGAGCTGGGGCTCTGGGGGAGGCAGCTCTGCCGAGGTGTGGGGGTCTCTCCTCTGTCCTTTCCTGTCCTGCTGGCTCTCTGCAGGCCTGGGTGTTAGTTAAGGTGGAGCTGGGTCCTAGCTGCAGACCTGAGACCCAGATTCTGAGCTCCCCTGAGTGTAGGGCTAGTGGGTCCTGGTGTCCTAGGGGGCTCGTCTCTGAGATAACCGCGCCCAGTGGGGCTGTGGGTGCCGGGCTGGGGGAAAGAAGGACGGGAAAATGCCCACTGTAGTAGTGGTAGCTGCCGCCACACAGGGTCGGTGTTCGGGGCTCCTGTCTTCATGCCCTGCTCGAGCTGATGTCCAGGGTTGCTGTTTGGATGGGTGGGAGTGACAATCTGTGCCTGGAGCCTCCCAGTGCAGTCTTGGTGCTCCCAGGGCACTGTGGTACCCAAAGCTGGCTCATACCGCCATAGGCAATTCCCTCCGTTACCCAGGACCGTTCAACTCCTGATGTCTCGGCCGTCGAGGTGCCCTTTCCAGGATGCTGCCTGGATCTGCAGGCGGGCTCCATGCCCCCCAGGTGGCTGCTCCCCCTAATGACTGAGCCAGTGTGTTCCTGTAGACACAGTTCTGAGCTCTCCAATGGACCATGCACCCACTCGGCTTCAATGGGTCACAGGTGGGCAGGGGGTGATAATGCCCATCTCTGAGGGGGCACAGAGTGGAGCAGGGGCAATATTGATGCCAGGCTCTGAGGGGGTGGGGGCAGGGATGATATTGATGCCCGGCTGTCAGGAGACGCAGGGTGCAGGGCATGCAATATTGATGCCAGGCTCTGAGGAGACACATGGCACAGCCTGGGTGATATTGATGCCATCTCTGAGGGGACACGGGGCCCCAAGGGCGATATTGATGCCAGGCTCTGAGGGGGCACACAGGGTTAGGGTGGGGTATTATTGACAGTTGGATACTGTGGCAGTGGGTGTGTTAGAAACCAGTGGCAGATGGGGAGTAGTGGGGATGACACTTCCACCCCTCTGAGCTTTGGTAACAGACCTGCCTGGGTCAGGCCACTGCATTACAAATCCCTTTAGTCAGCCAGCCTGGCATAGCCCCATGGAGGAGCGAAGCTGGAGGGGCCTTTCCTTTGTGTCCCCAGCCCCATCCACTGTTCCCAGGAAGGCGACACTCACTGCACGGCCTTGCTGGCCACGCCATGAGCAAACAGAAGCGTTTCACCAAGGGCTGCAGCTCCCTGAGAGCTCTGCTGGGAAGCTCTCGCCCAATTCCTGCCACCCAAGGCTGCCTCGAGGATGGCTGGGGATCCAGGCTGTGTGGCAGAGGGAGGGGGGCAGGATCGGGGAGTTAAAACAAGGCATTTGGGTGGCGTATATGGGGTCCTGGGGCCCCCTAGGATGCCATCCGAGTTGGTACTAACGCATGCAGCTGTGAGAGGCCCAGCTTTAACTCCCCAGCCGAGTATAAAATTAAAGCACGAGTTTTGTTTTGAAGTCGATATTTATTTTTTTTTTTACACTTTTTCTTTTCTTTATGTTGTCGTCTCTCTCTCCCTCCTCCTCCTCCCCCCCCCCCCAGCTCCTTTCAATCTCTCTAAACACTTTATAAGCCATAAATACACCCGCACCAGTTTAGAACAGTCGGAGTAAATGTCAAATTATCTTCTCTCTTTCTCTTCTCTGGCATTTTTCCTTCCCTCCCCCTCGAAATCAACAGCTCCTAATAATCCATCCCAACCCTTCATTATGCCCTGCGTTCTCAGTCGTAGAGATTAAATGAATAAAGTATATTTAAAAAAAAAAAGAGGGAAGAAAAAAATAGCGGATGGAGGGGGGTGGGACTGAGAAAAAGAGAGAGGGAGAGAAAAGCAGGGGCACTTATTCTCACTGCGTCGTCAAGCGTTTTCCTTTTCTTTTTGATTTCTACATCGCTGGTTTGAAAGCCTTTGAGTGACGGCGTCACAGGAACCCGAGAGAAAGCTGTGAGAGGTAGAACCGCGTGGAAATGCCTCTGCACAGTAGGTAGAAAGTAACGTAATTATAGAGCAGGTCAGAACCACTCGAATGAGCAAAAATAAAAGCACAGAGGTTTTTCTGTAGCCCGTCAGGGGAGGTAAAATCATTGTAAACTCTTTTTTTTTTTTTTTTTTTTTTAAGGTTTGCAGTTTCTGAGAAATGAGCCGTGTTTTGGGGGGGATGGCAGGAAACGGGAAGCTAGCCGGGTTGGGATTTGTTTTCTTGGCTGTTGTGATTGGAGGTGGTTGGGTGACTTTTACATTTAATATTGTGGCATTAAAGGGCAAGGATTTAAAAAAAAAAAGGGGGCCAGATCCCAAGCTGGGGTAAGTCGGCGGCAGCCAATGGGCCATATTCCCAGCTGGTTTACGTGAGCCGTGTTTCATTGCCTTCATTCGGAGCTTCACCCCTTTGCACCAGGTGCGGGTATGGCTGGGTGTCTCGTGGGCCTGGTTTTCAGCCCTAACTCAGCCAGCATTTGTATTTAAAATCAACAGGCATTATGGTCAAGTTAGCACAGGGACCTGACCCTCGTGCCCTAGGTTGGCGCTAGTTGTGCCAGCACCGATGTCACTGTGCCAGGGAGCGCACTAGTGCATACAGGGCTCGGGCATCTTTACCACTGTTAGCGAACCCTGCTCAGGGCAGGGCTAGGGGTGCATGGTGAAACCCCCTCCACCTGGTCTACACTAAGTGCTTCCACTAGTGCTAGTCCAAGCACGGCTGATTTCCCAGGGGTGCCTGCTGCAGACAAGGCCTTGGGGTGTGCCTGGGGCGCGGGGGACCCCAGCCTGGACAAATCTCAGTCTTTGAACTCTGCTGTCGTGCTGTCCGACCTCTAGTTTTTAGTACTGCCCAGTGGGGGAGAGGTGAGGACACTCTACAGAAGCTGCCAGTCCCTTCAGCATGAAACCTCCCTGAGTAGCAGTGCGACAGGAATGTCGAGGACTGGATGGGGAGATGGGAACCTGCCAGGCTTGGCTTGGGTTAGAAAGGAAAACGGGTGCCCGGTGGGGGGGTGGGGTGAGAGAGAGAAGATTGAGGGGGAGAGACAGACAGACGGGGTGGTGGCGGAGGAGAGATGGGAGAGAGGCAGATGGGGCGGTGGCAGAGGAGAGACTGGAGAGATCTAGACAGACAGGGCGGTGGCTGAGGAGAGAGACGGTGGGAAGAGAAGCTGGGGAGAGGGAGCTGCAGTCCAAGCTGTGGGGATGCAGGCTGGGGAGAGGGGAGGAGTGGTTAGCATTTAGGGCCATATTGGTAGAAAATGAGGATGCTGTTTCTGTTGGTGGGGGACAAGGGGGCTCATGGCCGAAGCGTGTAGGGAGGAAACTTCAGAGGAGGAAAAGGCCACCTACTGTGCCCCCCTCTCACTCCCCTCCTCCGTTTGGTTAAAAGGGTTGTGTTTAAAGTGCATGACTCAAGGTAAGGGGCCTCCTGCCAGTCACATGGCAGAGTAAATTGTGCCTGTTTTTCAAGACATGGAAGAAAGTTACCAGGGAGGGAGAAGGGAAAGGTTGAGTCGGAGACCTTGGGGCAGCAAACTTTGTGTGTGTGTGGGGGTCCCCCCTTCCCTTTGCTCTATAATTAATTTGAATTTACTCAGCCCAACAAAGGGCCGTATCCTAAGCCGCCAGGATGGGAGATGCTTTTCGGTGAACGCCCGCCAGAGGGGCAGCACAAGGCAGAGCGCTTTACTCGATTGGATTTGAATTCCTATGGGGCTGAAGCTGTTCTCTCTTTGGGGAGCTTTGGAGCCTCTGTTCCTGGGGATGGATCGTGGAGCACATGGCGGTTGCATTGGTAAATGGTTCAGGGAGGTGCTGCCTCAGAAGGAGGCTCAGGCCGGGATTGGTTTTCCATGGGTGGCTGGGAAGGAGCCAGGGATTACTTCCAGCTCCATTTTACTAATTCCAGAAGGCTCAAGAGCTTCCACCTCCGTCAAGACCATCCAGCAGCTCCAGACAGTGCAGGAAAAGTCAGTGTTTGGGAGGAAGGGGAAGGATTCCCCTCCAGAGGACTCTCAGAATGAGACTTGCTGTATTCTATTAGGTGAGGCCCAGGCTAAGGGCCCAGGTTATCTGCTCACACGAGCATTGCACGTGCACGGTTACACACTTGTGCGATGCATATGCATATATACCTGCTTTTAGGAGGTGCAAACTTGCATTTACTGTATATGTGCTCGTGTATGTCTCTGTCAAGAACAAATCATGTCAAACCACCCTAAGAGCCTCCTTTAACAAGGTAACAAGCCTTGTGGACATGTAGGGGGAGCCGTAGCTGTGGTATGGCCCTACTATAGTAAGGCTTTTAATACTTTCTCACATGACCTTCTCCTAACCTGTCACACTCGGCTGCAATCCAGACCAGCGAGCAGTTGGCTGTCTCGCAATGCTTTGCTCTTCTAGCTTCCAATCCGAGCTGCTCACAACAGCCTCCCAGCATGCAGGTCACACTCTGAGGGTCTGGACAGCCATAGTCCTTGTCCAGCAGCTCTGACCCCAGGAGCCGGTCAGCAAATGGCTGACCAAATTCTCAGGTCAAATGGCTGATTCCTTTGGAGAGAGAGAGAGAGAGAGAGAATGTACTTGGGGTTTTCTGCCCCTTTCTTTTATAGTCCTGTTACCCTTGAAGTGGATTCTTCTGAGGGTTACCCCTCAAAGCAAAGTTTGTTCAAACAATAAAAAAGGCAACCTGGAGTCCAATAGTGAAGGAGGCTCCATGTTCTTTCTTCTCACCCATGTTTGCTGAAATGCAAATTTTCGTTGTCTCCTGCCATCTCTTTGCCCTGCTGTCTCAAGGATCCCGTTTACTACTTATATGTACAGTGAGGGAAACATGCATTTCTTCATTTGGGATACTTCTGCCTCAGTTTCCCTGTCTGACAAGCAGGGCCAATAACGTTTCCCCTACCCCATCGGGCCGAGGTCCAACATCACCTCGTCCCTGCGCATGGCTCGCTCTGAAGGAGAATTCTGCCTGGTATCCTTGCTCCAAAGGGGTTCTGTATCCACCAGGTGGAAGGTGTGTAAAAAAACCAGGCACCTAAATCTCAACAGAAGGCCCTTGAACCAGGGAGTTGGTCGTTTTCGCAGTGCTACGTATCCACCACTCCCGTTGGCACTGCTAGCAAGCAGGGGTGCTCAGCACAGACTGAAGAGGCCAGGGGTTAAGTCATTAGCTGATAGACCTGAGTTTAATTCCCTGCTCCGCCATAGTCTTCCTCTGTGATCTGCAGGAAGTCGCTCAGCCTCTCAGGGCCTGCACGGTGGGGATGCTAGCCATGCCCTGATGTCCAGGGCAGTCTAGAGGGTAACTACATTACAAGCGTCTGAGCTGTGCGTGCTCCGCTGACAGGGACCAGATAAGAATGGGAGATTGAAAGTCAGGTCACTTATTTAGGTGTCGACCCTGGCGTTTGGCAGTTTGCATTATTCCCAGGGCGGAGCAGATAAAAGGCAGCCTTGTGCAGTTTTCAGCTCCTCTTTCTGGTTGCATTTGCCGAGCCAGGAGTGTCCTGATCTTTAACGGTCTGTTTTTCCTCTCCCCCTCCCCCCTGCTTTTTGCAGTATGAACGTACAAGGTGACTATGAGCCCTCTGATGCTACTGGATTCATCAACATCAACTCCCTTAGGTTTGTATAGCCCCAGCATGGACGTCCCATTTCCAGGTGGGCCCAGCGTGCGGTGAGCCACTGGAGCGGGCTTGGTAGCAGGCCAGAGACCCCTGCAGACGTTGGTGCATGGAGAGCTTCTCTCTCCCGTTCCCAGCCAAGAACCCTCCCAGGGAGGCAGGAGACATTGGGAGCATAGGTCAAAGATCAGCCAGGGGAGGCGGTCTGTGGCTTGTTCCAGCAAGGACTGTGATTCCCCCTCCCCGCATGAGTCCCTGGTATATCTTCCCCCCCCCCCCCACTAGCTGTCTCCTGAGAGCCCTAGAACTGCCAGTTCCAAATGCTTAGCCACATGGGAACTAGTCAGCTCTCTGAGTGCAGGAATGAAAACTGGCTTGTTTCTCCTTAACCAAGTGCTGGAGAGAGAGCAGCAGCCTGGCTGTATCACTCTCTGGGCCCCACTCGGCCCTGCGCTCACCCTTCCTAGGAGCTGCCCCCGATGTCTCCAATTTGGGGTTTGCAGGAGGCATTTCCTGTGTGGGGCTTGCACATCCTGAGGCCTCGTGTCTGGTGCACTCAAGCCTTTGGGCTCATTGTCCCGACGCAAACCCCACCTGTGGGTACCATTTACCCTGGCACAAGTCCTGGCTCTGTCCAGGCGAGCTAATCGGGGCTTGCCCCGGCTTGTATTTGGGGTTTAACCCCCGTTAGCTCAACTGGTGCAAACCCTGGTTTGCCCTTGTCTACACGCGAGGGTTAGCACTGGGACAGATACACAGACCAATGGCTGCTGCTACAGCCACCACCTTAGAGTCCACTTCACTCACCTCTAGCCAGCTGGGGCTGAGGCTGTGTCTACACTGCCATTGGTGGCATGACTGCAGCTCAGGTGCGCATACCTGCACTCGCTTTAGCACCGATTAAAATAGCAGCATGGGCCGCACAAGCCCGCCTGGTCCCCCTGGGTGTGTACTCCGGTTGCTAGCCCAGGCTGGCGTCTGGGCCACCTCGTTTTCCCAGCTAGCCTTAGCTGGGCTAGCTACAGCAAAGCTAGCCCAGGTAAGCTAAGCCGCGTTGCAATCACCCCTCCAACTGCAGTGCAGACCTAGCCTGCTAGAGGTGAGTGAAGCGATCCGATTGCAATGTAAACGTGGCCTGAGACACACCAGGTGGTGTCTGACACCAACCCCCGCCTCTAATGCCGAGTTAAAAGGGGGACGGAGCCTGAGCTGCCCTGGCAGTCCGTCCCAAGGCAGTAGATGAGACCACAGGCAGGAAGAAAACCGCCCGCTCATCGCTACCCTCTCAGAGGTCACTCAAGTGCTTCCAGCCCAACCTGGACTGCATGGCCTGCATGAGCGATTACAGAGCATCCCAGGAACAGGAGTCTTGGCTCTTTACGGCTTCCTCCAGTCTCTGTATTTTACTTCTCTCCCAGGCCCTGTACATCCCCTTGAAGGCTGTGAAACACACCATATTTACATAATGGCTCTTTCTTTTTCCATTGCCTGTTAACTGCTTTGTTCTCCACAATAATGCACAATGTTTTCCCCTCCCCCCCCCAATATCAATTAATTACACTAGCGGGCAGGAAAAAAAAATCAGACTCTACAGGCCTTAACAAATGCTTGCCCCGACACCCCCTCATACCGCCTCAATTAATTGAATTGAAATGCGTGTTATTCCTGTTAATTTACAATTATTATTTTTTTAATCTGGTTTACAGGCTAAAGGAATATCATCGTCTTCAGAGCAAGGTCGCCGCAAAGCAGAATGAATAGCAATCAGTAGCGCATGGGGCTCTCACTCCCCTTTCTAATTTTTCGAAGCGCTCGCACTAATTGTGTTGGTAATTTATAATTGTAACTCGTCTCCCGGAGTCGGCGTGGAGGTGATGGCTTTGTTACAAGGCTTCCGCAGCAAGTGAAATGGAATAAATAAAAAGGGGTCAGGCAGGAGAGGAGGGAAAAAAGACATTAAAACAACCCCGTTTTTTGTTTCTTGACGCCGAGTAGGGTTTTATTATTTGATTGTTGCTGTTTGTTCTTCCTGCGCTTAGATGGCCAAACTGTTCCTCAAGCCAGTCTTTGTGAGGTTTGCAGTGGATTAAGTGCCTCTGAAGGACACGCGTTTTTGTCCTAGTATGTACCTTTTTATTGGAGTGGGAAGGGGGAGAGGGAATCTACCCATCAATCCACTTACCTGCTTCTTCCTTGGCTGAATGCTAAAAGGTCACCGAGGATGGGGAAGCAAAACTCCCATCCTTGCTACACTGCTTTTGATTTTTAAGGGGATGTCATTGTTTCTCTCTTATCCTCTTGAGTGCCAAAGGGTCAGAATTAGGGTTTGTTTAATTAAAAACAAACAAAAAAAAAAAAACTTTTACTCAATCTGAGCCCAGAAGGAATGTTCTGTTCCTTATGATGATGATTTTTATTTAAATTCCAATTTCAAAGGGAGGTTTTATCTTCTTGGGGGCAGGGGGCGGTTGAGATACCGTCATTCCCGGGTGCAACCTTGACGTGGCAGCCTTGTGGCAGAGCATGAACACCGCTCGCTGGAAGGGGCTGGGGAGAGGGAGGTGAAACTGACCGAACCTGCTTTGAAGTGCAAGATAGAAACAAAGACTGGATGAGATCCAAGGTCCCGCTCATCCACTGCCTTGTCTCTGACAGTGGCCAGGACCAGATGCTTCCGAGGAAGGTGTC
This sequence comes from Malaclemys terrapin pileata, assembly GCF_027887155.1. Classification (NCBI taxonomy): domain Eukaryota; kingdom Metazoa; phylum Chordata; order Testudines; family Emydidae; genus Malaclemys; species Malaclemys terrapin. The sequence continues at coordinate 11,583,652 of NC_071521.1, read as the reverse complement.
TGAACCCCACAATAGCAGATGTTGGCCAATCTGCCACCACGTTGGGGCTCATCTTGGGCTCTCATGGTTAGTCTGCTGCAGGAGGTTTACCATCCCTGCCGGAATTTTTCATTCACTTGGGCTCGTCTCAGGCTCCATATAAATGCCCAATCCTTGGCTGAATCTTGCGAAATTCTTGGTGTGCAGGGGGAAAGGACTGTGCATTTGGAACAGGATGAATTGGGCTCCAGCCCAGCTCTCACCAGGACGTTCTGGGTGGCTGGGGCATAGTAAGTTGCTAGGTGACTACGGCTTTGTCACCGTACTGCTGATGTTCACCCAGCTGGGCTGAGCTCACTTGGGTTCTGCCACTCGACGCTCTGCCTTGTCGACATCTCTCTCTCCCTGCACCTGTATGCACTATTCTCCAAACCTCCCTGAATGCTCCCATCATCCCCCTACCATGCCATGCCCCGGCCCGGGGGCGGGGGGGGGTGAATTACCATGGCCAGAGCTCCAGGAACAAGCCCTCCTCTTTCCAAAATCCTTCCTTAGAGACTATTCCTTTCACGTGGGCTCCTTCAGCGCTCTCGCTGATCTCACCGGCGTCCATTTTCAGCTGCGCTACCTCCTGTTGTGCTGTATGGGCCTGTCAGAGTAAGAGTGCAAGGGTTTGATCCTGCCCGGTGCTAAGCCCCCTTAGCTTCCCGGGTCATAGGCTTGGAGGCCATGCTACAAGAAGGAGATGCTGCAGAGTATGCACGGGTGTACTCCTACGGATGTAGTTTGATGGTCTGATACCTCATCACCCACCATCGTTAGAAAAAATTGCGGTGCATTGTGGGAAAGCTGGAGCCACCAGCTTTCCATTGCTGTATAATGTTATTTGCGCAGGTGGATGAACCTTGGACTCTCTTCTCTTGAAATAGTCACTGATCCCTTAAGAGGTTTTTACCAAACAGAGTTGGGATGCTGTGAGTGACCAAAGCACAATGGGACAGTCCAACCCTATTGCTCTGGTTTGTATCCTTATAATAAAACCCCTCCCCGCACGTGCACACAATCTGAAAACAACCTGATTTGGCTGTTGGAGCAAAATATGGATTCAACTTTTGCAGTTCAGGAACATCACCACCGCCCAGTGGATCATCTGAAAAAACATTAAAGAACTCCACAGATTGGTCTTGTCGACGATGGGGAAATGCCACCCTGTTAGACCACAGTGAACTACCAGGACGCTAAACATGGCAGTCCTCGCCCCAGACGCTAAGTGGTGTTTAACACCATGTGTGCTATTCCAGGATGTCATTTCCTGGGGTAACGGACACAGCAAGAGGCAGCCCCAGACTCTAGACGTTGGATGCTGAGCTCTTTAGAGCACTCTGACCATAAGTAGCACAATGGCAGCGGCCGGATGCTGAGTGCTTTGGAAAATCTGACCCATATTGCATTCGAGTTCCCTCCAGAGCAGAGCTCTAGAAAGCCTCATTAGCATTGCTATTGCAAATGCTGGCCTGTCCCCCTCAGATCCCTGTGCTATTGTCTGACAGACGCACTTAAATCCAAGGCCTCTAAGCCCCCAGCACAATGGTGCTGTCCTTGACTTTGGTGGTGTTCAGATAGTGCCGCAGCAGCATTTTTACCATGCAATTTGGGTGCTAACTGGGTTAGGCCGTGACACTAGGGCGGGGTTAATTTAAGTTGAGAATGGGGGGCACGTTGCCTAAAACAACAGCTGTAGATCTTGATCTCAACTCGTGGGAGGGGGAACCAGCTTGGTTCAGACAACGTCTTGGCTGTTTTCTTTGCTGTTGAAGCCGATCGTATGTTCTGTTGCATTCATTTTGTCACCTTCGGAAGGTCTATGTCGGTGACAGCCTCCTGTTGCAGCTCCCAGCCAGTGGGCGGTGTGAGGTGCATGCTGTTTAAATGGAGCGTGTGGGGGACTGAGAATCCAAATACCTAACAATAACAATACCCAGGTCTTCTCTAGTGCTTTTCATCACTAGATCTCAAAGCACATTACAGTGGAGGTCAGGTCCCCCGTGAGCCCTTTGCAAGTCCTGTAGGGGAAAAAAAATTTCTTCTCCATGGAGAATTCTCTTACAACTGTAGAACCTAGAAATGGAAAGGACCCAGGAGATGATCCACCCTTCTCCCCCACTAACCAGTGCAGTATTATGCCCTACACAGCAGGTAAGTTTACAGGTCCCAAGCAAAGGAGCTTCCATTGTTTCCCATTGGAGACTATCACACCACCATCTCCATCGTCTCCCTGTTGGGAGGCATTCCTCCTGACAATCCGCCCATGACGCCTCGAACCACTCTACGTTTTTTGCAGGCTTGGTACGTCTGCGCATCATGTGGCTGTAAGTAGGCATCATGTCACAGCAGGTTAGCCAGGCTCTACATACTATCTAGCTCCTTTTCTCTTTCTTCCAAAAAATCCATCCTTCCAGCTGCTGGGATCATTATAGTGCTTGGCTCTGAGCTGCCTCCAGTTTGCCAATATCTGTCTGAGTTTAGCCAGCCAAGAACTGAGTCCAATATCTCACCAGACCTATATAAAGGAGGACTTGATCTCCTTGCCCAGTGACTTGATACCTGTGCCTAGGGAGCCCCAACCTTTGCACGAGCCTTTTTTACGCACATTTTGATATTTAGGCTGGGTTGAGATTTGTGGATGGAAGGTGCTGAGTGAGTGCGTAACGTTGTATCTTTTTGTTACTGTGCTATCACAACATACCTTCACCCTTCCCAGGAGCCCAGGCTGGGAACTCCCATTGAGCTGGACCCACAAAGACCTTTAACGGAGGCCGGTTGGTTTGCTGAGTGCGGTTCGGGTCACAAACATTCAAGATGGCCCCTTGCGCAGAACATCTGCTAGCAGTGTCCCTCCCTCCCCGCAGCAGCCCTCCAAGCTCATAACTACTGGAAAGCCACAGTGCAGTCAGGGGGCCAAATGTGGCTCGTAGGGCCGGCCAGTGCTGCGGTGTGCAATACTCCAGTTTGAGCTGGGAAGTCTTCAATCCCATTGAGCCTTGCCCGGGCAGATCTGCAAACTCCCTGGCTGGCCGCTCTGCGTTAAAGACAACGGCAGTGGAAAGCTTCTCCCTTTGTCTCCCCACTGCGTGGCCAGTGCTGTCCTCAGCTGGAGAACATTTGGACGCCCTTTACCATAACCTCGCTCTTTTCAGCACCCTGCCCCACTTGGAGGGAGCCAGTTAACTCACCCAGCTCTCGTCCATCCACGTTCCTGGAATCGTTAGTGGAGCCAGCTTCTGAATCCAGGGAGCAGCTCTCTCTCTCTCTCTCCCACCAGTCCAGGGTTTGCTCCTTACAGCTCCTCCAGCCCCCTCCGTCCTGTGACAGCAGCACACACAGGGGGGCTTTGGCAGACAGCCCTGCACACGGAAGCCCAAAGAGCTGTGGGTAATTGGCAGCTGACCGGCCTTCCTGTTGGCTCTAACCCCAGGCTGATCTGCACGCATCTCAGGCTAGAGAGAAGGGGTCACCTCAATCGATATCTCATCTGCAGGCTCTCCTAGCGGAAGTGATAGTATATTGGAACATGGTAATGGGTCTTGTCTAGTGGAAAAGGCTAATCTTCGCCAGCTGTACAGGATCTCCGCAGGTGGCCTCCAGCATTGCCATTCTCCCTCCCGGCTGCCACGGGGCCTTGCAGCTCACAGCAGAACAGACATTTTTCTTTAAAGCTGCAGCTGCCCAATTTAGTGCTGGTTCCTTCCAGCCAGTGCAGAATGAACGTGCGCGCCCCTTGTCAGATAGGCTGGGCCACCCCACCTGTGGCTGGGGGGGTGCTATTCTGCTATGGGGGTGCCGCCCCACTAACAGGAAGGAGAAGCTACCGTCAGAGAGAAAGCAACCAACCCGTGGGCCCTGCACAGCCAGTAACTGAACAAGGCCCAGTTCCCAGGTGGACGATCCACGCAGGCACAGCTGATCCAAGGCCCCAGAGCATTATGGTGCAGCCTCCCTAGCAGCAGTGGGGCTTTGCTGAACAGCTCATCAGCCACAGCAGAGGCCTGAGCGTCCACCCCTGGGTAATGAGGAAGGTGATGGCACCCCAACGCCACCCGTGATTAAGGACCAGCACTGGCCATGGAGCAGCCGGCGTTGCCACACCCCATTGGTTATTGGTTAATTCAAACTCACAGCTCAAGCACGAGGATGATTTTTGTCTGGCCAGTCTAGGTGCACCTTGTCCAGTGGCACCAGGGCCCGCTCCAGGCACCAGCTTGTCAAGCAGGCGCTTGGGGCGGCCACTCCAGAGAGGGGCAGCACGTCCAGCAATTCGGCGGACGGTCCCTCACTCCGGCTCGGAGCGAAGGACCTCCCGCCGAATTGCCGCCGCAGATCGCGATTGTGGCTTTTTTTGGCTGCTGGGGGCGGCCAAAACCCTGGAGCCGGCCCTGAGTGGCACAGACTGACTACCTCTCCCAGTAAACTGCTGCCCCGGGAGCTACACCTGCTCCTGGCAACGGGAGGAGAATGGAGTTGCAACCATGCTCCCTAGCTGACGCGGCTTCTCAGCCCCCTCCTCCTCAGCAGTTGACTGACCAGGAGCCTGTCATCTGCAGAGGGTCCTGCCGTGCCACTGCTGGTGAGCAGAACCATGGTGTTAGCGTTCCTGGGCAGTAGACAGCCTGCTTTATTTTTTACTGTGTAAGCAAGTGACACTAATACGAGACTATAAGAGCCTTCTAGGAGTTCTTGTGCTCCAGCAACCTTCTCAACGTGATTGAGAATTTTGTCAGAGTAACGTTTTGGCCCAGCTAGAGCTGTGTCGTCTAGTGCTAAGAGCACAGACCTAGGAGTCAAGAGGGTTGGGCTCTGCTTGTGACGCCTTGTGTAACCAGGGCCATGTCACTTTCCCACCCTGTGCCTCAGTTTCCCTAGCTGTAAAAGGGGGACGGTGATTCTTCCCTGCTTTTCTAAAGTGCTTTGATCTCATGGGATGAAAAAGCCTGCATGAGTGCTGCTAAGTAGAATTGTTAGTTAATTATTACTACCTACTGCAGAACTGACAGAAGTCAGGCAACATCCATGTAATCTTGACTAAATTGTAATTAAGCTCTTCTGGGCAGGGACCATGTCATTGTAGGTGTCCCCACAGTGCCTAGAACAGTGAGCTCCCGCGTTGGGACAGGGGCTACTGTAATACAGATCAGAAAAATAGCAACCACTAGTTTTTGGTAAACATTTCAAAAGTACCTAAGGGACTTAGGAGCCAAGTCCCATTTTTAAAAGTGACTTAGAATTTAGGTGCCTAAATCCCATTGACTTTCAGGAGCCACTTTTGAAAATGGGACTGAGGCACCTACATGCTTTTAAAATGTTACCCTCCGTCTACTGCACATTGGTTGCATCTGCATTGGGGAATGTGGCCCCGAACAGTTAACAGGCCACGAGACGCCCCTGAGCCTTGCACACAGTTCACGGACTCGCAGCCCGGCGTGGTGGTTAAATGTGTTTCTACGTTTCCACGAGAGCGAAATTCCCCAGTGGGGTTGGGTGCATCTAGCCAACGGCTTCGCAGGCGAGGGGCGTCTTTGTAAACCCCTTAACAAGGTGCCTTTGTCTAAACATTTAACAAGGATCCCTCTTGCTTCTCCCTGGGAGTTTCCCAAAGCTGGGGCTGGGAGGCCTGAAAGAGACCATTATGCTGGTTCCTGGGACACGCTGCCATGGGCGGTAGAGGGAGAAGGCTGGCTGGGATCAGAAAGACACCAGGGCAGATATGCACACCCATTACAAAAGGCTGCCCCGAGGGGACAGACAGTCACAGCTCAGCCGCAGCAAAGAAAGAAACAAGAGGCCTACACAGGAGGCTGGAACTGCAGAGCGGGAAAGTCCATCTGGACACTCAATAGCAGTGGTCAGTGACCTACTGGGGCTTTGTGAGGGCTTCCTTCTGGCCTGCCCCTCCCCCCACGCCCCAGCCGGGTGAATGAGAGACGTGGTTCTTTGCGGGAGGCTGCAGCAGGGACAGGTAGGTTTTGTTGGCCTCTGGTAACTGGAGAGGCAGACCCCTGCTGTTACCAGCACCTCCACCCTCTCTGCATCTCGGATTCTCAGGGCAAATGGGTGCACGCGGAGGTTGCAGCAGTGACCTTTGTGGTCACATGAGCTCCCTCCATGGGATTGCTCTCACCTGGCCCTCTTTTCCCCCCCGCCCTTCTGGCTCCAACCCACATGATTATGGGGAAACCTATTGTGTGGTTTCTTTACGGATCACTTCAGTGGGGCGGGAGGGGGGTGATGAAAGCGGGACCAGGGCAGCTCGCAATGTAGTTGTGGAGGGTGAGCAATTAACCCTAATTATAGCACCTTCCACCCAAAGCTCCAAAAGCACTCCGCAAGCCGCATGAGGTCGACTGCAAACGAGAACTAGCCAGAGCTTCACCCAGGGGCCTGGTGGTAAAAGAAAGAAGTGGGTGAACTAACCTAACCTATCAAGTATCAGGGGGTAGCCGTGTTAGCCTGTATCCACAAAAACAACAGGGAGGCCCGTGGCACCTTAAAGACTAACAGATTTATTTGGGCATAAGCTTTCGTGGGTAAAAAAAACCCACTGCTACCGATGCATGGAGTGAAAATCACAGATGCAGGCATTATATACTGATACACGAAGAGAAGGGAGTTACCGCACAAGTGGAAAACCAGTGTTGACAGGGTCAATTCGATCAGGGTAGATGTAGTCCACTCCCAATAATTCATAACCTAACCTAAACTCCCTAGTCCCCAAATGCGAAGGGGGCTTATCCAACTATACCCTCAACTACCCTACTAGCTTCCCCCTCCCTAGGATGCAGCCCCAGCTAAGGCAGCAGGTGTGTAACATTGTGCAGCAACACACCCACTCCACGGACATGAAGAAGCAGATCGTGCCCAGCTGAATCTGCAAGGTGAATGTAATTACCTGAGCGGGACTGTGGCTTGAATACAAGGGGTAGTGCCCCTCCTCTGAGGCAAAAGCCCTAGCATCTGTAATGCTCTTGAGTGCTCTGGAGGGGACAGGTATTTTTTTTTTACTCCACCACCACTAAAATAAAGTTAACCTTTCTATGGCTATTCTGCCTGTTTGTTTTGTGTCCAGCGAGGCCAAGGCCATGCCATTCATGCTGCTTAGTGTCCAGGTGCTTTCTTAAACACTCTCCAGACGGGTCCCACATCCTGAATGGTTCATGGGGTGGGGGGTCTCAGGAGCCTGGCTTGGCTGGTGAGCTGCAGAATGAAGCACTGTGAGACCCAAGCACCAGTGACTTCGAGGGCATTGAGAGAGATGAGGCTTTGTCACATTTGTAAACGCACCTAAAGGAGTTGGGGGCAGTGTTTGGGGCTAGCCTAGGACTGGGGAGACCTGTATTCAATTCGCGACAGGCTTCCTGTCGGAGCTTGGGCACGTCACTGAGTCTCTCTCTCTCTCTCTGTGCCTCAGTTTCCCAACTGTGCAATGGGGATAACAGCACTGCCCTACCTCCCAGGGATGTTTTGAGGGTAAATACAGTCATGACCGTGAAGTGCTTTGAGATCTACTGATGAAAAGCGCCATAGAAGAGCTAGGTATTATATTATTATTTTCAAAAGCGCTGTAGGCAGTTAGGCGCCTAAGCCTCCTCCCTGAAAGTCAGTGGGTCTGAGGCTCCTAAGTCATTGGGCGCTTTTGAGAAATTCCCTCTTTCTTACAATAAATTAGATAGGAGAACCCCTGCCCTGCTGCATCATCCGCCTCACACCCCTGGCTCAGCAGGTCTGTCCCTGCGCTTTACCAGTGCAGCTGGCTGTGTTACCTGGACATCAGCTGATGGACTTGGAGCCCACATCCTTGCACTGCAGCATTTAGTGGTGCAAATGAGGGAAGTAACAGCAGGCTCCAACGTTCTTGCTTTTGTTTTGGAGGGATTCTGTGTGCCTGCAGATGCATCTGAGCCAGCTAGCATGACTTTGCCAAATAGGCCAGAATCATCCAGATTCCAGAAACTGGGCGTGCTCATTAGCTGTTTGGAGCTACCTGGGTGGGGCACACCCAGACTCACTCTCCAAGGGTGCAACCAATGGGAACTCCAGGGAAGAAGGAGGCGTGTATAAATAGGAGAGGAGTGGGACCCACGCTCAGCCGTGGGTTGGAGTAATGCAAGGCCTAGAAGGGGTTGCTGTAGAGAGCGTGTTCTAGAGGTATTGCCCATTGTGTTAGATTGAGACTGCAGGTCCCCTTCCCCTGCCCTGGAGACGAGGCCTAGAATTGCTGCTGGCTGTGCACACTGCAGACTGATACTGCAAAGACTCAAGGAAAGTTTGAAGGACACTGTGGGACTATTGCTTGTTTTCCCAACTCTAAGGCGCTGGCGTGGCCTACAGAGGGCTTGGACATCATTCACAGAGACTGAGAAGGGGAAATCCCATCCTCCCCAGAGAAGACCCGCTAGTGGATTTAGGTATGTGCGGATGCCTAATTGCATGTTGCCTTGGGGTTCCCAGCTGTCCTGTTTAACTCTCCTGTGGCACAAAGGGGATGGGGTAGCAGACCAGGAGCTGGCTCTACATCTGTAAGGTCCTATATCACAAATCACTGCCCATTTCCTGCATGGTCAGCTGGAGCTCATAGCAATGCAGCGCCACCTCCTGTTGACACCGAGCTGGTCTCGTGTAGCCGCATGGGCTTGAGCATTCATGCCCCAATGATGGGCTACAGAGCGGTATCCCCGTGACCAATTGTGTGCGCTCCTCCTCGTCTCCAAGGAGCCATTCATCCTTGCTCAGGGTTTCAGACCCCCCCTGCAGCTGTTCTAGTGGAGAGAGGTTGGAACGCAAGAAAGGATGGTCCTTTCTCCAAGCAGTGGGGTTGGAGAGCCCCTCACATGATGGCTTGCACCTGCTAATGTTAGCTAAGGCCGTGCCTTGACACCATTGCAAGTAACAGGACTCAGTCTGCAGTAGGAGCTCCCTCCCAGCAGGGAGCTACCTAGGCCAGGTAATCTCCTCCTTCCCCACCCTCCAGCCCAGCAAGGTTCCTCTAAGACAGTGGCTCTCAAACTTTTTTACTGGTGACCCCTTTCACATTGCAAGCCTCTGAGTGCAACCCCCCCCCCCAATAAATTAAACACACTGTTTAATATATTTAACACCATTATAAATGCTGGAGGCAAGTGGGGTTTGGGGTGGAGGTTGACAGCTCACGACCCCCCAGTTTAAGAACCCCTGCTTTAAGAAGACTGTCTACTCCAGTGGTCTCACCAGCCTGGAGTCCTTCTGTCCGCACACGCCTGCCGGAGCCCTCCGGCCTCGCCTCGCTCCCCTGAGCTGGGCTCGCTGCTGACTGTGTTTAGTTAAGAGTGTTTCTTATTTTTTATGAATCAAGCTGAAATGTCAATGTCCCAGGCCTCCCCTCCCTCCCGCCCCTGATACCATCTGCCTCTCCCCCATGTACTAGCACAGCTTCCTACCCCCCCCCCCCCGGCCCCACTGCTGGCCCCTCCCCCGCAGAGGGACCACAACACAGATTTACTGTCACACGTTAAAACCGTGTTTTAGCAGCAGGGTCAGCGTGTCATGGTGGCCCCTCATCGATTTGTTATTAGCTCCCCTTGGCGAAAGCACTTTGGCCCCAGCCCCTAGGAGTTGTATCCAGCTTCACAAGCCCTCTCCGCCTTCTATTCCCCATCCTGAGCTCTCCAGGGGCGGGGGGGAGACGGCGAAGGGAAAACCGCCACCAAATATAACTTCTGCTGGCCAGCGTTGAGAAGGTCTAAATCGTGGCTGCTGGCCGAGCTGCCAGCTGTGCTGCTGAACTCCTGACCTCGGCAGGAGATGTAATGTGGCTCCCTGGTTTATCTCAATCAATATTTCCATAAAAAATAAGCGGCATGAGGGGAGGTTGAGGGGCTCTCAGAAATCCCACCCCGACCTCTGCTTGTTTGCAAGACGGAACCATAAACTTCCTGATTGGTTTTTTGTGTGTGTGTGTGTATGTGTGTGCTTAGTTTAGACCACTTTTCTCTGCAGGGCTCTGCAATGGGAGGCTATGGTGGAGCATGCAGGCCTTCAGGTTCTGGGCCGGGAAAGCCCTGGAGCTCTGTAGGCTTCAGAGCTCGACTGTCTGCTACAGACAAAGCTTGTCTGAGCTGAGCCAGCCTGAGATGCCAAGATACTGTATGTCGGCTACGCTCCCTCTCTCTGAAAGTCTAAATACTTTCATGATACTTATTTGCCACCTGGGGCTGGTCTACACTGGGCTTTCCAGTCAGCCTTTGGAGTAAACAGAATGTCTGCCTCTGGTGTGGACCCCAGGCATGTCCAGCTGAGATACTTCCCCATCACAAAACCCACAAGTCCTGGTCCCTTATGGAAACGTCTTCTAGAATTTAATAGAACACGGAATCCTTTCTGTAGGTTCTTCGGATCATCCCACAGAATTTAATAGAGACTTCTGACCAGGGTTTAAATTCTCATAAAGTATTTTCCGGAGTCCCCCATGGGAGGAGCCGGGCAACAGGACTTCAGCCCTGCGGGGGACACTGGGACTTCAGCCCCGCGAGTTTGAAAATATTTACCAGAGGCTAGCTCCACTCTGGGCACCTCTGGCTAAATTTAAATCCTGCTTCTGTCCCTTCCCCAGAATGCTGTAGGCTGATTCAAAAGCCTGAACAGGAAGAATCTCAAATCTCTATTAAATTCCTTAGGTTTTTAGAGAAGTTTCTATACCACCTAATGATGATGATGACTATTATTATGTCTGTGTTTGTCCAGCATTTAGCACAATGGGGCTCTAGTCCAGAGGTGGGCCTCCTAGACACTACTCCAATAAATAACAATATCCATTATTAGTCTCATGATTGTACAGTGCAGGCACAATGGGGCCTTTAGGCTTTAAGGTGTAACAAAAAGCCTCAAAGAGCTTCTTCTGACATGCCAATTCTTTCAAATTCTGTTGGTTGTTGCGCTCAATGGAGGAATTACTGCATGGAATTCTCTGACCAGAATTATCCAGAAGATCAGGCTAGATAATTGTAATGGTCCCTTCCAGCCTTAAAAGCTAGGAATCCCTGTTCAGTTCTAGAGAGCTTTATCCATCTAAGCACCAGAATGGAGCCAACACCAGCTGAAGATTCCTTTACATACTGCAGTGACCAGCCCCTGTGGGCAGATGAATTTCTCAGCTGAATGTAGCATTGCCAACTCTTGAGATTTCCCGCTTCCCCCAAAGTGTCACCATATTTGGTGAGTCTCTTAAAGCCCCAGTTCCTGGAGGCATGTGATGAGGTAAGAATCTCAGTTTTCGTTTTTGAAAAAGCAAGCTTCTTGCCCTCCCGGCTGCAGAGAGAAGCTGAAAAACAAGAGCCGCGTGAGGCCTAAAGGCCCAGAAACCAAGCCGTAAAGAAAAGGAGCATGCCATTGTTTTTAATGTCATGATTTTTAAGCCATGTTTTGGAGGCCTGAGGCATGATTTTTTAAATGGTTGGGGATGGCGACGCTGGACGCCGAGTAGCTCAGGGCTTTGAAGCAGCCACTGGAGCCCTGTCCCGTCACTGACAGGTTCGCATGGCTCTATTTAAGGGGCTGGCCCCTCCTTATTCTTTCTCCGCCGTGTCTGTTCTAACCAAGCTGGGGAATGTAAGTGCCGCATGGCACAGCAGTGGTAGGGGGTCCCCTCTGTTATTGCTGGAGCACATCAGGGCCAACCGTTAGGGCACAGCAGCCTGGCTAGGCTGCCCTGTGTGTGCAGCATGGGGGTGCAGTCTCCCTTTACAGGTTAAAAAGTTGCTGCCCCACTCTCCTTGGGTCAGCCATCCACTACCTTGGTTTATTTCCTTGACATATGGACTCCTGCAAAAAAACAAAACAAAAAAAACCTCCACAACCCCCCCGAACCTTTTGATCTGGTCCTGGAAGAGTTAACATTTTAAAATCTATTCCGCACTGCTCCCCCCCCCCACGCCCCCCCCCCAGGTAAGTCCTTCCCCTTCCCCACATCCCCTGCAGCCAATACAGGGAGCCAGCCTTCCATGGTCCCAATCCTGCGAACGCCTGTGCACAGGACTTCACTTGCGTAAGTGACTTGAACAGGAGTACTCGCGTGAGTGACGTTATGTATGTTGGTGTGACCAGGGACCCAAATGCCCCTCCCAACTGGCTGAGCCACTGGGCGGCTTTCACCTCGCTTTCATTCACTGCGCAAAGAGCTGCGGTAAGAAGTCCCTGCCTCAGTTTCCTCTGTGGTGCTTGGCCATAATGTGACTGAGTGAGTCGGACCCTGAGCCGAAGGAAGGGGGGAAAGACCCCTCCCCACTGTGTTAACCATTGTTTAATGAAGGTGGCAATTCCTCTGCCGTGTGTGTTAAATAGGGAGGAAGCTGTAATACCCTCTGCCCTGGCCAGCCGGGCTGTTTTAGTGCTCGCAGAGTGGGAAATCAATAGATCAAAGGCCCTAAGTGCAGCTTCAGGCGTATCGTTTTATGCCAGGATCGAACGGCGGGATGGGTAAGAGATGGGGGTGGAAGAACTCCCTTGGTATTGGGGTGTGGATGCTGGAGGACATGAAATGACTTCACTTCCCTCTCCTTCACTCGGGCCAGCTGTGCATTTCGCTGTCGTCTGGACACAGCTGATGGGGAGGGGTTAAGTACCCACAAGAACCCTCATGTTTTGAATCCCGCTTTAGTTTGTGAAGTGTTAATGCTGCCGGGGACGTCCTCCGGTGAACACATTCAGGTGATGATTATTTAGTGGTGGTGCTCGGCGCCTCTGCTGAGATTGGGGCCACCTTGTGCTGGGCACCAGGCACACACAGGCTAGGCAATCTAATGTACAGATCTGACCCATCCCGTCATGCCAGGCTTTGTCAGACTGCAGGAACCCAGGCCAGCTGCCTTCCTGCAAGAGGGCCGGGTCAGTGGCTACCTGCTAATACAGAGCACTCTGGAGGCCATGACACGGAGCGCTCTATACTGGCGATCGGCAGTGCTGTAAACTGGGGGCTGATGGGAAGCTGCCCATAATACGATGCAGAGCAATGGGAACATCCGAAGAGTCCTGCCTGTGCTATGGAATTGGAGCTGACACGCCACCAGGGCCAAATAGAACCATGGCACCAGCCTAACCGGTCCTGAGCTGGATGCGGGCCCCAGTTTGCCAATTCTCCTCTCACAGCCCGGGCCACGGCAACTGGATTTCTCTCCTCCGTCATCAGAGTGCCTTTTCCTGATTCCTGTTTCTGTGCAGCACCAAGGCTTAAAATGCCCTCTGCCCATAGTTCAGAAAGGAAGAGGGCAGGTGGCCAATGGCTTTGACAATATGGCTGGGCGGGAATATTACAGTAACTCTCTGCCATCCTCAGACTAGCTGGCTCTGTCTGGAGGCCTCCCGCCTGTCTCCTTGCTGATCGTACTCCTCTCACTTGGCTACAGGAAAGTGTGAGGGGACTGCTTAGGAAAGCGGCTGATTGACTCGTCTTGCCAGGGTGCAGGACCGGTGAGGCGAGAAGGCAGAAATCAACCTTGATTATGGTCCTGCCCTCACCCTCCACCAATAGTTCTACCCTGGCCGGTGATGTTAGGTCTGGAAATGTGGGGGCCCGACTCAGCCAACGGGAAGTCAGTGCTTATCTTTCCATTGACCTACTGTGCTCTGAGTAAATAACGTTCCTCCAGCCCTGGCTCTTCCCCCAAGAGGTCCCCAGCCTTTGCTAAATCCTTCCCGGCTAGTCTGGCACCATCTGGGCCCAGAGGAGTCCAGTGCATTTTGGGATGCCTCCGACCGGTTGGAAGATCTGACCAAAGCAGCCGACTGGGTTGCAGCGGAGAGAGCGACAGGTGCAACTGTCCCCATGTAATATCAGCAAAGGTGGGAGGGTGCTGGGGGTCAGGCAAAGGGGGCTACGGTGGTCAGGAGGCCTGGATTTGGGGTTTTTCGCCCACTCCGTGAGCCAACCTGAGACTGGCTGTGTGGGTAGAAACTAGCTGGAGGCTCTACCAGCAACTCTGCCTTCTGCTTTTCAGTCTTTCTCGCTATTTACCAGTGATTTTTGTCCTTGGTCGGCTTAACGACTGAAAGAGATTGTATTCTACCACATCTAGGCAGCTCTCAAAGGGAGCGTGGCACACATTCTGCAGGGAACAATGCCCGAGTTTGCTAATTCTGTTGTATTTTATTGGCGCTCAGGTCCCATCTGGTTGCCACAGTTTGCTCCAATGTCTCCTGCCATTATGCTACCACTTGCCTGTCTGAATTATTTTCTCTCTCTTCTTCCCCCTCCTCTTCTAGCTTTTTTTTTTCATTTTCCCAAAAGCCGAGCAGAACTTGCTCAATAGCGTGATGTCAGATGTGTTCAAAACAGACCAATAAAACCTAATGCATTTCGCCTCTTTGTCTGTCAATCTCTCTAGTGCCTAACATTTTCCTCTCAAAAAGCCACTTAACACACATCAGCAACAATCCTACACAAAACAGCCACTTGTTGGCTAATTGTGCTGCGTACCTACCCACTCCAATGCTCTCTTTCTTGGGCTGCTTTTGGGAGGCCCGATCCTGTGTGGAGCTGGCAGGTTCTAAGAGCCCTCAGCTCCGAGCAGGAGGAAATGGGAGCTGAGGGTGCTCAGCATCTTGCAGAATTGGACCCTTTATCTCAGCCCATGTAGATGCCGACATGGAAGGATGTGCAGTGGAGATGCAGGTTCTAAACCCAGCTATGCCATTGACTCACCCTGTGACCTGGCATTTAGCTTCATGGCCTGTGCTTTTGCTTCTTTGTGCCCTGAAAATTTATGTCTGTTTGTAGTCTCTTCTGAGCTTGCTTTTTGTTCAGGACTGGCCCACCCCGCTTTCCATGAAGACTCTGTGGACAACAGGAGATCTGGGAGGACTGTGACATCACAAGCACCCAGGCAGTGGAGCCTAATGAATTGTGAGGGGTGGGGATTTTTATCCAGACTGCTTCCATAATGTTTGTGGCTTTTTTACTAAAACACCCGATGGACAGTTGGGGGATAAGATCTCTCTGTTAAGACTCAAGGCCCCCGTACCTCTGCAGAGATGGACTGACCCTCTTCAAGGCTGAAATCCGGGTTCCACGGACACCAGCGGGAGCTTTGCCATTGACTTCACCGGCTCCAGGACATCACCCTAGGTCTCCAGCAAGACAACAAGATATGAGACTAGATATTGCTAAGAATTCTTCTCTGTGTTTAAAAGGGCACTGCGATGGGGCCTATGCAATGGCCAGGGAAGGGTTAATGGGCTGCTGTGGGCTCAGTCATCCCTGCCCCTGACACCTGTGGTAGGTGACAGGCTTGGAGGGAGGTGTTACAAGGGGAGAGCACAGCTCAGCTGGGAGCAGACCAGGAAGGTGAGCTCATCTCCAGCTCTGGCTCTGAGACAGAGGCCTGGCTAAGACATTGCTACCTACCAGAGCCTTGCTCGAGGAAGGCAGGTCCGACCCGAGGTCCTACCTAGGATGTCCCTGGGAGGTGGCTGCCTGTCAACTCCTGCCTGCAGCAAGGCCTGACACGGGATGGTTGTTTGCTGCCAGTGCCTTGCTCGTTGCTGCAGGAAAGACTGCGGCAGCCAAATAAATCTCTTTTGTTTTGTTACACCTGACCCAGGTCTTAGTAATGGTTTGTCCTGAGCCCAGGAGTGGCCAGGTCACAAGCACAGAGCTCTGCAGGTGACCTTTAACCCCAGACTGTTACACCTCTCTGATGTCATGGTGCCTGGAGGGGAGGAGAAGAGACCAGCCCTGGGTGGAAAGCAAGCTTAGGCTACGAAGGGGAAAGCGCCTCAAGGTCATGGAAGGAATGCTGGCCTCGCCTCGTCCATTGCTGCCATCTGCCCTTCACTTCTGAAGGCAGCACACGGCCTCTGGGTCCTCCTGGACTTGTCGCTGTTCCATAGCTCTCCCAAGCAGCATCGTCTAGAAATGCTGCGGTCTTCTATGTGCTAGGGGGCCAACTCCTTTCTCATCAGCGAGGTGATCAGTGCATTCACGATCCCCAGGCTAGACTGCCATAGCCTGCTCTACCTGGGGATGGAGGTGAAAGCCACCTAGAAGCTCCAGCTGAACCATTATTCAACAGCCCACCCAAGAGGCAATAAGGACACACAGGGGCATGCCCCACTGGCACTCTGCCTTCTACACTGCCTCCCCGTCTGATAACACACAGGTCAAGGTCCTGGTGCTCAAGGGCCATCTGTCTCTCCAAGATCTGCCTCTGTAGCCATGATCAACAGGGACAGTAATGTTCTGGGAGCTAGTGGCACGCCCTGGACTGTGGAACTCCTTGCCACTGGAGATCAGGATGAGCCCAAGGTGTTTTATCCATAGATGGTCAGATAGCTTCACCCAAGCCCGTCTTTAATAACCGTGAGCTCCTTCCCCAAGAAATAAAGCAACTAACCCCACAAATTCAGCAAAAGGATGGCTTGTCTCATCCTCTCAGATGGTTGTTTTTTAATCTGTGTGTACGACACCTAGATACCATGGTGATAGGCACATTATGAGGGCATAGCCTAGGTATAATGAGCTGGTGTAGGGGTGCTGGTTGGTTCAGGTGGTAGGTGGAAAGGAAATCTTTCCTCTCCTGTTGCTGTAAATCAAGAGGAAGTCACCGCTGTAAAACGGGTGTGTGGGAGAGGAGAGTCAGGCCCAGTCTTGTGTCACAGCTGTGGATGCCGTGCAGGTGAGAGACAGATGTTAGCAGCTGTTGGGTTGTTTGGTGGCCTGGGTTTGAAGTGAGTTGGTTGGTGTCAGACCTGTTCCTAATGGACAACTGTCCAAACTACAGAACCCCACCCCCGCTGGGTCCCTGGGGCAGACTCAGGGGAGAGGCCAAGGGCAGAACCAGCTGGGCTCCTCTCTCGCCCGTAGAGGTGGCCCTTCCAAACGTCACAGTCAGGGTTGAGGCATGTTGGCTGGGGGAAGGTCTGTGCTGTTACTGCTGCTCATGCTCTACCTGTTCTGTGGCTAAGGAGAGGATTTCAGCTTCCAGGGCTGTTAATCTGGCAGCAAATCTCACTGCTGGGTTCATTGTAAGCCGAAAAACATGCATGTGGGGGACGCGGATTACTTTATTCCCAGGAGAGAATTTTGTCCCCTCATTGGGCTTCATTGTAGTTGAGGGAGGCTCTCCAGACCATGGCAAAAACCCTCAGCTGAGAGCCCTGGCTGTTTTCCAAACACAAACCGTGCCACTAGGGGGCGAGAGACTGGAGTCGCATGCGGTCAAGGCAGTCCTGGGCTTTGGGGAAGAAAGAAACCCGTGACCCTTTCAAAAGGAGAAACGCTCCCAGCCCAGCCCCACTTCTTAATGTCAGCGCAAAATGCACCACGGTGCTGCAAAGACAAATAAAAACGAAAGCTGGTGGGGCCCATGTGAACGCTGCTGAGCTAAGCTGCAGCACTAAGCCTCAGCCAACTGGCTACGGCTCAGCAGATGGGAATGCAGCCCAGAAATCCCCCGGGAGGGAGCCTCTCCGCTGGTGGAATACACACCTGGCGTGTAGCTCACCTGCCCCGGGAAGGTGTTTTAACCTCACATAAAGGTGGCGAGGGGAGGGGTTTAACCCCAGCCCACCCCCGTTTGTGGTATTCTCTTAAGGAAGCCAGGCGGCAATTTGGGTTTGTAATTCTGGCATGTGTCTGCTGCTGTTGCCTAGCTTAGAGCCCTCTTACATTCAGCAGCATGTAGCCTGCTCCCGCCTCTTCCCCAAGCGAGTGTGGTGAGCGGAGGAGACAGGAAAATCGGGTCCTAATCCCACTTCTGACAGTGACTCACCAGGGAACCGTGGGCAAGTCACTTCGGGACAAATCGGCTAGCGACGTTCGATGTCTCCTTTACTGGGTGCCCAACGTGAGACACCTAAGGCCCGATTTTCACCCAATGTGCTGAGCTCGTCTGAAAATCTAGCTGCTTCGTTGGGTGCCTACATGGGAGCTGAGCTCTTCTGAAAATCTTGGCCTTAGAGCCTGATGTTCGAACACCTGCAGCTCCTCCTGACTGCATGTGGGCTAGGGCGTGATCAGCACCAGTGAAGCACCCGAAACCTGGGGTGTGTTTAAAACTGTTGGCTGTGGTCTATTGGTGCCGCGGTTTCTGCCCATGGGGGGGGTCTTGTGAGGCTTTCTTCAATAATAGAGGTGAAGTGCTTTGAGATCCCAGAGGGCGCTTGGGACCAGGTAGCATGTCAGTGACCTCTTCATTTCTGACACAGCGCGTAAAAGACACGGGCAGTATTTCCGAAGGCATTCATCTTAACAGGGTGCCAACTCCCTTTGATGGCTTTGGACAAATGGGCTTAGCTTTGATTGTCAGAAAACAACCCCCTGCCACGCACGAATAGCATTAGGAGGTGGGGCCAGTGGGCCACCTGTGAGTGGAAAATGGAGCTGAGGGTGGGAGGAACAGGGGGGACATGGGGCAGAGATGGAGGGAGGGGATGTTGTGGCGATGGAGTGGTGGGGTGGGGGGCAGTGAGGTGCAAGTGGGGAGGAAACAAAGGGGGGAGTGGAGGGAGAGGGCATGAGAAGGAAGCACCCAGGGAGGGGGTGGGCGGGAGCTGGGGTGTGAAATGGAGGGAGAGGACACTGGAAGGAAACATAACAGGAGTGGGGAGGATGTGGGGAGAACGGAGTGGGAGTGGGGAAGGGGGCAGTGCGCCACACAGCAGGGGCATGGAGGAATTCACAAAGGCCTGCTTTGCTTTCTAGGTTGCCTGACACCCTGATGCTAGCAACAGCCGGCTTGGTGACAACTCCACAATGACACCCTCTCTGCACTCCAGCACAGCATCTACAGAACCTGCTACAGAGCCCAGCTCGGTCGGGCCAGGTCCATGTTTACGGTGAGTAAAATCTCCACTCTGGTGACAGTCTGGCAAAGCAGCTACATTCATCCTCTTCATGGGCCTCCTCCCCCCATGCAACCGTCTGAGGTTCCTGGAGCGGGTCGCCGCCCTGGTCAGAGAGGAAGGGGTTAAGTACAGCCAGCACCAGCAGAAATCAAAGGATTACAGGTTTGTTGCGGGACGGTCCCATCTGTCACACGCACAAAGACATACCCCCATATCTCTGGCCTCGCCTGTCAATGAAGAGCCACTACATTAGAACTCCATTAGGAGCGAGACTAGCTGCAGCAGCAGCAAATGGCAGCTGTCAGGGCACTATCATCTATGTTCTAATTCCTTGTATGCGCTTCTCAACAGCACTTAAATAGCAGTTCTACCTACTGGGCCAATTTTGCATCCTCCTCCTGCTGCTCTCCTCCTGTCTTTAAAGATACAGCGCTCTCTTTCCCTGCTTTGCTGCCTCCTCCACCCGGCAGCCCGGCTCTGTCCCTGCTGGTCGTGGGTGACCTTCTCCTGTCAAACCCTTGTCCTCCGCCAGAGCTCCTGCTGGCAGCCTTCTCCACAAGGAATGCATGTGTGTGCACCGCCCCACACATGCTCACTCCTAGAGCCACGCGTTAACACACAGATACCGTCATACCTGTCCACCCCACATTCACATGCCCACTTACACAGATGCACAGTCGCAGATGCAGTCACGCACATGCTGCAAAACACACATTCACACTCGCTCAGCTGTTCGTCCAGACGCACACGCACGGTTGCAGTCACACAGTCGTACACACTGTGGTAGACACGTGCCCTTGGAGATGGCCAGTCACACACATTTGCAGCTGCACAGTCTCACGTCCCCACACGTGGCCCCTCACTGCAATTTATATGAAGATTCATTGATTCCAAGGCCAGAAAGGCCTATTGTGATCATCTAACCTGACCTCCTGTATAACACAGGCCCTAGGACATCCCTGTAATAACTCCTCCTCCAAGTCCAATAGCTGTGGTTGAACAAGCGCATGTCTCTTAGAAAAAGATCTGACTTTGATTTGAAAATGTCCAGTGATGGAGACTCCACCGCAATCATTGTTGAGTTGTTCCAATGATTAATCACCCACCCTGTTAAAAATGGGCACCTTATTTCTAGTTTGAATTTGTCGAGCTTCAGCTTCCAAACATTGGATCTTATCGTACCTTCGTCTGCTAGATTGAAGAGCCCTCAAGTATAAGCTCCTGTTCCCCATGGAAGAGAGTGGGGGGGAGGGAGGGAAGTGGCGTGGGAATAGCTTTTATTGGACCAACTTCTGTTGGTGAAAAGGACAACTTTCGCGCTACGCAGCGTTTATACACTATGATCCAGTCACCCCCTTGACGTGCTCTTTGTAAAGCTGAACAGACTGAAGTCCTTGAGCCTTTCACTATACAAGGCACGTTTTCCAGTCCTTTAATCATTCGTGTGGCTCTTCTTGAATAGTGGGTACCAGAATAGAACACAATATTCCAGTATCAATAATTGGCAATAACGTAGCTCTTCATCTGTCTCGGACCCAACCCCCACGTTGGCTAGTGGCTGAGATGGATGAGGATTGCTGACTTCCTGTCTCAAGTCTGGAGGGGTGGGGCAGGCAGGAAGAAGGGGACGCTGAGAATAATTTATTAAGCTCCCCCTACTCAGCAGATGAGCACCTGGGAAACTGACCAGTTACCATAATCCCCATAGTGCAACAGATCAAGTAGATTGACTTGGAGTAGAACACCCTGAAGTAGGGAGATTAGGGTGTATCTACACGGGAAAGGGTTACCAGTTTTGCTGATATAGTTACATGAGTGTAACCCCTAGGTAGCCGTTCTCATTCCGGTATCTGAGTGCCTTTCTTTGGTTTATCTTCAACCCCTTCTCGGGCAGCATAAGAGAAACTGAGAAACAGAACCAGCTGGAACAAGGTGTCTAGCTGGTGGAGGGGTTACATGTTTTATTTTGTATTGCAGTAACACCTAAGCATCCCAGTCACTGGTCAGCAGTGATGGATTAGCCACTGGGCCAACAGGGCCTGTGACGAGGGGGCCCAGCCAACTGGAAAAATGGGCGCCTCTGTGCCCCGACCCACACCACCCACCTGCCTGGCATTCCTGCCAGGATGCAGGGTCAAGGTGTGGGGGTTTGCCCTGCTCCGCCTGCCCAGAGCTCCTGCTGGGAAGTGGGGGAAGCCCCCATGCCTCGACCCTGCTCCCCAGCAGGAGTGCCAGGCAGAGCATGACAAGCTCCCACTCCTCGTCCCACTCCCCAGCAGGAACGCCGGGCAGGTGGAGCGGGGCAAACCCCCACGCCTTGACCCCGCTCCCTGGCAGGAGCGCCAGGCAGGGCAGGGAAATACCCCACACCTTGACCCCGCTCCCCAGCAGGAGCGCTGGACAGGCAGGGGAAGCCCCCGTGCCTTGACTCTGCTCCCTGGGAGGAGTGCATCCCAACGCCATTTCCCCAGCAGGAGCGCTGCGAGGGGGCAGTGGGGGACTGCAGGCAGAAGAGGTGGGAAAGGCCCCCAGTAGCTCTGGCCCAGGGCACAACAAAACCGTAATTTGCCTCTGCTGGCCAGGACCCCACTGTGGGAGGCACTGTACAGCCACAGATCAAAAAGACACTCCCTGTCTGACCATCTAAATTAATCTGATTTATACCATTTAATTATATTGCTTTAAATTCACACCTTAGGTTATACAACATTCCCGTGTAGACGCCGTCCTAGCAAAGGACTACTTGTAAACATTGTTTTAAAGGCAGGGGTCGGCAGGGCAACAGAAGATGTTACAGGCAGATGGATGCTCAAGGATGGGGCTTGGTGGAAAGGGCTCTGCAGCTTAAGCCAACCAGTGGGTTTTGCCAGAGCGCGGGTAGAGTCCAGAACTGGGAAGTCACTTGCTCAGGGTACGTCTTCACTACCCACCGTATCGGCGGGTAGCAATCGATTTATCGCGATATATCGATCCCCGAACGCGCTCACCGTCGACTCCGGAATTCCACCAGAGCGAGCGGCCGTAGCGCAGTCGACGGGGGAGCCGCAGCCATCGATCCCGCGCCAGGTGGACCCCAGGTAATTCGATCCAAGATACTTCGACTTCAGCTACACTATTCGCGTAGCTGAAGTTGCGTATCTTGGATCGATCCCCCTCCCCCCCCCAGTGTAGACCAGCCCCCAGAGTCACAGCTTCTCCCAAAGGAGTTGAGACGTTAAGAGGGAAACCAGCAGGGAAGATGAAAGCAGAAGGTTAAGTCTGAGGACTTGAGCCGGGCTATTTGGGTTTATTTTGTTTTGTAATTAGTCCACATCCCTACCTCTACGTCCAGAGGCCTGAGCAACTTGTTTTTCCTGAGATAATAGTGCTGGGCCATTGGCCCTGGCTGGTCTGTACTGCAGCTAGATATTTGATGCTAGCAACATTGGTGCTGGGGGTGCTGCTGCACCCCCTGGCTTGAAGTGGTTTCCATCATATCCAGGGTTTACAGTTTGGTTCAATGGCTCTCAGCACCCCCAGTATAAAAATTGTTCCAACGCCCCTGGCTAGCAGCTATATGGACTGCACTGTATCTGAGTTTCCCTGCAGCTGACACCCCTTGATGGTGGCCCTTCTTGGAAGAGATGGCAATGGGATGGTGTCAACAGGCCATCCCTACAAAGACTGGGAGAGCCTGGGCACAGAGGACTTGGGAGGTCTCCTGCAAGCACTGCTCTGAGGTGTTCCTCACCTGCAGAGAAAGAAGCTCTGGGGGATTGGTCCTGCTTTGAGCAGGGGGCTGGACTAGATGACCTCCTGAGGTCCCTTCCAAACCTGATAGTCTATGATTCTATGATTCTAAGCTAGGCTAAGTAAAAGTTCCTGTGCAGCCTGTGTTCCTCTACCATGCCTGGCAAGGAAAGCTAGTCTGGATAGTCCCCACTTTCCACAGCCAGAGTTCCTAGGCGATTGCCTATGCTGCCTCCTACTGGGATTGGAGTAGCCACACATTCGCCCACAGCCACCATCTTCGCCACAGTCCTCCTCGTACCTCCCACTGAGAGAAGCGGGGGCTGGACTAGCCACGAGATTGCTGCCGCCAGCACTTCCCCAGCACTGCCCACAGAGACTCCCCGGCAGCCAGGTAATCAAAACAAACACTTCTGCAGATAAATGCATTGCCGTGGTGCTCGAAATAAATAACTAATTTCTCCCCACATGATCTCAAGGAGCTGGAGCGGTGTGAATAGCGGGGCCCGGTGGCGGTCTGACTGGACTCCCTGGAGCGGTAATTCTGAGGATGACAAACACAAGCCAAAGAAAAATGTTGAAAAATAGGCACTTCCCGCAGCCCTGAGCAAAGGAGCTATTGCAGGGTTTGGAAATAACCAAGGCGAAAAGAGGGAGAGGGAGGGGTATTTTCTCCTTGAGAACAAGTGAAGTGCCAAACAAGCTGCTATTAAGGTGGCTTGAAGAGGCAAGGGGAGGGGTGTACAGGAGGAGAGAGAGAGTGGGGAAGAGGGCAGAAGTGGTGGGAAGGAGACGGGATGGGGAAAGGGGATGAAGGAAACTGGGTGAGTGGAAGATGGTTAAGGAAGAGAGTGAACGGAAAGGGGAGAGCGTGTGAGCGTGGGCATGGCACAAGACAGAGAAAATGGAAGGCGAGAAAGAGCAGAGAGCAAGAACCGGCGTGAAACCGCTACTGGCAGAACTGCCCCCCGCAAGGCCCTGCTTTCCTTCCGCCCCCCGCAAGCCAAGCTTTCATTTCAAAAGGGCCACTTGCCCCCGCTTTCCCCTGTTCTCTCACCACCTTCCCCTCCCCCCCAACCACCGCGGGGAGAAAGAAAGAAAGAAAGAAGGAAAACAAAATATCTACAGTTGTCGAGAAAAATAGAGGCAAACATCCATAATTTTCTCTGTGGGGCTTTGCAGTAATTGAGCCATTTGGATAAAAATAAAGGCAGCAGGCCCTTTAGGTAAGAGGAGCTTTTGCAATCCAAGAAGCCTGAATTATGCGTCTTGTATCACTTTAAATCCCCCGCCCCCTCACCCCCCTCCGCCTCCTCCACGCGACACCAAACCACTTTTCTTTCCTTTTCTTTTCTTTTTTTTTAAGTACCCTGTCAAATGTCCTCCGATGAGCAGAGAATTTCAGCTGTCACAACTAATTCTGTGTGTGTGTGTGTGTGTGTGTGTGTGTGTGTGTGTGTGTGTGTTTGTGTGTCTGTCTGTCTGTCTGTTGGGGAAGGGGTGTGTTTTGGGGGTGGGGGATGGATGGCAGGAGTAGGGGAGAGGGACGAAGGAGGAGGGAGATGCATCGTCGAATCACTCACGTCTGGCTTTTTTTGTTGTTGTGATTATTACAAAGGGAAGATTTACATCAGAAATTTGTTTCTGGAAGTGTTTAAGGGCTGTAATTTCCTTCCTTTCAATTGCTGCCTGATGTTTTCGTATTGCCTCACCTCGCTTTCCCCCTCCAGTGCTGAGCTGTCAGCCTCCTGTGGGATCTGTTCACACATGGTAGACCCTGGGGTTGCCACCGCTGCAGCCCTCCTGACCACACTAGGAGCCTGTGGCACTTGGCTTGCCCATGGGCCCAGGGGCTGGGCTGGTTCTCATGTCAGTGAAAGCCGATGGGTGTTAGTGGGGGTGCAAACCAGCAAAGAATTTGGCCCACTGTCTCAACAGTGTCTGTCTGCCCAATGTTTTCTTCTGCTCCTCCTCCTCCTCCCTCTGGCCCACTCTCCTTTTTCTGGCCTATGTGATCCCTTCCCCACTTAAAAACACATGGTAGGAGCCAAACAATCCCTCCGCACCATGGCTTTAGAAGGGTGGCTGTCTGGCTGCCTTTGTCCGTTCTCATTTTGTACAGCACCGAATGCGCTGGGGGCCTAGTCCGTGACTGCGACTCCTCCTTATCCCCAAACGGCCAGTGCAGGACAACGGAGGATGTGGATGGGGCTACCCCCAAAGAACAAACAGAGCCTCAGCAGTACACCAAAATTGCTGGCTTCCCCCCTGCGGCTCTCCATGAAGAGCACGGGGAGGGTGGGGTAGTTTAACACGTCAAGACCGGATGCCTTTTTGGAAGATGTACTTTAGTCAAACACAAGTTATGGGACTCAATACACAAGTAACCGGATGACATTAGGGCCTGTGCTATACAGGAGGTCAGACTAGATCAGCGTTTTTCAAAGCTCGGGTCGCGACCCAGTCCTGTGTTGTGGCATGTCAGGGACTGGGTCGCTCCGGTCAGCACTGCCAACCGGGACATTAAAAATCCCGTCGGCGGTGATGCCCAGCTAAGGTAGTGCCTACCTGTTCCGACACTGTGCCCCAGAAGCAGCCAGCAGGGGGGCCACGGGGCTCCGTGCACTGAGCACCAGCTCCGCACTCCCATTGGACGGTTCCCGGCCAATGGGGGCTGGAGGGGGCAGTGCCTGTGGGCAAGAGCCGCGTGGAGCCACTTGCACACCTCCACCTAGGAGCTGGACCCGGCGCTGGCTGCTTCCGGGGCGCAGCGCGGTCCGCGGTGCCAGGACAGGCGGGAAGCCTGCCTCTGCACTCCGGCTGTGCCACTGACTGAGAGCCGCCGGAGGTAAGTGCATGCCCCAATCCCCAGCCCAGAGCCCCTCCTGCACCCGAAACCCCTCATCCTTGGCCCCACCCCAGAGCCTGCACCCCCAGCCCAGAGCCCTGACCCCCTCCCTCACCCCAACCCCCTGCACCAGCCCAGAGACCCCTCCTACTCCCTGACCCCCTCATTCCTGGCCCCACCCCGCAGCCCTCACCCCAGCCCTAAGCCCCTCCCACACCCCAAACCCCTCATCCCCAGCTCGGTTGGGTTGTGGGCATCAACAATTTTCTTCAACTGGGTCCCCAGAAAAAAAGTTTGAAAACCACTGGACTAGATGATCTCTCTGAATCATGGCAAGGAAGAGAGCAGAGAAGCCTTTGATTCCCACATATTCTCCTTCCATTTGGTTTACATTCATAGCCTTATTTTGTCATTGTATCTTAGCTCTTCAGAGGGTTGTTTACCTTCTTTTCCTTCTCCGCTGGGTCATGTTCTTTAAATGCAGCCCTACATACCGTCCAGTAGAAGGTGGACCTGGGCCCAGAGGCAAGAAAGGGACTCAGAATAGTGCAGATGAAGTATCCTCAGGGCCGGCTGTACCATCTGGGGAGAAGTAACTCCAAGGCTAGCACATGGCACATGCACTGTTTTACAGTATCGCCAAACCTGAACATTCAAAAAGTATGAGTCAGGCTCCCAAAATTCATGACAGTGGCTTAAAAAGTCATGAGAAATTGAACAATAATCAATACGCGGGTTCTTTTTATGTGTCTTCTGGTGCTGAAGACTTTGTTTCACATTTTCAAGCTTTTCCCTAACGCCATAAGGGCTAGAAACTTCCTTTATTAAAAAAATGAAAGCTGAGATTCTCAGGTATTAACATGATTCCAGCAGTTGGGGGATTTAAGAGACCTCCCCTCCCCCAAATCACAAGCCTTGTAATGAAATCATGAGCATTGGCAGCACTGATTTTATTAGCATACAAGGCTAGGCTCCTTTGGTTACAGCAGCATAGTGGGCTTAAGGGGACACACCATTGCAGCCCCGTTCTACCTTTATGTCAGAGGAAAGGTCCGGATCCTACAGCACTTTCTGAAAAGAGCAGAGGCTTGGCCAGTAGCTTGCTCAACATCTCCCTCTCCCGCTCTCTCTCACTCAAACAGACCAGGCGCTAAGGCAAGTCTGGGGAGCTGTGCCGTGGCACGGACGGCAAATGATGGGCGAGACCATGCGGGAGGTGAGCAGCTGTAGTGTGCGGCTGCAGGGGAGGCTAGGGACAAGAGGTCGTAGGAGGCTGCCCGGGAGGTGTGTGGCTGTAGTCGGTGTAGGGCTGTAGCAGAGGCATGTGACTGGCGCTGGTGTGCAGCAGTACTGGAGGCAGGTGACTGTAGTTCGTGTTTGGCTGCGCAGGAGGCAAGTGATGACAGGTTGTGTGAGGCGGCGTAGGAGGTGGGAGACGGTTCTGTGTGGAAGGGCGGCTGCAGAGGCTTGCAGAGCAACTCGATCTCACTGCACTGAGGGTCACTGGCTGGATCATTGTCCCCAGGGCTGGAGTATAGTGAGGGGGCTAAAGAACCCAGGACAGTGTCAAACCAGTGCCCACCTCGGGAAGGCAAGATGTGATGGGAAGGAGTGATGTAAGGGGAGGGGAGATGCCATGAGAACAGCTCCCAAAGGCCCCCCTGGGAGCAGAGTGCCTTTAACTTGGCTCAGGTGTTGGGTCACTCCCTGTAGCTGAAGAGCGCTTGTCATAGGTCAAGCCTGGGGGGTTATTCTCCATGGGAGACTGTCTTCCAGCTCAAGGCCTGGGACATTAACTCCATGGTTGATGCCTGTTCCCTGCTTGCCCCTTTCTTCCTGCTTCACAGAGGACTTTTGTTCCAGCCGGCTATGTTACTTAGAGGTGGGCTCAGTTAAACGTCCAGTTTCACCGGAGAATAGCAGAGACCAAAGAAGAGCTGCCACGCTACACAGTCAAATCCGACTGCAGCCATCCCTCCCGGGGTCAGAATTCACACCCGGTAACTGGGGATGGGCTCAGACCAAAACCAAAGATCCAAACAGCTACTAACGCTAGCGGAATTTGGCCCCAGATTTGAAACGTGGGCTTCCTTTTTGTTGTTATTATTATTATTTATCATTTAATATGTATTACATATTAATTACTATAAGTCTTAATTAGTTTCCCATAGCTAACATTTATGCTGCAGTAGCGCCTAAAGACCACAATCAGGTGTGTCCCCACTGTACAAACGCGATGAGTGACAATACCTGCCCCTAAGAGCTTACAACCTAAAAGATACTGTATGTATAATTGTGATGGGGCAAAAAGAATGGCAAAGAACCTTGGTCTTTAATTGATGAGTGCTGTATGCTGGCCTAGTTCTCAGGGTGTTTTCTGCATGACGGTAGTGTGATAACTGAATAGGAGTCTGTCTGGAACAACAGCAGGAAGGGCAAGAGTGGCTGAAGATAGTTGCCTCTCAGCAAATGTTCAGGGAGAATGGCAGAACTATTAGCTTTGATTATAATCAAATCATTTGGCCGCCTCTCCAGCTAGCCTGTGCTGCAGTGGCCCCAGCTGTTTAGTTGCTTGGGGTGGAAAACATTTTTGGCACCCCCGTTCCCACGGCTGAGCACAAATAAATAGCCAGACCAAAAAAAAAAAGGCAGAGGGAAGTTGGCGCCCAAACTGATTGCTCTTCTGGGTTCACCAGCCTTTTCCTGTCCCAGGCCAAACCGATATTGTAGGACCAGGGCCAGGGCTAGGGGCAAAGGGTTAAAAAGATTCTCCCAAGAGAGAGGGAGTAGTTGTTTTGGGGCACGACAATGAGATACCGGTGCCTGCTGGGGTGTCTGGAGAAGCTAAGCCTGCCCTAGGTCACCAGCACGGGATGGTAGGTCCTTAGGCAATATAGACAACCACACAGACTTGGTTTACAGTCCTTTTCTCTCAATGCATTGTTCCTATTGCTGCAATAAACAAGCCTTTCCTTGAAGAAAGCTCTTTCATCACTGCATGCCACTGTCATACCTGTGAAGCTCAGAAGGTTTTACATAGAGCTCAGGGCATGAGGAGCCTATTTCTCCTGCAACCTTGTGTAGTCCTTTGCACCTTTGCAAAGTGGGTGTGAAAAGCTACCAGCTCAAAACAATAGCATTTTGTACTCACTTTGCACTGATGTAAATAACTGGATACGGTGCAGGGCAATAGAGACTCAGGCCCTAGGAATATCAGGAAAGGTTCCCACTAATTTCATAGTCATTGGATCAGGGCAGGCCCTGTGAGTATGGTACAAGGGATCTGTGCAATGCAGAGGAAATCAATAAAGTTCATAGTTTATGCACCTCTTTTCTGAGAGTCAGTGCCTTGCTGTAGGCCCTGATCCTGCAAACATGCACTTACTTAAACTTTACTAGTGTGAGTAATCAAGGATCAAGGCCTTAACGAGTACCCCAATAACTTGGGGGTATCTGTGGAATCTTAGAAATCTTTATAATAATAATTAACAATTAATAATTCTTAAAGCTCCATAATGAGCATGAAGGAACCGTACCCATGGAAACCTGGAAAAAGAAAATTAAAATCTATTGAGCACTTACAGGGAGCTTCATAGCATCTAGGCATTTAGAAACCTTATTATTTGTGCAGTGACGGTGTGTGTGAGACAGAAGAACCCATGGTCCCTCCTCCAACGAACATACACCCTAAGCTACTTACTCTGCTTAAAACCCCTTGCAAGGTTAGATCGAGAAGAGGACTCAGCACCGGTCAAAATGCAAGGATCATTCGTGCATGACCTAATGGTTGTGTGTGGAATATGCTCAAACATCCTGATCTAGGAACGATCCTTGCGTGTTGTTTGCTTTCGTCCTTGACTGACTCAGCCTTGCAGCATCTGTGTGTGATCCTTGCACTTTTGCTGGCATGTGGTCAAAACCTGACATCCTTATTCACGCCTTACTCCAGCAAATTTCTCATTTATTCCAATGGGCCTGTTGTCTAAGGATTGAGTAAGAACTTCTGGATTTGGCCTGAAGCCGTGGGTGGGACCAGACCATATCCCATAACTGAGCTACTCTTGGAGTCCTCATATAATCCAGGGTTCTTGATAGACAGGATACTCAGGCTTTCAGAAAGTATTCCTAGACTGAGACAACAGTTGATATGTAAACCATAATCATGCTAATGTAATACAAAGCCCTGAACACCTCTGAAGTCTGTCAACCACTGTTGTACCCAAGTGTAGTGGACACAAGTCTCTGACATGATGTCGGTATGACCGATGTGTCTCTCAACATGCCATGGTGCTGCATGTTCACACATTTCACACTTGAATCTTTAGTCTGGTTTTAACGCACATTAACAAATGCGACTGGAAAGTCTAGTGCAGACATGATGCAAACATTCCTTTCTAGTGTTAAACAAGACTTGCCACAACTGTTTGTTCCCTGTTGTGATGGGTTGTCTGCCCCACACAGAACTGGAAGGGGTTAAGGTGTCCAGGTAGGCCTATTAACTCCATAGGCTGCACCTGGAGGAGAAGACAGGGCGGACTGGGACCTAATTGCTGATAGCACCCAGCTGAGGAGGAACAGGAGGGGCCTGTATAAAGCTCAGGAGCTGAAAGCAGAAGGGGGTCACAGGGAAGTAGGTTGCAGTTGCTCCTTGGGAGGAGGGTTTTCCAGTAAGGGGCTAGAGCAGTGGGTCTCAACTCATGGGCCACTTGTAGCCCAATCAGCATGCAGCTTTGGCCCATATGACATCCTCAAGGCTATGCAGGTAGTATATATATTTTGTGGATGCGGCCCATGTAACACAGAGAGAGAGCTGCATATATATAGCCCACAAGGTGAATAGGTTGAGAACCATTGGGCTAGAGGGTAGTCTACAGTTACTTCCTGAGAAGAGGGAGTTGGGAGGCTGACAAACCCAGAGAGGGAGGAAGGTAGGAAAAGCAGTAAGGGAGGATAGTGGAGGCCTGGTTTCCCCTACTAGTTACAGGGGATGTGGCACATACTAGGCAGAAGAAAGTGGACTGCCTGGGATGATTTGGTCTGGGAAAGACTTTATTACACTCCCCCTGGAATAGGGAACCATGTTGTGACCTGGCTGAGTCACAAAAAGGAGGCTGCAGTTTTAGGAGCAAGAGGGGCTGCAGGATGAGAGGATGGTGGGAGAGACCGTGAGAGGAGGATGCAATGCCTACCAGAGCTGACTTCCAGGATGGCCAGGAGGCGGTGCCACCAGTGGTGAGTGGACCTCCTGACACCTGTCAAGACTAGAATTTACAATCCTGTTAATTAACACCTGTTAAAACATGACCACAAATTCTAATGTTGACATCTCTTTTAACAACAGAGATTCTGACCTGGCTATTTTAGTGTCTCTGAATCCATGACTGCAACATATTTTAGAATTCAACCAACTTTTTAAATAGGCTAGGAATAGTTCTGCCTTGGAAGCTAGATTCTCACGATACATGCATGAGAGGTGACAAGGAAACTGGAGCAGTGGAAAAGGAGGAAAATGTATTTATTTTCATCGGAAAGCCCAGAGACACGCATTGCTAACTACTCCACTGGGATAGCTTGGAATGGGGATGTTTAGGTGGGTAGTACTAGCCAGTGCCATGTCAGCAGTGAGCAGGGATGCTGGAGAAATGCCTGGGGGCAGAGCAGAGTGACTAGACATTCTTAGGCATTTTGCATGAGCAGAAATAGTAATTTAGGCCCATCCCTAGCAGCCTCGGACAGCATCCATGGAGGAAAAATGCTCTTTTTCTGGGAAATAGTTCTGTGCTCCAGAGATGGTGACTTGCACTGCAACGCACTAATGCAATGGCGCTCAACCTTTCCAGACTACTGTACCCCTTCCAGGAGTCTGATTTGTCTTGTGTACCCCCAAGTTTCACCTCACTTAAACTATTTGCTTACAAAATCAGACCTAAAAATACAGAAGTGTCATAGCCACACTATCACTGAATTCATTTTTACCATATAATTATAAAAAATCACTCTGAATATAAATATTGTACTTACATTTCAGTGTATAGTATATAGAGCAATATAAGTAAGTCATTGTCTATGAAACTTCAGTTTGTACTGACTTTGCTAGTGGTTTTTATGTAGCCTGTTGTAAAGCTGGGAAAATATCTAGATGAGTTGATGTACCCCTTGGAAGACCTCTGTGTACCCAATTGAGAAACACTGGTCTAGGGTTGGTGTTTTTTCTTTATAATGGAACAGCAGCAATAATCACATGGCATCACTGTGTCACATTCTGATGCCCTGGGGACTCAGACATGATTTTTGGGCCTTGTGTGGGGGAGGTAGGGGGCTGCACAGACAAAACTAGCAAGCTGGGAAACTTCATGGGCAACCATCCCTGGGGGCTTGGTATAAGTGTGTGATATACTGATGACTCCTAGGAGTGGAAGGGACCTCAAGAGGTCCTCTGCACTCATGGCAGGACTATGTTATCTAGGATATCATCATTAATTAAGATGCTAATGAGCGATGCTATAAATAAGGGAGGGCAATGAGCCGAGTGGCTCTACGTGGGATGGGTTAATAGTGCGGGGCTCGGTCCATGCTTCTCCCCATAGGGAGCCATGTGGAGCCAGCAGCGCACGAGAAGCACTGTCCCTGAGCAAGGGGTGCACGCGCCGGAAGCAGCCTCGTTCTGGCGGGGTGCTTACGTCATTGTGAAAGCCCCCTATCGGCTGGGCTTGATCCTCCCTTCCCCCTCTGTTTCCGGCGGAAGTCTAGGCCCTTTCCTTTTCCGGGTACGGGTGCCCAGGCGGCGGAAAGAGGCAGGCAGGACGGAGCGGCGGCGGTGGCGGTAGTGGTGGGGGTGGCTGGCGCGTGTAATGGCGGAGCTGGCGCAGGGGCAGAGCGCGGCTCCAGTGGGGATTAAACCCGAGGGCTTCGCCGACGCTTTGCACCGGGTCCGCCAGGTAACGGAGCCCGGGCGCAGGAGGAGGCCTCGGAGCCGCTGCTAGGCCTCGGGGCGGGAGAGGGAGCGGGGCGGCCCGGCCAGGTGGCTAGTGGGGCAGAGGGGGGGAGCGGCCTGCGTGTGGGGCGCAGGGGCCTGCGCCTCCTTCTGGGGAAGGGCCCGGGGGGCTGGAGCGAGGCCTGCGAGGGGGGAGCGGGGATGGCAGGGGCGGGCGCCCTAGGCGCACCCTGCATGGGCGGGGAGCGCTGGGGCAGAGCTTGTGGGGAGCTGGGGAGACTAGTCCCGTGGCTCTCTCAGGCCTTGTTCACCACCTGCCCAGCTTTCTCTCTGGAAAATAACGCCCGGACCTTGTGTCTGTGCAGCGCCTTTCATCACCCAGGAGACCAGAGTGCTTCTGAAAACAGCTCCCCTCTGTAGGGATTAGGGAGTGTTGGGTGCGAGGGGGGAAATGGACCCCTAAGGGGTTTATGTGGATGCAAGGTTGAAGGAGGTCAGACAGCTGGAGGTGCAGGTTCTGGGGGCTTTTGGGAGAGATTGTTACTTTGCAGTTCAGTGGTTGGGCTTATGACCCAGAAAGTGGCTATTTTGTAAAGAAATACTATTTTACAACATTTTCCTTGGCAAAATGACTAGAAATAAGCATTCACCCGTTGTTGTTTTTTAAAGATACTTAAGACAAGTCACTTTAAACTATAATATAGGGGAAATACTGTATTTATAATTAGGGGTTAGTGTCCATCCCAGAAGAGGTGGAAAAGCGTAATTTCTGTGATTCTAAAACAAAAATATTCAAAGATTGGTAGAGAGGGTTTCAAATCCAAACAACTTTTTTTGCGTAAAATCTAGGGTGTCTGAGGAAATTATGGTGCTCCTTAGCAAGTTTATGAAAAGTGATTTCAGAGACAAGCGGCCACTGCCTCGTGGGTTTTGCTAGTTGTGCAAAATTCATTGCTGTGTATTCATCATCTTTCTCATTCCGTATTTATCGCAGGTGTTAAATGCAACTTGTTCATTGTGGTTATTTACATCCCAACAGGACATAACATGGCTAACTACTAGAAGCAAGTCTTGAAGATTCTGTATTGTCTCACTGTCACTTTCCAGTATTGCTGGGGTGGTGGGGGAAAAGATCTCCCTGTTGCCCAGCTCCTGGAGAAATAAGTTGGATCATAAAACCTTTTGAGCTATTGTTCTAATGAAATGAAAGGGCTCACCACTTTGTACAACTCAGTCATAAACCAATATGGTAGCGAATATTGATTTTTTTTTTTTATCTAGTCTCCAGAGAATTGTGCAAAGACACTGGCTGTTCAAGGTAGCACATCATCTGCTTTTTTCAGAAATTATCTGCGACTTACTGCTTTTCAGCTGTTGATCCAAAGCATCACATCTTAGTCATGTTACAATATGCAATAGGTAGCTCTCATCTGCAGTGACCCAGACAAGGCTGCAAATCAGATTTTTCAGTGGCTACTACAGCTGTGTCGACTTGACTGTACGCTGATGCCTGAGTCTTCCTGTTAGCATCAGATTGTTAACCTTTAGAGGCTGTTGTATTGGGAAATATCGTAGACGCATGTCATAATCTGGACCTCTTACTGAAGGCCTCCAGCTGCAAAAATTCATTTTGAGTATTTGAGAGTGTTTTCTGCCTGTTCTTAAGTAATAGATGGACTTTATCTTGGACAGCCTGCTCAGGTAGAAGAAAAGTTTCCATTATTTGCTGATCATTTGTGCCTTTTTGAAAGGAAACTGAGTACTGCATTGGAAACATACTGAACTCATATTGAAGTGCACCATTCACTGGATCAATAACAAGTTAAACGTGAAGGGGGAATTTCTGTGACTGTATTGACCCTTGTATATTAGTGAAAGTTGATTGCTTATCTGTCCTATATGGCTGCTCTGTCAGATTTGTGGGTTATGGTAGGATTGTTCCACACGCTCGTACCCAGAGAAAATGGAGCATTAAACTACATTCATTGTAAATTGGCTTTTCTTTACCTTTTATAGGGGAATGAATAAATTGGTATCCCTAGGCCCAGAATGTACTGAGTTACTCTAGTCTAAGCTTTTAAAGTCTTCAAAGCCATCTGCTTCAAATGAAGTGTCCTAGAAACAGTATGCTTTACAGGCCTTTATCAATGAAAATAAATTTCTCTGATAAATGTGGGCTCCCCCAAGTTTTGGTAGTTGAGTCATTGATCTGCTATTCTGTAAGGTGATTGTATGCTGTCTGGCTTGACAGCTTTGTTCAGTATGGTTTGGGGGAGGGGAGAGAGTTGTTCATTTTAGGCAAAACAATAGATCCTAAGATCAAGTTCACTATCTTAATAGCTGTGAAGGGAATTTAGTAATTGAGTACAAGTAGTTTGGCTTGTGCCCAGGTGTGATGTGACTAAATCCTTGTCACTGAGGTCTCAGTGACCAATATGAAATAAGGTGGTCTTGGTTCACTTCCTAGTGGGCAATTGTGTGCCTCACAAATCCAACTTTCACAGTTCGCACCTCTGGCATTCTTGTTGAACGGGGTATAGAGACAGATTCTGCTGTCTTGTCCCTAAAGATGGTGACTAAGATTTTGGTTGAAAATAAGAAAGTTTGCACAGTACTTGTCCATGCCATACTTCTTCTGTAGGCAGATGTCATTGAGGGGAGGGCGGCTTTCAGCAATATGGTACCTTTTTATGAACTGTGTTCACTTAAAATCATGCAAACCCTAAAGCTGCTACAGGTTATTGATGTAAATGCCCCTCTTGTGGTTTTGAATCAATTTTGAGCTAAAGCTGCATATATGACTGTTAATCTAAATGTGCTGGAGGTCCACTTTCACTTCTCATATGGGTTATAGTATTGTAAATCTGGGTCGTACCATCAGTATTGGGAGGGTAACTAAATATTCAGGCCAGTAGACCTACAGGATGATCAGCCACAGTAACTGCATGCTTAGACATTGTGAAATGAGCTAGCAACCACAGAAGTCTGTAGGACCTTTCAAAGAAATGAGTTATGTCTTGCTTTATTGGATTGTCCTATGTGAACCCTCTTTTTTTTTTTTTTTTTTTTTTTTTTTAATCGTAATAGTGTCAAAGCTTTGAGACACATGTTTCTCTCCCCACCTCCCCTTCCATAGGGAATCTGATTAGTGTATTAGCAGACTGACATATATGCAGTAGCCAGCCTACATAGGGAGGCTGCTGATATTGTAATTTGGAATTGTATTGCTTTTGTGTGTTAGAACATTTGTATTACTCCTTTAAGTAATATAACTTGTATTAACAAATTGATTCATTCCCTTCCCCTCCTTAACAGTCTCACCTTGTGATAAATCATTCTTATTTGTATGGTGCTAGTCCCCTCTCCACATACAGGGGGGAGGGATAGCTCAGTCATTTGAGCATTGGCCTTCTAAACCCAGGGTTGTGAGTTCAATCCTTGAGGGGGACACTTAAGGATCTGGGGCAAAATCAGTACTTGGTCCTGCTAGTGAAGGCAGGGGGCTGGACTCAATGACCTTTCAAGGTCCCTTCCAGTTCTAGGAGATAGGATATCTCCATTAATGAATTAATTTATTTATATTTATACACACGGCACTTTTGCTGTGAAGTTATTTGCATTGTAAGATTTCATCATAAGAATCTAAATTTGAGAAATTAGCCAGATACTTACTAGCCAGAGGTTTACATTAACTATCTAGAGGAAGACACAAAAGATAATGTTGGCCGCCCCATCGTTGATGTGATGGGTAATGGGCTGGTAAGCCCTTGTCCTGCCAACCTTAGGTGCTGGGATTTTTATCATGGTCCCATCAGGGCCCTGTGTGTAAACTCCATCTTTCATATCAGGCTCTACCCTGTAGGTCTCCTTTTTTATTTAAAAAAAAAAAAAAAAAAGGGGGGGGGGGGACACTCCAATCACTCCTTTGGAAGCGAGATACTTATCTGCCTCTTTGTCCCTTTTCTGGACTCCTAGGGGTGGGGAAGGGGAAGGAAGGTGTCAGCTATTTTACATCTCCCTTTCTCCTCCTCCCCCCTTCACTCCCTCCCCTTAGCTTCTCTCTTGGATTCTCTTTGAATAAATTAATAGCTGGTCTTTGCTGCTGCAGCTAGTTTTCCCAATTAGGCAAAACAAAATTTATATGGTTCTGGACATTTTCACCACTCCTCACAGGGTTCTGGATAGCAGTTGAGAAACTGAAGCAAATCACATTACCTTCAGTATTCTGCTTGACAAACATGAGCAGCAGCGGAGGCATTGGAGCTGTTTGAAGACTCGGGGTGCTAATACTTCACTGACCTGTATTGTGTTAACATCTGAAAGATTATCTTTTTGTATCCATAAACTAGAAACTTAGACTAAATTCTGTAGAAGTTGATGGTTTAGGTCCTACCACACTTGCCGTTGAAACTTTCATCTTCTGCACATGAATGGATTTTAAATCCTTAAACACTATTGTAAAAGAAGGATGCACCAGAGGTATAAATGGACAGAAGTCTAAAAGGTACCAGGTCATATGCCTCCCTAACTACTAGGAATACTTCAATTTAAAAAAATAACTTCATTTTGTATCTTCATTGTAAATAGTAAAGCACGTACAACTATCACTTTTTTCCATGACTGTACCTCTGCAAATGTGTAGCTCAGGTTTTGAATGGCCAGCCAAATCCCAAAAGTGTGACAATCGCAGAAATAATTTCTGCTTTAGTGATGTTTCTACAACACACTTTAGAATTAAACTGAAAAAAGGCTTTTATATAGGGGGAATGGAGAATGACGTCTAGAGGGGTGAACGCAGTAGCTAGCACTACATTACTCAAGGTCACCCAGTCAGATAAGGGCTAGGGCTGCATGCTTTTGTTAATTTCCTAGCTTCAGCGTGCTTCATTTATCTTCCTGCAGAACCTGTAGTAATAAACGAGGCTCCTTTTGTAACTTAAACAAGAGAAATTAAAACATAATGTAACTGCTGCTTCTGTTCTAAATGTTTGCTAACTTTACTTTGTAGTTTCTGATTTTTTTTTCTCCTGTGGTAATGAATTGGTCAGTGGTCCCTGTATAATCCAACAGCGGTTTTTTAAAATATATCTTTAACATTTTCATAAGCCTTGACCAGCTTGAAATAATTGTGCATTGTGAAAATGCTGACTCTGAATTTTAGTCTACTTTCTGGGGGGGGGAATTAGGGCAATTCTGCCCTAATTGTTTATTTTTTACTCTTAGCAGGGTGGTTGGGAAACAGCACAGGTGTAGCCAAGGGCAGGATTTGGACCAAATGAACTATTTAAAGTATAAATTCACTTGTGGAAATTGGGGGGGGGGGGGGTGAGAATTGAACAAAATAACTGTTAAAATGGGAGACTATTTTCAATGAACCTGTTAAAACATATCAGTAACGTGTCACAGTATGTTAGGGCTGGCAGACCGTCTATTGCAGATCTGTGGATTATAAATTACTACATAGGGGCTGTTAGTAGATTCCAAAAACTGATGTTAATCTTTATTTTTCAGTATTGAAGTGGTATTTGAAATGTAGATAGCTTTAATAAAGCAACCAAGCGAGGGATAGCAGATGGGAGGAGGGCCAGAAACATGTCATGGTGTGGAATATGCCAAGTTACATAAGAAGGCAACCGAGACACTGCACATGTGTGGGGAGGTGGACAGTACATATTAATGACCCCTAAATTGTATTTACATGAAGCCAGTGGTTTTGGGTGACACAAATAAACCATGCCTGAGTTGTTTGGTTTCAGTCTCTCTAATTGCAGCATTATGTGGTGCTGCATTATTCCATATATTAAAAAAAAAAAAAAAAAACTAGACCGGCCCTAAGACTGACCACCCCTTCCTCTTCAGTGAAAGAGGGTTCTTTTGTTCTAGAAAAGATTCAACATGGGTTTCAGCTGCCTGTGTTAATTTCCAGGTGTGCATGCAAGTGCACCCCATTGAGATTACAAAAATACAATAGGAAAAAGAGGGAAATAAGAACTTCTTTTGGAACTTGGATTCTTGATACTATTAATATTTTTTTTTAAAGGGCGGGGCGGACTAAAGACAATCGAAGGCCATTTTCATTCACTATCAGTAGTACAAATGATGTATGTGTGGTATTTTTTTGTTTGTTTGTTTAGAGTGAACTGAAAAGCAGTGTCTTAGTGTAATAGAAATCCATGTTACAAAGAGCTTTCTACTTTACTAACTGCAGATCCTGAATTTTGGACGACCAAGCTTTTCTTCTGCAGCCGTTGGTAGTGTCAGCAACTTGAACCCTTGTAGATATGTCAGTTGTTGCAAGGAAAGCTACATTTTAGAAACACCTTTGGTTATATTTTTCCATCTCTCTTCCCTTCATTATGAAGAACATCTGTGCAAAAAGATATTTTAAATTTGTTCCTGTTGCTTATTCTCTACTGAAATCCCGATTAGTAATATTCTGATATCAGAACTGATTGTATGGAAATAATTGATTGTTTCTGCTACTTATTCTCCTTCTGAACTAAATCCTCCATCAAACTCCTAATACAGAGCCTGTTGAAATATTTTTCCATGGAAAAGAATGAGGGGAACAATATAGAATACGATACTTCTCTGAACATTCGTCAGGTTTTGCATAAAGCATCATTTCATGTACTTTATGCTGCTCTTATTAACAAAAATCCCTTTTTAAAAAACTAGGGTAGTGTCTTGGTGTCCCTATGTTTTATTTGAGTTACTTGTCTGGCCCCATTGCTATGGTATCTGCACACCTCATAGTCTTTAATGTAGTTATCCTTGTAACACCCCTGTGATTTAAGAAGTGCTACTATCCCCATTTTACAGACGAGGAAATGAGGCACAGAGAGACAAGTGACTGACTTGACATCATACAGGAAGTCTGTTGCAGAGCACGGAATTGGGCTGCCGAGTCCCAGGCTAGCACCCTAACTACTGGACCATCCTCTATTAATAACATCTGATATTTAATAAATGTCTGACATTGTGCAGGAAACAAAGCTGGGCAAAGGAGAACTTATTGAAATAGAAATAACTGGTTTTGCTTACTTCTGATAACTGGCAAAGTAAATTGCAGTTTTTTTCATCTTTGCACCATGAATTTTAGTGGCTAAAAAGACAAAATAGTAACAGGAGAAAGTGGTCTAGTGGACAGCAAGGACCAAAGAATTCAGTTGCTAGGCTGACATTTCATGTATGCTAATTTTTAAAAAAAAAAATCTGCTTCAACAGATTGCTGCTAAAATTGGAGATATTCCTCACTTGAATAATACCGCGCCACTGGTGGACCCCTCTGTCTATGGTTATGGAGTACAAAAAAGGCCCCTGGATGATGGAGGTAAGCTGGCTATTTTTTGACAATAGGTATTTCAGAGATAGCATTCAGGAATGTTATTTGTGGACATGGATCAGTTTTGCATTTGTAATAGAAATAGCCGAGATTAGTTAGTGGATAATTTTGTGTGTAGAGATTATACATAAGAATTCCTGTGCTGTTTAGTCTTGCTCAGATAGTACGACACTCATATTTTCAGCTGACAAAATGATACACTCTACTAGGAATATTATCAACTTACTAGTTTTTAGAGAGATGTAGCTAAGTCATAGAATTATTTAATATTTGTATTGTAAATGAGGCACCATTGTGTTGGGGACTATGTACACATAACAAAAAGACAGTTCCTGTTTGAAATTGCTTACAGTCTACAAATAAAACAGTAAACGACAGGTAGGTGATAGCACGT
Organism: Malaclemys terrapin pileata; assembly: GCF_027887155.1. NCBI lineage: Eukaryota > Metazoa > Chordata > Testudines > Emydidae > Malaclemys > Malaclemys terrapin. The sequence goes on along the minus strand of NC_071521.1, from coordinate 11,543,559 downwards.
GGTAGCCATGAGATGATTATAACACGTGTAATGAGCAGCAGTCACAGCACGACAGCTGATTATGTATGCATCTCAGCACAAGTTTTAAAGAGAGACTTTAAGAGAGGAAACTGATGGGGATCATAGAATATCAGGGTTGGAAGGGACCTAGGGAGGTCATCTAGTCCAACCCCCTGCTCAAAGCAGGAACGCCCTGCTCAAAGCAATTTCTTCCTAATTCCTAGTGGGAAGATTATTCCATATTTATCCATTACAGTATTTCTTAACCCTTTCTCCGATGCATCTGGTGGTGGCCATGGTTTGAGTCAAAATACTAGACTAGATAGACCACCTTGTCTGATCCCTATATTTTATTAATATTCCATTATTTGAAATATCCTTGTGAATCACTAAAAATGTTTTCCTGGCTGGTAGTTTGACTTTTGTTAATTTTTGCTGTGTTTCTAATGCTACAGAAGTCAAAATGGATGCATGTGTCCATATGAATCTGTCATCAGTTGTGCACTGCTCTTGGAACAGTGTGTTTTATTACTTGCTGCTTTACAGCACCAAAAAGCTCTCACTTCTTTGTTGCGGCGGTTGTATCAAAGGGGCTGTGGTCTCCTTTTCCTCATCAGATTAGAATACTACTACTTATGGTTCCGGTTTTTATTGCCAGGTGATTCTTTTCTGCAAATATTCTGTTCAGACTTTGAAATTTTGCATATAACCATAACTTTCTCTCTCTAAATGTAGATTAACTTTTAGTCACTGGATTTTTTTTTGTGATTGGGGTAATGCTCTAATGTGGGGGCAACACCAGAGCAGCACTGGGGAGGGATTCACGCAGGCCAACAAGGTCTCGGCTTAGGGTTTCACCTGTGGAAGGAAAAATCCCTCTCATCTCTATTAATTCTTAATTGCCTTGGGAAATGGAGGTGGCAGGGTGCTGATAAGATAGGTGGACTGTCTCTTCCTTCTGAGGAATCATTCTGGGGCGTGGGAGAGAAGTTTCTGGCCTGCTGTCATCTCAGCTGTCAGAAAATTTCCCTTAACCCACTCCTTCCTCCATATCAGCCATGTGTGTCCAAAAGGAGAGCTGCCACTTGCTTCCTATTCAGTTCAGTGGGATATTTCCTCTTGTGCGTGCATACACACACATATATATGGTTGTTGGAGGAAGGAGTGTGTTCCTGTGAGACCAGCCCCCTTCCATCTGAACTAAAGCATCATTTTTTCAGTGCTTCCAATGCCCTGCTATGAGAGCGAAAAGCCTGTTCTAATTCTCCATATCCTGGTCTTCTGTATGGCAAAACTGTGTTACCAGCTTAACGAGTGAACTGTTCAAACCTGATGCTCTTTCGAAACCAAAATGAGCCTCTTCAGAGTGTTACTAGTTGCCTTACTAGACTAACCAAAACTTCGTGTTTGACTAGACCATAAGTGCTTAGGACATTCATTTTGATCCAGTTAGAGCTGTAATAGCACCTCTTTCCTTTCCAGTGGTTCTGTGCTTCATTTCCTCTGAAATTCAACAAAAACAAATGTATGATTATGGGCATACATCTCTAATGAGGGTGTTTCTGGAGTTTTCCTCCATTCCAGAATTATGCTCACTACAGTGCTCAGTGATAGGGCCTAACACTTCTTCCAGTGAGAGTTGAAAAATATTTTATTGACTGCAGTGAACGTAAGAACAGCCATACTGGATCAGACTAATGGTCCATCTAGCCCAATATCTTGCCTTCCGACAGTGGCCACTTCCAGATGCTTGAGAGGGAATGAATAGATGCAGTGATCCATCCCATGTTGTCCAGTCTCAACTTCTGGCAGTCAGAGGCTTAGGGATATATGGTTATGAAATTGCATTCCTGACCATCTTGGCTAATAGCCATTAATGGACCTATTCACCACGAATTTATATATTTCTTTTTTTGAACCCAGTTATACTTTTGGCCTTCAAGACATCACTTTTGGCGTTGTGATAAGTAGTACTTTCTTATGTTTGATTCTAGTGTTATGTGAAGGGGTAAATAACACTTCCCTATTCACTTTCTCCATAGCATTCACAATTTTATAGCCCTATATCATATTGCCCCTTAGTCTTTTCTAAAATGAGCAATCCCAGTTTTTTTAATCTGTCCTCATATGGAAGCTGTTCCATACTCCTAATCATTTTTGTTGCCCTTCTCTGCACCTTTTCCAATTCTAATCTTTTTAGAGATGGGCAACCAGAACTGCATGCAGAATTCAAGGTGTGGCATACCATGGATTTATATAGTGGCATTGTGATATTTTCTGTCTTATTTATCCATTTCCTAATGGATCCTAATATTCTATTAGTTTTTTGATTGCCACTTCACATTAAGCAGATGGTTTTCAGAGAACTATCCAAGAACTCTTTCTGGACTCGTAACAACTAATTTAGAACCCATCATTTTGTATGTATGTTTGGGTTTATTTTTCCAATATGCATTGCTTTGCACTTCTCAGCATTGAATTTCATCTGCCATTTTTGTTGTCCAGTCATCTGGTTTTGTGAGAACCCTTTAACTTCTTGCTCTCAGCTTGGACTTAACTATCTTGAATAATTCTGAATTGTGCAAATTTTGCCACCTCACTGTTCACCCTCTTTTCCAGCTCACTTATGAATATGTTGAGCAGCACAGGTCTCAGTACAGATCCTTGGGGGACCACACTATTTACCTCTCTCCATTGTGAAAACTGACAGTTTATTCCTACCCTTTGTTTCCTATCTCTTATCCAGTTACTGCTGCATGAGAGGACTTTACCTCTTATCCCATGACTACTTACTTTGCTTAAGAGGCTTTGGTGTGGGACCTTGTCAAAGGCATTCTGAAAGTTCAAGTACACTATATAAACTGGATCACCCGTGTCCATATACTTGTTGACCACCTCAGATAATTCAAATAGATTGTCAGGCATGATTTCCCTTTGCAAAAGTTATGTTGACTCTTCCCCAACATATTGTGGTTATGTATATGTCTGATAATTTTGTTCTTTACTAAAGTTTCAACCAATTTCTCTGGTTCTGAAGTTACACTTACCTGCTCGTAGCTGCTAGGATTGCCTCTGGAGCCTTATTTATTTAAAAAAAAAAAAAAAAAAAGCATTAGGTATCCTTTTAGTCATCTGATACAGAGGCTGATTTTAAGCAATAGGTTACATACCACAGTTAGTAGTTCTGCAGTTTCATATTTGAGTTCCTTCAGAACTTTTGGGTGAATACCCTTTGGTCCTGGTGACTTATTGTTTAATTTATCAACGTGTTTCAAAACCACCTCAATCTGGGACAGTTCCTTAGATTTGTCCTCTACAAAGAATGGCTCAAGTGTGGGAATCTCGCTCCCATCCTCTACAGTGAAGACAATGCAGAAAATTCATTTAGCTTCTCTACAACAACCTTGTCTTCCTTGCATTTAGCGTCTCTGAAGTGGAAATGGCAATGAATAGTCAAGCTTATTACATTTAAGTGTGAGGGATGATTGTATAAAAAAGCTTATGTGAAAACAAACCTGACTTTAATCTTCTTACCCTTAAGTAAATATCAATCGTATAGTAGTAATAAATTCTGCATGTTTACTTGCTTCACTAATCTGCCAAAATAAGATTGTGGCATGTATTTATGCCCTTAGAATGAAGAAATTAACAGACCAGTTGCATTGGGGAGGGGAAAAGAGAAGAATGAATCCCTCTCTACCATGGGGCACACACTTTATCAGTCTCTGGACTGGAAATTCCTGCATGTTGCACAATCACCTAGTCTGTATTTGGCAAGTAAGAAATTTCCCTCTGGCACTTTTTTGCCATGCCTTTTATTAAAGTATCCTACCTTTGATTTTAACTTGTTGTTGCATGCATTGTTAAATAACAAGATATTATGCAAAACTGAGCTCAATTATGTCAGGTTCCAATGAAATATTTTTAATTCACATGTAACTAGACCGAAACGGATAGTCACTTCAATAATTATGAAGTAGGAACAGTTCCCCAACAACATGGCGGTGTCTGCTTGAGTAAGGATATTTCTGATAGGCTTTTGAAAACAAATTCCAGGCTTGTAGAAAAGCCTGGATCCTGTCTGTAATTCAAGTAAAATAATACTTGCCACTGAACATCTTCTAAGCTTAGCAGTAATCGAATGCTTTATAATGGTAGATTGGGAGGCTGGCTGTTCCATTTCCGGCATCTGGTGATGGTCTCAGCTGAAGCAAATTTTCATTAGTGGTGGGTGCTTCAGAAGTGGGAAAGATGTTGGCCTCTTGTGAGTGTAGGAAATAAAGCCTCAGATATTCCTCCCTCACTTCTTAAGATCCCAGTAGACCTGATTATGATGGAGATAGGATCCATTAAAGTGCTTCATTTTAGAAAGAAAGCAAACCAGATAGCAGTTGGGTAGGAGTGAGGGAGCTTTTCATTAGAACATGTTATCCCGATACCAAAAACTAATGAAAGAGCATATTGAAAAATTGCCTGACTTGTTTAAGTGTGCAAAGTATTGCACATTAGAAGGAATAATTTTAACTACTCGTACATCTGACTCCGTTCTAAATGAACTGTAACAACTGAGGAAAAGCTGGGCATCCTTATGGACAGCTCAGTGAAGACCTCCGCTTAGTGTGCAGCAATGGTCAAAAAAGAAAACGGTTAGGATGTTTAAGGAGTGGGATGGAGAATAATAGTAAACATTATCCTATTCTATAAACCAATAATATGGCCACCCCGGAATACTGTGCTCATATAATGAACCCAGAGAATTAATTGCCAAAAAATATAGTCCCTGCCAAAAGCTTATCAGACTTCAGTTAAGGTTTAAGTATTTAGTGGATAGCAAGAACATCCAGCATTAGTAAAGATTAAAGGAAAAACGTCAGGTATACCTCCTCACTTCAGGACATAAGCTGATCTCTCACTGCTGAGGGTTAGAAAGAAACTTTTCATGGGGCAGGTTGTTCAATAACTGCCTATTACATTATTATGTATTTGTATAATTGTAGCACCTAGGAGCCCCAGCCATGGACCAAGACTCCATTGTGTTTGGTGCTGTACAAACACAGAACAAAGACAGTCCCTACCCGAAAGAGTTTATAGTCTAAATATAGAACAAGAGACTACAGATGGATACAGACAGGGGAGTACAATGAGCCAATACAGGTATGATAGGCAGTGGGCTCAGCACACAAGCAGCCTAACCATTGCCAAGATTTTGTTGGGGTTCTTGGACCTCCTTTCAGCATCTTGAAGTGGCTGCTGTCAGACTAGATACTGGACTAGATTTGGTCCAGTATGGCAGTTCTTGCATTTATTAAAATGGCATCTGAAACAGATGTATTTGGTTCTATGGGAACGCTTAATACATAAATGGCCAAAGTACTTTTAGAATTTCATATATATTAGGGCTGTTGATTAATCGTAGTTAACTCACACAATTAACTCAAAAAATTAAGTGATTAAAAAAATTAATAGCATTTTTAAACAATAAATACCAATAGAAATTTATTAAATATTTGTGGATTTTTTTCTACATTTTCAAATGTATTGATTTCAACTATAATGCAGAATACAAAGTGTACAGTGCTCACTTCATATTTATTTTTATTACAAATATTTTCACTGTAAAAAACCAAATAGTATTTTAAAATTCACTTACTACAAGTATTGTAGTGCAATCTCTTTAACATGAAAGTTGAACTTACAAATGTAGAATTATGTACAAAAAAAACCTGCATGTTTTATTTTTGAAATGTAAAACTTTAGAGCCTACAAGTCCACTCAGTCCTACTTCTTGTTCAGCCAGTTGCTCAGACAAATTAAGTTTGTTTACATTTATGGGAGATAATGCTGCCCACTTATTTACAATATCACCTGAAAGTGAGAACATGTGTTCGCAAGGCACTTGTGTACCGGGCATTGCAAGGTATTTACATGCCAGATATGCTAAACATTTGTATGCCCCTTCATGCTTTGGCCACCATTCCAGAGGACATGCTTCCATGCTGATGACGTTCATTTAAAAAAAAATGCGTTAATTAAATTTGTGACTGCATTCCTTGGGGAGAATTGTATGTCTCCTGCTCTGTTTTACCCGCATTCTGCCATATATTTCATGTTCTAGCAGTCTGTGGTGATGACTCAGCACATATTCGTTATAAGAACTCTTTCACTGTAGATTTGACAAAATGCAAAGAAGTTACCAATGTAAAATTTCTAAAGATAACTACAGCACTCGACCCAAGGTAAGTGCCTTCCAAAATCTGAGAGGGGCGAGTTGTGGAGCATGCTTTCCGAAGTCTTAAAAGAGCAACACTCAGATGTGGAAACTACAGAACCCAAACCACCTAAAAAGAAAACCAATCTTCTGCTGGTGGCACCTGATTCAGATGATGAAAATGAACATGCGTCGGGCCGCTCTGCTTTGGATAGTTATCGAGCAGAACCCATCATCGGCATGTCCTCTGGAATGGTGGTTGAAGCATGAAGGGACATATGAATCTTTACTGCATCTGGCACGTAAATACCTTGCAACGCTGGCAACAACAGTGCCATGAGAATGCCTGTTCTCACTTTCAGGTGACATTGTAAACAAGAAGCAGGCAGCATTAGCTCCTACAAATGTAAACTAACTTGTTTGTTTGGGTGAACAAGAAGTAGGACTGACTGGACTTGTAGGCTCTAAAGTTTTACATTGTTTTATTTTTGAATGCAGTTATTTTTTGTACATAATTCTACATTTGTAAGTTCAACTTTCATGCTAAAGAGATTGCATTACAGTACTTTGTGAATTAAAAAATACTATTTCTTTTGTTTTTTACTGTGCAAATATTTGTAATCAAAAATAAATATAAAGTGAGCACTGTACACTTTGTATTCTGTTATAATTGAAATTGATATATTTGTGTGGAAAACACCCAAAAATATTTAAATAAATGGTATTCTAATGTTTAACAGTGCGATTAATCGCTATTATTTTTTTAAATCACTTGACAGCCCTTTTTATTTATTTTTATTTATATATAGATAGATAAAATTTATATATATATATATAGTCAGACCTTGCACTTGTAAATTTAAGCCCACAGTGAAGTTTTACCGGCAAATCATGAATGCCTCCAAATTTTGGTTAAGTGCTGTTAAATAACCTCAGCAGCACAAATTCAGCTTCTGTAATGAGCTTGCTGATTCATTGCAGTTCCTTTCAATTGCATTGTAAGTTCCTCATTCATATAGATGCTTCCTTATAGCAGGCATTGTTTGGTTTCCAAGCAGAACCTTTTAGAGGTGCTGTACTCTCTGGTGGATTTTGTACATGTAGACTTGTCTGCATACAGTGGATAGAAATACAGATATTACTCTGTACTTTAATGGACTGCTGTGCTTGAAATCTGGTCTCTAGCTTTCTTAAAGTTGAATGTACTTTATTTGTCCTTGACCCCCTTGTATATCTTTGTGGTTTTACAGTCAAAATGTCCTTTTTAAAAAAATACTCTGCTGTGTAAGACCATGCAAACAAAATGGAAATTGACTGACTGTGCAGGGATAAAAAAATAAGTGACCACATGCAAAAGCTGTAAAATTCACTGTCATCAAACTTGTAGGGATGGAAGGGGGGGGGGAGGAAATATATTTATTATTTCAGTGTTAGTAATCTTAGGTTTTACTTGTAGTAAGTAAATCTTAAACAGAAATATGATTATCCCAGTGAATGCCCTCTCTTTAAGTGTAGGATGAGAAAATTGTATTACTGCAGCAAACTAGGAGCCCAGTATAGTAAACCTCTTCACAGAACTCCCACTGAGTTTTAAATAGAGACATTTAAGACAAAGGTTGTCAATTTTTTGGTAGTCCATGATTTACAGATGTTTATAAATGACCAGCTCTCTCCCTACTAAGACTGTGTGGACCACATCCCTTCCCGTCTACAACTGCATAATATCCCTGAGACCTCTTCAATAATCATGTCTATGGAAAAGTAATATTGGGAAAGTATGTTATATTTTTAATAATCAGTAGCTGGAAACAAGGATAGCCAGTGCTGTGTGACCAGCCAGTTTTCAGCACAGCACCAGTGGTCCCTGGACCACAGTTTGGAAACATCAGCACAAAGGGGCTTTTCAGATGACTTTCATAACCACCCCTTCCAAAATCCAACACATGTTTAAACCCCTCTGGTAAGTATCAAAACAAAGCCAGTAGTAAAAAATAGCCTGGCTCATTGTTCTCTTTATGCTGCATGTTCATGGCTGGATGCAGTCCTCTCCACTACAGCTTCCCCACATAACTTTTTTGTGCTTTTTGCAAAATTACTTTTGTTCTTTCTTACTACTCTTGCATATTCTCTGAATCCAGTTTTCCAACAGCTGAATGTGGGAATGAACTGCCAGGGTCTAGGAAATCTTAACTCATACCTGTACAGTTCTGTAAATGACTGTCAGCACTGCTGAGTGATGAGAGTATGAAATTGTCTCTGCGACAAATGGTGGTAATGCATTGGTCATAAGTTCTGTTGCTTTTATAGCCTTTTCTGAGAGAAGAGATTTGTCATAGTATTGGAAAACACAGTGCATAAGTCCCCCTCTTCTCCTCCTCCCCCCCCCTGCTTAAAATAACCTTAATCTACAATTTAGAGCTACTAAAATTGGCTGCACTGACCTAGGCTGTGGGTCTGAAATGGAGCCTGAAACAGGTGATTTTCAGTTTCATTATTTCCTTTCTCTGAGAAGTAGTCTGAAATGGGTGCATGCTTTTCTTCACACACAGGGCTTGGACAGGGTGGGGGTCTAACTGAGAACTGGTAGCACAGTTGGGCAAAACTGGCGTTTTTGGCACTAATACCCACACTGTAACTTCTATTTAATTTACGTGCACTTACATAGCACTTCTCTTCAAAAGATCTAGAAGCTCTTTGCAGAGGTGGGTTATCTCCATTTTAGTGATGAGGAATGCGCACAGGAGGGGTGTAAATCGTAGAGTGCTCTAAAGTGTAGACCCTACTGACATGCTTGAAAAGATTCTTCATGCATGTGAACATATATAGCTGTTTCAAACAGGACTACATCAACATGCATTAGGTGCCTTTAGAGCGTATCAGCAGGGCCTATACAGGGAATTAGAGTGCAACACTTTAAGTGCTCTGCCGCACTGTGTAGACAGGGCCTGAGTTGCATAGATATAGTGTCTTGGTCTTGGTTGCATGTAGTTGACAATAGAATCCAGCTCTCATGACTCAGTCCCCATATTCTATTGGCTGCTACTGTTGTGGTGCAAGAATATTTCTAACTAATGGCACAATTTAACCATTTTACAGCACCAAACAGTTTTTTTAAAAATAAGGTTGCTTTTTCAAAGGAAGAGGGGAACTTGTCCAGTAGCAGCATTTTGAGTTTCAGAAATTGAAGATCAGACCCTGAACTTTGTCACATCCATTTTAAGTCCAGTCAGGCCTTTGAGGAATTGTTTTGTATTCTTTAGTGACATAGGATTTAGAACCAGTGCTCAGCCTTCAGGTAGAGGACTGCTGTTGTTCTGGAGCAAAGAGCGTTGGCAGGAGGAGATGGGGAAGAATCCTAGAGATATCTCCCTCCCCCCCCACCCACCCCTCCAAAATGTTTGTGACTTCATGTGGCAAAGCAAATATAATGTTGATAATAATATATGGAGATATACCTATCTCATAGAACTGGAAGGGACCCTGAAAAGTAATCGAATCTAGCCCCCTGCCTTCACTAGCAGGACCAAGTACTGATTTTTGCCCAAGATCCCTAGGTGGCCCCCCTCAAGGATTGAACTCACAACCTTGGGTTTAGCAGGCCAATGCTCAAACCACTGAGCTAGCCCTCCCCCTGAGATATTATTTGTATTAGAGTAGTGCCTAGAGGTCCCAACCAAGATCATGGCCCTGTTTAAGTGCTGTACAAACACATAGTAGAGGATGATCCTTGTCTCAAAACTTCCAATCAAAATAGACTAGAACAAAGGGTGAAAGAGAGGACGTATTATCTGCAAGACCGGGATGGGGAACTGAGACCAAGAGTCAGAAGGTTCTGTGACAGTCAGAACCCAATCTCCTCTTCCCTCATTTCAGTGATCCTTAAAGATGCAAATGTTTTATTTGCAGTAATGAGCACTTAAAAGGAATTGTAATAACACTTAATGAGTGGAAGAACGGCAGACCTCCCCTCTGGTTGCAGTTCTTTTAAGGCTTCATTAGGAAGAAAACTAGTGACTGACTTGAGGAGGGAGAAGTATTTGGGGAAAAAATACACTTGAACTACCCCATTCCCCAAACACTCCTGCCCCTCTTCAATAAGAGTGTACTTCTCAAAATCCTAAAGTATAGTTTGCAGCCTTATAGTCCTCAGCTACCTCTTGTGATGCATTGCTGTGGTTTTATTCTTGAGGGATATTTTCTTCCATAAGAGTATATATTCCCACCATGCACATTAATTTAGTGGGAGGCACTACACTGTTTTATAGGGTGGAAAATAAAAAATAAAAATCTGCATTTGTTTTGAGTATCTGTTGGGCAGAATTCAGTTAAGGTGAAGACTAAAGCAGAATGTAGAGTTATCAACCAGCAGGTGCCATTAACAGGAAATTGGGCTGATTTTATTCAGTCTTTTTCCTTATTTGCAGTAAAATGACTGCACTTACAGTTAAATTGTACTCAATAGATGTAAAAAAAAAAAAAAGGGGGGGGGGGGGGGACACATACGTGGCCTATCAGTGTTCAACCCTCTCCTTGCCATTAAGAAGAAGATGGTGCCTTCTATCTAGAATATATAATCAGTTTGTAGTATTTCAGTGCATGCATTCTGCCCCAGACTTGCCTCTCTATTAGTCTGTCTTTCAGAGCAAAATGGGCATGTTTGAGAGAGAATGAAACTTCAGATTGTTGGAACCATGGGCTAATCAGTTTCTCATGGCAGGGCTGTCTTTTTTTTTTGTGTGTGTGTGCATGCGCGCACGCGCTATGGTGTTTCTCAACCTTTCATGTTCTTGGGTAGGGAACAGGGAGAGTGCATGTACGCAGAAGATGCAGGGAAGTCTTGTGCTTAAGCCATATAGGACTAGGAGGCAAGAAATCTACTCCTCTCTGTTACAGACTTTGTGTAGGTGCCTTAACCTCTTTGTGCCCCCCCTTTTCCCCTTAAGTAAAATGAGGATATCTACTTTACCTGCATGTTGAAAGGGTTAATTCGTTTGTAATGCGCTCAAAATGTTTGGATGGGAGGCTCTACAGATGTGCAGTACGTTATTTTCATGACTTAAATGAGCTCTTCTGCTTGTCAACAAAACAGTATGTCCCCAACGAGTACTTTCTTCCCAGTGTAATGTCTTGTTACAAAATGGAAGCTATTCTTAATTAGTGTAAAATTTAGGACAGGTGGAAGGGCTTATTGGGATACAGCTCTGTTTCTTAAATAGGCATATCCAGTTTGCTAAGAGAGATGCTGAAACAGATTGCGTTAGGGAAAATGCTAAAAGGAAATGTGAAACAGCAGCATTGGCAATAATGGGACTGCTCTTTCTGCCACCTTGTTGGAATAATGTGGAATTGTGATCCGTGGCTAGGGCTCCTAGTGCTGCGGTAATACAAATAATGTCTCTTGCCCTATCATTGTAGCAAAAATATTTTTAAAGCAGCTTGAGGACAGGGTGGTGTGTTTCCGAATTTACTGTATAAACTTGTATCTTACTTGCTCAGCCGTTCTGTGTAATAGTACCGTTATCAGTAAGAGCAAATATTCCCCATTACATCACCCAACTTTTCTACTGCAGTATTGATAACTATTAAATTAGGACATTTTATATTCAGAGTGAGCGTATGCAAAGGCAAATCTGAAGGAGTCAATAACACAGCAGTTGTCTTACCTCTGAGCTGAACAGTATAATAAATATATATATATTCTGTCAATATCTTGGTCCAGGACCATTATCAAGATATTGACCCAGAACAGAAATAAGGTATTGACTCTGCCTATTTTATTTATCTAAAGTGTGTCTCTGGTCACAGATTTTATGCATTTTCCTATTAGAGAGAGAGAGAAGGTGGGTGAGGTAATAGCTCTTATTGGGCCAGCTTCTGTGGGCGAAAGACAAGCTTTTAAGCTTATACAGAGCTCGTCTTTCAGTTTGAGAATGGTACTCCGTGTCACAGCTAAATACAAGGAGGAACATGTTGCAAAAGATCATTTAAGGGGAGGTGGGCAGTTGTTACCCCTGCAGTCAGGACAAAGGAGGGTTAGCGGGTCACAGATTGTTGTAATGAGCCATAAATCCAGGGTCTTTGAGTCCATGACTTGTAGTGTCTAGCAAAGTTATGAATGTAAGCTCACAGGCTAGTCTTCTGAAGGTGTGCAGGTTTCCTTTGAGAATGAGGCCTGAGAGGTCAGATATGGAGTGATCATTCTGTGAAAAGTGTGTGCCTGCTGATATGGTGGTGGTGTCTTTTTTTTTTTTTTTTTTTTTTTTTTTTTTTCCCCTGAGGGTTCATTTGAGAGCATAGTGACTGTCTAATTTCACTCAGGTATTTACTATTGGGGCATTCGGTGCACTGGCCGAGGTATACCACATGTTGTTATGGTAGGTATGTGAAGGACCTATGGATCTTGAAATGTATGTTGTGGGAGTATGTCTGCAACTTTTGCATCTGTTATGACGGTATTGCTTCAAACAACCCTCCAACCTCACCGTGCTCATCAGAAGCAAGGTCTTCACAGTTCAGGACATACCAATTCAAAGCTGCATCAGACCCTGCCATAACAGATGCAAAACCTGCACTCCTCTCTGCTCCTGTGATGACCAATACCCCTCATAACCAACGTAATCAAAATGGTCTTCTAGTTGTTAGGAGCACATGGCCCATTTCTTAGTGTCTTTCACACAAGTGAAGTTCTATAGGAAGCTTTGCAGGATGTTTTTCCTACTTTGCAGTGGGACCCTGTTAGGGATGTCAAATATTAACTGGTTAGCATTAGTCTAAATGGTTAACTCGGGCCGGCCGGCCCGCCCACCGACTCCAGCAGCCCTGCACTGGCTGGCCAGAGCGGCCCCAGTCCCAGCTATGCTGGCTGGCTGGAGCAGCCCCCCAGCCCTCCCCTTTAATCGTTAACCGTTTGAACAATATAATTTTAATAGTTTAAATGGGTGAACTTTTTAACCTATATTTACCTCCCTAGACCCTTTCAGAACCTTCCACCAACATAGGTGGAGTTATTAAGCCAGTGGGAGAGCTCTCTCCTGTTGACTTAAAGTGCCTTCACCGGACGTGCTAAAGCAGTGCAGCTATAAATTTGTAGTGTAGACCTGCCTTGAGCACCTTTCCTGGCCGTGAAGAGCCCTGTGTACACTCTAAGCTAGTCTCTTTTCACCAACAGAAGCTGGTCCAATAAGATTACCTCACCCACCCACCCACCTCTCTAATATCTTGGGACCAACATGGCTACAGCATTGCAAAAAATACTCTCTTATATCTGAAGAATGTGAGGTGCATCGGTTTCCTTATTCTCATCATCTGAGTGACAACTTATCACCAAGAAGTTAGGAACAAAATATTTATTATCACAGTTCAGATGGTATCTGCTTGTTTCATCTGTTTTCACCATCTATGCCCCCCAGGCGTATGATGTAATCAAAATGGTCTTCTAGTTGTTAGGAACAAATGGCCCATTTCTTAGTGTGTTACCCACAGGTGAAGTCCTGTAGGAAGCTTTGCAGGATGTTTTCCTACTTTGCAGTGAGACCCTGTCTGTATTTGCACCATATTTTTAAGGTAACAGAGGAAAAATTAATCTATTGGCAGTGGTGGGAGGATGAAACAAATAGAAAAAACATTGTCTTGGTTGGGGGAGGTTAGTTGAGGAGGTGAGGGGTAATCCTAGATGAGCCACCAGCTGACAATGTAAGAGTGGCTGAAATGTGTGTATTCACTAGAAATGTGATAAAAGGATACAATGTGGGTGCCACAAGGTTACTTAACAGACCTATTCCTTTAACAGGTCTCCGTTTAAGTGGGCTCCATGGAGCACAGATAAGAGATACAGAGAGAAGTATGTGCAAGTGATCTCTAATGCTTCTGATTAAACTAAATCTCAAAATCTGTTTTGGCTTTTTGATTTTTTTAATTTAATATCTACCAAAATCTGCTTGATCTTTACATTGGGTTTAATTTGGGAAGGGGGAGGAGGTAAGTTACAGGGATTTGGGCTGGCAGGATTTTCTCCCATGACTCTCAGCATGGGGAGATACAGATCAATTTCCTTTCCTGTGTTCAGCTGGACACTGGATTGTAGACTGCGTTGATCAAGAAATCCCCTCCTGTTTCTTACCACATAACACATTCATTTCAGCCACTGAACCTAAATTACTGTTTTGCTTTGCTTTCTTTTTTCTGATGAAATGGTAAGAACTCTTTCTATAGGGATGAAGTTAGTTTATCCGTACTAATGCTTTGATTTTTTTTCCTTTTTCCTCTCTCTGCCACAGTAGGTAACCAGTTAGGGGCCCTGGTACATCAAAGGTAAGCAGTGGGTTATGTTTTATTATTTATTGATCAGTTCTAATTGTTTATTGATCCACCATCTGTACTAGAGTGCTAGGAAGTCAGAGGTTGAGAACGTGGAAAACTATAGGCTCTGTTTTTCTCCAGACTGCAGTTTTTGCCTACCCTTTCTGAGACTGTGCACGCTTCAAAAAAGAGCTCACATTTTTGTAAGGAAGGCTTGGATTTGGCTTCATCTAAATTTGTAGGACTGAGCATAAGAAAATGACCTGCTTTTTTGGCAGTGGAAGAGGAGTCAGAAATATTCTCTAATAAAATTTAAATCTGTTCTTAGAAGTATTAAGCTGTCAATTGAGTTTTTCTCGTTTTGCTGGTAAAATACGACCCCTCGGATGACTCCTTACCAGGCGTGGCATAGTGCGGCTCTAAAGAATGCCGTGTCTTAAGTCCTTCTTGATTTTTAGAATCTTGCATTTCTGTCGAGAGTAGTGGTGATTTCACTTCAGAAGGTGCCTCTTGCTCAAAGCCCTTAAATTCCAGATGTGCTGATGGCAGCACACTACCATTCTAACCAATCCCTCTGTTTAAGGGCTCAGCAGAAAGGGCAAGGAATGGATAGGGATACTTGCAACCTTCCAGTACTTAGAAGTGGTACTATTACACCAAGGTGTAAGTGTGATGTTAGAACAGTTGGTAGACCCTTGCTGTGCCTGTTCCCTTTCCAAACAGAGGACCTCATTCTTTAAGCTGTCAACTAGCACTCTTTCACCACCACTAATTCACTTGGGGGTCCCTTTTACAATATAGGATCGAACCATGGCATCACACTGTCTGACACTAAAGGCAACCCATTTTCTAACTCTGGTATGAGTGGGGACAATATAGTGCTGCAGTAATAATCATATTACAGATTAGGTCTTCAGTCATAAGTACTTATCTATGGCACAGCTGGGGAAAAGTTTAGAAATCCGTATTTTTATTCTTCCAATGGCTGTTATAAAGCAAACTGTGTGATCTCGCAAGAGGCCTCGTTAGAAACTTCCTCCAAAGATATTGAATTGCTTTCAGAGGTGTCAAACAAATTGGATATTGTGCATGTTTCAATGTATGAAGAGTTGGGAAGTGTCTATCAAGATTCACTTGAATCAAGTGCTAATAAAAAAGGCAAATGCCATATGCATTGGGCTGTGTTTAACAGGAGTATCATTTGGAAAACAAGCGAGGTAATTATTCTGCTCTACTCGACACTGATTAGGCCTCAGATGGAAAACTTTAGTTTTTGGCATCACATTTTAAGACAGGCAAATTGGAGTGTCCAGAGAGCAATAAACATGATAAAACATTTTGTGAAAATTAAGACCTAAGAGGAAGAGCTGAGAACGGCTTATGTTAATGCCAGAGAAGATCTAGCCGAGGGGAGATAGAATTGTCTACAAATGCATTAAGGGGTATTAGAGGTCAGAGGCCAGTTAGTCTCATGCAATAAGGACGGACCAAGAAGTAATGGGCTTAAGCTGCATCATAGAAAATTGAGGTTCCGTTTTAGAAAAAGATTTACTTACTTGAACAGCTATGCATTTGGAGCAAGAACAGCCAAAGGAGATATGGAATCAACTTCAGTGGAGCTAATCAAGGCTATGTTTAAAATATATCGCAGTTTAGGTATAACTAAACCCATTCTTCCACGAAGAAGGGGGTAGAATAGATGACCCTCTAGGGGTCACTTCCAACCCAAATGGTTTTGATTATGGCTGAAGTGTTTATTTTTCTATACACAACTTTGTATTCTGTGGCTGACTTTTATGGGCGGACAAAGGTGGTCTACTAAACTGTTCTTTGCAGTGACTATTTGAATCTCCATTTTTAGGACAGTAATAACAGAAGAATTCAAAGTGCCTGATAAAATGGTTGGATTTAGTAAGTATCCTAGATGTTTTTGTTTTAAATTCAGTTTCTGAATATACGTTCTGTTCAGGAACAGTGCTTATTGTGGTGGGTGAGGAATAAGGCACACAACTTCAATCAATGCCACTGTGAATTTACTGTCTGTGAAAAATCTTGCCTATTAATAACATCCCCCAGTAAGGGCAAATTAAACTGTCTCTGCCACAATGCCCTGCACTTAAAAACCCAGATATAAACTACCTGTTTGCTGGTAAGGGTTTTACAGTGATGAATATGGAATAGGGTTTTTTGGGGTGTGAGGTGGCAGGGAACACAGATTTCTGAAGATCTGCTGTTCTGGTAACTCTGGCTGTAACGACAGATTCCCCAGACCAAATTACATAATGGTTTGCCAAGAATAAATCCATTTGCCTGTCACCAGAACCAGTTACTGCATTTAAGTACACTATTGTCAGTGGGGTTGGGGGAAGAGGGAGGAGAGAAATAGTGTTTAAACACTTAAAGTGAAAGTTGAATTTTAAACAGATGCCTAGTGAGAAATAACTGGGCTGCACTTTCCTGCCCAGGTGGATTTCTCTCTCCTTTTTCTTCCTGATCTTCTTCTTCTCTCTCTCGTTCACCTCACTCTTGCACCCTTGACGATGTTCTCACACCCTTCACCCTGATTCCTGTGTTCCTCCAGCTGTTCACTGTTTCTCCTTTCAAGGGAATCCTCCTGCTGTCATGACTAAAGAGTCATGCCATGGCATGTTCCATAACCTTCGGATTCCAGCATGCCATCTCTTCTGGTAAAGGAGCATCACCCCAAATGCTCTGCTTAGTGTGTGTGAAGAGTGAAAAGGGAAATAACAATCCATGTTTACTTACACACAGACTGACCGGGTGTCCAACCTGAAGCTGAAATTGAAAACACTCTCTTCCTGGCTCAGTTCTTTATTCATTTGTTGGTTTCTTATAAAGGAGCGGCACTCTTTTCTTTTCTTTCCTTTCCCCCTCTCCCCCCATGCCCTCCCACCCCAATCTCTTTTAGGGGCTAGGTGCTGGCCATTCAGAAGGTAGTTCTGTAGTTCCATAAGAAGAAGGTCTGGGCAAAAAGTTGCTTCATGCCACACAGTAAGCGGGTGATAAAGATTCAAGCTCAAACAGGTACTAGCATAAGCAAGTTCCACAGTTGAGGGCCCTCTACTGAGAGAATGTTGACCCAATCATGCCTGCTAGACTTGGCTGACCTGCAGCTGTGTTCCATGTTACTCTTTGGGAAGGGTGTATCTGGCTGGCTGTGCATGTTCTCTCCCTGCTATACAGTGTGGAACACAATCGTCATTCAGTGATGCAGGGGATCTAAGGGAGGCCAGCTTTCACTTTCAGCTTGAGGTCAGGCATGGCACTTCAATATAAAACCCAGGTGTATTAAAGTGTAGATCAAACCAGCGACATGCTCTTGAAGGAGGGACAGTGAATTATTAAAAATAAATAAATAAAGCAACACCCAAAATATCTGTGCTTTGGCTGCAAAATTATCAGGACAGCCATGT
Organism: Malaclemys terrapin pileata; assembly: GCF_027887155.1. Lineage (NCBI taxonomy): Eukaryota > Metazoa > Chordata > Testudines > Emydidae > Malaclemys > Malaclemys terrapin. Next base: position 11,525,619 of record NC_071521.1, on the reverse strand, counting down.
TTTCTTTTCAGACCTGAGATTCAGGTTGTCACAGGACAATAACCTTAAAACACCTTTCCTGGCCTGGCTCTGTTTAGTGACTTATTTTTACCTACCATGTATTCCCAGTTCAGTGTAAGACTTGTATTTACAAGGAAATACAATTAAATTTTTTGCTGAATTCTAGTAATGGTTCTACCATGACATTGGCTTTCTGTGTGCCAGAGTATAGAGGCCTGTTTTACAGTTTTGGAATATAGTCTCCCCTTTACTGCCAGTTGCAATGGAGTAAAGGGAGCAGATACTCTGCTCTTGGCTAGGACTACAGTAAATTGACACTTGTTGAACTTGTTTCAGTAATCGGCAGGGGTGGTGAACAGATCTCACGGATCCAGGCAGAGTCTGGCTGCAAAATTCAGATTGCTCCAGGTAAGAGCTAGTGTGTGTAGTGGAAGCAGGGCGTGGCATTGAAATATGGCATGTCCAATAGACGTGGAGGCCTGTCCATCACATTCATGTGTGTTATCGCTGGTTACCAACTGATGCACAAGGGAATTCTTTTCTGGGACTGACCTCCATACTAGCACAGAAAACAGACCTGTTAACTACTTCTGGGAGCAAAATGAGGGGACCACCTCTAATCAAGAAGCAGATGCAACTTAAGTGTTAAATTATAGTCCATGTTGTTCCCTACAGAGATGGGAAATGCTCCTATTTAGGGCTGTCTTCCAGTGGCACTTCTTTGGAGAGATCAGATGTGGATTGTATTTAATTTTTTATTGTGCTTAGTCTTGTCAGTTTTTGGAAACTGAAATTTCAAGAGGTCGGGAGTTGCTCCTGATAGGATCCATCTCAAACTAAAAAGGAGACTGTACCAGTCTGGTGTGGTATGCTGCGTATTCTTGCTTTATACTATTTTCTGTGAAGATAGTCGGTGTCTCTGCGCCCCCCCCCCCCCCCGCCCCCCATGGGAAAACAGAAGTGTGTTACTATATAGTTATTGCAAAATACTATCTTCTGGGTTTTTTATCTTAATTGGCAGGGAGAGATTTAAAAATAAAGGAAACATCCATTTTGTCTTTGAAATACGTTGCTCCTGGATATCTCTGAATTCTTATTAACATGCTCTATGTGCAAAGGGAACATTTTAGTGCTGCCCTTTGGTCACTGAAGCAGCTGACCAGTGTTTTTAATCCAATTGAATTGCATGTAACAACTTGTTTACTAGGAGTGTGACACTTAAAAGAAAGCTAACGTGGAATATATAGTTGTACTAAGTGTAGGAAAACACCATAATCATATCAGTCTAAGATGCCACAGGAGCAAGACTGAATACTCAAGCAGGAGTGAGTGTGCAGGGTGATTGAAGGATAAATAAAATACTTAGAAAATATTTGCTTTATTTCCTGATTCATAATTATAATGAACTGCAGCCAAGTGTTCAAATCGGGTATAGAACCTGATTGCTTCACACAAGAACTGTGTGTACTTTGAGGCTGCCCTTTGTTCTTGAGATTGGATGTCTCTAACCACCCTCTTATAACGTGCAATCCAGAAAGGATCATGTAGATTTTACTGCCTCTTTTAAACATGAAAGAGCTAGTTCTGTAGGCTATGCCTTGGCTGCTTGTATCTGCCTGCTTGGCTGGCTACTGTTGGCGATTCAGGAGTTGTGAAATATCCAGTCCTTGTCATGTTCTCGTTCCCTTCACAGACAGCGGCGGGATGCCCGAGAGGCCCTGTGTGCTCACCGGAACACCAGAGAGCATTGAGTGAGTCTTGTTTCGTTCTTTTTTTCTCTCCTTTCCTTTCCTCTTCCTTACCCCTGTGTTCTATCAGTGCTGCTATTTGGTTAGCCACAATCAGCAAATATTGGCCTATAGAAGCTTTAGGGCCACCAGACTCTAGAGCCACTTGGTCTAACACTGAGATGTTTACTTATCAAAGGCTTTTCCAGTTAGTCTGCTGAACCCTCTGCAGAAATTCCCATGGAATTCCATTTCACAGGGTTGCTCTTAGGGCACTTAGGATGCAGTTGACTAACTGCAAGTTTCCAGGATACTAAATTAAGCCATTAAAGGTCACTCTTCTCCCCTCCGCCTTCCCACTGCTACTGAGATGGCCATCCTTCCAGTTGAAGAGGGGCCGCACAAGGCCCCCAGAGCCTGTCAGTTGCACTCCTGAATAAACTGGGGGTGTTGCTCCAGAGCAGCATGAGACCCATCAGGATGCCGCCTCCATATAGCTGCCAGCTAGATGCGAAGGACTGAACTGAATATTTGAACTCTGGTCCCTGCATGGTAGACACACATTTGGCAGTCCAGCAGGGGTTTCTATTCTGTAGGCCTATAGAAAATTTAGGGACAGTGTTTCCTCCCTCCCCCTTCCCAGGAGCTGAGTTTGAGACTCTCACAAACCAGTTGAGGACCTCCTGCTGGGACTGGATCCAGGATCCTCAGGCTTACAGGAACACACTTAACATATGGAGCTGCTCTTTCTCTCCCCAACCTTTGGGTAGGTGGGTTTTTTAAAATCCATCTGGAAATCGTTGAGTTGCATTTTGATAAAAATATGTAGGCACAAAGACGGTCTCTCTCAAGAGAAGACTCACTAGTCTTCCGTTCCTATGAGATCTAAGGGTGCTTAAGTTCCCTCACTCTACCATAATTCTGCAAGCATTGAACCAGAATAAGTGTAATTGGCAAGCACATATTATAGGGCAAACAATATGGTTTTGCTGGTATTGAGGCATTTTTTTCCTCTAGCGAAGAATATTTCAGAACAAGAGCAAAATACTAAAAAGCTGTAATGCCTGATGAGACACTTGGGGAAAATGGGTAAGAGCAGATCTTAACACCTACAGTTCTGAAATATGCAGCTAAACACATACTCCTATCCAAGGCTGTCTCAAGTGATCCCACTTCTTTAGACTTGTGAAGCTGAATGAGGAAGAAGGCTCAATAACAGGGCAATATTCCTAATAGGTTTTTTTTTTTTAAACAACCACCTATTATCTTAAGTATTCATCAAGCCCTTAAATTTTGAATAAAATTATGTTTTAATGGAAACAGTAAGGAAGACCATTAAAACAGAGGGCAGATGATGCTCTGTGTTTCAGTGTGCCCTCTGTTTTAATCTCTCCCTTACTTTTTCCATCAAAAAAATTAACTTAAGGGCTTGATGAATACTTAAGATTGGTTTTGTGCTTTTTTAAAAAACAAAACAAAAAAACAACAACCAAGAACACAGCTGTTAATTTCAAATCTGAAATCTACTTCTGGAAAGTCAAGCTCCTGCCTTGCTTCCTGATTGAGGCCCGAGGTTGGAGTGATTCTCTGCTGTTGGACGCAGGCCATCGGACCCCCCAACCCCCTGAGTTGACACTCCCAGGGGAATGCATCCAAAGGGGACAATTTCCTCAGAGTATTGATGTACATGAGATGGTTGGATGCTAAGTGGAGGAGAGAGGAAGAACAGCACCCAAGTGCAAATGGCTGGCTGCTGACCTGGCTTCAGCCTCTTGAGTGAAGGGAAGGGGCAGGTAGATGGCAGCAATTAACATGAAGATGGAAAGCCACTGCCAGTCAGCTCAGCCATTATAAAGCTGCCAGGGAGTGATGTCCTGGCCTTGTCATCCGCCTGCTTTCACAAGCAGCACTTAATCTCCTGTCCTCGCTGCTACATGAGGTCCCTGCCCCATTTTTTGTACAACCTTAGCAGCCCCAGCTAGGATGGGAGGCTGCAAGCAAACCCTGCCAGTGTTGCTGGGGGAGAGTAGGCCGAGAAGAAGGGATTCACCTGTGGCTCTGTGTCATATCAGAGGGTGGTGGTCTAACCTGCTGTGTTACTGTATCAGAGCAGCACTCCTCGCCTGCCTCAGTCAGGAAGTGAGGTTATGGTTGTGATTTACGAAGATTTATATTAACAGTACCACTTCAAATGTGGTACACCCCAGCTGTGGTGAAGTCAATGCTTTAAAAATGTGTAAGCATCAAAGGAGTCAAGATGCACTCCTTCCTCCCTTTTCCACTTTTTAGAAATCAAAGTGCCGATAGGTGTTGTGAAGGGGAATTGGCGTTCCAAAGCATAAAAGCCATTGTGCTAACCATGGTTTTCTTCTCATCTCTTCACTTCTCCTCTCCCCAAATGTCTCACATTCCAATCGTTTCTTGGGCAGATGAAACAGTGTTGTCTAATGGTCATTTTCCTTGCTTCTTTTCAAAGACAAGCGAAGAGGCTATTGGGGCAGATAGTGGATCGCTGTCGGAATGGCCCTGGCTTTCACAACGATGTTGATGGCAACAGTACGATCCAGGAGATTCTGATCCCGGCATCCAAAGTGGGTCTAGTCATTGGCAAAGGAGGCGAAACAATAAAACAGTTGCAGGTGTGCAAGATGTTTTTACTTCAAGGAACTTTGCTAGGGGAAAGTTCCTCTAGATTAAGGGTTCCCAAACGGTAGTACACGTACCACCGTAGTATGTGAGCTTGGCATTCCATCCATTCACTTCACAACAACTTAAGAAGGTGGTATGTGACCCAATAGAGCTCAAGAAAGCGTGCTTGAAAATAGAGCCTCTAGTGCCTGCTGTAGGAGGTTAATGTTAGTCTTTCACCTTCAGAGATCTGGGTTCAAATCCAGCCCTGAGTTACAAAAGGAATGATCTTGTCCTCAGTTGAGCTCCTAGTGGACGTTTGTGTGCATCATAAGAGAAGCACCCAGCTGTGGCAAGATGTATGCGCTGTTTAGGAAGGGCCCTCATCTGGCATAGCAAAGGGTGTCCCAGGTCAGTATTCAGGTGCCTTGGTGAAGCTGCTTAATGTCTGCTGTGCTGTTCCCCAGGATATGTTTTATCAAATTCATTACTTCTGTAGGTGAAGTTGGTATTTAATCTCCTCTTCTCTCCCTCCACTCCCATGAACACATCTGTGTGTAAATCAGTGTTCCTGGATATATTTTTTTTCTCTGTCTATCTTGGTATACTTTACAAATCTTTCAAGGCTATAAAGGGCTTCAGAAATACATTTATGCCAAGATAGTAATTGTGATTTTTTGGTTGAGAGCTTTAATTTTGGCTGTATCATCCAAAGGTATCTGGCACACTGTGTAATTGTGTGTTTAGAGAGGTTCTTATCTCACTGTTGCGCCTGGATGGAAAGACAGAAGTTGGATTTTCTCTTTGCAGTGGTCTCTGCACTAGAATGTGGTATGGTGAGAAGCGCACCTCCTTGCAGTCCTGTGCTCAGGCTGTAGAGCAGTTGTGGTCTTTTGTAAAGCAGAGTATCCTAGATTGCTTAAAAAATAGCATGCTGGAAGGCTGCTGATCTGACCCATATAAATGTTAGGTGTCCAAACTTTGGTCACTAACTGTGACCATGCTTATTCAAGGGACCATGCTTATTCAAGTGTTGTGTGGCTTTTGCAGGAGCGAACAGGTGTGAAAATGGTTATGATCCAAGATGGCCCATTACCGACGGGAGCAGATAAACCTCTCCGTATTACTGGAGATGCTTTTAAAGTACAGGTATGGAGTAAAAACACTTCATGTGATTCTGCATAATTGTACTAACAGAACCTTTAAACAGTGGAATTGTTGATGGTGTTTGTGAGCATGTAGCGGAGTTAAATAAAGCTGTAGATGCTTTGTTAGAAAATGATGGCTGCTGTTCATTCTAAACGTCGACTGATGAAGGTAGGTGCTGGCACCCATACTATAGATAAGACTCTAGTGTAACCAGAATGTTTAATACCTCAGACAGCCAGTTAACACTTGTAATCTGAAAGCAGAACAATTCATGGCACCAAAGCTTAAGCGTATTTAATATTTATCTTGCAGTTGCATCCAGGGCCTCTATTGTGCTAGGTACTTAAAACATATAGTCGTGACTTCAGAGCTTAATCCCACGATCCCACCGGAGGTGGTAGGATGCTTCATAGTGGATGTTTAGTCTACCAGTTATACCAATTTGTGCTTGAGGTGCCTTACTAGAGGCTGGCACACTAATCTAAATTTAGACAACTCTCAACACATTAAAAGGCTGGTACAGCAGTTTGTTGCACCATGTAGCACCCAACAGCTAAAGTTAAATTTTCAGTTCCTGCCCAAGCATAGGAACAATGGGTGAGATCTTTCAGAAGTGTTCGGCACCCAGCTCCTATTGATTTTCTGTGGGAGCTGAGTGTCTGGTTGCCTTTAGAAACACCTGCAATGATAGGGTGTTTCAAGTCTTTCCTGAAGAACACTAATATCCTTTCCTACACTCCTAGCTGTATCTAGCTAGTAATACAGCTTTCAATTTTATGAATGATGATTCATAAACTAGCATTACAGAAGTGTAGATCCGTAAGACAAGTTTAAAAGCACTCTTACATTTTCAACCAAACTGCATCTCGCCTGTCACTTACACTCTCTAGACGGCCCCTCTGTCTTGCTGGATGTGCTTCAGCATATTTTCCATGTTCTTCCTGAGCAGTAAATCCCATGCAAATCAGAATTAAGGGATCTTGGACTGTAAACCCTTCAGGGCAGGGATTGGCTGTTTGCACAGCACCTAACAGACTCTGGATGCTACAGTAGTTGCACTTGGCAGATAATTTTGAAAATGGCACTTTTATTAAATCATGCCAATAACTTGATTTCTTTCCATGTCAACCTTTTCTGTGATAGCTACTTCAGAAAAAGGGGTTGAGTTCTGTTCAGCGGGAAGGGTCTTAAGGAAATTAAAGTCCCAGTTAAGATTATATTTTAGAAACAAATGTCCATGTTTTTTGAAAGACACTTTAAACAATTGCACACGGGGATCTTCCTTCTAAAAAGCTATCGAATTACTAATGAGGAAGGAGGATGCAATACAAAACAGATCTCCATTAAAATGGTGAAAGAAATCCCAAGTGAAGGAATTTCAGTCTGCTTAACATAAGAAGCAATTCTGCTTGATGCCACCTAATCATTGAGGCCCTGAGCACCAAGATGGGAAGTGGGATAGACATGAGTTAAAAGGTAACCATAACTTTTTTCCCCACAGCAAGCCAGGGAAATGGTACTGGAGATCATCCGAGAGAAAGATCAGGCAGATTTCCGAGGCGTACGAAGTGATTTCAGCTCTAGAATGGGAGGAGGCAGCATAGAGGTATGTTCTTTTCACAGGTGCTATGGTTACCTCCCCAGGGTGAGGGATGGAGACCATTTAACGTCAAACATTGCCAGTGAGATTTATTTCCTTCACAATGCTCCCTGCCTTTAAATATATTGCACCCATCCACCAGAAGAGGCTCACCAGCTTTCCAGAGAGGGCATTTGTTTGGGCTTGCGGGTGGCACTTCCATCTCTTCCAAAATTGTTTTTTGGAAGTGCTGTTCTTGTAACATAGAGGCCTAATTTTGCTAGGGGAAGGGATTTATGGCCAGTGGAAATAATAAGGATTGAAAATTACCCATACGCTTGTGCTTAAGAGGGATAAGACATTATCCCTGGAGCTGCTTCATTTGGCCTGGCATGGTACATAAGCAGGATGAATACTCCTCTTGTAAAACTAGTAGAATATATGCCAGTTCTGAGTTTTCACACTGCTTTTCTTTTCCCATCAGGTCTCTGTGCCCAGGTTTGCTGTTGGAATTGTAATAGGAAGAAATGGAGAAATGATCAAAAAGATTCAGAATGATGCTGGCGTTAGGATTCAGTTTAAACCAGGTTTGTGTGAGAACAAAGGTCTGTTGCTTTCTGATCACTGTGCGAAACGGGGACTGCCCAGTTTTATTGCTTAGTGCATATCGACAGCAGCTAGTTTTCTGTCTGCTTGTAGTTACTTAGGCTGTGTCTGTCTCTTACGCTGCACTTCGATCGGTAAAACTTTTGTCAGTCACGGGGTGTGAAAAAAACACACCCCATCCAACAGAAGTTTTACCAATGAAAAGCGCTGGTGTGGACAGCACTTTTTTGTGTGTGCACTTTTATTTTGCTGGCAGGAGAGCTCTCTTGTTGGCAAAGAGCGACTACACTGGAAACCTTACAGCGGCACAATAGATAGTGTCCCTTTCTAACACCAGTTTAAAATGACATGCCACCTCCTTGGTTCCTCAAGCAGTTTTTACAGAGGTTTTCTGCTTGTTGCCTGCGAGACTGGAAAGAAATTGTATATACCTCATTTTCAAAACGTTAGACGTTATGGCAGCAATGTCTTGGTCTTGTATCTAATTGATAAAAAGAATTGGATTATGGAAAAACCTTCTTTCCTGGCTTTAAAGTACTCCAGGATATTCCTGGTCTTTAGGGATCAGGACTTGACGAATTCAAATAATTTCCTCTGGGTCACTTGGCTACCTTTAGTCTATTAAGAATATAGCAATCTCTTTCAAGGTTTATCATGTTGCATGTGAAAGTGTTACCTTTCCACTATTAGACTCTTCTCAGATAATCAGCATGGGTTCGTAGGTGGGATGGGGGAAGGGCCGAAGGTAGAGGAGAAAGATGGCAGGTCTAACACAACAGATCTACCTATGGGAAAACATTGGCTATAGCCATACTGGAAAGAAGCTTCATTTGGTGGGTGGGCCTTTTCCCCTTTTTAATTAAGTCTTTGTCACCTCTCCCTCCACAGATGATGGGATTAGTCCTGAAAGAGTCGCGCAGGTCATGGGGCTTCCTGATCGGTGTCAGCACGCAGCTCATATCATCAATGAGCTTATTCTCACAGCACAGGTGGGTTCCGCAGACACCCATGAGGCAAACACCTATATTAATAGAGAATGGGAAAGGTAGTTATGGGAAGTACATAGTAAACATAGTGGTATGACTATAGACCACCCTCTAAGAAGGAATAGAGGGTATTGAGTAGGCAACTGTGTTCTCTTTTCAGGAGGCCATTTATGCTGCTACCCATTAGTGCTGTAGTGTCACTTTCGTAAAGTGTTTTGCTATCCTTGGTGCCACTTAACCATGTGCTGGTTCAACTATGGAAGGTCTCTCAAGCACATCCATTTAGTTCTCGGATAGCTTAATATTGTCGGTTTCCTAATTGTACATTTTTAGTATAATAAGAAAATGGTGAATAATATACTGCTTATTTACGTAGATAACTAACAACATTTTGCTCATGATTTGCATCAAGCTGCATTAGGATGGTAACTGGAATTTAAAAATAGAAAACCGCATTATAACATTTATATTTATTAAACAAAATAACCTTAAACATCTTGGATACAAACGGTTCTCGTATCAAGACATGTTTCACATTTACACCTAAACGATCAGCAGCACAACCGCGATCTTTCTGTGGTTTGTCCAAGGCTATGGAAATAGGCTTCAGTGTATTCAGCGAATCTTCTACCTTTCTCTTTAGTCTGTTGACTGCTTTGGCTGTGATAGTTCCATCTATTTTGTCACTATTTTCTTCACAAATTCTCATTAGAATAGACCAGTTCTTACTAAATAGATCAAAACAGTCAACCACTGAATTCCGTCGTTTCATCGCAAGGGGGAATTTGTTTGGATCCTCCTGTTCTTTTCAGTGAACCTGAAGCAAGGTGGCTGTTAGGGAAAAATTTTGCAATTTCAACAAGATTTTTCTTTATTCCTGGAGTTGTACTTAACTCTTCAAATGAGCGCTGCATCCAAACAAATACTGCGCCCATATTTTACAAGTTTCAGGTTCCCTTCATTATCCTCTAGATTTCTCCTCTTTCCTACATTTGCAGCATTGTCTGTGACAAAGCTATGCATTTGACACTTTAATTTTTGTTCGGTGTGTTATAGCTTGCTGCTACTTTTAAGTATTCTGCTGTATGGGCATTTCCTGGTGTATTAATAGTTTCTGTAGGATAGACAACCTCATCTTCTTCTTTTGTCTCACAAACACACATTACTGGATCATTTTGTACATTCTTCCACCCATCAAGACTCAGATTAACAAATGTTCCATCAATGTTTTTTTGCAAGCTCTTCAATTTACTTCTCGTATACTGTATCCAGCAATGTCTGCTCTGCTGGGTTGAGTGTAGCCTGATCGTAATGATTGAACCAAGTCAATGAAATGTTTGTTCTGAACAAGTGGCAAGGGAGAATTTTTTTGCATAAATGAATCAAGACGTCTTTTCATCTGTGGAGTCTTGCTTGAATTTACAGGGCCTGATTATGAACTCAGCTGTGGTTTCACTGGATGATGAAGAAAAAGACTGTAAATGAAAGACTTCCTCCTCCGGCAGCTGTTTGTACCACCTGTTTAAAAGCTATAAAACTGGGTTTAGAATAAATTAGAGAGAAAATAAATCATGAGGATTGTCTAAATCTATTTAAACCCTTATCTCTAGCAACATACCGAACTGGTTGGGGGGGGGGGGGGGGACTTTTTTTTAAATGTTGAAGTTAATACCTAAAATCTTTACTTTTAAATAGGAAATCTTCACCTAGGATGTTTGATTATATTGAGCAATAAAAAATGTCAGAAGTCCAGCAATATGTCAAAAAGTAATTGATAAATACTCCCACAACAAACTCACATGCCAATTATCTTTTGAACGCACATTTTGAAATTCACAAGTAATCTCTCCCCCAAAAAACACATTTATGACAGTAATCTAAGTTATCATTTACTAGCATAGTAAGACAGGGTAGGCTGTCCATAAGAATGGTGAAAAATTAATCAGATGGTTCAGACACATCCTCCTCCTCTTCAAAGACTTTGCCTTTTGAGGAGCACTTTTCATAATGTTTCATTCTGACCACCAGGCCTTGCATCTCTTTGTTGCACTGTTTACATTCTGTATGTGTTCCTTTTTTTTACCCAGAGGTCCAAGAATTTCTTGAAAATATTCCCAAATAGGGTCTTTTGTACAAGCTGCAGCCATGACAGGTTTTTTCTCCAGTTCCCTAGTGTTGAAATCAACCCTAGCAGCTGCACTCAGATACCCACAGTGTCCTGCTTTGACACCAGTCTTGCTCCTTTCTGGTTGCACACACTGTTCCTTCTCCCTTGTTACATAACTCCCCCACCAGTACCTGCAGAAAACACAAGAAGTAATCACGCTCCGAGCCTTCTGCTCGCGTAACCCATGTGCCTTTTAGATTTTATTTGTTTAGCAGCAGAGGAAAGCAGCTGAGAAATTAATGGGTTTCTGTTTTTTGTATCTCTGTGTACACATGCAAGGAGACAGAGTAAGGCCATTTACTTGAAGTACCCAAAACCATCCAGAAGCAAGGACTGGTAGTTACTGGACAGATCAGTATCTTTCCATGAGCTGGAGAGCAAGTATCCATGGTGGGTGGAGTCATAAATATTTTTAATTTGAGATTTGAACCTATCAGAGCTCAGATAGGGAGAAGCTATAAAATAGGAGTATGAGACCACCCAGATGGGCTCAGTGGATGAGCCTGATGCAGGGCCGGCTCCAGGCACCAGCTTACCAAGCAGGTGCTTGGGGCGGCCACTTCGGAGAGGGGCGGCACGTCCAGCTGTTCAGCGGCAATTCAGCAGACGATCCCTCACTCCTGCTCGGAGCGAAGGACCTCCCGCCGAATTGCCGCCACAGATCACGATCGCGGCTTTTTTGTTTGTTTGGCTGCTTGGGGCGGCCAAAACCCAGGAGCCGGCCCTGGCCTGATGAGATACACGATGGTGTCTTCTGGAGTCAGAGGCAGGGTCCCAAAGCCTGTGGTGACTTTGCCAGTCTCTTGCACCCAGTAGCATAGCCTCTGGGCACCCCACAGGATCAGGCCATTAATATAACACATGGCCTGCTGTGCTAAAGCTTGACCTCAAAAGTTAGATGTTTTTCCCCTAATTGCTTTTTATATAGAAAAGCAGCCTTGAACTCAGTTTTTTTTTAATAAACTCATGGATTCAGCATATTTATTTTATATTTAAACATTTTAAGAGATTATAAGTAGTTTAGGCCTTAATATTTCGTTTACATTCAGATTTCATTTTAAACGGGTTTATTTTTAAAAAGAAAAATGTAATTAGCGTTTAAATAACCAAATAAATCTGATTTAAAACTTAAAAAATCCAATTTTCACTTTTTCAAAAAAAAAAAAAAAAAAAAATCAATTTGTATCTATCCTGATTGGGGGGGGAAATCCTGGACTTGAGGGTTGGGGTTAGCATGGAAAAGCTTGCCTCTACCACAGTGCTTGATAAGGGTGAGAAGTGCTCAGAACGGCAGAACACGAACTGAGCGCACAAAGAGCTCTTTGCTTCCTGGATCTTTTCTGCAGGTTCTAGCTAATGGATCTGTACCCTGGATACCCATCCTTGTGCTGTTCTGAAAAGGCTCTAGGGCTGGAAAGCTCCACTGATCTTTCTGGAAGGCCGTGGGGGGAAAAAACAGCCTTTTGTGGCTCTTCCCAGTGCTGTTTGAAAACCTCTTTACATACATGGGCAAATCCTTTCCTCAGCCACTTAATCTTTGCACCCTCCCTGACATTGGCCTGTGACAGCAGAGGGCTTTTACTTTGCAGATAAAGCATTTGGATTCTTTTATCCTGACCTAACACTTCTTTGAATTTGGACAACGTTGGTTGGAGGTTCAAGTTGATTTGGAGCAATGTGTATTTCAGCTGAGGGATTCCAGTAGTTCTCACGGTAATTGGCATCTGAGAGGGTTAACTTTTGGCTTCTATGAGGCCTTTGATGCCAAACAGTGTGCATTAATGCTAAGGTTTCTGGTTTGCTCAGGAAAGCTTAGGTAACGAGCCCTGCTCAGATTGGAGCCCAGCAACTAAAAGGACTTTGAGTTTCTGCATACCTGTCGGTTACAAAAGGATATTCTGTTTGAAGGCATGCATTTATATCTACTTGCTGAAATAAACCTACAGAATCAGGAAGACACCTGTGACCTTCAGAATCTCACATACAGAGATGAAGGCCAGGAGTTCCCTAGTTTAGTGATATTAGTGGTATTGATTATATCATGCAGTTTAAACTCTACTTTGCCTTTTTTTAATGTGGCAAATTAGTAGTACAGGTATTGGGGTCAGAAAAAATATTGATGGAAATGCTGTTTTTTCCCTTCAAGGAACGAGATGGCTTTGGAAGTCTGGCAGTAACCCGGGGAAGAGGTCGTGGTCGTGGGGACTGGAGCGTTGGGACACCTGGGGGGATGCAGGAAATAACCTACACGGTGCCAGCTGATAAGTGTGGTCTTGTTATAGGCAAAGGTAGGTGCTGCTGACATGACGCTCTGAGATGTAATCTCCGTCTCAAATGGGGGTTCCTAAACTTTACTGGAGTGGCTGTGGTATTTCCAGTATTGAAAATCGTGGTTCAGTGACCATGACCATACAACATAGGAGGAACTTAGTAAGCATAACCACCTAGTAAGGCAAATGCTCTCTGTACGCTTCCTTCTGATGCCTTGTCTCACAAGTGTACTTTCTAGGCTTTTTTTAATATGAGGAAGGGGGTTTGTGCATGCAGAAAAGTTGTACTCTGGGTTATCAGGTCAGGGGTACATGTTGTGCAAAGCAGCATCTCATGAAAAGTCTTAAGTCCTTTTGAGGACCCTTTCTATCAGAGTGGTTTAAAGTGCAAGGGGCTAGACAAAACAGCTGCTTTTCTATAGTGGTACCCTTTTGTCTTGTATTTAGTTTACACTCCATTGCATGGTACTTCTTGTTGGAGCGAATGTTGTATCTCCTTGTCTATGGAGATAAGCTGGGCTACAAGTAGTCACTTGCTGATGTAGTCACCTTTAAGTTAGAAGTCTGTCTGGAAACAGCAAGATCTAACCTACCCACTGAATTTAATCTCCTGGTGCATAATAGACTGGGCAGGTGCCCTATGAGTGCCTAGGACTCCTTAGCTTGCCTGGAGTCTGTAGTTGGCATAACACTGCTGCCTAGTCATTGAACTCAAGTGTACCAAAGTAATGGAAACATTTGTGTTCCCTTCTTAGAACAGTTGTGTCCCAATCAAACAATACCAAGTGCAAAGGTGAAGGCTTCAACAGCAGTTGTAACTTGGCTCTGTGTGTCGTCCTGTTATAAAGTGTGCACCATAACTATATTTAACTAGAAACCGGAATAGAAATTCTGCACTGGTGCAATGCACCTGAGTTAATGTTGGAATCAGGACTTTTGGGGGTTTTTTAACTACAACACTAACACATGAAAGTAGTTTGTATTTAATTTCTCCATACTCTAGAAAAGAATTATTCTGTGTGCTTAATGTTAGCATTTCAATAGTCCCAATTCTGCTTTTAGTGTCCCTGGAGTTGAGGTAAACCAGGTAGCAGTGGGTTCCCTCTTTGCTACTGGCTAGAGAGTTTTCTGCCCGGCTGGATTGCTGCTTCCCTGTTACATTTGTGGCATAGTGATGTCTATATATCATTGAAAATAAAAGCTTGGAATTTGCAGAATGCAGCCAGAAGTGTGGCAGTGCTCTTAAATTCAAGAGAAGAGGCTCTGTTTGTTTTTCTCTTTTCTTACTATTTTCTTCTGCACTTGGTGTTAGTGTGGTTTTGAGGGGATTTTGCCATGTTCCAGTGACATTTGGCTTTTCTCATGAAGTGTACCAGCACTTTATACCAGTTATCATTGGGCAGGATGAATGTGCTGTGAAAATCATAAAGGAATTGGCCTTCATTAAGACTTTTCAGATGCTGCTGTGAACATGCTTAGGGCTGACTGCTTTAAGAAAGTTCAGTTTTTAGAATTCATTCCCTTCAAATCTCCCCATTCCCAGTCTCGTCCTCTTCCCCCCTCCTCCTATAGAAAGCTTTAAGGAAACTCTCTAAACAGTTTCAGGCTTAGTTTTTGCTGTAACCCTATTCACAAGTGTAGTGAAAATGTATTAGCAATGCAAAAAGTGCTTTTGTTCCCTCATAATTCAGAAACCGTTGAAGATATTGTGCTCAATCTTTCAACAAAAAGTCCTGTCAGGGCAGAGACCAAGCAAAGGAAAGTTATTCTCCAAAGCAAAAGTTGTCAGCATGGTAAAATATAATAATGGAAACTACCATTGCTATTTTAACCATTGCAGTAGCTACCAATACAGTAACCATTAGAAAGTACAGAAAAGTAACTTGGGTTTCCACAATGTATAGAAATGTTGTCTCTTTAACATAAGCGCTGTGATCTGGAGGAGCGAACACAGGGTTAGGTGTGAGAAGCTCCTGAATTCTAATGCTGGCCCTGCCAGAGTCTTGCCGTGTGACTGTGGGTGTAAGCCATTGTACTTTGGTTTCCCCGTCAGTAAAATGGGACCGCTTACCCGAGGCTTTCAGAGGATTGATTATTAATGACTGTACAGTGCTTTGAACATTTGAAGTTGTGTAATATTTACTTGCAATCAGTATTATTGGGGTATTTATACTGGTATTGTTAGTTTGTTTTTATCTGTTTGTTGGGAGTGATGGCTGTAGCTTTGTCTCCTGGGAGTCTTGGATGAGAAGTGGATATGACACTCATTTTCAGAGCCTTCTGTGTCAGTCAGTTCTCTTCCCACGCTCCCACTATTTCTGATCTTTTGTCACCTGTATGTCAAGTGGGAGGAAGAGGGGATGTTATTTCCAAGGTTAATACTCTTTCTTATGGATGGCCAAATAGGAATCCTCTATTCTAAAACACCTAGGCCTGGCTGGGGATAAGGGGTTTAGCCATTTGGCACTTGGAGTATTGAAGCTAAATTTCTGGATGGGTCAGCCGGTGAAACCCTAGGGGCTGCTTCCACAGAGAAATTAAGAGCAGAGTCCCAAGTTGGCTCTTTAATGGAAAATTTCTATGTGAATGAGATTCTAATACTGCATCTGACTGAGAATAAATCACTTAATCTTCTCATTATATTTTAACCATTTTCTTCAGTCATTAACTACAGTCATGAGACTGATGTGAAAGAAGACTCTGGGAAATGCAGTTCAGAGTAGGGACTTGGATTTTTTCTTACTAACTCCAATTTTTTTGACATATAATGGAAACAGATGTATCAGTACAGCAGGGGTCACTAGAGCAATTTCTGTAAATTCAGTTTGTTAATCAGACAGCTGTAACATAATCGTTATAATCCTGGGGTGACAGTGTGTTTAGGATTAAAGAATTTGGAATAAGAGTTATTTATTTTGACTGGAAAAAATTACAAGTAACTTAATGAAACTAAAAATAGGCTGCTTTAGAATTGGACCTTTCATGTTGAAGACTATGAATTTCATGTAATCTAGACTATTTTGGGTACTTATCTGGCCTCACAATCTTTAACGTGTTTATCCTCACAAACATTCTGTGAGGCAGGGCAATGCTGTTAACTCCATTGTAGTGTTGGGAATCAGAGAGGCTAAGTGGCTTTCCCAAGGTCATGTAGAAAGTCTGTGGCAGAGCAAGGACCTGAACTCGGGTTCCAAGCTAGTCCCTCACCTTTGGACCATCCATCCTCTACAGCAGGGGTCAGAAACCTTTCAGAAGTGCTGTGCCGAGTCTTCATTTATTCACTCTAATTTAAGGTTTCGCGTGCCAATAATAAATTAACGTTTTTAGAAGGTCTCTTTCTATAAGTCTATAATATACGACTAAACTATTGTTGTATGTAAAGTAAATAAGATTTTTAAAATGTTTTAAGAAGCTTCATTTAAAATTAAATTAAAATGCAGAGCCCCCGGACCGGTGGCCAGGACCCGGGTAGCGTGAGTGCCACTGAAAATCAGCTCGCGTGCCGCCTTTGGCACGCGGGCCATAGGTTGCCTTCCCCTGCTCTACAGGATCTGAAGCTGACACATGCATGAGCACCATGTCTACAAAAGGGTAGATGTTAGTACCTGCCATATTCCTTGTTACCTTAAAAACTGTCCTTGAGGGGGTCAGAGGAGGAAGAGGAATTCAGGCCGGATTGTTACAAGCTTTGTATCAGCCGTGCACACAGTAACTGACCCCAGTGCCTTTTCCACATGAGCATGGTGAGCGTTCTGTGGCTTAATAAGGAAATGCGAAGGCTCACTGAAAGTTGTTTGTATTTTTTTCCTCTAGGGGTGGGTAGGTGCAGCTTTTCTTGTCTGAAAGACTTGGTGAAGGGTGGAGTGGAAAGCCATACAAATGTCAAGTGCTTTTTCTGTGTGCTGGTGCCTGGAAACAAACTGCAGCCTCTCAGGGGCCCCGCTGGATTTCCATGATAAATACAGCAATATTGACAGATAACGTGGCTGGCCCGGCTCTTGTCAGCTCTGCCTTTTAGCAGGTTTGATTAATTGCTTTACAATTTCACGTCCAGCTGGGGGGCCACTCCTGGATCATTTCTGCCCCCCGTCAGGTAGAAGAATGGAGCAAGCTGCCAAATAAGTCTATAGACAGCCACCATGCGCCGAGCGGGTGACCTCATTATGAAGGAAGGTGAACTCCTTCCGACACTGCAGCATCATTTTGGCTGCTTCATCGTATTTGTATGCTCCAAAGGCATAGTGAGAAGCTATCTCGAATGGGAGGGGAGTACCTTTTGGTGTGTCAGAGGTAGAAGGAGTCTGATAGCCAAGAATGTGCAGTGTTTAGAGGGATTAACATACAACCTTTTGTGAACAAGCCTAGAGAGAACTCATTTCACTCGGTGCAGAATGGTAAAAGAAGAAGCTGGTGGGAAACAGACCCACAATTAATAGCTTCCCCTAAAGATTTCTGCTCTTGGTAACTTGCATAATGAAATGTGAAATGCTCATTATGGAGACAATTTGAAACTAAAGACATTGTGGTCATTTGCAACTGGGCAAGGATAGCAAGTCAGAAGGAAGATATTTAGACCTCAGGAGAGGTTACACATAGTTTTGCTTTGATGTTCACATTAGCATCTGTCACTGATACCAAGTTCTCTTCCTTGCTATGCGCTCACAACTAGGCAGGCTAAAAGTGTGTAAAACTTTCTTCCATTCCATATGGCAGCCTAGTGAGCACATAAGCAGGCCCCAAGACTCTCAGTTGATTGTGCACACATTCTAACATCTTAAATGAAACAATTCTTGTTTCAAAATTCCTCTCATAACTTTCCAAATCACAGTTGAAATGGATGATTTCCTATTTGGCTGCACAGGATAATCTGTTTTGCCTACATAAGGAAGGATGTGGCATAAAAACTTCTCTAATCCCCCAAAATGCATCTAGAAAGAGTTAATTGCCTAGGGGTGACTCTTCCTCCCACAAAAGGGGGTATAGAATGTTGAAAAGGTCACAAGTTTTACAATGAAATGAACAAATGTACTCAATGTCCACACTTCGTCTTGAAGTTGTGTTCAGGGCTGGTTTTAGGAACACTGGCAAAAACAGGGAAGCTACTTATGGATACACTTTAATCAACTTTTTTGCTCAATTGCTCATTAGTGTCCTTTTCTCCCCCTTGCAGTGTATGTTTCAGCTAGTGCCCTTATCTAGGTCTGTAGGAATCAGAGCTGTAAAACTTTCCCCCCACCCTCTTTTCTCCAGTTGAGTGGCATTGATCTGTAAGTTCTGTGAAATTCCAAAAGAAGAATTGAACCATTGTAACATCGGCTGAAGCTTTTGTTAAGCAAATTTCATTAAGAGACTGAGACCTCGCAAGTTTTTTCACGAAGTCAAACCAGATTTCATTAGCTCCAGTGTGCCTAAGAGTACTCTTGTGTGTTCACTTATCTGAGAGAGCTGATTCACTGTTCATATGTTTGCCAAAGATGCACTAAAGGACATGTCTACACTTGAAAGTTATTTCAGCTTAAGGTAGGCTGTGAATTTAAAGCTTGAATAATTCCCCATGTGGACACTCTTATTCTGTGGTAAGTGTCCACATGGGGAGCTGTTTTGAGTAGCTATTGTGGTTAATTTCCTCGTGTATACAAGTCTGAACTCTAGCTGTGAAGTGACAGGCTGGCAACTGTGAACCTTGCATTGTTCCAGAAGTGTGTGTAGCCATTTGTGCTGCATTGCAAGTGGGAAGTGGCTGCAGGAGCCAGTAGGATTTTAAGGAAAGCACCTATTGAATGATGCATAACCACAGGAAAACTACCAGGCTTTGTCCTCACTGCTAAAAAAGGTGTGTTTTACAGTGAGATAAGTAATGCACCTTAGCTGTCGTGCTGTCAAACAAACAAAACAACTGTTTCGGCATTGAACGTGTAGCCTTAAAGTGAGGAAGAATAACAATGGGTCCGTCTCAGTTACTTTTCTTGTGAAATAACTTCTGCATTTGTACTGATTAGCTGGCCCTAAGGGTAAGAGATGGTGGTAAATTAGCAGGAAGAATCCTTGTCTTTGGTCTTCGTTGTTCACAAAATATGTGCCAGTAATACTGAATTTGCTTAGCAGCCCAGCAAAGTGTGCAAAGGCACTAAGGTACATACCCTTCTTCAGACGTTAAGTGGCATTGGCTGACCCAGTAAGAGACAGACGTCTGGCATGTAGCAGCAAAGACTTGGTCTCTGGGTGCACTTATAAATAAATGGAGAGGAGTGTGGTGGGGATGTGAGCCAAAGTATTATGACTATATTCACTATAGTGTTTCCTTCACTGCTTAGAGCAGACACAAGGGTAGGGGGGAAAAATCTATTCCAGCTGTAGGACGTAGCTTTGGAAATCATGATAATCATCTCTCTATATAAATGAAATGTTGTATGCTCATCTCTTCTCGTGCCTTGATTTCCCTTTTCTGCAGGTGGAGAGAACATCAAGAGCATAAACCAGCAGTCAGGAGCCCATGTGGAGTTGCAAAGAAATCCACCTCCCAACACGGACCCTAGCGTACGGATATTCACCATTAGAGGAGTTCCTCAACAGATTGAGCTCGCTAGACATCTCATAGATGAGAAAGTTGGTGTAAGTGTCATGTGGTATTGCTTCTGAACTGGTTTTAGTTGGCATTGTGTTTTTACTGATAAAGGTTTGGGTAGGCGGGGGCACAAACTTCTGCATTTTGTGGTGTTGATAGTCCGGCTTTGAAACAACATGCTTGTGAGCAGACAGCCTGAAATGTCCGAACTGGCCCTCCAGTAGACCTGGATTAATATGGATGGATTTACTGTAGCCTGGAATGTTTCTCCCAGAAGCCTGCTTCAGTAATCCAGTCTGGTCTGCTGCTCTGTGATGGATGGAAAATCTAATGCTTTGCCAGAAGAGATCTTGTAGGGTACCAAAAGGGTGTCTGAAATCAGATCTGGGGGAGAAGACTGAGTTATGTTGCTACTTGGGGATTACAGAAGTACACAAAGGGGGTGGCAGGATCTCTGTGACACTACAGACTGCTGTTACTGTAGTGGCTCTATGGTGGCTCTTAATCTACCTGTTACAAAGCCATGGGTGTTGCAGCGTAATGGAACCAGGCCAAAGAACCTAGTCAGGTGAGACTTGGGTAAAAGGAGATGAGAAAATACTGAAGTGGGACCTTGTAAAACTGAAAAAGCAGCCTTTATACTGAATTCTTTGACTATTAGCAGTAAATATGCCCAGTGGCCTGTGATGGGATGTTAGATGGGATCTGAGTTACTACAGAGAATTGTTTCCTGGGTGCTGGCTGGTGAGTCTTACCCACATGCTCAGGGTTTAGCTGATCGCCATATTTGGGGTCGGGAAGGAATTTTCCTCCAGGGCAGATTGGCAGAGACCCTGGGGGGATTTCGCCTTCCTCTGCAGCGTGGGGCACGGGTCACTTGCTGGAGGATTCTCTGCACCTTGAAGTCTTTAAACCATGATTTGAGGACTTCAATAGCTCAGGCATAGGTTAGGGGTTTATTACAGGAGTGGGTGGGTGAGATTCTATGGCCTGTGTTATGCAGGAGATCAGACTAGACTATCATAATGGTCCCTTCTGACCTTAAAATCTAATCTAGGAGAGAGTTTTCGATCTTGGAGTACATATAGTGAAACACTTTCATACATTCCTAAGTCCCACTGGCTTTCAGCAAGACACTTAGGAGCCTAAGCAGTTTTCAAAAATGGGCTCCCAATTCACTTAGGCGCTTTTGGGAATTTTACACTTTCAGAATTGGTGCCATGAGTGGTATGTCCTGTGCTTTCTGGTCCCTTTTCTTACTCTTGATCTAAACATAGTGGCTGGGGTTTTGTTTTTGATTTTTAAAATGGTGGGAGGAATTATAACATTCAGTGTCTGTGGATTCTGTGACAGGGTACCAGCATGGGTGGACCTGGCGGTTTTGGTCAAAATCCTTTCAGCCAAGCACCTGCTACACCTCATCAAAAGTAAGTTTCCACAACGTCCTGTGGACTCTTAACGTAGGGAGCGTGAATGTGAGCATTTTAGATGGAGGCGTGAAGGTTTAAGAATAAGTGAAAACTTGTAGAAAGTCAGATTGAAGACTCTCGAATCCAAGGATGAGTGAGATGAAGCTTTGAAGCCCAATTATAGAAAACTCCTAATTGGAGCTGCCAGTTCCTGCCACATCTAAGAACGCCCACCATCAATGCAGCAAGGGTGTGGAAAGAAATTTAAATTAGCAACGGATACTGTTGGCCTCAAGTCTGAGTGAGGTTTGATGTGCCCTCCTTTCAGCTCTGCTAACAGTAACTTAAAGAAGGCCTTCAGGCTCACTTCTCCAGTATTGGACCAGTCAGGAGTTTCCCCCTATTTTTGCATTAATTCTTGCCTTAGCAGCTGCTGACTCCTAATCATTTTGATGCTGTTACTGTTTTTGTGCATATGATCTATTAAGAAAATGTTCTGTCCGTCTGCTTCAGTGTATGGTATTATAATCCACAGTGGTCCTCAGGCATTCATGACACAGGGTTGGGGCAGCACCTACCAGACGTGGCAACAGCCTGGACAGCAAGTCCCAAGTAAGTAGTTAGCCTTTTGGTTTGAGAAAAGTCCAAAAGTTAATCTGTACTCCACACAGGTACACAACTGCAGGTCTCGTGAGCCCACTCGTATGGAAGATGGTAGAAGAAGTTACACAATTAAAGTGCATGCATGCAGGTGCACCCTGGAGTAAGGGATCAATGCTCCTGATTATACTAGTGTAACATAAATTGAAGGCACGCAGAGAACCTGTTATAAATCACTCTTTGCTGTTAGCTGCTTGTTTTAAGCGTCCACCCCTCTTTCCTGCAGGAGCTTGGGCTCCCTCCCTGCTCCCCCCTAACCAAGAGCCTTCCCACCTCTCTAGACTCTCTCCCCTCCTGCCTTCCCCAATGGAGCACTGGACAGCACCATTCCCTCCCACTAGCCACACAGCCTGTCATTAGCAGCCCACCTCCTTTCTGCTCCTGACTCCTGATTCTCTTTGCTATTCCCCTGCTCTCCTTATGTGAGCTGCCCTCACCACTTGTTTCTCAGCCTGAAGGAAAGATTGGGATTCTGGGAGCAATGAATGAATGGAGAAGAGAGGGGTTGGTTGGTGAAGAAGGTAGGATTGGCTCCCGTCCTAGTTCCACCTCCCTGTGACACAGAATAACCCCCACCCCTTACTGGAATAGCATGTCCCTGAAAGGTTGTAAGTACTGACTAGCACCAAAGCTGTTAAACGCTGGGAATTAGTCAGCGCCTTACCGGTTAAACAGGACAAGTTGGTCACATGGCTAAAAGTAAATTACAAATTCATTGTTGGTCAGAGTTCCAAAACTTCTGTCCTTCACTCCATTCACCAGCCCAGAAAAGCCGATCTGCAGCTGTTTGCTTGCTGGGCCAACTGGGCTGCAGAGGTGCCTGCTTTGAGTGGCTATTGCTCCAAGCCAGGCGTTTGACCTCCTGATTGTTTAAACCCCCAACCCGTTCAGATTGGGAGAACAACAGACCCATGTCTACATGTCACTCTCACACATGGAGCAGTCATTTCACGCAGACACCAACTTCAGTTTGTCAGCAATCCCAAAGTTAATATTTTTCTCTTCTGATTGAGATGGTTTCACTTTAACTCTTAACAGAAGCCTAAACTTTCAGACCAAGAGGCTACTTCTTTCAGAAACTTCTTATGCCTTTCCTCAGCCAAAAGGTGAATCTGTTCAGAAACTTGGTACAATTCTCTTCACCTGTGTTGGGATGATATGGGGTATTTCAGGTGCTGAGAGAACTTTTCTGTACATTTTTAAATACTTGAATAAGTTTTAAAAATAAGCCTTTCAAACTTCTTAGGAATGGCAAGTGTCTTTTTAAGTGTTATGTTTGGTTTAGAAATAAGAATCTGAAAACTGGTTGCTGCCTGTAGCATGCAGTTTCCCACTAACAGACCTTCTCAAGATGTAGCACTCCAGCTCTACATACCACCTGGAGTGCTGCACAGTGATTATAAGTGCAGCTGTATCCATATTTCCAAGATCAGAGACTAAAATTTGGTGCCATGGAAACCATAACTCTGAATATTCTGCATCTTGTTCATGGAAATCCCCTGCCATAGTCCATTATTAACTTAACGTTTCTAATATATATGTTACAATAGCATAAAGGGGCTCCAATTGGGAACAGGGGCCCATTTGTCCTAATCTCTGTACAGACACTTTCAAAGACACAGTCTGTGCCCCAAGGAACATACAGTCTAGGAAGCATTGAACTGTAAATAATTATAGTGGATCTGTAGTTCAAATTGCTCAAAGTAGTAAAGTGATGCAAGCACCCAAATGTACTCCTTCACTAGGTAGCATTATAGTAAGGTACTAATGGTCGCTAATGTTTTCCTGCTACCTTTACTTTGTAACACTAGAAATATGCTACTTGCAATTATTTTCAGTTTGCTTTGAGTTCGGGAGGGCAGCCTGTCCTGGGTTTTAGGAACTCCATCATAACTTTCTGACTTAAAGATCAAACACCATATCCACAATACACTCTTTTCTGCATGGGGAAAGCAGTTAGTAGAACTCTGCTAACATTACTTGAATGAAGCAGGGAAGGGTACCGTTAATATCTTGACTCCCCTGTCCTGGGATCAGAGCTATCATGCAGGCTTCCTCACCATTCCTGTACGCTCGAGGCTCTTATCTCTGCTTTCATGTAAAAAAGCTTTGGGTGTGCTTCCTTTTACATTTCTGAAACATGCTGTACTTGCCTCAGAGTGTGTACATTTAAAAAAAAAAACCAACACCCCAGATAACTTAATATTTTGCGTGAGAACAAAGGGAGTCCTTCGCCACCAAAAAAAAATCTGCACAAACTTTGCTGTCCAAGAGCAATTATTTACAAAGGAAAAATCCTCCTAAAATAACTCTCCCATACATATCCCACCCTTCCTCAAGCAAAGGTTTAAGAGAGATGGGCTTTGCACCGCACCTTGAAGGTCAGCAGACTTGGGCTATGAGCCGATGGGATAAGTGAAGGCTGTTCATTGGCCACCCTGCCACCAGCCCCGATCAGATTTGGGGCCTGTTTGCATGCAGAAGTCACAATGGCACAAACACCAAGCCAGACACAGATGAAAAAGCACGCCCCCTCCCCCACTCCCCCAAATGCTTCCTGAGGCTCCAAACTGTAAACCTTTGGGCAAACCCTTTACCGGCTGGGGTCCGTACCACCCCTGCTGTGCTCTGGGTCAGGTGTCTTGCATCACTACTATTAAACCTGGTAGGAATGTTGGCTGTTGCGTTCCATGTCCACTTAGAATCCTCCATGTTCCTGTTTATAGCCAGGCACACTCTGAAGGCAGTCTTGGTAAAGAGAGAGGACAGACAAGATAATGCTGTGCTTTAAGCAGACCTCACTGCTTTCTTCTCCTGCTGCAGATCACAATGGTACCCAGTCAGGCCAGGTGGAGTTCACCAAGGCGTGGGAGGATTATTATAAGAAACTAGGTAAATACCTGTCTCCTACAACTTCTTGTTTTTACACATAAAGGTTTATCTAAAATCCGCTTCTGACCATTTCCTTCCCAGCCTGTTCTAAAGCAAGTGTCGCAGCCTGGTTTCCGTGGTCTCATTAGCATTGTCAAAGAACCAGATGAATCACTCTTCAGAACAGACTTTCCATGAGCAAATTCTAGAATGTCCCCCCTCTTCCCTTTCACTAGCACAGCCCCCCTCGTGAGAGAAGGGGCAGACCCCCCCAACCCTACACATGTATTTAGATTTTAATTACTTCTCCCCCATCTTAAATAAATTAACTGGCCGGGTAAAACATTTTGCCGTGAAATGTATTTAGTGGCGTGTCCTTTCAGCCCACTGCGGACTGTAATTCTCCTAGAAGAAAAGGCATTGAAGGAGGTCCTTTGTTGGCATTAGCAGGTGGACAGTCAAGGCAGCCCTGACCTCTGCAAGAAAAGGTCTTGACTTGTAGCTTTGGTCAAGTCTTTTAACCCGCTTTTATGCCCCTGGACAGGACACTGCTGCCCTGTTTCCTCCACCCACTTCACACTTTCAGTGTATTATGTTCACACACACACCCCCCCGCCCCTGCCACTTCAAAGCTCTCTTCAGCCTGTGTTGCAGTGCAGGGCAGCACCCAGAATTGAGTATGGAGAGTGAAGGCAGTTAGATCGCCAGGAAGAGCATGCTTCAGGTTTTTTTTTTTTTTTTTCCTTTGTGCCTCCCATCCTCACCCACCAGTCTAATGCATGCAGTGGCTTTCGTGTAGCGCTTATGCATTTTAGTCCGCCTGGCTTTCCTTGCTGTGTCTCTAACTAGCACATTGTCTGTATTGCTCTTTAGTTAGTCGGCCACATGATTCCGCAGGTCCTGTGCATTAACCATAATGGTATGGGTAAGGGGGGTTCCCTGGGCCCAGGTGGCTGGCCTCTCCCCTAGTTGAAGCTTAGATATGCTGAGCCCATTAATTGGATTGACTCTTTTCAAAGGGTGCATGTGCTGTCACTAGAGAAGTGGCTGCAGAAATGTTTTATAAAATGATTGGCTCTCTTGTGAGAGACCAGGCAGGGGTGAGGTAAAATCTTCTATTGGACCGACTTCTGTTGGCCAGAGAGACAAGCTTTCGTGTGTCTGCACAGCAGCACAGTTTTCGAAAACAGTCTGCATCCATTGCCAGCATATGCCTTCCAACTAGCATGGCACCGGTGTGTTCTGGGACTTCTAGAATAACCTGCTCCATAGTGTGCATCACTGTTGCTGGAAGCAGGTCTTTTGGATGGCTTCCGAATGCAAGGCACAGCGTTGTGGGATGGTGTTGGTCATGCCACAGAGCTCGCGGCTCCCTTGCCACGCTTCGACAAAACCAGAGTAGGCTGCACAGGTTCCATTAACACTGAGCTAAAGACTGCATCCCAAGTACTGCAACCGGCTGGCGTGCCTAGCACCTGTAAGGTGCGTGGGATAGCTGTTGTGTGTGGATGCAGGGTGTCAACAGACACTGCAAACTAGATATTCTAATTAATGGCTCTTTGCAGTGTGCTTTCACCGAATGAGCAGAGACTATTCTAGCCCCTCAGAATCTGTTCTGAGATGAACGTAAAGAACAGCGTAGTGATCTCAAGCTGGTTCCTTGGATGCTCTGTCATCGGAGCTTGGCTTGGCAGAAACTGGGTTGTCAACCAGGGATGTACACACTTTTTTCCATCCCAGGTCCCCCTCTTTTGAATGTGAATATAACTGCCAAGGACACAGGCAGTCTTGCTCACTGGCACAAGCCAGTGCTGTTCAGTCTTCCTCCTCCATCATGGTTCTGCCAGTGCCCTTCAGTTCTCCTGTAGTACCAGGTAGTAAACATTCTCCAGAGGTTGCCGGTTATGTCCTAGGATGGCTTGCAATGCTGGCTAAGTGTTTGTCCAGCAAAGTCAATTTGGCTTCAGCTGGTCACCACAGGTAGGAGACTAGTGTGCTGCTCCCTGAGGAAAGGATTAAAATGGGGACAACTCAGGCACCCTTACTCTTTAAAATAGCTCGTCCCAAGCGAAGAATCCCACCTGTTGTAGCAAGGCGTGAAGAGGACTGTTGAGGGCATGGGCAGTAGACTTGGAGCCAGGAGCTGTCTGTTGGGGAGATGTCACTAGCTAGAGACTTGTCACCTGTTCCTTATTGACATGCCCGTTGTTGTCCTCTTTGCACAGGCCAACAGAGCCAGCAGCAGAACAGCCAGCCTGATTACAGCAAGGCGTGGGAGGAGTATTACAAAAAACAGAGTGAGTGAAACAGGGCCGCTGGAGATGAATAAACTCCTGTTATAAACAGAGTTAGCTCTAATCCATTAACTTGTCTCCACTCCCTTGCATCATAAGGTCCCATTCCCTTACAAATCCCTTTCTGTGCCCTCCTGTTGGCAAGGGTGCTTGTAGTTCTCCCACAGAAAGCTTTACGTCTTGCTTGTTACTGCACCATCTCAGGGCAAGGTGAGGCCAATGAACTACAGTCCCCAGTGGACTGTTTGTTCCCTTTCAGGTGCACCTCGAGAAGTTGGACTGTATTAGGAAAACGTTGGCACATGTACCTGTGCCTGAGTAGAACAAGAACTGACAAAAGGCCTGAAGGCGGGTGGGGCGTGCTCTCCGAGGTGTAAGAAAAGCGCTGTACTTTGGTGACTGAGGAGTTGCGGGGGTGGGGTGTCGTCTTGTTGACAGTTCAGAGGAATGCCGCTCCGGCCGCTTTCATGCCCTAGCTTCTGGAGCTGTTGGCTGTTCCTCACCTGTAGGACTCAAAGGATGAACAAAGCAGAATTTCCAAGCCAAGTATCCCTGAACAATGGGAATAATTGTTATGCTTTCAAAGTGCCGCACCAACTAATAACCTGCAAGTCTGCTTAAAACGTGTCCTGTTCTGTCCAAACGGCAGGTAGCTGCTGCTGCTGTATTTTCAGATGTCTGCTGTATTTAAACATTACAAAACAATAACGTGAGTGTATGTTTGTTGGCTTGCTGTTGCCGGTTCTCGACTACCTGTGTTTCCTTTTCGTCATCCAGGTCACGCTGCCAGTGCTGCTTCTCAGGCAAGTTCCCAGCCGGACTACACAATGGCATGGGCGGAGTATTACAGACAGCAGGCTGCCTACTATGGGCAGACACTAGGGCAAGCTCAGGCCCACAGCCAGGTCTGTATTTGTGTTCCACCGAGCTCCTCTGCTGCTGCTCCCCTTCGGAGGGGTTAGTGTAGTTTAGCGTTGCCCCAGTGTGGGGAAGACCCCAGCAATAAAGCTGCCTTGATGTCTGAGACACAACTAAAGAAGAGGGGAACTCAGCTAACTGCAACCCACTGTGCCTCTCTGAGGGAAGCTTAATACTTAACTGAGCTGACTGGCTTGCGTGGGCGCTTGCATCACAATCCACATGCTACCAAGATCTCTGCATTTCAGAGCTAATGGATGGCCCAGCCTTGCACAAGGGTGCACATCCAATTCGCAGGGTCACGTCCACATGCGGACTTCGACTTTCATGCATGTTGGGAATCCTTGTGCCTGGGTTAGGTGTTTGCAAATATACACAAAGGCTTCAGAAAAGCTGGCCTGCAGCTCCAATGTCCTAACGGGAAAACACGTCACTGGAAAAGTGATTGTACTGGGCATATCTGGTAGCTAATTCCATATCTACCTTAACTGTCACTCAAGCCCTGCAGTTCAGTTGCCATCTTTCCAGTTGAAGGTTGAGTGGGATTCATTTTGGATCCCACCATCAAAGCTTCTTTGGTCAGGAGTAGCTGTTGCCCGCAAAGTTAGACTTGCTAAGGTGAACGTCTCTGGCATTTGGTGACGTGTATATGCACCTCCCACATGCAAGTTATGAAGATGGCTGATATTTAAAAACAGCACTCCATATTAAAATCCAAGTTAAAGAGCTAGATTACTTACTGGCTCGGTAATGGGTTGCAGAGCTCTTCACCACTGAGTCACTGGTTTTAATAGAGCCTGGCAGAGCCCAAAAGTTATTACTAGTTTGTGGAAATTGTTGTGTTTTTCAACTAATACTTCATCCTTTCTTTATTGGAATTTCATAATTTTTCTACCAGCTCTGTCTAGCTGAAAAATCCAACAACTTTCATGAAGGATTTTCATCAAATTTCAACTCACTTTTTGTCAATCTGAATTAAAAATTTAATGAAAATTGCTCCCTTGGATGTCTTTTACCAGCCGTAGTTACTAGCATATGATGGGGGCATGGTAACAAGTGTGAAATGACTCGCTGGTCTGTTAATTTACTAGTGGGCAGGTACCTCTCTCAGTGCTTCTGTTTGCACTATTAGGGAAAGAAAGATGTTAAGGCCCAGACTTTACCCTCCCACACCCCAGGTCTGGGTAGAAGCACACTCCTAGGCAGTATAGAAAAGTTTGCACTGCCATTGTCTGTGCATAATTCGTGAGTATGGCTGTCCGGCACCTTTCATCAGCACTGAAACTCCAATTCCTAGAGAGGCAAACGTTTGGCCATAAAATTACTGAAGGTGCAGCCCACTGTTCTGCATATTCACTCTGGTTCCAGACTTGCTGGAAATGCGGTGGGAGGGAATATTTAGTGTAATTAAATAACTACCTTCTGGCTGATCTAGATGATGTACTAAAGGGAGTCCCCTTCCAGTCTTCTATTGAAAAGTCTGGGCCTGTGGAGAAAGAAATAAAGTTCTTTGAGGGGCATGGACTCTCAGGAAGAAAGCTCAGGGATAAGAGGTATTATGGCTGAGTTCTTGCAGAGACTTACTTCTCAGGTATCCCTGTGTGGTACAGTTAGAATGGGAAATGTGGTGGGCAGGTGTTTTCTGGAGATCACTTTAGAACTTGCTGCTGAGTAAGGCTGTGTCTACACTACAGAGCCTCGCTTGGCGTAAACCCCCAGTGTAGACTGAGTATGCTGACAGGACTTTTTCTGTCAGTGGTGGAACCAACTCCCTGAACGACAGTAGTTATGCCAACGGAAGCACTCCTCTATAGGCATAGCTGCATCTATGCTCAGGTTTTGCTGACATAGCTATGTTGGTCCGGGGGGGTGTCAGCCTTGCCTAACAAAGCGGTCAATGTAAGTTTTAAGTGTAGACTTAAGTTGACTTTGTTTCTTTCTCTTTCCATGCAGGAGCAGTAGAACAATGTCCTTGTGGCAAATTTTTTTCTTGGAATCATTGTGGGAGAAAACCTTTTTGTAACAGAGGTTTCTAGATTTGCAACATTTTGATGAAGACTTTTCTGTTTGTTTGTGAAACACTAGTTGTAGGATAATCTAAACTGAACTTTTCTAAGAATCAGGAACAATTAGTAATGTACTAAACTTATGGACATGCTGGTAATTTTTTGTTTCCAAATTTGTAAAAACTCCGGGATTCTTTTTGGAAAGAAGCCAGAGAATTACAGGCACCAAAACGCACCCCAGAGCTGTGACATTTCAACATGTGGTTTTTTGTGTGTTTTTTTTTTTTTTCTTTTTAGTTTTCAATCTTTTCTGTTGCAACAGAAAGAGTGGCTTGGAAGTCTTAGGTGGTATGTAACAAATCCTAAAAAAAAAAAATTTTAAACAGTATTTAAATATTCTTAAATATGTAAATTCATTAAATGTTTTACTTCTAATTTCTTGTATCTTGGCTGTCTTTTTGATTTTATTGCATTTTTTAAAAAACTGAACTATGGTATGTATTGTAATTAATTAATTATGTGAATTCTGTATTGAGACACTTACTGTTTTGCTGTCAGGCAAGTGGGGGGGAGGTATTTTGTAGGGTTTGTATAATTTCTAGAGTTCTAAAGGGTAATATAAAAATGTGTTAATTTTTTTAGCAATACATTTTTTCATGTCTCCATTGCTGGTTGCATTTATGTATCTAAGACCTCCAAGCTTGTTTAAAGAAAAAAAACAAAAAAAACCCTTCCTCTATGCTCTCAGAAATATAAATACTGTTATTTTTAATATTAAAATGAATCTGCTATTAGTACCTTTAACAAACACTGTGGAACATTAAACCATATAAAAAGTAGTAACTATTTTTTAATTCCAGGGTGTTTTTTGCTTTTTTCATTTTTCTTTTTAAATATTTTCTTATCTAATATTTGTCAAATTACCTAGAGAAATAAATGAATCTAGTATTAACCACAGTATGCGCTAAATAATTTTGATTTAATAAAAGGGATAATATGATTTCCAATGTTTACTGTAGTGTTTCTTGTACAGATAACAGTGTATTTTTAAAGGAAAAAACGGAATTGAAGCTATTTTTTCTTGCATTTTTAATTGACCTGCGGGACATTCCGTTTTGAAATGTACTGAAGTTACTGTTCTTGGGTTCTTTCCTTATTTTTTCCTTATAATGCTTGAAATGTCTAACTATAAAGAAACACCATTGGATAATGTTGAGCATGATGTTAAAAAAAGTGTTCTTTTTATTTGACTGACAGTTGCATTTTACACTCTATATAATAAAATTTCCACAAGATGTCTTGTGGGTGAAGTATTTTTAGTCTGCTTTACTCCGTTTGCTCACTCTCCTCTGAAAGTAACTCTAGTGAGCGTGAGCTAACTGCTTTTACCTCAACAAGCTCCATCTCGGCCTGCATACCTGGCACGGATCGCATCAGCTTAGCTCCAAATGATTTCATGTTAATGGTTTTGGATAATGCCATTACGTTGACTTGAGAGCCTTAATTCCAGTCAAACTCTTAATGTCATATGGATGTGTCTTTTGAAATAATGGGGCATGAAGGAGTTCCACAATAAGGTATTCTAAATGTAAATGCCTATGGCCGGAGAGATCTATTTAATAAAGGGAAGTTTTCTATAAACAGGAATGATCCAGAAGGTTTGTCTACACCTGCGTAAACACAGTTATTGCTTGTTAGTGCATTAGCAGAGTTTGTTTTATAATCTCCTTAACTTGTTGCTCTTCTCCCAAAACGTTGTCCTCAGTGCTAGGAAGTGGAATATTTTAGCTTACGTTTGCGCTCCTGGTAGTGTCGCAACTCGGCACCAGGTCATTGGAGCAATGCCATCCTCCCTTACAAAAAGGAGTTTGAGTCCCTGGGAAATAATGGATATTATGGGATAGCAATGTACGTTAACCATTGAACGACCTCTTCTTCCTCTCAGGAATCACGTGGACAGGGAAACTTTCTCTAGCTGCAACCAACCCAGACTGGGCTGAAGCACTTGCGAGAAATCCCTTTTTTATGTGAGGTTCATGCCCCACAACTTAAATAAAGCTTTGTCCACCCTACTGCCTTCTCAAACACCCAGGCATCTGTAGCGGAGTTGGCGAGGGTTTGGGTGGTGGGGGGCAGGGGGGTAAAAAGAGATCCCATCTGTAAAGCAGTGACTCGGAGGCGTGTAGAGAGCCGGAAGAAAAGAGACTAGAGCATCTTTAAATACACCTCCAGAGAATCGAGAGACGTTGAAAGATGGAATAGTAAAAGCCACTTGGAAAGAGGAGGGGGGGGAACTGCAGGAGGAGGGCATAAACACTGATGATGGGAATGGGAATTGGGGAGAGGGCATTACCGAGAAGACTTCCTTCTAATTCATCTTCCAAGCTCTGTGCCAAAACAGCATTTGGCATGGTTCACAGGGAGCAATTGTGTGATAATGAACCCTAAGGTGTCCATTAATTGAAGACTGAGTATTGCGGATTGTGCCAAGAGTCATAAATGGCACAGGATTGTGGGAGGATGCATTTTCTTAAATGTATCTGTAAGTACAGATTAGCGAGTCTCCCCAGTGAAATACCCATACTATAAATTATGGAAATCTATCCTTCTGATGCAACCTTTTATTGAGGGGGTGGGGCAGCAAGAGAAATAGTTTGCAAGCCTTTGAAATTCGGCCTGTCATTAAGATGGCGCCTGCAAAGCTGGGTTTTCATCAGCAGTCTGGTGTCCTGGAAGGCTAAAGTGCTTGAAATGTTACCAAGTGCAGCAGTTGTCTTCCATTATTGCTGCATGGTCATCAGTGAAAGGGACGCTTAGTGCAGGAGCAATTTAACGTGTTTGGTCATAAATTGGAGTTTCTCCTGCTCAGTATCAGCCCTACAGATGCAGGCAGTTGGGTAGGGCAGCCAGAAAATTCTAGAGTTTAGTTTTCAGTAGGAATTGTGGGTGCTCAGCACCCTTCCCAATCAGACCCAGGAGTCTAGAAGAGGCATACGCTTTGCCTAGGGCAGCAAAAACCCTACAGCAAATGCTTCTCCAATCCTTCATCCAATTCTTTTCTCGAGGCTCAATCTTTGTATATAGCGCAGGGTTCTGTGGCTGCAGAATCTGCTGGAAGATGCTTCACAATGAAGCTTTTGTCTTTAATTTTAAAGTTAGTCTTCTCCATGCTTGCAAAGAACTTGGAAACCAGGACGTGTGAACTGAGGCAGTGCCTTCTTCTTGACGCTCCAGCCTCTGGACTTTAGAGCACATACATGAATTGCCCCCTCCATCTCAATGGAAGTTAACTTGGACACCTAGAGAAGATTTAAAGGTCCATTTAAACTGTTTCACTGCTGATGATTTTAGCAGAATGAATTTCTCCCATGATCCCATATGGCACTGGGTGAGGCATGGAAGGCCAAGTCTCAAATATCCTTCCGACTTCTCCCAGGCATTCAGGCCTTGTTGCTACAAAATCTCATGAGAATGAAACAGATCAGTGCGAAACCCAATGCAAAGGTGATTGACATCCATGTGGGCTTCCTGTTGTACTAGAACTCTTCAAATGTTCATGCAGTTGGTGCCGTCTTTGTCTGCTACCTCAATGCCATCTCCTGAGTTCTTGCCCTTCTTCCCATGACCTCTCATGGGTGTTTCACCCTATGTAACCACCCTTCCAGCGGGGACGGGCAGCTTAAAGCCTTGGGGATGCTGACTCCATGGAACTTTGGTCTGGCCCAGGCAGTGCGCTCTCTGGGTTGCTCTGTGCCAGGAGAGGTGTTAAGGTGACTGTTGTGGCTCTAAGGGGTTGGGGGTTGAAGGAACTGTTTGGATCTTGTGCTTGGCATGAGGAGTTGAGGACATGGGTGTCGGGCTTTGGCTTGTTCTTTAGTATCGTTTTCTGGGCAGTGGAGGTGGAACCAATAGTGGTCTGAAGGGATCCTACATAATCTGCCCTTCCAAAGGTGGGGAGCTGCATCTGCTTTGCAGGCGAACCCTAAACAACCCAGCTAGGCCTGTGTGGGTTAAACCCCTTGGTTAAGGACGGAGGGAGAGTTGAAGCTAGAACCTGGGGTTTATCCCAAGGGTGATGCTCTGGCCATGAGACTGCTTCCTTTCACACCTCCCCCTTTCCTGTCCTCCGTAAGAGATGCCTGGTTAAACTGTGACCCACCAGTGGCTCCATCCTTCCTCTTTATTCTCCCTTTC
The DNA here is from genome assembly GCF_027887155.1 of Malaclemys terrapin pileata. Classification (NCBI taxonomy): domain Eukaryota; kingdom Metazoa; phylum Chordata; order Testudines; family Emydidae; genus Malaclemys; species Malaclemys terrapin. The sequence goes on along the minus strand of NC_071521.1, from coordinate 11,491,590 downwards.
TTTAACTCCTCGGAACAAAGGGCTGTGATGGGTGACAAATGCAAGATGCTTTCCGGACTGGAATTGCCCGCTGTAGTTCACTAGCCATTGGCTGCCCTTGAGGGTTGTGGGGGGTGTGTGTGTGTGTGTGTGTACGTACACCGGGTGCCAGAGGCTGTTGTTGCCCGACAGTCTACAACATGGGGAGTGACAAAAGAGAAGGGGTGGACTGGCACAAGTGATGAGTGGGGCCTGATTTGAAGAGCTGAGCATTCAAAGTCTCTGGGAGCTGCAGTAGCTCTGGCAAGCAGGCCCTGGGTTTGTAAATGTTCTTTATATTAAAGCTTTACCAGGTGGTGGGATTGTTTGAGGGTTTTTTTCTTTGCAGGGCAGGTGGCTGTTGGTGCTGAACAGGTGGGGGAACTAGTTGGAGTAAAAGCGGGGAGGAGGACGAAAGTAAAGGGACAGGGAAACTAAGGCAGCTGAGGAGAGAGGGACTGGGGTGAGGGGAAGTGTTCCATGCAAACAATACTTTAATGCAAAGTTAGAGACCGCTTCCACTTGAAAATCACCTCTCTCTCCGAAAACTCTGTGCCTGCTTCAGGTACACACGACACCTGCGCTAGCTGGAACGGAAAGATTAGAGGGGGGGTCATGCTGCTTTTTCAGTGGGTTTGCATTTTTCAGCACTCTAGGTAGAGTTGGCTTCCCCTGTTGTCAGTCATTTTTCTCCATTGCCAAAAAGACACTGCCAGAAAGAGCAGAAAAACCCTTATGAAAACACTGAATATTTTTAATTTCAGAAAATACTGTTTTGAAGGGGCTGCATCAGGAGCTGGGATTTCTAACTAATCGTTTTAAAAAGAAATTGAAGTTGTGGCCTTCTGAGGTGACCTCGTTAGGACATGAAAATTCAGGCAGCAACATTTTTAACTTGAGCTTTACTTTTGCCTTTTTGTGTTCATGGTCTCACAATCCGTCTTTAAATCCTCTCAGACCTCCTCTCAAACACACTTGCCTACAACTTTGGATACAGATAGATGCGTAGCATCTTTTAATGTGTATTTTCATTCTTCCACTAAATCAACTCCCATAATAATGTAGCTTTAGTGACAGACCTTTTCATGAGTTCAGTTTACTCTCCAGTACTCATTTGCGAGCTATGTGTATTAAGCTGTCTGTATCCTATTTTTACTTTTTCTTGGAGTCCCGGTACATTTTTAAATGAAAACTTATTGCAAGCTTTCTGCAAACTCTTAGAGAAATAATCTTGTATAACTTTGCTAAAATGTCTTGCTAGGTTAATGATTACCCAATTGGTCTTCTGGATTGTGCTCTAGGTACAGAGGATCGTACCATGCAAATCTATTTGGGTGTACTCCCAGCTATTTTAAAATAGTTTCTTTAATTTTGCATGACTTGAAAGTGAAACCTATTTCTAACCGTGCAGGTTCAAATGAAAAGATGATTGTCTTTTTCCATAAGCAGGTACGTTTTATCCCCCAAATACTAAATATTTAATTGCATTAGAATAACAGTGTTTACAATAAGCTGTATCAGTGAAGCATAAGTGGGTTGATGAACTCTTTCAATAACTGCATGTTTATGACAACACAAGTTCCCTGGCTCTCTTACTGCGCTGCTTCTCTAGTGTGGTGCTAAAATGGTTGTGTATGTCCCCTAGCAATGGTTTAGATGTACTGAGATGAAAATACTATAAAGTGCTGTGTGTATCTAGGGCTGTAGAAAACAGACTGTCTGATCAAGTAACTCCAGCTTGTATTGTTGTTCCTGCATGTGAGGAGATTATGGAATTGAGTTAAACATCAACTTTCATATTTCCTGATTTGAATGATTTAACTTGACTGATCACAATTTTGGTTTTGTATGGAGGGTTTTTTTTTTTTTTTTAATGACGAGCCTAGTTTTCAGAGGCTTAGCCGACCCGATCATGTCATAGGGTAAAGCCCAGTTGTTCTCAAGATTTGTGTGCAAGAAAAGGCCGCCTATGCTTTTCCTTCAGCCCCTGAATTTTCCATGCTCTCCGAACTCTGCCAAAGGGAATTTGCTCCAACTTTTCACCAAAATTCTCTTCTGGGTAAAAACCAAGCACCGGAAAACATGGGCTCAGAAAGAAAGTTATGAGCACATGCAGATGTGTTTAAAAGTACATAATCTCCCTGTACCACCATCCTCCCTGCAGGAAAAAGGGGATAATGACTAGCCACACCTTGCAGGGGTGTAGTGAGCACTAAGACAAGGATGAGTTAGTGGCCATGGCTCTAGTCTCTGCTTTGGGGTCAAGAAGGAATTTTCCCCCAGGTCAGATTGGCAGAGACCTGGGGGCGTTTCACCTTCCTCTGCAGCATGGGGCACGAGTCACTTGTAGGTTTAAACTAGTGAAAATGGTGGATTCTCAAACTTGAACTTTAAACCGTGATTTGAAGACTTCAGTAACTCAGCCAGAGGTTAGGGTCTGTTATGGCGGGCGGGGTCAGGTTTTGTGGCCTGCCATGTGCAGGAGATCAGACTAGGAGATCCTGATGATCCCTTCGGGCCCTAAAGTCCTATGAATCTATAAATACATTAATTCTTAGGTGCCACAAAACGCCAGCTCCCACTCTGTAATAACCCAGCCCTGGCCTCCAGCTGCTGCTGGCCTCTAAGAGCAAAGAAATGCCAAACCTACGAAGGACGCCGCTTCATGCTAAGCAATTGCAATTCGCTGGTCTCGCTCTCTTTTGGGAAGAGTTGGAGTACGTCAGAAGGCGACAGGTACTATATGCATTTGTCCGGCTAGTAACAGTTCCCCCACTAGATTATCTTTCCACCCCTGCCCTTATCATTTAAGGAAATCCTATTTCAAGGCCGCTCGAAAGAAGCCTCTGATCTTTTGATTGTCTGCCTTGCTCGCTCTTTAATCCCCCGGGGGTGAAGGCACCTGCACTCCAGCCAGGCCAGGATTAGTCAGTCCCTTCCTATTGTCCCACCTGTCACTCACTTGTCGGCCCTGCCCCGCAGAATTCACGCGGAGCTGCAGGAATCCTTGTATGGGCTATTCACGGGGGAATATTAAACTTCTCCGCAGCAGAGTCATTACAACAGGCTGGCAGAGGCCGTCGCTCTATTTGTTTTATAGAGAAAGGGGGTAACAATGGGGAGGGAGCGGCAGGAGGGCTCATAATGGCTCCTTTTACTCGGCATCATTAGGAGGTCACCTGTCAGCAGATAAGGCTGAAGGGTCCAGCCTCCCCCTTCCCCCCCCGGCCCTGCAGGCTCTCCCCAGGGCTCTGTCTCAAGTTGGTCTGGCAGGGAGGGGTTGGGACGTACCAGGCAACATCAGCCAGTCTGGATAGCTGAGCAAGTACTTTGGATGTGGGCGCTCGTGGACTCAAACCCCTCTGACCTCGAGTAGAAGAACAGTCTCCTGTGGGTGGTTATTGAGGGGATGACGGCTAGCCAAGCTGCTCGGCCAGTCTCGCTGTGGAGCCCTCTCGAAGCTACTTCAGTGACCGGCTGCTGAAAACGCCACGCACTTAGGGGCAGCACCATCACGTTAACGCCCATCGATGGGAAGGACACCTGGGGTCCTCTGCAATCTGTCTCTCGGGGCCCAGGGAAGGGTGTGGTCAGATCACTGTCCCAAGGGATGGGCTTTCCCCCGGGAGACAGTACCCAGATAACATCCCAGGTGATGGCCATTAGTCATTGAAGAACTGGCACTCGGACACTGAACTCCATGTTCTTTGTCCGTTGCCATGTTAGAAACAGGCTTCCTCTGTGTTTCACCGAAGTCCAGTCCAGCTCATTTTGCTCACAGGTGCAGCTTGAGGGTGACCTAGCGTAATGAATGTGGTAAGGATGACTGAAGGGTTCTGCTGTGAGACCGTCAAGGACAGCCCATGAAGAGGGAGGCACGGCTACCCGTTAATGCTATGAGAACTGATGCATGCCCCTGGGGAACACCCACTGAGGACAGGCAGGGCAGGCCAGACTCCTAGGCTTGCTATGTGTTTCAAGGCACCTCGCCAGTTCTGAAGGTTTTGGTGCGCAGAGAGCCTTGAAGTTAATGGTCTCTGGTAAGCTGCTGCATCGGAAAGTCAGCTAGATTCAGCTCTGAGCGGCTGGTGTAAATCCGGAATCATTCCAGTCATGGGAGTGGCATCACTCTGGATTTGCACCAGGATAACAAAGGATAATCTGGTTCCCCTTCTCACTCGTCTTGTTCTTGCTTCCCATCTTTCCCTTCTCCATTCCAAGGAGGCGAGCTGCTCTCCTTTCTTAGCTCCCTGTGTGCGAGGAGGGGAGGGGGATAGGGGAACTTGAATTCTGCAGCCAATTCATCCATGCTAGGGTCCTTCATTTCTAATCTCCCCTTTAACTCACTCCCCACCCTAGTTTTTTCACTGACCAGTTTTCACATGGAGAAGTCTCTTGTCAGAGGAGATTTTTAAACTTCTCTCCTCTAGTTTCTAGCTGGAGTCCCATGGTTTTTCCCCCTCTGGGAGCATTTAACTATGGGGTATGGAGAGAGCTACTCATTCAAGCAATCAGAGCGCTTGAAACTCTCTCCCCATTTAAGGCCGAGAAAGGAATGGGAGGGAGACAATTCCACTAGACCCACCAAGAAAGTGAGGTTCCATCTCATCCCATTGGTCATTTACTTCCATGGGTTCAGTCCCTCTCTGGTGGAATTCCACCGGCTTCAGTGTTACCCCAGGGATGTATCTGGCTCCCACTGGCAGCAGAAGGGACTGACTGGCTCTCTATCGTTTGGCCTGAGTCCACTGCTGTTCATCGAATCGTAGCTCCTATGGCCAGAAGGGACCACTGTGATCATCTAGTCTGAGCCGCATGGCCAGCCATAGGCCTTCCCTGAATTAACCCCTCATTGAACCACAGCGCCTCTCTTAGGAAAACGGCCAGTGATGAAGCAGTCACCACAACCCTCTCTGTTTTTTCCTCCCTCAGAGGTGGTTTGCTCCAACATGGCCCTCAGGTGTTTGCTTCCCAGCCCTGGGTGGGTAAAGACTCTTTAGACAGGGCGGCGTTCCCAGGGACTCGTTGCATTAGATCACGTTCTCCCTTTGTACAGGGTCACGGGAGAAGGATGGAGATGAAGCCAACATGTGGGAGACTGTCGTAAGGATGTCGGGATTTGGCCCTGAATATCTCCACAGCCTCCCCCTGGGGATGAGAGATTTCCCTTGCCATCAAAAGGATTCCAAAAAATATTAGAGATGGTCCCTGCTGCCTTCACGATGGTAGGTGTCAGGCCCCTGGCCCGCTGGATACCCCCTGTCTGTCCCGAGGTCTGCACGGTGGTAAAGATCCGTCCTTTGACTTAATGCTGTCTGGTTTGTGTCCCGTTTCACCCATGTGCATTTCACACGTGTGGCTGAAACAGAGTGTGTTTGAGCACTGGTGAAATAGGCCAGATTGGAGCTGGAGAGTGCACAGGGTGGGCAGGGACATGGCATGCTTCCCCTCTTCCCATCTTATACAAGGTGCTTCCCCCGAAGGGGAGTCCAGTCTCCATGGCCTATCCAGTCCTGGCCTTTTCTGATATTACCAACAAAGGGGCCAATTAGTTCTACTTGAGGCAGTCTCCCCAACCCTGAGCATCCAAAAACCACGAGAGCCCCATGAAACTGTCTGAAAAACCCACAAGATTTTTTTTTAAATGACAGATGTCAGGTTCTTGTTTTGTTTCCTAGTTGCGGAGAGAATTGCTCAGGCCCCAGTCTCACGCTTGTCTCCACTCCAGGAGCTGAAGTTTTAAGAAAAACTCCAAATATTGCAAGAATTGACCACCGTAGTCCCTGGAGAGCGATGCGCAGGCCCCCAAATTCCTCTCTCGCAGGCCCCGGATGACCCATTGGATCAGAGTGACTTCTGATGGCCAGGCCACCACCTGTGCTGGATTTGTCCGGAAGGTCTGAGGTGAGTGGCTCTGTGCAGTGTGTGACTAGGTGTTTCTCTTTAAATCTGTTCGATGTTGATCTTCTCTTTGCAGCGCTATTCAGGTAACAACTATAATATGTAATGACTGATGGTCTGGTACTTATACACGCTCGCTCGCTCCCTTGCCGTCTTTTTGGTCTCCTCCTTACAGAGCTCTGTTGGATGCAACAACTCAGCTGCATGCAGTGGTTTGTTCCTCTGTAGTGCTGTGTAGTTGCAGTGATTGGCTATAACTTTTTACCAAGAACGGACAATCCCTGGTCTTAGAGGCACCCAAGCCCCGAGACTCATCTTGCTCAGTGTACCGTGACCCTGAGGAGGGAGGGAGGGGTGCAGGAGAAAGGGCCCCTCCTCTATCCTCCCAGGCCTCAGGACACCCAGCGGTTTGATTGCAAAGCCATTGAAGGACAGCGTTCCGCTCAGTTGTTCGTAACAAGTGAGGCTGTGTGATCGCCGCTGCATCAAAGCTGATGGGAAATGTTGCTCCCCGTTGCACAGAGTGCGCAGCATGGGAAGCCCTCCCTCTACTTCCTCCCCTAGGGGCCAGGCTGCAGGCCCATTTGCTATTGATGCCCAAGAATTCTTGGATGCTTATTCAGCCCGAAGGAGGCTTGCAAACATACCCACCTGATCTACACATTAGGTCACCTGTCCCCAAGGAGCACCGCAGCCGCATAGCCGTTTAGGACAGGAAGTGAAGAATTCCTTTCCCAGGAGGGTGTTACGGCAGCAGAAGGCCAAGGTTAAGATTTCCCCAAGAGTTCAGATTTTCCACCCCTGCCCAAGTGAGAACTGCCCCATAAATGACCAAAGGTGGCCAGAAGCTCCGCTTTCTGTAAGGCCCCAAAATGATAGCAGCTCCAGAAGCACAGTGCCCCTAGTTCGCACATGGGCCATGAGGTCAGCACTGGCCCAGAGAGAAGGAACACCCCCCACCCGTGAATCTCCCCCACTGCTCCCTACACCACATCCGTTCTAACAGCCTGCTGGGACTTTGGGGGACCGTACCGACTCGGAGAGAAGAGTGCTCCCTTGAGAGCCACCCACGCTGCTCCCCGCAGCCACAGTGCCCCTCCAGCCCACGCCAGGACCAGCACGGATTGAGAACGGAGAGCGCCACTTACTGAGTCTCACATCGCCCTGTACAGAACCCGCGCTTGCCCCATGCGAACACGAACCAGGCTTGAACTGATGGGATCACGGTTATTTCAAGCAGGTGTAGATCTAGTACTGGGCTGGATTCTGCCATGTAAATCCAGAGTCATTTGACTGCAGTCTTTGGAGTCACTCTGGGCTTACACTGATATGAGAGCAGGATTGTCCCACTTGGTTTTATTACCACGTGGCTGCCTGCACGCAGGGGATGGGGCGGGGCAGGATTTCCTGGCCTTTCTAGATCTCTCGCTGTAATCCTGGGAGGCTGGATTTGGCTCTAGACATAGTCACGTGTCTATTGCAAAAGGCAAAATCAGGGTAATTGGCACCACTCTGGCGTCCAGCTGGATGTGCAAAGGGGTTGTAGGGCAGGTGGGGGAAGTTGCAAGAAGGCAGGTAATAGGAGAGTGTAAGATGAAGCAGATTCTCCCCCCCACCCCCCCATCCCCCAACACACACACTTTGTCTCTCTCCTACTTCCTCTAGGGAACAAACTCTGCTCATCTGCCTCTGATCTACACTTGCTTGAAATACAACCTCACTGTCTTCCGTGAATTTGCACTGGCATCACCGGTCCAAGTCTGGCCTCCCCTACGGGTTTAGCTGGGAGAAGAATTGGTCACTTCCTGTCCTAAACTATTGTACAGCTGCCTAGCTTGTGGATGCACGAGCACGCTCCTTGGGGACGGGTGACCTGTGTATAATTGGTATAACCGGCTGCTACGTCTGCAAACCCACGACTGGATCCTTTGGGCAGAGGGTTTGGCCGCCTTTTGCATGTCTGCTGACTGCTGAACTGGTGCAAGTTACACCACGTTCCCATTTACGCCAGCTTTCGAACCTGCTCACATCTGGTGTGTAACTGTATGACCCCTGACCCAGAGAGTTCCACTGGTGCGGGCACCCATTGCTCCAGCTCTGAATGTAGCCCACTGTGTGGGGCCTGTTTTCCGCGGAAGATTCTGGACGATGGCAACAGATTGGCCACCATGTGTCCAAATTTCCCCTTTGCGATCTGCACCCTTTGATCTGTCCTGTTCCTGTTTGGTCTCTAATAACTGGGGCCTGCAGAATCTCCCATGGGATAAAAGCATATGAAGACCAGAGCGGTTAAGTGGGGTTTAAAACAGAACCCCAGCATGCTGGCCTGGGGCTCTCGTTAGCTCACTGATGTAGCTGCCCGGGATCATTCAAGTGCCAGTCAATCTGTCTTGTTCATGTCGCTGAATGTTTTCGATGTCTAAACCCCGACGAGTCACTCCCTATTCCGAACCCTCTGCTTCTTTCCGGCCCTGCTTTCGGTTTCATAGGCCCTGGTCTAGCCCTTTTCCGGGCCAATGTAGGGGGGCTTGAAAAGGTCTTTTTATGGTAGTCACTCCCCAGCAAGCTCTGCAGGAATGTGTTCTTAGGACCACGTATTAAATGTGTCTCATCTGCTCCCTCAAATCCACCTGCCTTGAAACAGCCCAGAGTGTGGGCCGCAAAGACAGCTCACTGCCTTAGTCATTCCAGGCAGCGTGCACAATCTCGGCTCGCTGCTCCTTGCAATTGGTCATTACGGCTGCTGTGCAGAGAGAGTCATCCGAGCTGCCGGCCCCAGAAAAACAACCGTCGGGCAGCAAAGAAGTTACCTTTCCAAGCTAACACAATCACGTTTCATTTCAAAACTGACGGAGCTTTGCAAAGGGTGGGCAGGAAATAGACTGAGGCTTTTTTACCCTCCTCCTTTTGCCTTTGTGTGCACCCTGCCCCTTTGCCAAAATAATCCTGGAAACACTACTTAGAAAAATGCTGGAGCTCTTGCTCACTCTCTTTGGCTACGTGGACCCCTGCAGAGAGAACTGGAGGCAAATAATGCCTGCGGCTCCCTTTGGAAATGGCACAATCAGGCTGGCTGGATATGGAGGTGCCCACGTGTGTTTATAGCCAAGAGGGTCAAGACTTCAAAAACAAAACAACTGCTTTAAATATCTAAGCGGTTCCTATATCAGAGGATGGGGAGGCTGGCGCTACGCAGGTGCCATCTCAAAGCCCCTTTTGTGTCGTCTTTCTAAACTTCTGAGACAAGAACGGTCACACAAAAGCAAAATGTTGGTTTGGATTTTTTTGTTTTTAATTTTACTTGAATTGGTTCCAAAAAGCGACACTTTAGCCCTTTTTTTTTTTCAGTCTTATTTCTTTTGAGGTCGCAAAAGGTCCTTGGAAGTGGAAGAGAGAGCTTGCAGGCCTCCCTCGGGGTGGGCCACGTGGCAGACAAAGAGGGGGAGAGGCAGCAGGTTTGGGAGTGGGAGGGTGGCACAAGGAGCAGCCCTCTTGTTTATTCCTAGACGCTGGCAGCAATGAACGCCAGTGGAGTCGTGTCAAACCGGGCGTGCCCCGAAGGAGGCTGGAGAGCTAGGAGTACAGCAGAGAGAGTGTAAGAAGCTGGCATATGACAGGATGGCTGGAAGTGGGTGCTGTGCTTATTATTATTTGTATTACGGGCCCAGCTAGAGGCCCTGATCAAGCCCAAGGCCCTATTGTGCTAGGTGTGGTACGTGCATATAAGAGACCGTCCAGGCCCCAAAGAGCTTACACTCCAGATCGATAAACCAGGCAAAGAGATGGAGGAGAAAAAGCCGGAGGGTCACAGCTGGGAACAGGATGCAGGTCTCCCGAGTCCCAGTTCAGTGCCCTGGCCACGACCATGCTGCCTCTCGAGGCTCGTCTGTAGGCGAGTGGTGAACAAGGAGCTGGGCGCGCACAGCGCGTGCACTAGGGTGGGGATGTCAGCCCTTTGGGGCAGCTCCTAGCGCAATGAGGCCCCCATTTTAATCATTGCCTGGGCAGTTCCCGGAAGAGCTTAAAAGGGAGAAGGAGTCTGTATTGTAAATGGAGGGGTAGCGAAAGGGTGTATGTAGGGTGACCAGATGTCCCGATTTTATAGGGACAGTCTCGATATTTGGGGCTTTGTCTTATGTAGGATCCTATTACCACCCCGCCCCGATTTTTCACACTTGCTGTCTAGTCACCCTAGGGGTCTCGGTGGGTGGTAGACAGTAGGCTGAGTTAGCAACAGAGGAGCATACAGTAGATTTGGGTGTATGTGGCTGGTGCATGGTACACACAGAGGGTGGGCAAAAGGGACCGGTGGGCAGGGGTGCTGAGCATATGTAAGTGACAAGCCTTATTGCTTTCCGTTAATCCAGGAGGTTGGGGAAGGTAGGGGGCCTGGGCATTAATAATCAGGACAGAGAAGCTGCAAGAGGGGTAAAATCCTGGCCCCATTGACTTCAAGGGGGTCAGACTTTCACCCTAGGTCTCTTCTGTTTATCTCTTGGATGGCTGTTGCTGACTATAATCTATCGTCTATTTCTTTCTTCATTTGCAGCCAAAAACTCACTTGCGGCAAACAAAATCAAGTCCCGAGGTGAGCCATGCTCCCACGGTGTGTTGGTTAAACCAATGATTTATAGGGTTCAGGGAGCCTGATTTTTGGGGGGGCGGTGCTGGGCGGGGGGCAGTACAGACCCTGCACATCTATACAGGAGTTCATTGCCCTATGTTCCTATCAGGAGTTTCCTACAATCTCTCTGCCCTCTGGAGCCATTGATTTCTGCTCTTCAGCTCTGTTACTGCCCTCCCAGGTGGGACCCCCATGCTGTTCTCTTTTGCAGCCCCTTTTGGCTAACAAGAGAGGTCGGGGTGACGTGAGGGGCAACTGGCCTGTGCCTCTGGCTAAAGCCAGGATTCAGCACACATTATTGCCCCCTTGCTGGGCTTGTATTGCAGTCACCAGGCCTGTGGCCATATCCCCTGAACAGCCTTGGGTGTCCACCACCACCTGCAATGACATTGGCTTCCCTTGGCCCTGCAGCTGATGGCCCCGTCACCCTTTGTTCCCCGGGGTGGTCAGCTTCGCCAGGGGGCGGCCACCGCACTTGGTGCTGAAGGGTGGAGGTGGGTCCCTGTGTTGAGCAATAACCAGCTTGGGAACCGGCTGGGATTTTAACTTCCTTGGAGGCAGGTGGTAGTTCTCATCTGTATTTGTGACCCATAGTGAGTTATCCACCTGCCGCTGATGAAATATCGCCCCCAGCCCTTTGGCAAAGGAATGGGGAGAGATGCTCTCCTGGGGGTGGGGTGGGCAAAGGAGAGGAGAAACCATCCATTAGCCTTTCCAGCCCCTGCTGGAGCCTTTGAGGAGTTTAGTAGGAGAGGTCCTTTTTCCTTCTCTTCTGCCTCTCCTCCTCCTCCTCCTCCATAAGATCCCTTAAAAGTTCATGGAAGGGGTTTAGCAACATGAGAGCATTCCCTAATGAACTCTCGGTACTATCCCAGGAAATCCATTTACTTTGTACATCTAGCCTCCCTCTAATCTGCTTTGCTTCAAACATTGGGGGGTGGCAATATCTTAAAGGGTCCAGCTTGCTGTCCTTTCACGTACTAAGTATCAGAGGGGTAGCCGTGTTAGTCTGAATCTGTAAAAAGCAACAGAGGGTCCTGTGGCACCTTTGAGACTAACAGAAGTACTGGGAGCATAAGCTTTCGTGGGTAAGAACCTCTGAAGAAGTGAGGTTCTTACCCACGAAAGCTTATGCTCCCAGTACTTCTGTTAGTCTCAAAGGTGCCACAGGACCCTCTGTTGCTTTTCACGTACTAGTGATCTTACTGGCTCGTAGATTCTCATGCTTACCAGGGCTGAATTTTACCCCACAGCCTTACGATCTCTTAAGCACTTTCCTACCATCTTCCAGTCAAGCCTTTGCCACACACCAGCGTGTCTTCTAAAAATGGGAAGCAGATCAGGCTGGAGACCCCCCTCAAACCTTTGTCCATAGGGTGTTGGAAAGCGGCTGGTGCATTTGTCAACTCAAAGGGGATGAGAGTCCCCACTAATGTGCCATGGTGTTCAAATATGGCCAGCTTCCTAGCATCCTGGCTCAAGAACCCCTTTATTTTCATCAAGTACAGTCAGCTCTTTCTTTCCCTATGAGCTATTAACTGGTACATGGCTCCTGGATAGCAAATGTCTGTCTGGTAACATGTTATGATTTCATGCTCTGTTACCAATACAGTCTCTATTGCATCCTCTTCCATGCTCCAACCGCTGGCAATGGAAACTGGACACCTGCTGGTTTTCTCCACCCTTTCAGTAAGAGATCATACCTCTAGCTTTTGGGGGGGGGGGGTCGAAGAGTGAGGTACAGGTGCTTGTCAAAGGAGCCTAAGGAAGTTAGGTGCTGCACTTCCCTTGACTTTCGATGGGATTTGGGGACCTAATTCCCGTAGGCCCCTTTGAAAGTACCACTAGATAACAGGGCTGCCCGCCCCTTTTATACCTGTCTACATCTGCCTCCTCCCAGCGAACTCGGGGCCTGCGTCTTGTGGCACTTTGCAGCCCTTTCCCTGCCGCTCCCAGGGCTGGTGGGGGGCTGGGGGTTCCTATTATCCTGCGGTCGGGTGAGCAGCTCGCCCAGCGCCCCGGCTCTCAGCCCGTGGCTAGCGCGCACCCGGGCATCGCCGCCACCGACTCCCCGGCGCAGCCGGCTCATCTGCCCGGGACGCGCGGTTTTCACCCACCCTCCCGGGGCTTTCCTCGCCCACCGGGCTTCTGAGCCCGGCTAGCTAATGGGGTGTGTGGGGGGGTCCCCCTGTCCCGTCCCTTTCTCGCCGCTATTGTATCCGCGCTGTTAGAGCAGGTAACATTTGGGCGCATTCCCATAACCAACCCGCCTGCTGTCTCCAAAGCCACAAAACTGCCTCTCCAGCGCTTCTGTTTGCTTTAGAGCCGCCCCCCCCCCTCTTCCTCCCCATTCATCCCTTTCAGCCCCGGCCCCTCCGAGATGTGAAGTAGGTAAAACCTGAGGAGAGTCTATTTTCCTCGCCCCCTTTTGAATCCTGCCTTGTGCCCAAAAGGGTCCCTTGTTTTGCGCGTGCCAGTCACCTGCCTCGCCCCCGAAGACTCGCTCTTTTCTGGGCGCTTTGCTTCCTTTCTCCTTTTCTCTTTTGACTTTTCCAGGAGCTCCGCTTCCCAAATGAGCTTCGGATTGGATACATATTGAAGCCGCTTTGTCTTTCAAGGGTTGTACTAAGCTAATTAAATTTGATCCCAACAAATAAACCCATATCTCCCCATTAAATTCAGCCCCTGCCTTTCAGCCACAACACTAGGCATTCACCGTTTCTCCCCCCCTCCCTTTTTTTTCTTTCCCTGCTTTGCCGAATGTACTCCTCATTGAGTTAAAGCTATTGAAAACATTGGCAGGATTTCTTTTGTTCTAAGGGTCTCCGAGCCCTTTTTCCATCAGAAAAGCCCCCCAAACAGCAGCTTGCCTCTTTGTGAGCTTGCGAGCGAGCGCGAAAGAAAAGCCCCATGAATGCTTAATAAATGACACATGTAGGGACTTTCCAGGGCAGGAGGGAAAATGTAACACTTGGGCCCGTTCGACTTTTTGCAACATGGACCATTCCCCCCCCCCCTTTTAAGATTTGATTTTAAAGGGCGGGGGGGGGGGGAATCAAAGGCAGCTGAAAGCGGATCTGAATTAAACCGATTTTCAAGTAGATCGGTTTTTATTTTGCCTTTTGCACAAGTGAACTCAAACCAAACTACACGGACCCCACTCGGAACCAGGTGCTGGGGGGCCAGGAGAGACCGCGCCCTATCCGGTGCGCTCGCCTCAGCGCCCCCAGCCCCCAGAGAAACCTGAATTTGGAAGAAAGGGGGAGGTTTCCCGAGGAAAGCTGCGTTAATGATCTGCTACATAAAGACTTCATTTGAACTAAATCCACACCGAGCATTTGGTTATCAGGAGCCTCCCCCCCAACATTATTAGTTCTGGCAAATCCCAAATCTTTTTTAATTATTTTCCCCTCCTGATCAATAACAGTGCTGGACTTTTCACAGTTGCACTAATATCTTTTTAATGACTTTGGAAGGGGTTTAGGGATCAGCTCTGCCCTAGAGCCTGGATTTCTCCAAACAGATGTTTAAGGGAGAGGAGGGGGGGGGAATCTTCTTTCCATGCGAGAGACTTTAGAAGAAAGTTCAAAAGAGAAAAGCTTTCAATCACTAGTAAAAATGTATTTCTCTCGATTTAACAATGGGCTCCATTCTGTCCGAGGGCGCAGAGAGACGACACGGGGGATCGATTTGCCGGTGTTAGTAAAAGAAATTAGAAATCCGCTCGGTACTAACACAAATTCAACCCCTAAAGGGTTTTTTCCCTCCTTCTCAAATTACTTCCTTATTCTGACACGTCCCTCCAGAAAGCTTTAGGTAGCATTTGAATCTGCACCTTTAAAAAATGCCTTCCAAAGGGAAAGGATATTGAAAAGTGCCTTCTCTTTTATTCGCCATCTACCAGGGGGGAGACATGAACTCCGAGATGGCATTCGGGTTTTTTTACAAAAATCCAGAGAGTCTGGAAATGTTAGAGCGTGTCCCTGTTAAACGAATATTCCCTTTAGCCCGTTTCTGGGAAGGGAGGAGTGGGTGGAAAAGTTAATCCAATATCATTTGGATTGTTGGTTGTTGGTTTTTTTCCCCTACACAAAAAAAAAAAGGGGGGGGGAGAGGGAACAGCTTCCCTCTCCCTCATTCATAAATCGGTAATTGTAGGGAATGCCCTACTAACGAGATATTCGAGAGCTAGTGAAGAGTAAACGGGGCAAACCCAGCGCTTTGTCTCGAGACAAAAATCAAAGTGTTTCCCAGTGTTATGTTTCAAACTGTGTCCATCAGCTGCGGCCCCAAAAGAGTTAAATTTTAAAGCAAATCAAATTCCCATTGGCCACTGTGTATTATCTCAGCAGTCTTCATTTGATCCCTCTTTACTACAGAAAGGAGCTTTTCATGCCCCTTTTCTCCCTTTTCTCCCCTCCACTCTTTAAGAGCAATAAATGTTCAACTGCAATAACTATAAATCAATCTCCGCTCTGTTCGGAGCCTATTCATGCAAAGGGCTGAAAGAGGGGCGAAATCTCCCTCCTCTCCCCACCCCCCAAAAAGCAGCTGTTGGGCACTAATCGCCTTTCTTGCACTGTCATTCACCCTCATTTTTCCCCCATCACCCTCTCCCCGCAATCTTTTCTTGTTCTGCTTTTCTTTTCTTTCTTTGCAGCATTTGATTCCATGTCTCCCCTCATCAGACCCCAACCTTGTCCAGCTCCTGACCATCCCCTTGTAGGCTGTGAAAGAAAAGAAGAGTCCATGGATGTCAAATTGGTCTCAAAAAGACCATGAAAGATTGATTTGCTCCACTTTTCTTCTGCCTGACATTATTTCGGAGGGTTCTGAATGGGAAACCAGAAAGTCTGGGGCTGGAATAAAGATGTTCTCTCTGTAAGGGGGAGAGGGAAAAAAGTGCCCATTTGCTCCTGGCCCATCAACCCTGCAAAACAGAGCAAAAGAAAAGGGAACTCTGTCTATTCAGAGTCAGACCAATATGTACACCTCCCAACAATGTCCCAATATACTGGGGGCCTCTCTATTAACACCCATGAATATTAAAGTCCTCACTAAACGCTAAGAAGGAACTTTGGGAATATACACATGAAAATACAAGCAGCATTGTGTATTGCCCAGAACAATGGGCCAATCATAATGGGCCTCCTCTATTAACAGCCATGAATATTAAACTTGTTTCCTCTTAAATGTTAAAAGGAAGAGGAGAGTCACAATATTTAGGGGAGGGAAAACAAACCGCAACACAAACCCTCGAACAGGGAAGGCTGTTTGGAACGCAGCTGGGGCTAATTTTAACCACTCACAAAAGGTAGATTTTTTTTTCACCCCTTCTGTGCAATGAGGGAGAGTGTATTTAAACGTGGACCTGGCCGCTTGTACACTGCAAACTTGCATTTGTGTGTGTCTGATTGCTTTGGATTGGAGTTATTAGTGCTGTTTTTCCACCCCCATGCGGGGCAGGCGGTGTCCAGCTATCTCGCAGGCTGAGTCAACAGAGCAGGGTTGGATTTTAACAATAACCTGAAAGACTGTGTAGCCGGATGGTTTTTAAGAGGCATATTTTGTCATCGAATGATTTGGGCCATGTACAGCTCCGGAAAATAACCAGTAAAAGGGACCCCCTTCTTTGCACTGGTGGGAGGCAATAAAGGCATTTTTAAAGCCCTACACCTGATGTGTATGTTACATGATGCAGCTAGGCTCAAATACGCTCCGTGCTCCTGTATCCACAGCCCAGACATTCTGATGCTCTGCTGGACAGAATGTTTTGTACAGCTAAGTTTTTGTTTGAACTTTGTTTTTAGGAAAGTATCATCTACTTGCAATGAAATCATCTAAGTAAGGTAGCTAAAGATCTGTGCTTCTGTATACCCTGTGGAACTCTTCCTGAATTTATTAGCAGGCCGGGGCAATTTCCTTTTGTTCTCACAGCCTTCTTACAAAACACGTTCACCAAAATTCTTTCCGGGGTTGATGTAAACAATACAATTGCAGGATTACATCACAGATAATAGTCAGAGAGAATCAAAGGCTTGGGCAAGGGGGGAAATGGTTTGCATCTGAGTTTGGAAATGAAACCGAGAGCATGGGATGGAGAGAGGCTGTTCCGATCAGAGTGGGTTGCAGAGGAGAAGGCTCTTGCACCACCAGTGGAAGTGGTGTAGCAGGAGTGGGGATGGGAGGGGACAGAGAGAAATCTGGGAAAGTCCATGTTTGGGTTTGGGGGCCGGATCTAAAGTCCACTGAAAGCAGTGGGGGTCTTTCCATTAACTCCAGTGTGCCTTGGATAAGGACCATTGTGAACAGGGTCCTGAAATAAAGGGGAGGTGGGCAGAGGGGCTGCCTGACAATGGGGGGATGTGGGATAGATTTCTTAGCATTCATGAGGGTTCCAGTGCGTGGCAGTTAATGTAGCTCTTAGGTTGCAATAGCTTTAAGCCACCAAGATGGGTCAAGTTTCTTTTCTCCATCTGCATGACAGACCCTGATCCTGGTGATTCGCGCTCTCTAACCGTGGCCACCTCTCACGGATGTTCTGCAAATGGACTAAGCGCGGAATAGCAAATACAGCCCATAGGACCTGGGGGAAGAATCTAGCCCCCAGCTTGTGGTGTTTCCCTCAAACCCAGAATTACTGACTGCTGAGCCCCCACCTTGGGTTGGGAGGGGACTTTTTTCTCCCTTCAGATACTGTCTGAAACTATAGTCGGGGTCCTGTCCTCTCAGGGCTCTGCAGCCTTCCTCGGTGCTTGTTCAAGCCCTGTTGTTCTGAGGGCCCCAAACTGTGACCACTCACCTGGGTAGTCTTTACTACAGTCTATGGGACTGCTTCCCTGGCAACCGGTTTGCACAACTGGGCCCTGTCGGCTCTGAGCTCCCTGGGGCCTGATTCTTCATTGCCCACCGCTTGTGTCCTCCTTGACACGGGTGCAATACATTGTCATTTGGCTCCAACCGCTGAAGGGCTCCCTGGCCTACAAGAATCCAGAAGTTTGGGCTGGTCCCAGGGGTTTCCTCCCCATCCAGATCCAGACAATCTGCTTCCGCCCCCATCTCCTTGTGAACAACGATTGATTACAGAGTTAGCACCTCCATTTCCAAGACTGGAGGACTGAGGCCCAGCAAGTCCAAAGAAATGACTGTTCCCAATCTTGGTGCACTGGCCAAAATGCAGGTGACCACTGCATGGCTGTACTGTGACTGGGGGGGGAAGAGGGTGCTTGGGGGTGGGTGGTTCTCAGGGCATGGGAAATCTATTTTAATTTCACCCCCTTTTCCTGAGAAATGCAACAAGAGAAGCTGGGCCAAGCTGAGAGAGTCAGGTGCGGCAGGGAAAAGCCGCAGGCCTTTTTCTCATGTCCCACCTTTATTGTTGGCAGCCTCCTGGGCCATTTCATTGCAAGGGATTTTCCCAGGGTTCATTTCAAAGTGAATTTGAAGCTGGTGTGGGTTTTGCTGCATTGGATGCAACAGGTGCAACCTCCGGGCTACCTTTGTGGGCCCAATCCAGCACCCACTGCTGTAAACGGGCAGCCTGTCCATAGATTGCAATGGGCACGGCTCAGTCTCTGGTTCGGCGCTCTAAACTCATCCTTTCTCCTTCCCACCTTAGGTACATTGGGTCCAACAACGTGGGCCTGGTTCTTATTTGATACAATCACTCCCTCTCCCCTCTTGCTAACCGGGTTAGATGCTTTATGGCCACCTCTGAGGACAGCTCCCTGCCCCACAGAATTTACTGTCTGGACGGCAGAAGAAGAGCTGCCCACCCAGCGGCCTTTGCCTTCAAATGGGACTTGTGCCTGAGCGAGGACTGCAGGAGCCAGACAGGCACAAACCAGGGCGCGTCAGTTTCTGGTAAAGGATCCCCGCGGTTCTGTCTCGAAAAACGATCTGATCTCTCTGCAATCTGCCATCCCAGGAGCCCGGCGAGGGTGGCGGGGGACTGCAGGCTTGTTACCCCCGGTTCGAGCAGGAGAAAGCCAGGGGGGAAGCGCTGCTCCTGCTCTACCTCGTTGTCTTATAATTAGTGACCCGGTTCAGCGCGTTTCTGTCCCAGCTTCTCCCTACACGTTCCCTAACGGGGGCTCTGGAAAGTCCTAAAGCCAGGGCGAGCTTCCCCCCCCAGCCAAATTACTTTTTCTGTTGTCTTCTGCTGGGGGTGGGGAGGGGATTAGCCGGGAGTAGATTAGATTAAGTTAAACACCGTAGCGCTGAACGAACGGGCAGAGAAATGGAGCGATTTCCAAAGCGAGCTGCGCGGGCTCTCCTGGGCTCCGCTCTCTCGGATTCACCGCCAATGTCTCGCTTTGGTTGACAATTGTTTGCAAACTTTCCTTAGAAAGGACCGCCGGAGACCGCTGAGCCCCGAGCGCTCCGAAACTCCGCCGGCCGTTTCTCGTTGCTTTATCCCAACCTGTGAAATCCCCTCTGAAAGAAAAGTCACTTTCGGTTCTCCTTGGCGTTCCCCTCCAACGTGGAAATCGAAGCGTAGAAAGTGTAATATCTAAGGACTGACCCGAGGAAAGCGATAGGTGAGCGGATCCCTGCCCCCTTTCCCCAGAGTTTAGGCAACAGCTGGGGGGGGGGGGGGATTCAGATTTAATCGTCCCGCAATCAGGAGCCGTATAAACGGCCGTTTAGGTTTTACACTATTTTTGCCTTCTCGCGCTCCGAATTAAAATTTAAAACCCAGCCACAGCGCAAAGCCCCTTCTGCGGTTCTTAATAAGATTTAAAAAATTTTCTCGTCGCTTCAAAAGGCTTTGGGGGGCTGCCTGCAAACAAATCGCTGGAGGTGGGGGTTTTTCCACTAGTTCGAGTAATAGAAGCGTTGGGGGGATTTAGTCGTTTTCCAACGCAAAAGGCTCGTTTCTCGAAGGCGTCGGTGTTTTAAAGCCCAGAATCCGAACTACTGCGAGTCAAAAATCTCTGCGCCTTCGATCTAAAGAGAAACGCGGCGTTTAGCAACAAAAGCTTTGTAGGGGCTTTGCAGCCTTTCCCCCGAAAAGAGGAGAATAGGAAGGGGAACATTTCCCGTATCCCCTGTTATGATCTAACCCCCCACCACCGCCTTCCCAACCAGCCGTTTAAAATCGTTTTTGCACCGTAATGTTGAAACCACGAGCCTGGATCTAAGCGCCCGAGCCGAGGAGACCCTGGCTGAGAAAAGATGGGTTCACCCCCCCGCTCCGTCGTTTTAAAAGGCCAGTTTCGGATTTCTTAGGGCGAAATTGCGACTGGAGAGCGAAGTCGGTTTGAACGCGCCAGGGGAAGGAGCCGGGGGTCGGTGCGGGGGACCCAGATCCGCCCAGCCGTGTGGGCGAGCTCAGGTTGTTCTAACGGCGTTCGAGCCGCGGCCATTCTTGGGGGGACAGCTTCCCGCCCCCACCCCGGTTCTGCAGGGCCAGACCAGCTCCCGGTCAATCAAATCCGTTTCTCCCGCTGACTTCTCCGCTCGGCCCCGAGTGATCCAAGGGCCCCGATTGTACCTGGCCAGGCGCGGGAGAAGATTTGATTTTTTCCAATTTACAATTCAAAACCCTCCGGACGGTTTCACCCTGAACAACTTTCCGCAGCGAGGCTCTGTCCTGCCTGCGGGGCAGCGGGTGCTGGCCCGGGCAAGGAGCGGGGGTGTCTCTCAATGATCGGCCGAGACAGGGGCGGGGGAGAAGTGCGCTGTGGGGTGTGTTGGTGCAAAACCGAACCGGAGTGAAACCCGTTGGCCCGCTCTCCCCCCGGCTATTCCTCGCCAGGGCGAAAATCGCCCGTCTCTGAATCCAGGTGGCTTCACTTGAAAGCCAGGAGCCCAATGCACCCTTCCCCCCCCCCCCCCCCCGAGCTGAATGTCCCTATTTCTGCAGCACCCAACCTTGTCACGGGGTGAAAACACCGCCGCTGTCCCTCTGCCAGCCCGCAATAAGGGGGGGTTATTAATTATTATTTAGTTAGTTAGTTAGTTTCCTTTTCCCCTTCCCTCCCCCCGGCCGGCTGGGCAGGTCTAAGGATGTTGCTAGAGCAGGTGTCCAGAAGAGAAGCTCTCTCTCTCTCCACTGATGGGCTATTGGTGGGATATGCGAGGCTGCCTCTCTCTGTCTGTCTCTCCCTCTGTCTCCCCCCTCCCCCCAGGGGGAAGGAGGGGGGGTCTCTGAAGGTTTGGCTCAGTCTGGTAGAACAAGTCTATCTTACAACGTCGGGGGGTCATTAATAACCAATTAGGAGGGTCACTGCCGCCCATATATAACCGGCTGGGAGAGTTTGCCAAGAGGAATCTGTCAAGAGGCAAGGAGCCCATCGCCCCAGGCTGAGCAGAGCTCCGCGCCTGGCTTCCCCGTCCGCCCTGTGCGCCCGGCTGCCCGGTGATCCCTCTCGCTCCCCGCCGCCGGGTTTCTATGATGGGCTCCGTGCTCCCCGCGGAAGCGCTGGTTCTCAAGACAGGGCTGAAGCAGCAGGGGCTGTCCCTGGCGGAGGTGATCACGTCGGACATCCTCCACAGCTTCCTCTACGG
This sequence comes from Malaclemys terrapin pileata, assembly GCF_027887155.1. Classification (NCBI taxonomy): domain Eukaryota; kingdom Metazoa; phylum Chordata; order Testudines; family Emydidae; genus Malaclemys; species Malaclemys terrapin. The sequence continues at coordinate 11,470,535 of NC_071521.1, read as the reverse complement.
CCGCTGGAGGAACGTGCTGGGGGAGCAGCTCTTCGAGGAGAAGAACAATCACAGTAACCCCAAAACGGCCTTCACGGCGGAGGTGCTGGCTCAGTCCTTCTCGGGGGGTGAGTAGCTCCGTCTCCTCGCCGCTTCGGAAGGGAAGCGGGTGGGTGAGGCCCTAAAAACTGCCCCCGCCAGCTGGGTGTGGAGGGAAGGAAGAAGGCGCTGGCTCAGGGCTGGCACCACAACCAGTCTGGGTCGAGCCACCGTCCAGAGCGCTCCAAGTCCCGCGGGCCAGGGCGCGGGGCACTCCACCAGCCGGCTTCTCAGCTGCCCCATCGCCGGTTCGGCCTCTCTCCCCTCGGCTGAAAATCACCACCCTCCTCGGGGACGAGGGAGAATAAAACTCTTGGGTTGCAAAGGGAAAGGCCAGCCATTGCTCTGTGGATCCGTGTGCCCCGGGGGCTCCCACCTCCGAGGCACTTTGCATGTTCAATTCTCTTTCCCAAGCTCCCTTTTCCCCCGTGTTGACTTTCCCACTCCTGCCTCCCGGCATTTTCCCACTTTGCTCAGCGTTTATCCTCAGCCCATTTAAGCTTTAAGCCCCTGGCATTTAAGGTCTTATTAGGCGTGTAATAGCAGTTGACTGAGAAAGAAGAGGGGTTTAATTCATTTAGTTAACTTGGGCTTGACCTGAGAAAGTTCCCACTTAAACCAAGACCTTAAAAAGGGAGCCGGGGCGGGGAAGGGGGGGACGTTTCTTTTCTTTAAGATGTCTCAAGTTCTTATTCCTCATTCATCAACCCGGGGACAATCTACTTTCTCTCGCTTTGGCATCTATGGGGCGCCCCGGCTCCCTTTTCCCCCTCTAGGATTTCTGTTCCTCTCTTAATTTACCATGAAGCCTAATTCCATTTTCATTCACATTATTTCAACCAGCTAATCGTCCCATTTTGTCAGAGGAATTCCTGGGCCCTTTTAAACAAGTCCCCGCGCCATTCAGGCGCGATGGATCGCTACAGCATTCTTAAAGGGCTAATGAATTTAGAATTAGCAATTGCTTTCTAGTTGAGTTTAATGAATGCGGATCACTTTAACAGCGTGACAAATTGCTGGATGGGCTGAAATAGACACCATTTAACCCCCTTTCTCAGCCCCGCGCGCTCTCATCGCTGGGTTTTTTTTCCCAGGTACCTTCTCAATGCCTTAGAGGGGAAGCTTGTAAGACCTTGTAGGATGCGAATGGGGCATTTCTCAGCGCGGGTTTGCTGGGGGGCCCGGGCGAGGCTGCGAAGTTTGGTTAGAATTTGCAAAGCAGCACTTTGTAGGTGACCAGGAGCAGGAAGGGGGGGGGGCGAATTTCTCTGCCCCACAAACCTCCCTCCGGGGGCAGCATGCCCCCCCCTCCCATCGCCGCCCAGGGGAGACCACCTCGCATCCCAACTTCGGAGTCCCTCGCTGAAGTTTGGTGCCTTTTCTCCCCGGGAAGGGACGCTGTGCTAGGGGGTTCGGTCCCTGGTGTCCGGGCGCCGCTAACTGGGGGGGGGGGAGGCAAAGGCGAACCCGGATTCTTCCTCTCCTCCAACCCCCTCTCCTCTCTTCCCCCCGGCAGAGGTGCAGAAGTTATCCAGCCTGGTCCTGCCCTCGGAAGTGATCATCGCCCAGAGCTCCATCCCCGGGGAAGGGCTGGGCATCTTCTCCAAGACCTGGATCAAAGCCGGCACCGAAATGGGACCTTTCACCGGCCGGGTCATCTCGCCGGAGCACGTGGATCTGTGCAAGAACAACAATCTCATGTGGGAGGTAAAGAGGGGCGGGGGGCGCACGAGCTCAGGGATGGGCTGCCTCACGCCTCCTGTGCACGGTGCACACGTGGGAGAGCCCCTGTCACCAACTAGCTCCCGTCCTGCCCGCGCAACTTGTGCCTATGCGCGCAACTTGCGGGAACACGCCGATGTCGCTTCACAGAGCAATTAACGACCGGCTCTGCGGTCCAGAACACGGGGCAGGGAATGAGGACTCCTTGGTCCCGTCCCGTGCTCGTTGCGACCTGTGGCAAGTCATTCCTCCCCCTCCATGTGCCTCAGTTTCCCACGGCATAACGGGGGACGACGATGATACGGTGGGGGCTAATTAAAGGGCTTTGGGATCGTCCCATTAAAGGAACTAGACATGCCAATGAATGTACATGATTTATCCCCAACGGGGGGGGGGGTGTTAATTTCGCAGGATTTCCGTAGGAGAAAAGAATCTTTTATAAAACAAATAAATTCCCTCCCCCCTCCTGCTCAGAGTTAGTCCCCGGCCCGGCGTGGAGAAAGATTTCCTTTGCTTCTCGCTCACCAAGCCAGGTAAAGAGACCAGAACCCACCTTCCCAGCCGTAGCTGGCCCTGCGGTAAAACGCACCAGATTCCCCATTCATCCGCGGCGTCATTAGCGCCTCGCCCGGGGAAAGCGGGTTTGTGGGTGTGCTCCGGCCCCGCTGGAGGGAACTGGGGTCTGCCCGGAATGGACACAAGGTTTCCAGCCTTTCGGGACAGACGTTTGGTGACCCTGGGGTTTAGATCAAGCCGAATTTAACAAAACTCTGGGGCAAAGCGCGACAGAAACAGCTTCGCTAACCCCCGTGAGAACAGCAAGGACCTCGGGGCTGAGACTGGCTGGGCCACATTTCTGTAGGTACAAGTCAGCCGATGGAAAACAGCAGGGGGTTGGGGCTGTAGCTAGGAGAATTACGGTAAGGGGAGAGGGCAAGGCCTTTTCATTCAATAGCCGGGGCCTGATCCGACTCAGTGAAGCCGATGGAGTTTTTTCCATCAGCTTCCCTGGGAGCTGGGTTAGGCTCCAAATTCTCCTCCTGGCCCGGCACCAAACCTCTCTGCTGGCCTCTTTTTGTGCCGTGCAGAGAAAGGAAAGGCCAAGGCCCCACTAGACAGCGGTACTTGCTGCGGGGGGCAAGGATCATGTCCCTGTTCCCAGATAATCAGTGGGGCTCATTAGGGAGGTTGCCCATCTCCAGTGTAACCAGGAACGAAGCCCTTTCGATCTGTGTGTTGCTCATGCAGGTTTGCTGCCTTTGTTGCACCCTCGGGTCTCCTAGGAGCGTGGGGCAGCCGGGGGTGTTGCAGGACCCAAGAACAATAGAAAACAAGCTGACATATAATGTTGTCCCCTGGCAATGCCCGCCTCCCATTCTCCCATCCTAAGGGGCTGGTTCTGCAAACTTCAGGCCTTGCGGCTCTCTGGGCTACTGGCGGCGGCGGGACCGAGCCCAGAAGCTGCTGCAGCAGAAATCTGGACTCATTCCTTTGACCAGACATGGGGGCCTGGTGCAAATGAACCTGGTGTAAATCAGGAGTGACTCCATCGAGGTCAGCGGGATTACACTGGTGTAAAACCAGGGTGAGCGGGATCAGAATCGGGTCCCTTTATCCAAGCAGACAACATCCCAGGCTGTGATTTGGTGCATTTTAACCATTTGTTGCCTGGGGACTTGCTTCTTGTGAACAAGTCTGTCCCTTTTTTCAGATCTTCACTTACAGATCTTCCGCCGGATAGCCACACGCTGCAAGCCAGTGCCTTAGCTTAGATCCTCTTAATGTCGGCCCTGGTCTTGGGTCCATTGACATGGAAGGCAAAGCTCCCACTGGCCTCAGTGATTCAAGATGGGCCTCCCCCTTTGCTAGGTTTGCTCGGACTTAGGGTCATTTATCAAAGAAATCCAAATGAGACAAGAGTCCCCTGATTGTGCTCCTCAAGCCCTGGCTGAGAGGGGTCCCTAGAGCAGGGGGAAGGAACCACACGTCTCAAAGTGGGGCCAAGATGGCAGGTGATGTTCTGGGCCGGGCGAGAGCCTGTGGACTATGGAACCGCAGGCCAGGGCTGTTCCAGGGCAGGCTAGCTCTGTCAGTCCAGGGAAGTGACAGCAGCCGGCCGCACCCAACGCCAAGCCCCTTGCCTATGCTCTCCCCTGCCTATTGACTGATTCCCGGCCCCTGCACTGAACAGCACCCAAGAGGAACATGGGATTTGCCATGTCAGATCAGACTCTTTATTAAAGGAACAGCCATCGGCACCTGCCAGCCCTGCTGTGCCAGGCCCTTCCTGTACATGCCCAGGGCTTACCCTTCCTACAGCCCTCCCATGTCCTCTCCACCAGGAAAGATGAGCTACACACTCCGAACATCCTCTATGTGTTGCCCCCACCCTTTAGCTGATTAAACCCTTCTAACTCCTACCTCCCAACATGACAAATAATACACGCTCCAGCTGCTACAAACCTGCCACATAGCCCCAGGGATGAGCATCTCTGACCTACTGAGGCTCTGTGTGTAGGGGGAGGGGGTTACAGGCCACTGACTTCTCACAGCATCCCACAAGACCCTGGGCCATCCCTGGGTGTGTAAGGTGGAAAAGACTTGGGCAGCACATTCAACCACAAGGCTATTAACGTATCACCCCCTTGCTCCTCACCCTAGGTGTTCAACGAAGATGGCACTGTCCGCTACTTCATCGATGCCAGCCAAGAAGACCACCGTAGCTGGATGACCTACATCAAGTGTGCCAGGAACGAGCAGGAGCAGAACTTGGAAGTGATCCAGATAGGAAACAGTATATTCTACAAGGCCATTGAGGTAAGTGAGGCTGGGAAGAAGTGTGTGTGTGTGTGTGTGGCGGGGGGAAGTGGAGCAGGGAACTGGCCTGTCCCGTATCACGCATCCTCCCTTGTTCATCAGGACTTTGTAGTCAGAGGCCTAATTCAGGCAGCAGTGAAAAGACTAGCGGCTTGTGGAGGGCGAAATGTTGGCACGGAGACCCTCTCGAGAGCAGCAGGGGTCCATGTGGCGGTGTTGGAGAATGACACGCGCACACATGAGAACGGAGCTTGGCGGGCGTCTCAGTGCCATCACCAGTGCCTGGGCTTGCAAGGGGGGCCTGGAAAAATGAGGATTTGTCTTTTTCTGTGTGTGTGTGTGGAGGGGGGGATATGGGGGGAGAGAGAAAAGAAATAAGACTTGGGTATTCTTCCTGCTGTGGAACTGTGCAGAGGACTGAGATGTTAACCTTAGGGGTCTGCTCCTTCTCCCATTGAAGTCAGTGCGACTTTTGCCACTGCCTGTAATTGGAGCAGGATTCTGCCGTTGCCTCTAATGGACCCCGCTTCAAGGTCTATGCCAGGGACAAATGAGAATCAGGTAGGTTTAACGTAAAACATACAAGTTACGTTATTGTTAAAATTAAAGTTTTTGGGGGATTCAAGTTAAATACCCAGATCCCTGATCCTGCAAGTCTTGATTCAGCCAAAAGATTCATTGAATTCCACAGACCGGGTGCGGCTTCTGGTAATAATGACATAAATCAGGAGTGACTCCAGTGAGCTCTGTGTAAAACCAGTGTGAGAGAGAGGAGAATCAGGCCCATTGACTTCACTTGGCATTTTGGCTGGATAAAGATGTGCAGGATCAGGCTTCCAGAGCAGCAAATTCTGGAACTGGCCAAGCCCAGGTCTCTGGTTAGTGGAGTTCACTCACAAGCTTTTTGAGGCAGGGATCATGTTTTCATCAGTGTTAGTGCAGCACCCAGTACAAGGGGCCCTGATCCTGCTTCTAGGAACTACCACAATATACATGTTTCATAGAATATCAGGGTTGGAAGGGACCTCGGGAGATCATCTAGTCCAACCCCCTGCTCAGAGCAGGACCAATCCCCAGACAGATTTTTGCCCCAGATCCCTAAATGGCCCCCTCAAGGATTGAACTCACCTGGGTTTAGCAGGCCAATGCTCAAACCACTGAGCTATCCCTCCCCCCTGGCTGTGGCTCTGAGCCCGCAGATCTCTCCAGCTGGGGAACTGGCTCCCGGCTGCACGGTGAAGCTAGGGCTATTCATCTTTCATCACAAAACTTTTCCCCGTGAGAGGTCAGGACTGAAATGGGACAGCTCCTCACAAGCGGCACACAACCAGACTGCCCAAGCGATAGAGCAGCCAGTGCTAATGGGAGGGAACCATCTCCAAGAGGCACCCACAGGCCTCCGAGCACCTAACAATATCAGAGCTGAAGGCAACATGTTCCACACGCCCGATATTAAAAAACTCTCTGTAAGCCAATACCCCAAACTCCCTGCAGAGAGAGACAAACTAAGCAGGGCCCGGGAGATGCTGAGCCTCAGGGCCGCCCGGGGGGGGGGCAAGTGGGGCAATTTGCCCCAGGCCCCACAAGAGTCCCCAGGAGAATATAATATTCTATAGTATTGCAACATTTTTTATGGAAGGGGCCCCCGAAATTGCTTTGCCCCAGGCTCCCTGAATCCTTTGGGCGGCCCTGCTGAGCCTCACATGGAAAGTCTCCGGGAACCGGGGCAGATAGGGAGCATCCCACACAGAGGGGAAGGCCCCACCTCAAACCCTGTTGGGATGATACCTTGGGGCAGTCAGTGGCTGCATTCAAGGCGGCCGCATTTCGGACGAAAGGGCTGTTGGCTGCAGAGCCCGATGTGGGTCTCGGCAGTATTACAATTTGGCTGCCTGGGTGGGGCAGGGGCGGGAATGTCCCTCATTGAATCCAACCTCCCATCACGACGGGATTGGCTCTGTCACGACTCCAGCAGTGAGTCTAGGATAACAAACGCCCCAGGGATAGGATTGGATTCACGTGGCTCTGGAGAGTCTCTGAGCCAGGAGAGGAATATGAGTGCACGCTCGCCGTGTTGCTCTTTGCCACGTGTGTCCAACAGAGCCAGCGCCAGGGTCCCAGGATAGAACAATTGCACCCTGAACACACTAGCAGAAGGGAACGTGCAAGGGGCTGCCTACATGGTGCCGAGCATCTTGGTCCCCAACCAGCAGAGTGCTTAAGTGCGTGTGCTTCGCTATACGCATGTGCATAGTCCCCTTGACATTTTTAGGGCCCTGCATGAACTTCAAGATGAGCCACATGCTTTGTTGGATGGTGACCAAGGTCTGCAGCACCTTGCACATCACCCCCGATGTGAGATTTAAAAGAAAAATCATTGGGTCCCAATTCTGTACCCCATAGGCAGGTCAACTCCCACTGCCTTCAGATAGGAGTTCTGCCAGCGTAGGGACAGCACATTCGGACCCACAGTTTATCCTGGAGATAAACGAAACGGTCAAGTCAAATAGATTGGTGCAGAAAGAGCGAAAACTGTTCCTTTTCTGTGGCAGGCAACTTGGGCATTTGCAACCAGCTTTCTGCAGCGTAAGGTACTGCCCAAAGCTAGAAACCATCCCCTGCCAACCTGTGTAAATCCAGGACACAGGAGTGCGAAGTGTTGATATTCTGTAACGTTCCTCATAGGTGGGGTTTCTTTGCCTAATGGAAAAATAACAGCTCCGATTTTTATTTAACGCTGATCCTCAACTCCTTATTCCCGTGGACGAGCTGAGGAAAGGTTGTTCATTGTAAAGGGAGTTTAACTGCTTTTTATCTTTGGTTTTTATACGATATGATGAAATAGAATAATAGTATTATACTGACATAATTCTTAAAAATATAGATCTATTGCATTTATATGATCGCTAGTATACATGTGTGTATGAATGATGCCAGATACATATATATGTGCGTATATAATGCCTAATACAGACATACAGTAATACGCAGTTCGTACTGCTCATATGTCCGAATCCGTGATTCTACAAACCCCAGAACACTATTTTTCAGTTTTCCTAGATCACAAAAAAACCTAAGTTATAAAACGTAAGTGTTTGTGACTCCAATTGACAAAGGAAATAAATGTCACAGTTCAACCCGGCAGCCCACCGCGCTGTAGTACATGCCGGTATCCAGACATCTACTGGTATGTTAAGTAGTAGCCGTGCCTGGGTCTGCTCCGGCACCCAGTGCATTAAATAACACAGGATCACTCAACAGTGTCAGATGGAGATGGGGTTAATTATGAATTTTGTTCTGAAAGAGAGAGTGAGGGAAATCAAACGTGGCCTGGAAATGTATGAGATTAGATTTTAATAGCTCGGTCTAGGTCCCGATTCTGCATTCCTTCCTCGCCCCAGAGTCCCATATCCAGTCACACAATGCACATGCACAGTGCCACGGGTACTCACGCTTTGAAGTTGGCTTCTATTACTCTGTTTATTCTGTTTGAAATCATTAGGAGTTGGGGGGGGGCACAAAGAATGCTGGCTCAGCCTGCATTGGGGTGAATATTTATTGAGGTGTCTATTTGTGGGAGAGGGGATTAGAAGTGGATTTTCACCCAGTGGACCACATCCACTCTGATCTGCTTGGATACATCCTTAGAATCCCTTTGATGAACCCACTAGAGGAGGGTGGATCCACCATATCTTTTACAGCAGTTGTATCCATTCTGCCCTCATACCAAAGCTCATTTAAGAAATGTAGGTTGTTTATTGCAAACATCTCTGTCCAGGCATTGGAGCTGAATGACCCTTGATATCTTGACTGCTTTTCCCCCTTTGAAATCCCAAATGAGGGTGCCACTCACTCACCAAACGCAATATATAAACCCTTTAAATCAGAGCTATTGCTGAATTACAGAGCACAAATAAAGTGTCTCAAAACAGTGAGTGGTTCCAACCACTATTCACCACCTTGAAACGTCACAAAAGCCAAACGTGGGTTGAAAAGAAAAATTAATTCCAGGACTGAGGCTCTGGGTGGTTAATTTCAGAACAGAGCGACTCTCTGGAGATGGTAGTAAGAGCCCAATCCCGCAGATTTGATTCTCGTGAATAGAGCCCCGGGCTAATCTCATAAAGGCAGCAGGATTGGGCCCATAATCCCCAAAGACCGAGTTTCTGATCTGTAAATGCGGATCTAATCTTTGCAATAGTGGCATGGAGAGCAATGCTTTCATAGATGATTACATGTCATTAAAAAAAGTCATCAGTTTCTTGGGAATCCAGCAGAGGTAGAATGCAATGCTAGAAAAAGAACCGATATATTGAAAAATCCAGTTTGTTACACACACACACACACACACACACTCCATCTTTCTCCTCTGCATGGACGCACACAGTCTCTCTTCTCTCTCACCCCCACCCCCCTTGCACTCTCTGTGCAGGTGTACACACACTTTGACACACTTTCAGTCTCTTTTTCCCAGCACACAGATGTTGTCATGCAATCTGTCTATGTTTTCATGACTACTCCGTTGCTGTAGTGTCTGAACATCGCCCACACAGTTAAACCAACTCCACAAATGACCCAAGGCGTCTTTGTCCTTCCTCCTCCCCCCCAGGCAGGTTGATTGGGGGCATTTTTGTAATTAATTGCTTTTATTTGCTTGTTGGATTTTTGTTTCCCTCTTCTCCTGCTGCTCTTTCTTCCCACTTTCTCTTCCTTCTTCCTCAGCTGTGTCTAGCTGCAGCTGTGGGGGTGTGAAGTTGAGGCAGTGAGTTTCAACCTTCAATGTGAAAGCCGTGAGATTCGTGGGGCTGACTCAGATTGCCTTAGTGCATGTGTGCACACACCTATCTGTGCACACGCACACTTCTGCCCTCATCCACACGCACGCACACTGGTGCATACGCGCAATCCAGCGCGCACACACTGAAGTTCATCCCTTCTCTTCTCTTTATTCTCTTCTATTAAAAGGGACTCGTTTTCAATGAGATGGTTAAATGATTGCATGCATGCCAGTAAGTGAGACCTACAATTTATTTCCAAGTTCATACTATTCAACCCTTATAGAGGCCACTATTCATCATTAACCAAGTGCCTAACTTAAGGTCAATTCCCATTGTTTGTAGTATGATTCCTCATATGCTTAAAGTTAGGCACATATTTAAGTGCTTTGCTGAATCTGGGCCATTATGAACAGGGCCCTGTGTATTCAGTGATTCTATGGCTGCAAAATTGTGCTCCAGAATCTGGACTTTTATTATTATAATTATTTAAATTAAATCTCTTACGCATGATTTGCATAGAAAACCATCAAAACACGAAGTAGGTGTGATTTAGTGTAGCAGTGTCTGACAGCCTGAAATAGTAGCTCTGACCAGTGAGAATTGCCTTGTTCTTCTCAGTTGGGTGTTGATTCTGAAACCTAATGACACCACTCTACATGCCAGCCAGGTTAACTATTTCTTTGATGGGTCATTTCAGCAGTGGCTAGTTTGCCCACCCTACATTTTCAAACTACTTCCCAGGTGCTAAAAGCCCCAGCAATCCCCTGATCTCTACAATGTAGGTATGCACTGTTCTCCCCCAAACCTGAGACATTGGAAAAGTGAAGGGCAAAGGAAAATAAATGGATTTCAACACCACAATAAATAATGCAAGAGAGATGCTTTCAAACCTTGCTTCTTAAATATCCTTATGGCTGCTGTAGAATACTCCGCCTGCTGCACTGAAATGCTGTGGGAATCAAAGGCCTTGCTGTGGTGTTATTTATTATTATTACTGTAGTGGCACGGCTCAGGACCCCACTGTATTAGGTGCTGTACAAACCCAGCACAAAAAGCCGGTCCCTGCCCTGAAGAGCTTAGAATCTAAGTAGAATTTAGACCAGTGGTTCTCAATCTATTTACCATTGTGCATCGCATATGTGTTATGTGGGCTGCATCCAATACTACCTGTATGGCCCTGAGGATGTCACGTGGGCTGCAGCTCCGTGCTGATTGGGCCGCAGGTTGGGAGCCACTGATTTAGACCCATCTTCCCACCAAACCACTGCCCCTTACCAGGAGGTGTACAAGCCTTTCCTTTAACTCTGACCGTGCCCTGGGCAACCCAAGCCCTTAGCTATTGTATCTGCACTTCCTGTCTGAGCCATCTCCTTGCTTAAAAAGCACCAGGAGGTTTATAGATTCATAGATTCTAGGACTGGAAGGGACCTCGAGAGGTCATCGAGTCCAGTCCCCTGCCCGCATGGCAGGACCAAATACCGTCTAGACCATCCCTGATAGACATTTATCTAACCTACTCTTAAATATCTCCAGAGATGGAGATTCCACAACCTCCCTAGGCAATTTATTCCAGTGTTTAACCACCCTGACAGTTAGGAACTTTTTCCTAATGTCCAACCTAGACCTCCCTTGCTGCAGTTTAAACCCATTGCTTCTGGTTCTATCCTTAGAGGCTAAGGTGAACAAGTTTTCTCCCTCCTCCTTATGACACCCTTTTAAATACCTGAAAACTGCTATCATGTCCCCTCTCAGTCTTTTCTTTTCCAAACTAAACAAACCCAATTCTTTCAGCCTTCCTTCATAGGTCATGTTCTCAAGACCTTTAATCATTCTTGTTGCTCTTCTCTGGACCCTTTCCAATTTCTCCACATCTTTTTTAAGGTGCGTGTCCGCTCCCTCCCCCTGCCAACTGGCTCCTTTGGTGGTAGTAGGAGGCTTGCTGGGGGCAGAGAAGAGTCGCGCTCTGCCAAATCTCAGCTGGGGTAAGATAGAGCAGCCCCTAGGCTCAGCACAGCACAGAGCCATACCTGGCTCCCGGATAGATCTCCCCCCTCCTCTCCCACAGGAGCAGATCTCCGCACAGGACAGAATTTGGACCGAAATGTTTAGGGGCAGCACTGGATCGGATTAACACTTCCTCTCTCTCTGCCTCGGTTTCCCCTTCCACCCTTTGTCTTTCTTGTCTATATAAACTGTAAGCTGTTTGGGGCAAAGACTGTCTCTTATTCTGTGGAAGTACAGCACCTAGCGCAATGGGGCTCTGATCTCAGTTGAGGCCTCTAAGATAATGCCACCGTTGTCCTGTCGCTGAAGCCAGAGGAAGCTGTCGGGTCTCTTTGTCATGATCAATCTCTGACTATTTTCTAGTCTCTGCAGCACTGTCCTGGACAGTCCAGTCTATGAGCTGTGTATCTGCCTAGTCTAAGCCTTTTAGTGTGCCCAGCGTGGTTTGGGATATTGGAACTAGGGAAATGGCGAGTGTCTGGATGCCAAGTGCAGTTCTAATCATGTGCCATAATTCCCGTCTTTTACCTCTCAGTTCCAGGGTCCCGCTTGGAATCACTCCAGATTCCAGCTGCCAGATTATCTCTGCTGTAACCCCCGAGTTACACCAGAGATTAATTTTGCTCTACGAGACTCTGGCTCCAGCTATCATGGAGGCAACAAGCAGAAAAATCTATTCACCTCCATCCTGTTTGTTTTTTCTTTCCCTGTAGATGATTCCACCAGACCAAGAGCTGCTGGTCTGGTACGGGAACTCCCACAACACCTTCCTGGGGATCCCGGGCGTGCCGGGCTTGGAGGAGGAGCAGAAGAAGAACAAGCATGGTACGTAGCGCTCGATAGGACAGTAACTGTTGCAAATGCACATCTGATGTCATCCCCCGGCCCGTACTCTATGCACACGGGCCCTGCTGGCTGTCCCCTGGCTATCCCTGGACAATGAAGGGGGGGAAGGGTCTCACTAGCACCTGGATCCTCTCAGGCAATCAGCTCCTTCACTGCTTACCCGGCAGGGAGTGACTGGTGGACCATGACCCAGTGCTGACAGACCTCCATGAAGAGGGGCAGGGAATAAAGCCTGGAGAGTGTTTGACTCTGAGCTGTTCCAACCACTGCTCCCCTGCAGCTCGAGTCACCGCAGGGCCTGTCCTGTCTGGCCTTGTAAAATCCTGGGCCCGTTTCTCCTGAGCTGTTTGCACAGCCTGGACCAGCTCCTCAGTTGGTGGGAATCGGCTTCGCTCCACTGGGAGACTTTCGCCGATTTACTCCAGCGCTCAACAGATAACGACTGGTAATAACTTGATGTTGCCTGAGCCCTTTGTAATGCCAGTAAGGGTGAGGGTCTGAACGCACTGGGTCTCTATTATGCTGCTGTTCTCCCCAGGTTTGCCTTTTAGCTGCCCCAATAGAAAACTGCTGAGGGCTTTGGTGGAGCTGACCCCACTGGGGTCCCCAAAGCTGCCCTAGTGGACAGGGTAGGCGCTGTACTTTTCTTCTTGGGATCCCTCTGAGCCCTACTATGGAACAAAGGCTGCTTAGCTCATAAGGATCAAGGCCAAGGGGCTCCCCCGAAATTCTGCCGGAGACATCAATGAGTCTTAGCATTGCCTCCCCATGCTGACTTGCCCAGGGCTGTCACAGCTTTGCCTGCAGGGTCCCTATGGCCAATCATCCCGAATAGCCTGTGGCCCAAATCCAGCAGTGAGAGAGCCCTTCATTCATCACTCCCACGCGGAGGAGGCTTCCTGCATGGTGAGTGGGGCAGAGAAAGTGCTGACTCTGTGCTCCGCCCGAGCAGAGGCTAAGTGCCGAGTCACTGATTTCCCTGGGCTGTATGGGGGCCACTTCATTAACCCCATACCAACCCCTCTTCTCCCAAGATCCCATAACAGGGGACTCTTAACTTCTCTGGGATTCCTTCTCTTTTTGTGCCATTTCCCATTGGGATAGACGGAGAAGGGGACCGGAGCAAACAAGCCAGCAACAGGGGATTTTAGATCTCCAGGTCCAATAGGCTGCAGAATGCAAAGGGGGTGGGGAGAGGAAACCGTTCATAGACCATAATACTGAAGTAAGGAAAGGAGAGATAGTGAGCCCCATGCAGCCTGCCTCAGCGTGACCTTAAAAAGGGTGCACCTGCCTGCACTGCATTATAGCTCTCGGGACCTGAGCAGAGGAGGTGGGGTTTGCCCCACTGTCCTTGACTCGCTCACACCCACTCGCCCTGCCTCTTTGGCTCTGCAGAGGTGAGTGCTTTTCACACAGTCTGTATGTGCCTGGGCTCAGGGCTGCAGAAGAGCTCAGGGCCCGATTGTCCCTAGCCTTCACAACCTCCTCAGGCAAGGAGTTCCACAGGTTGACTGTGCGCTGTGTGAAGAGCTGTTCTGGAAAGGCCCAGGTGTCAAGGACAGAAAACAGCAGACACCCCCTACCCCATGAAGAAAGGCTAGTGATTCGGGCATAGGGCACCCGGCTCTTATCCCCAACTCATGCTACCCTTGAGTGAGTCACTGAGAAGCACCCTGCCCAGTTTCCTGGTCTATAAAACTGAAATAGTGATACCTCCCTCCCAGAGGGCTGGGAGGTTGAATTGGTCGATGCCTGCAAAGTGCTTGGAGATCCTTAGCTGGCAGATGCAGCAGAGTTGCACAGTGCTTATAGAAACGCTGGTTATTTATCATCGATTCATTATGTGCTGTGGGGGCATCGCTACTGAGCTTGTCCTGACTGGTCACCACGCACCAATGTGCCTCTGTCTTTATTGAAGGTGCCGTAACCTTGAGAATGCCTAGTGCCATGAAGGCACCTCACAGGCACAAGGAAGGGAACGAATTGCTCAGGCCCTGAGCTCCTGTTCCGGCTGGGGAGCAGAGGGCGGTGGCTGACTCCTTGTGTTGTTCTTTATTACACAGAGGACTTCCACACGGTGGAGACGGGCGCCAGCACGGCTGGCCGCATGCGGTGCGTGATCTGCCACCGTGGCTTCAACTCCCGCAGCAACCTGCGCTCCCACATGCGCATCCACACCCTGGACAAGCCCTTCGTCTGCCGCTTCTGCAACCGCCGCTTCAGCCAGTCCTCCACACTCCGCAACCATGTGCGCCTGCACACCGGGGAGCGCCCCTACAAGTGCCAGGTCTGCCAAAGTGCCTACTCCCAGCTCGCTGGACTCCGGGCCCACCAGAAGAGCGCAAGGCACCGACCTCCCAATGCCTCCCTGCAGTCTCACTCCCCAGCCTTGCCCGGGCCCCACCCTGCCTCCCTGGCGCATCACATACCGACAATGGTGCTGTGAGCCGCTGTCGAGGTGCCGGGTTCCAGGCAGGCATTTCCAGCTGTTGCAGACTGGCATTGATAATGCTGATGAATTTGTTGGCATCAACCCTTCAGGGAGGGGTGGGGGAGGGCTGGAGGGAGTGAGGACGGGGCAGGGCTGATTTCTTAATTAAACCGTTTGCTGACAAAGGGGCACCTCTGTTAAACCATTGCCATTCCCTTGGGACTTAGGGTGTTATCTTACCAGTGCGAGACATGAGCCCAGCCCTGTGATCCATTCAGTGCATCTTCTCCTTGCTGATCAGTCTGGGCCAGGGAGCGTCAGGGCTCCAACCATAGAGGAGGCTGTGTGATAAGCTTCATTGTCCCGGGTGTTTGGCATCAGGCAGTGAGTGGTATAAAGGCATTTGGGAGGGTAAACACACTGAGAATGAAAAATAACATGAACCTTAATGTGAAGACACCAGTATATGGAGTAGTGGGGGGTGGGGAAGAGCCAAAATGCTGATTTGTGAAACATTTTCCAAGGACTTTTGTGTTCAATTCCGTTGGAGGAAGAGATGAAAAATTGCTTTCCCCTCTATTGAAGTTAGCACAGCTGGAAGGCCAGATTCACCCTTGGTGGGAGCCGGCACCATTCTGTTGAAGTCAGTGCAGCTGTGCCTGTTTACACCAGTGGTAATTTTGGCCCCAAAGCTGTGTCTGCACTGGGGATATTTACAAAACCCTATTCTGATGTTAGTGCTGGTGGGATCAAAGTACAGACAAAAATCATGGGGCCAGGCCCCATTTTTGTGACCGTTTCCGTTAGGCTTGGAGTCCATGCTAGACCCCCAGCTGGTCCCCATGCCAGTTCAGCTGGTCCACCACATCCCACGGCCTGATCTGTCGTGCCAGAGCTAGCACCAGTGGGAAGGATCTTTTGTAAGTTTCCAGACTCAAGTGTATTCGTTCAAAAAACCACACCCCTAGTTTTTCCATGTCTAAGCTGTGCACATGGTAAGACCTCTGAAATTGCACACGGATCTGAGCTCCTGCCCATGCAGACAGGGGACATGCAAAGCGGCAACTGAGCAACAGGCTGTTGATGAAAATTTGCGCCATCATGCGCTCAGGAAATGGAGAATCAAGCAAGTTGCCTGGTGTCACCAAAAGCATTTTTCCAGGATGTGTGTAAGCTGGGGTAGCTAGAAGTGCCCCCACACACACACACACTCAGCTCACCTTGCCAAGGCCACTCCCACGCTGCATGGGTGTTCCTCCTTCATCTCTAAAGTAGGGCTGGTGGTCCTTCAGCAGATCCATATCTCTAGGGTCTATTTAAACTCTTACCTCTACTGCCCTCTGGAGACCAGAGAGAAATAATTCCTTTGGCCAAACCACACCCAGAATACAGTCCGGAGCGCCCCCTTGAGTCCTGCCACAGTTATGAACCCAATAAGAAGGGTTTTGTGAAATAAAATATAAAAAAACTATTATAATATTATTAATTATAAGTATACGATGTATAGAGTTTTCGCAAACTGTGTTTTACTTCCAGAAAACAATTGTCACTTTACCTTTGTAAATATTTATGTAAAACATTATTTACAAAACTTTGATATTATATATTATTTGATGGTATATGTACACAGCTGTAAATACATTTGTACCTCTCTCTCTTGTATTCTAAATAAAAATTACTTGGAACATTTATCATTTAGAAGGTGAGTTGTTTGGGAGTTTTCTTTCTCTCTGTGTTCAAGGAAAGCATAATGTTGGTCTTGGAAAGGGGATAGTGGAGCTTCTCCTAGAGGGTATCACTGAAATTTGCTTCTTTTCACTTCCTTAGTGTCTTCAGGATCCTAGCTTGTGTTTGAATGAAATGAACAAAAGATCCAACCGCTGTATTATCAACCATTGGAACAGTTTCCCATGGGAAGTGGTACATTCTCCATCGCTTGGAGTCTTTAAATCAAGATCGGATGCCTTTCTAAACGATATGCTCCAGTTCAACCAAAGTTATGGGCTTGAAGCAGGAATCACCAGGTGAAATTCTGTGGCTTGTGTTATGCAGGAGGTCATATTATAATAGTCCCTCCTGGCCTTAAAATCTAGCATCTATTTCACACATTTTGGACAGAGCATAATTTACTGCTCAGTCCTCATGGATTATTTTCAATAACCATCTTTGCATCTTGAAAGACGATGGTTTTAAAATGTGGAGAAAAGCAATTTGCGCACAGGTGCACACAGAGCCAGAGACACATGGTGTTCATATGTATTAAGCACAGGGTGTTGAACCCCAATTTCCATTCATTAAAAATAACTCCTGCAGTACTTAACACAAAGGTACACAGGACTATCCCCACCTCCTTCTGGAATCCCCTGGCCTTTAAAGACAAATACGCATCCATCTATCATAGATCAAGATTTGCTAGTGCTCTGTAATCCCAAATAGGGCCTGTTTGTACCATACCACATTCTAGGCAGTACAAATGTTCTGGGGCAGACCTGCTTTTGATACCCCAACAGCCACTCTCCTAATCAATTCCTGTCCAGCATGGTCATGTCGCTAGCAAGAAGATTGCTTAGGATACACGCAGATATCACTGGTGGATCTCGTAGCAGGATCAGGTCTAATACAAGACAGCACTATAGCTCTCTTTAGCTTCACTTTGGAATGAGTGAACTTGATGTTTTCTCTCTAACACCAGGGCTGTCAGGAGTAACACCACTGTGGTGTGAGAGGAGAATCACGCTGTGGGATACAGCACAGGAGCTGAATGGCAGAAAGGATTATGATGATTTGGTTCTTATGAACAGGTACCAGTTTCTTCTGCTATGTGTTTATACAGTGCTTGGCTCTAGGGTGACCCTATCCTGATTGGCCCCTTGGGGTGCTATCACAGTGCAAATATTTAATAATAATAACAGCTGTTCTCTGATATAACCATCCACTCGAGTGGAGAACATCATTTAGCTTACCAGATGGAAGCCTGTGCTGCATTTAGGCTTAATGCAATGGGAAGCATTGGCTGATGACCTTGGTATGATCTCTCTCTTAAATCCCTAAGTGACCGTATGACTAGGTAAATGACAAGAGCTGATTTTTTTAGTTGTAAAACATTAGCTCTTAATATTACATTTCTTTTCCTTTCTACGTGTAGATAGTAAATTCTTGCCGTTTCAGTCAGACCAGTGGTGCTCAACCCACGGGATGCTTGCGGCCTAATCAGCACACAGCTGCAACCCATGTGACCTCCTCAGGGCCATACAGGTAGTATATATAGAGAGAGGATGCGGCCCACATAACACATGGAGAGCTGCATGTGCGGCCCACAATGATAAATAGGTTGAGAACCACTGAGTCAGACAGTCATTTAGCAATGCTGTGAGCTGTTAAACAGCTGCTGTGTTCCAGAGTAGACTGAGTTTCAGGGATAGCTGAAATGGAGCCTGTGCATGAATGCGTTGTTGAGTGCTTTGGGATCTGGTTTGCAGGAGCTGGGACTTCAAGGAAAACAATAATTCACATGAGACTCATGACAAAATCATGAGAGCTGGTAACACCGCTGCAGCAGCATCGTTTAGCAGGGATGTGCTGCTTCCCAGTTCTGCAGGGGGGTGGCTGCCCACTGTGCCAGTGCTGGCCAGGCGTATAGGGCCCGTGGGCCGCAAGAGGATGTGGGGGGCGAATATGCCGAATGCCCACGGTTACTATGGCCAGTGTGCAGCGTTCACGATGAAATACTGTCTCTGGGCATTACCAACATGTGGCTTGTCTTGGAGGGGGGGAGCATATTCCTGGAGGGCACCAGAGCCCTAGACAGCTTGCCAGCACAAAACATGGCCCAACACCTATCCCTTCCTTTGAACCTAACGCAGTGAAGGCCATTCCCCGTCTCTGCCAGGATCCAATATGGCCTCCCGCAGCCTTGTCACTGCTGAAGTTCGCCAGGCCCTCATCCAACATGGCGGCGCCCCAAGTCAACATGGCAGCTCCCACGCACGCGGTTGCCAGTAACTGACATGGCGGAGAGAACGTGTGGTTCAGACGGGCACTGAAGCCGACGAAGGAAACTGCCAGGACTTAAGATGGCGGCAATAGAGATCCGGCTGCCGGTGGCCCGCAAGCTGGTGGTCCAGAGTCTGGCGCAGGGGAGCGACAAGCACTTGGTGGCTCCCGGGGACACGATCACCACAGACACGGGCTACATGAGGTGAGGGGCCTCTCCCAGATTTCTTCTTCTACTGGTAGGGCCCTCCCCCCCCTCTCAGAGACTGAGGCTGTGGGGCAGGGTCCCTTATCCCCCGCATGGGGCTGTGGTGCAACATCCCCCCCCCAGCGTATGGGCTATGGGGTAGGGTCCCTTGTCCCGCCAAACATGAGGCTATGGCGCCGCCACACGCCCTCAGGGCATGGGCTATGGGGCAGGGTTCCTTATCCCTCCAGACATGTAGCTAGGGTGCAGCCCAGCCCCCTTCCTCAGGGCGTGGGTTATGGGGCAGGGTCCTTTTGCCCCCCTGCATCTCAGTGGCAGCCCTCCCTCTCCCCCCATCCCAGCAGCTAAGGCTATGGGGCAGGCTCCCTTATACTGCACAGAATGGGGCTATGTTGCAGCTTCCCTGTCCCCGTTCCGAGGGTTTGGGGATAGGGTCTCTTCCCCCACAACATCCCAGGGGCAAGGGTTACTGGGAATTAACAGAGGAGTTCTCCTTCAATCCCAGTTTTTTTGGGGGGCTGCTCATTCCTCCCTGCCCCTGCTTCTACCCCCAGAGTCGAGTTGCAGAAAACAGCTTCTCTTGGGGGCTGGGGCCGCAAGCAAGAGTCATTGTGGTTACTCAGGGGACTCCTGAACAGTTGCTTGTCCTGCTTTGGTTTCCCCCCACAGCTCACCTTGCCGGCGAGGAGTGGGGTGAGGTCTGGTGGGTCTTTTTTATCTGGCTGTAAATTTCTCAGTGCCCCCACTCTGTTGCTCGTCTCATGCTTAGAGCTGGCCCCAAGTCACTCTCCCTATCTGCAGTGTTGGGAAGGGGCTTATCAGTCTCACTTAAAGCTGGACCACTAGTGCACATGAGGATGGAGGCTGAGCTGTGTCACCACCTGCAGGTATCTTTATTTTACAGACTCTTCGCTGCGAACCGGGTAGAGAGAGAGACAGACCTCAGCCCTAGAGTGGTGGGGAAATAGCCCCCTTTCACTTTCCTGTTTTAATTCTAGGGAACTTGGGAACTCTTTTCCTAATAATTCTGTGACTGCTCTAAGCCTGGGATGCAAAAACGTGGGATGGCCAGCCTCAGGGTGGTCGGGATGGCAGATGGATGTGTGGATGTTTGATGTATTCTTTTTCGGCAGGGGCCATGGCACGTATATGGGAGATGAGAAACTTGTCGCATCGGTAGCAGGCGCTGTGGAGAGAGTGAACAAACTGATCTGTGTCAAAGCTCTGAAAACCAGGTGAGAACAGGCTTTGAGTCAGAAGCCATTTTCTGAACCTATTTAGAAATCAGATGTTCCTTCTGTGTAATTCCTAGCACCGCGTTTCCCACTTAACGACTTTAGAGCGGGTGGGCATAAACCAACAGATGGTCTCAGTGTGTGTCCAACAGTGGGAGATGTTTGGAAATGAGTTGGGGTGAGTGTAGAAATTGTCAGACTTTATCAGATCAATGCTTCCATCTACACCAGATTGGTGGATTTCATAACCATATTATTCATGGATTGTTAGACCAGAAGGGACCATTCATAGATTCATAGATTCTAGGACTGGAAGGGACCTCGAGAGGTCATCGAGTCCAGTTCCCTTCCCGCATGGCAGGACCAAATACTGTCTAGACCATCCCTGATAGACATTAATCTAACCTACTCTTAAATATCTCCAGAGATGGAGATTCCACAACCTCCCTTGGCAATTTATTCCAGTGTTTAACCACCCTGACAGTTAGGAACTTTTTCCTAATGTCCAACCTAGACCTCCCTTGCTGCAGTTTAAGCCCATTGCTTCTTATTCTATTCTCAGAGGCCAAGGTGAACAAGTTTTCTCCTTCCTCCTTATGACACCCTTTTAGATACCTGAAAACTGCTATCTGTCTTCCCCTCTGTCTTCTCTTTTCCAAACTAAACAAACCCAATTCTTTCAGCCTTCCTTCATAGGTCATGTTCTCAAGACCTTTAATCATTCTTGTTGCTCTTCTCTGGACCCTCTTCAATTTCTCCACATCTTTCTTGAAATGCGGTTCCCAGAACTGGACACAATACTCCAGCTGAGGCCTAACCAGAGCAGAGTAGAGCGGAAGAATGACTTCTCGTGTCTTGCTCACAACACACCTGTTAATACATCCCAGAATCATGTTCGCTTTTTTTGCAACAGCATCACACTGTTGACTCATATTTAGCTTGTGGTCCACTATAACCCCTAGATCGCTTTCTGCCGTACTCCTTCCTAGACAGTCTCTTCCCATTCTGTATGTGTGAAACTGATTTTTTCTTCCTAAGTGGAGCACTTTGCATTTGTCTTTGTTAAACTTCATCCTGTTTAACTCAGACCATTTCTCCAATTTGTCCAGATCATTTTGAATTATGACCCTGTCCTCCAAAGCAGTTGCAATCCCTCCCAGTTTGGTATCATCCGCAAACTTAATAAGCGTACTTTCTATGCCAATATCTAAGTCGTTAATGAAGATATTGAACAGAGCTGGTCCCAAAACAGAACCCTGCGGAACCCCACTTGTTATGCCTTTCCAGCAGGATTGGGAACCATTAATAACAACTCTCTGAGTACGGTTATCCAGCCGGTTATGCACCCCCCTTATAGTAGCCCCATCTAAATTGTATTTGCCTAGTTTATCGATAAGAATATCATGCGAGACCGTATCAAATGCCTTACTAAAGTCTAGGTATACCACATCCACAGCTTCTCCCTTATTCACAAGACTCGTTATCCTATCAAAGAAAGCTATCAGATTGGTTTGACACGATTTGTTCTTTACAAATCCATGCTGGCTGTTCCCTATCACCTTACCACCTTCCAAGTGTTTGCAGATGATTTCCTTAATTACTTGCTCCATTATCTTCTCTGGCACAGAAGTTAAACTAACTGGTCTATAGTTTCCTGGGTTGTTTTTATTTCCCTTTTTATAGATGGGCACTATATTTCTCCCGTCTCCCATGATTTTCCAAAGATAATAGCTAGAGGCTCAGATACCTCCTCTATTAGCTCCTTGAGTATTCTAGGATGCATTTCATCAGGCCCTGGTGACTTGCAGGCATCCAACTTTTCTAAGTGATTTTTAACTTGTTCTTTTTTTATTTTATCTGCTAAACCTACCCCATTCCCATTAGCATTCACTACGTAAGGCATTCCTTCAGACTTCTCGGTGAAGACCGAAACAAAGAAGTCATTAAGCATCTCTGCCATTTCCAAGTTTCCTGTTACTGTTTCTCCCTCTTCACTGAGCAGTGGGCCTACCCTGTCTTTGGTCTTCCTCTTGCTTCTAACGTATTGATAAAAAAATCTTCTTGTTTCCCTTTATTCCGGTAGCTAGTTTGAGCTTATTTTGTGCCTTTGCCTTTCTAATCTTGCCCCTGCCTTCCTGTGTTGTTTGCCTATATTCATCCTTTGTAATCTGTCCTAGTTTCCATTTTTTATATGACTCCTTTTTATTTTTTAGATCATGCAAGATCTCGTGGTTAAGCCAAGGTGGTCTTTTGCCACATTTTCTATCTTTCCTAACCAGCGGAATAGCTTGCTTTTGGGCCCTTAATAGTGTCCCTTTGAAAAACTGCCAACTCTCCTCAGTTGTTTTTCCCCTCAGTTTTGATTCCCAATGGGACCTTACCTATCAACTCTCTGAGCTTACCAAAATCCACCTTCCTGAAATCCATTGTCTCTATTTTGCTGTTCTCCCTTCTACCCTTCCTTAGAATTGTAAACTCTATGATTTCATGATCACTTTCACCCGAGCTGCCTTCTACTTTCAAATTCTCAACAAGTTCCTCCCTATTTGTTAAAATCAAGTCTAGAACAGCTTCCCCCCTAGTAGCTTTTTCAACCTTCTGAAATAAAAAGTCTGCAATGCAGTCCAAGAATTTGTTGGATAGTCTGTGCCCTGCTGTGTTATTTTCCCAACATATATTTGGATAGTTGAAGTCCCCCATCACCACCAAATCTTGGGCTTTGGATGATTTTGTTAGTTGTTTAAAAAAAGCCTCATCCACCTCTTCCACCTGGTTAGGTGGCCTGTAGTAGACTCCTAGCATGACATCACCCTTGTTTTTTACCCCTTTTAGCCTAACCCAGAGACTCTCAACACTTCTGTCTCCTATGTCCATCTCCACTTCAGTCCAAGTGTGTACATTTTTAATATATAAGGCAACACCTCCTCCCTTTTTCCCGTCTATCCTTCCTGAGCAAGCTGTACCCATCCACACCAACATTCCAATCGTGTATTATCCCACCAAGTTTCAGTGATGCCAACAATGTCGTAGTTGTATTTATTTATTAGCACTTCCAGTTCTTCCTGCTTATTACCCATACTTCTCGCATTAGATCATTTAATCTGACCTGTGTGACGCAGGCCAGAGAATTTCATCCACTTACTCCTGTATTGAGCCCAATTACAAATCCCTGGAAATAAACGTTAGTACTGGAAACACTGATGCTACAGTTTGCACAGACTCCAGTGCTATGACTCGGCCCTGCTTTTTTTTTAATGCTGTGTTTTTAATCAGTGTCATGCTGATACATGTACCTGAGTCGAGTGATGTATCTGAGCCAGTCCGGGAAGAGGTTTGCGTGAACAGAATTTCCCTTTTTGTCTTGCTCCCAGGTATAACGGGGAAGTTGGTGACATTGTGGTTGGGAGAGTCACAGAGGTAAGGCGAAGGAGATCCCAGCCGCTGTTTCCTGCCAATGACTCGTTTTCCCTGACAACATACTAAAACCAGAATTATGCTTGTCCTACATTTAAAATGTAAGAGTGTTAGTGAGAAGTACGGTTTAGTAGTGACAACATAGGACTATCATTGGTGCGTCTGTGTCTGATGGATGACATTTCTAGTGCGCCCAGCACCTTAGCATCCAGGCTTTTTAGGGCCTGCCACTGGGCATTGAGGGAATTCAGCATCGTACTGTATTGGACTTTCCTTTTTTAAGATCCTGAATCCTATTCCAGGCTGTGCTGCTGTGTGACGTTAAGGAAGTCATTGCCCATCTGTAGAATGGAGGTAATATCAGCCTTCTGGATTAAAGGGAGACGGTTAATGTAACATTTAGTTGGAGTCCTAACAATTGAGTTAAAAGTCGTTTTGTGTGCTACATCTGTGCCTGAGACCCCCTGTTAATGTTCTTAGTGGATGTATGTACCAGGTGGGGTATGTTCAAATACACAGAGAACGGGACAAATCTCGTCACTTACTCCTCTTCATGAAGTTCTTTGGTTGGTGTGGATTGGTGGGGACTGTGGTTCTACTGGCCATTGAAAGTCCTGCTCCACTGGTAAGCACATGCTTGATGTTTCAGAATAACAGAGGAATTTCTCTTACCTCCCCCTCAGGTTCAGCAGAAACGATGGAAGGTGGAGACCAATGCCAGGCTGGATTCAGTCTTGCTTCTCTCATCCATGAACCTACCAGGAGGGGAGCTGGTGAGTGAAATCCCAAATAGTGTGTTGCTGGATTACTTTCTTGCTGCTCAACGGCAGCAGATGAGAGGAGCTAGGCGCTGAGATGAGCTGCAAGGCTGTGTGTCGCTTTCCTCAGTTGCTGTTCAAGTGCAACATTGGTGCCCAGCTAATTCATCTATGCGTGCAAGTCTGCAGGTTAATCTGCTGTACCTCTTTCCAGGACCTTCTGCACAAAGGCAGCTCATCCCATCAAGTGTCATTCCTTCTACATAACTGATACCCTCAGTGGGTAGGACTACACTTGAAGCTGGAGATGTAATGCGCAGCTGGGGGGAGACATACCCACGTTCGCCCTGATCAAGCATGCTAAAAATAGTATGTAGCTGCAGCAGCCTTGAGTGCGTGCCTGCCAGAGGCACTAGGTATGAACTTGGGCCAGCTGGCCCCTCCTGTTGCTCGTGCTGCATTTTTAGCATGCTAGCTCAATCAAAGCTAACACAGGTATGTCTGCTCAAGCTCAGAATCCCATTCCCAGCTTGACGTGTAGACGTGCATCTGTTCATGTAGCTGTTGCATGTTTTACACTTCTGGGTTATGGGAATCGTGGCACTCTGAGATAGAAGAGACGTATTGGGTCCCATCCAATCAGCTGCCCTCATCCTGGCCAGGCAGGATTGTTCCTACAGTATATTCTCCAGTGCCTTACCCTACTGCTGGACACATTTTGATTGGGTATCCCTTGATCTATAGAAAGAAGCAAGTGGTAGGATTAGAACTGAAGGACAGGTGCTCTACCTGCTGGTCTAAGGAAGCCGTGCCCCCTCGCTTGTGGTGGCAGAGCTTTGAGAGGTGGGCGGAATTGAAATGGATGGTGATCAGTTACTTTTTCACATAACTTTTCCTCCCTTTGTGCTTTTCAGAGGAGGAGATCAGCAGAGGATGAGCTTGCAATGAGGGACTATCTACAGGAAGGGGATCTTATCAGCGTATCCTTCCTTCATTTGCATTTCGGCAGGAGATCTCTGAGGGTCTTTGGTGCATAACCAAATGCCGGCAGATTAACTCTCTCTGTTAATCAGAACATGAGCCTTCTTTCTTCATATGTGTGACCTGATCCAAGAGTTCTCTCCTCCACCTCTGACTGAAATAGGTGGGACAGGAAGGCAGGACATGAAGGGTGTTATACTCACCTTTGTTTCCACCTGACATTTGTCTGCCTCCCCAGTTCTGTCTGGCTTTAGGTCCCATTTTTGCCTAAACAGTAGGTGTATCATGGTCAGGAGCATTGGACAGCCTCTCCATGAGGCTCTAATCCTGTTTTGGGATACTTGCTTGAAGGAAGCATCTGTCCTAGGATGGCTGCTGGAGGGAAACAACATTCATACACCATCCCTGAAGGCAGAGATCATCTGCTGACCATTGTGAGAGACACTCAATCTTAGACTCTATAATTTGTCTTATCTGGCGGTCTCCCAGGCTTATCAGGCTGGTCTTACTCCCGGTCTGGATGCTGTTCCCCAAATCCTTCACCTCTAGTTTGCTTCTTCTGCACATTTGCCCTCCCTCCCCACTTCCCAAGGACTAATTGTTGGTGTGCTAGCTGGGGGATGGACCTGGGCTTGGGGGCCTGTGTTGTCTTGGGGGCAGATATGTCACTCCGTAGCCAATATTGCATGGTTCTGTGTGAGGCTACCAGGCCGAGAAAAAAGACTGAGCTTTGAGCCCCTAGGCTGGCCTGAAATGACAAGGAAAGTACCATCAGACAGCAATGCTGGGGATTGATGGAAAACTATGGGATAAAGGGAAACTCCACCTGAATATTTCATTTGGGGGTTGCACAGTGGGAGGGATGGGAGGTGGGGGAATGAAGGCTGGTGAGGCTGGTTGGAAGCAGACTTCTCTTTTCCTTAAGCAGCATTACCAGGCAGAAGTCCAGGCAGTATTTTCTGATGGGGCTGTATCACTGCACACGCGGAGTCTGAAATATGGGAAGGTAAGGTACCGAGCAGACTGCTACTTTTCCTTGTCACTGGAATTTGTATGGCTGTACACCAGCGTAACTGAGAGCAGAGTTGACTCCCGCGTGAGGGGTCCTTCAGCATGAAGGGTTCTAGATAAGAACAAGATATGGTTACTAACCTTTATCTTCAGGCTGGGAAGATGAAGGGACCGGAGCCAAAGTGAAATAAAATGCAGAGGCCCCCCAGTGTGAAATGAATCTTGTCCATTTGCCCTTTAACCCTCCCTATCAGCAATTACAGATTGTGAACCCCTTCTGGCTATCAGAACCCTGGGGAGAAATCGCCCTTGGCTGAAACTTCCTGATAGCTCTTCCTGCCCAGAACCGCCTGTGACTTTTCCTTCTCTCTCTTGCCCCAGGACTCGGGGGCTTTATGTGCCCGGCATTTATCTCTGGTCTTGTGTGTTGAAATAAGCCAATGGACCATTTGTACTTAGGCTGCAGTTCAGGGTTATCAGATCCGGGATATTAGCACTTCAAAGCTGAAAGCGGAGCGGGATTACTGTACAAAGGGTGAAGGACGGCGATTGGATCAAATGTGCCGCTAAATGGAGCCTCTCTCATTCTTTGCCTTTTGGGAAGGCTGGATGGCGTGTTGGTACGATCTTTCTCTCACTGAACACTTCCATAGCACTGTGTTTTCAAAGCGCTGCCTGGGCATTAGTTAACCCTCCCAGCACGCTGGAGGCAGGCAGGGTTGGTATCCCCATTTCCCAGACTGGGACCGCAAAGCACTGAGTTGAAGTTGGTTGGCTCCCAGACCACCAATGGAGTTGGTGTCAGTGGTCAGGCCACACCCCTCTCACGTTAAGTGTCACTCTCCTCTTCAGCTTGGCCAGGGTGTGCTCGTTCAGGTCTCTCCCTCCCTCGTGAAACGCCAGAAGACTCACTTCCATGATCTGCCCTGTGGCGCCTCCGTGATCCTTGGCAACAACGGCTTCATCTGGATCTACCCAACGCCCGAGCAGAAGGATGAAGAGGCAGGGGGCTTTGTCACCAATCTGGAGGTGAGGAAACAGTGCTTCAGCGGTGGTTGGGTTCGTTAGTTGTTCGTCAAAAGGCCTCTTTATCAAGCTGTATTTCAATAGCCTGGCACCAAGCAACAGGACCCTGGTATCCACAGTAAAGGGAACCCGTGTCCAGGGAAAGTGCTTACCTAAGGGCTCTCTCACATTTCATAGCATGGCCCACACCTGAATAAAGAGATTGTCACCGCAGCATCTCCCCTTCTGTTCACAATCACGGAATGTCCCGGGGGACACGACAGCAGTTGCTTTTATGTGGAACACAATAAGGAAATATTTATATCCGTAGCTGTCTGCTAGTGTGAATTAGCAGTTGGAAACAAGGAAGGGAACCACCACCATGGGAGCAGGCAGGGAACCACCACACATGGCTCAGTCAGCATCTCCGTGATTTGTTCATATACCTAACGCACGGTGAACTGCTAGCCGAATTCCTCGCTCTTTAATATTGACCAGCAAACCGCATGCATCCTCGCTGAAACACTGGACTGTTCCATTAGTACTGCCTGTGTGGAGTGAGTTGGCTTGTGTGGGGAGATGGCCAGGGACTCTTCCTTGCACAGACAGCTGCGTAGCTTCATGGTCATAGTCTGTGCTGCCCTGTGGGACGCCCGGGTTTAGTGCTCGGTCCTGATCTCTCTCGTCCCTCTGGTGTGTGCTGCAGGCATGGCGCACTCAGCCAATGTAAGGAACAGCGTCAGTGGGCTACAAAAAGCTGCAGTTCCACTTTTGGATGGCAGAACATTGCCCGAGACGTGGAATTTTAGGTGGGGAAGTGGAGGGAGGTACAGATGGGGAATTGGGGGAATCTTCAGACAAAGAGTTGTCTGTCTGAACATCCAGGCTTCTTTTATAGTGGAGCATATCATGGGCAGTGAGTAGCTGTTAGACCACATTCCTTACCTGGCAGTGTGGAAAGAACCCAAGACTCCTGGCTCCCAGTCCTTGCTCTAATCACTAGTTCCCTTGTCTCCTTAGACATTTGAATTCACTCTCAG
The DNA here is from genome assembly GCF_027887155.1 of Malaclemys terrapin pileata. NCBI lineage: Eukaryota > Metazoa > Chordata > Testudines > Emydidae > Malaclemys > Malaclemys terrapin. The sequence continues at coordinate 11,442,211 of NC_071521.1, read as the reverse complement.
GGAGAGAAGTTGTATTACGTAGATGATGCAAGTAACTGGATGTGGTTTTAGGTTTGGAGTGACACTTGCATTGTCCTAGACCTCCAGTACTTCCTTGCAAATTCATCCCTTTCTCACATTCTGTGTCTTTTCCTTTTAATCCTTGCTTCCCTGTCAGCCAGTCTCCTTACATGACCGGGAGGTAATCTCACGACTCCGGAACTGCATCCTGGCTCTGGTTGCTCAGAAGCTGATGCTCTACGACACCAGCATTGTGTACTGCTACGAGGCCTCCCTTCCCCATCAGGTATTGAGTCCAGTTGCTGCTTTCTTCACTCCCTGATGCACAGGCCACACTACTTTACCCCAAAGCCAGTAGGACCGTGCATGCTTTCATTTCCTGGGATCCACCCAGAAGATCCTTGTCGTAAGCGGCAATATGATGTCCTCTGTCATAGCATGAAGCAGATGGCTGTGGAAAGGTTGGGATGGGGATGGGTTGAAAATCCCGACATCAGGTAATGTTCAACTTGGGCTCTATAGAAACAACTATCTCCTTCACTAGGAATGACAAGTTTTCTTCCCTGGGTGAAAGAACAGCCCCTTCCTCTCTGATCCCGGTCAAACCAGGGTTCGGAATTGCACCAGGGTAGGGTGAGGTGAGGAGGAGGTGTCTCACGTACAATGGAAGGTCAGAGTTTTGTCTTCTCTTTCCCATATGCACATCCCCTGCCAATGCTGGAAGGTTCCTGGTGCTAGACTTTCTGTAGCTGGATATGGTGCAGTCAACACCCGTTTGCCCCATGATTTGTTAATGATTTTAATGCCATATGCTATCACTGAGATCCCATCAACAAGCCTTCGTTGTTCTCCTGTGCTCACCAAACAGACAGAGACTTAAAAGGTCTCCTGCTTTCATGTCCGGTGTCAGCCTCCCAGGCACGATGGGACATGCAGTCAAGCTCCACCTTCAATATAATGGTCCTTCTTAAGTACCGAAGCATATGATTTCGGAAGGGTTGTGGTGTCTCTGTGCCCTCAACTCCTCAGTAGGTATAGAATCATAGGACTGGAAGGGACCTTGAGAGGTCTTCTACTCTAGTCCCCTGCACTCGTGGCAGAACTAAATATTATCTAGATCATCCCTGAGAGACTAGGCAAGACTCACTTAGTTCCCTTCTCATGGGTAAGTTTGCTGTCAGGACTTGGGGCATCTGTCGGGATTGTTGCCAGTAGAGAGAGTCTGCTTGGGCCACAGCCCCCGGTGTTTCCATATGCTGCATTAACACCTGCCTGCAGTTCATTGCCCTGTGCACCTGGCAGGGCCTCGTCCACTTCATGTGTGGGGGTCACAACTGCAAACGTTGCTCTTCTCCTTTTCACTGCAGATCAAGGACTTTCTCAAACCAGAGGTGATGCAGGAGATTGTGCTGGAGACCCGGCAGAGGTTGTTGGAACTGGAGGGTTGAGGGAAGGAGACATGGCAGCTTGGAGTCCCACCAAAGCAGCATTGACTCCCCAACTTCCTGCATCGCCCCAACCCCCTAAATGTCTTTCCAGAGCTCAGAAAATACCTGACTCTCCCTGTCTCACTTCCGGGATTCCTTCTGGTTTGTAGGGCAGTGTAAACCCCTCGACCTGCAGACTGGACGTATGGTCTTTGTGAAGAGCAACTGCCACTGGGACGTAGCTCGCTAGACTAGTTGCCATGGTGGGCAATGTGCTTCTAAAGTGCCCTTAACGTGGTCCATGTTGTTAGAGGACAGAGGAAACAACATATTTTTGTTTTGCCTTATGGTTTCTCCTCCCTCACCCCCCACAAGATCGGGTTAGCAGTCCTAGCAGTGGTTGACCTTGACAGTGAGAGGAGCTCTGCCAATGTGTCCTTTATTCAAGATGCACATTTTACCCCTCAAGACCCACATTGCGGCTACCCATCTCCAAAGGCCAGGACTCGTTGCCAAGCCTGTGAATGGTTATGTCAGCGTGCTGTGCGGATCTCTCTGCCCCCTTCCAAACACACACTGGATTTGGATGTTCAGTTCTTGCATTTTCTGTGCTTACACTATAGCTCATAGAATGGTACAAAAACCCGCTGGTGCTGGGTGGCCATCTCACTGCATATTGAGTGCCCATAGGTAGTAGTCAGGCAAGGTGCCTTGATCCTCCAGAGCAAAAGGCGTCTTCCCATCCCATGCGCGGAAGTGATGATCCCAAGCGTTTTATTTCGTAGGTCTGATACTGTGAGCTCCTCTGGTCTTGAAGGATTTTGCTGTTGTTTCCTACTAGAGGTTTTTTTTTTTTTTTTTTTTTTTAAATCTTCAATAAAGAATGGTTTTTGAGAGAGAATCTGAGAGTCGTTTGTTTGGATGAGCTTGTGTCCCACCATGATGAACTGGGTCTCACTAAGGAACCACTCTTAGGTCAAGGCCTTCCTGTACAAGGACATCAGTGGCCGCACTACGTCCTGCTGGGTCCCATCTCTTCATTCTGCCTGTGCAGAAGTGGCTGAAGCATCCCTTGCTAAGGTGTTGCTGGCTGCCTTTCCCTCCACTCTCCATCAAGACTTTGCCCACCTCCCTCCACGGGGCATCTTGCCCCGCATGGTACTCCTGTGTGTTGTTCGTGTGCTCAGCGTGGCCTTGCTTGCAGTGGCTCCTACACAGTAGTTGCCTCCCTGAGATCCCTGGAGGAATTAGGTCAAGACCATCCGTGCCATCCTAAGGGAGGTGGGAGGACACCTCACCCCTTAAAATGTGGGTCCTCCCTGGGATCCTCAGGAGGGTGTGAGGCTAGTGGGTAGAGCAGGGTACGTTGAGTCAAGACTCGCGTTCTGGTTCCTGTTTGGCCACTGTCTGCCATTTCTCTGTGCCTCAGTTTTCTCTGTCTGTAAAGTGGGGATGATGCCAGTTTCATAAGGGGGGTCAGAGACTGAATTAATTGGCTTGTAAAGTGCTTGGATATTCTGGCTGCGATGGGCCCATTGCAAAGTGAAAAGCCATTGATAGAACCAAGAAACTTGTCCTGTTTGTCGTTTAATCTAATACTGATATTGAAAATCCTCAGCTGAGTCCTTTCCTGCAGGAGCCTTTGCTCCAAGACTTTCCATGGGAACCAGAAATATGCCTCAATTTGCCTTCCATCTCCTTCACGTTGCCCCCTGCAGTTGCCTTTGACTGAGCACTAGGTGGCAGTTTCCACTCAAGTTTGCAGAATTTCAGCCTGCTGCACTAAGCTTTCTATTGCATCTTCCAGCTCACAGCTGTTAAAGGAGTATGTTGCCTGTTCCATGTAACGCACGCCATGCAGCAAGGCCCAGGAACCTTGAGCGACCAGAGCTACTATCTGCAGCTGAGGTTTGAGAACATTTCCTACTACACGCTGCGGCAAACACATCGTCAAGCTGGGGAAAAAAGTCTGGAGAGATTACCTCCTTAAAAGCTGCAGCCTGTGAATGATGCAGGCACCTCTGCCATTCCAAGTATTCATGGAGAAAAACAACCCAAGAAGACTTAACCACAGGGGTGTCCTTACACCGTTACCCTGCGCATGTTAGAATTGGTTAGCAGCATTTCTGTTCCTTGTATGATAGCAGATTATATTTTTTTACCCAAGTCACTGAGTCAAGATTTTGTTTGTTGCTGGAGGGAGGGAGTTGGGGGATTTTTTGCCCAGCTTTAGTACGTAGCTTTCAAATGCTTTTGGGTGTGGAGCAATATAAGTAGCAAGACAGTATTCAGCAATGGTTCCTGCTTTCCAAGGGGATTGACTCAAGTAAAAGGAGGCCATGTGAATTACCCACATTCTACCCTGTATCCTTATCTAGTCTCTCTGCTTTTAAACCACATTCAGCACCTTAACCTGGTTTAAAAGTGGGCTTAGGGATGAAATTACTGCTCTTCCCTGCCTCCCAGGAGGGTTGGGTCAGCTGACATCCAGACATGGCTTGATTGGAAATTATGTGAATGTAAAATATTGCCATGTTTCTGGACCTCTGGCAACCTCACACTACACCCCGTAATGGTTCTTTGAGGGAGGGGGAGTGCAGATGGGTTTAAGCCTTTCTTGAAAGTGGTTTAGCTAATCTGGTTGAAGGATGTGAGAGAAACCAATTTCCAAATGAGATTAGTGCCAGTGGAGACTGACTTGCTTGGCTTGAATTTAGAGCTCAGGACTATCTTTCTACTGTAACCAGGGGACCTCCTCTTGTCACCAGCAGGCTCGGGTTCAGGAATGGAGGAAGCAAGGAGCATGTGATGCCTCTTCTTGAATGGCTCTCTAATCAAAATGGCCCATGTTCAGGCTCAATTTTCAGAGGAAGAACAAAGAAGGGCATCTATCTAACAGAAAATGTGCAATGTCTTTGCCTGCATGTTATAAGACCATGTTCCATGCTCCAGTTTGTCTTTCACCAGCCCCATCTTCCTCTCACATGCCTATGTGGGTCACACAGGTTGATATGCATGGATCTACAGCCAGAGATGGGTGAGAAGTTAGTTCAAAATCCAGCCTGTCTGTTTCAGATCTGAGCTTTTTGTTTCCTTTTGGTTTTAGCAGAGGAAGTTTCTAGCTCTTAGTGAGATTCCTTGGACATGTCAATCAGGTGAAGGTGTGTGAACATATCAATTACTATGAAGCCAAGTAACTAACCCAGTGGTCTTGTTGGTCAGGGGCCTCTGAACAGAAGCATGAGCACAGGTAAGGGGCTATTTCCTTTCATGTGTTCTAAGAAATATAATCGGATATTTTTCTAAATGGCCGCTAGAGGTCTCCAGTGGTCTATGCAAATCCTGCTAGTGCACCAACCCACAACTAAACCTTGAAGGCTATTTGCAAAGGGCATTTCTGGGGTTCACATAGTCTCTTTATTCAATTCCTGAACCGACATGTTCCCTTATCTGAGTAGGTCACTTTTGATTCCTGTCCTTCCCCATCACTTGCACTGAGAGGGAGATGAACCTAGGCTGGCATTTTCAAAAGAGTCTGAGGTTGTTAGGTGCCCAACTCCCATTAAAATGGGGTACCACCAACTCCCTTAGGCACAATTGAAAATCCCAGCCTTCGTGGGACGAGGATCCATCACTGTCTTCTCATGAAGTACCATGAGTCTGCCCTGTCGGCTACCCTGGGGGATGGGCAAAGAGTTTAAAACTCGGAGCGGATTGTTTCAGAGACTTGGCAATCTTTAAGCGCTGTCGCTGTGCTTGTCCCTCTCTGAAACAGAGATGGAGCAGTCCCTGCCCCAAGGAGTTGACAGTCTAAATGACTGAAATAGCCAACAACAGGATTGATATATTCTGCAAACAGCATTGAAAAATAGATTGGCTTAAGGGGATCAGCTGGATGGCTGCATTCAGAGAATGCTGCCAGGTTCCTGAACTTGTGCTTTTGGAAAAGAAACCTCAAGCTTGCAGCCCATCCTCTGGGAAGAGCAAATAAGCAGCAGTGAGATAAGAGAAATAATCCCATGCAGGACTTCATTGACATCTCTAAATCAAGGGAGGAAAGCTCATGTTGCCAGATGCCCAAGACAGAATTACAGGGAACAATGGGTAGAATGTGGTGGGATACAATGGAATTTGTTGGTACATGGTAGACAACATAGATGGGGTTAGTCATTTTACAGAGTCAGTTGTAACCTAATGGGAGAAGGTGACATTTATGGCTTGTCTACACAGGGAAGTTGTCCCAGAATGAAGTAGAAGGTGAATTTAAAACAGGATAGCTATTCTGCAGTAACTTCCTGTATGGATGTTCTTTTTCCTTGAAATATAAGAATGTCTTTTCCTGGTTTAGCTTAATCCACTTCCAAAATGGACTATGCTAAATCAGAAGAAGGCAATCTTTTTCCAGCATAACAGTGTTCACAGGGGGAGTTCTTCTGGAATAGTTTATTCTGCGATAGTTGTTCTGGTCAATTTCCCCATGTAGACAAGTCCTTTGAGGGAGTAGTGAGCCAGTGAGTACGATGGGTCAGATGAAAGATTCAACCTGGGGAGCAGTCTGAGTGAGAATTGCCAGGAGGAGTGGAGTTGCATGGGGTTGCCTGGAGGAGCAGACAGGAACAGCATTGAGTGAGTAGACATAGAGAACAGTGGGCACCATTGAAAACAAATGATCATTACTGCTTATGTAATTAAGTTTATTGTAATTAGGCCCACTCAGTGGGCCTGATCCTGTGCAGTGCCAAGTACTCTCTGAGAGCAATGTCAACAACCGCTTGGTGTACTGCGCCCCTGGCAGGATCAGGCCACAAGACTTGGAAATGCTGCAGAAATCTCAGTGGCCACATACCCTAATGTGGTAAATGTCTTCCATGGCACGCACCTGGGTAAGTATAATGTCAGAGAGGAAGGCTCAGAGTAGGTCTGTAAGGAGGTGTCTGGCAAGCAGGAGCCCACCGTTGTGCTGGGCACTGTGTGAGCACATAGCAAAAGTCCTTGCCCCACACATCTTACAATCTAATCCCCCCGCCAGCCAAAGGGGGAAAGGAAGGAAGTGGTATTGTCCCTATTCTACAGGTGGGGAAACAGAGGCACGGGATAGTTTGACATGCACTTGCTCAAGGTCCCATAGGAATGGTAAAGTGGTGGTGGTGAGGGGTCACTCCCACTAGAGACCCCCTCCCCAAACTGAGGGGGGACTGTCAGACAATTGGGGACAGTTCCTCCCTAACGCCTCTGGTCTCTCCCCCTCCCCCTTCTGTTACCTCCTCCCCTTCCCCACTTCTCTCACCCCTCCTCCCCTTCCTTCGCCCCGCCCCTTCCCTGCCCCGCCCCCGCCCGCTGCGTGCCCCGCCCCTCGCAGCCTCGCTCGGGCGCCAGCAGGTCCCCGTCATGGCCGCCGTGTGCCGCGGGCTCCTCTCCCCCTGACCGAGCCGGGAGCGGAACCCCCCTCCCCCCCGCCCGGTGCCGGTGAGAGCCCCGCGGCGGCGAGCCGGCCGGGAGGCGGCAGGAGGCAGAGGCGGCGGCTGGCCGGAGGCAGGGCGGGGATGTGACTGGCCGGGGGGAGCCGGGGAGCTGGGAACTCGCAGCCGCCCCAGGGGGGGGGCCCGGCCCCTTAGCCCGCCTCACCCATCAGTGCCCCCGCTCCCCCCCAGACGGCAGCCCTGCCCCCATCCCTCTGGGGTCCCCTCCCCCCAGACTGGGGCTTAAACCCTGCCCTGCCCTCCACCCCAAGGGGCTTCCTCCCTCCTCAGACTAGGCCTTGACCCCCCGCTTTGATTCCTCTCTGTCCCCCCCCCCCCGGGGTGTTTGATCTCCCCTCTCCCCCACCAGCGCTGAGCGTCCTCTTTCTTTCCTCCCCTCACCCCAGACTAGGGTTTGACACCCTCTCCCCGAGGTTTCTGCCCCTTGTCGTATTGGAGTTCCTCCCCACACCATTATTCTGGCCCCTGGGACCATTCAGGGCATGTGGGGATTAGGGTTCTTGGCCTCTCTAATTCCCTTGCCAAGATTTGGGATGATCAGAAGCCATAGCCTTGCTATAACTCACCAAGCAGGCCTTTCAAAGTGTTAAGCTCCCCAATTGGGATGAAGCCTGCCTGGTCACCTCAGCTTGACCTTTTCTGGCTACTGTGCAGAAACCTTCCTCCTGGAGAGCATCACTGGACTAACGGCGCTTTCCTGCCACCAGCATCGAATGGCCTGAGTAGAGTGGCATCTATGTCCTTCATGAAACAATAAGGAACAAGCCAGGGTTGGCTTCTCTGCCTTATAAGCAGCAAGCTGGTGCAGATGGGTAATTCGTTAACCATGTTATCGTGATGATTGTTATTGCTTCTGCTCCAAAATGATCCTGAAGTGCCCAATCACCTGCTTCACTTTACCCAGAGCGTCGGAGAGGTAGCAGTGGTAAGAGTGGCAGAAAACTTATTCTCGGAGAAGGCAGATCTGTTGGGCTTGGATGACTGCAAGTTTCACTGAAACATCCACCTCACTCAAAAGTCATTATGGATCCTCAAAGACTTTGAACTGTCTGCACCTTGTTTGGAAATCTAAAATGACTCTAACACACTTGACTCTCTCTGACTTTAGTAATACTTGAAGCCAAATCACTGGCTTTTTGGCCTTTCTTAACTAAGTGCTATGCAAAAGAAAAGGAAAAAAAGAAACCTTGACACTGATTGCAATGGGAATGACTATTTCCTGCCTGGGTGACCCTATATGTGGTTTTCTTATTGGTAAGATGAACTAGTTCCCATTTACTCAGTGGAAGACTCCTTACAGACAAGAACTTGAAACGTTGGTAACACTTGTTGTAGCTGCTAAGTAAATGGAACGTCTTATAACTCACAGCTTTGCATAAAGCCACCTGAAGAGTCTTGTTGCAGTTTTTAAAGTGTAGAAAGAATTTGTGCAGCTGACTGAACTCTCTGCTTAAAGTGATCAGTTTGCTGATTCAGTAAACGCAACAAACGCACACGTCTAAAATATTATTTTACTTCCAAATTCTCCGCCAACCTGGAAGATCAGGGATCTCCGTCTCCACACCCTTCTTGTCCCGGGAAAGATTGCCTCTCGTTACTTTATGGGGCAGCAGCCTGGAAAAGTTCTTGGGGACCAGAGGAGGCCAAGTCTGCCTGCCCTGCACTTTATCAAAGGAGCAGGGAAGAAAGAATCATCTAGGCATGGAGGCCCACATTGCAATGTCTTCGTGGAACATGGTAGGTGTTTTGATTGGTGCCCCGTTTGATTTGTAGTTAGCCTGCAAATTAGTGTTTTGTTAAATTGTATGAAATGGTTTTAAAAAGAAGGGTATTAGCTGTTGTGTCTTTCCTCTTCTGCTCCCTAAGGTTGCTGGTGACCCCTCTGTATGATCAGCTGGTAAGATGTTGCTGTTTCCCAGTTTTGTGAAACCCCAGTGGGCATTCTTATATAGCTAACTGCAGGGAAAGCAACTTCTTCATAATGTTATCCAGGGCAGACATTTTTAGAAACTTTTTTTTTTTATTTTAAATCCTTTGAATTTTGTTTGTGAACAATTTGGACCAATTGACTCTAGTGAGGATGCTATGCTTAATGTCATGACTAATCTTTTTTGCATCTATTTAAAGGGCAACTGAAATATCACGCTTCTGTTGAGACACTTGTATTTACTATAGTAGTAACACCCAAGACAAAGAGAACTGCTTTTTTTGTTTTTTACTTTGTGTATTTGACAACTTTTGTGGATGCTCAGTTTCATTGTGCTCCTAGGTAGCCGGTGAGGCCTGTATTATGATGCTCATGGAAGCAGAATTGTTAGCCTGTGTGAAGCACCTTGCAGGACTGGGAGCTTAGTGTCACCTTGTGTTTATGTGGGCCTTGCACCCAGTAACAGGGAACAGAGAAATGTGATTTTTAAAGCCTTCCCCCCCCCCCCCCCCCAAAAAAAAAAAAAAAAAAAAAGGGCAGTGGGTTTCAGGGCCTGTTTAAATGTATTTTTTAATTAGTTTTTTTAATTAGATTTCAAGCTATGGTTCCCTGTTTAAAAGACAGACACAGAAAGAAAAGTATGTTGCTGAAATGTTTTTTACTAAATCTCTATGCTGCACTTACTTTGAATTCAGAAGTTCTTCTGAGACAACATGCCACAAACTGCTTTCTTAGGCTTGAAAATATGATTCTGACCATGGCCATTTAGCATTTTGATTCCACTCAGAGTAACTTTATTCAGGCATGAAACAGACCAGTGTTTGTCATCTTTGGCCATTAGATAACTTTGAAAACTTTGCTTTCTCTGGGAACACAGTTAAATAGCAGGTGAAAAAGTTTATTAAAATAAATGTGCCTGAGACTTATTTTGTAAGGGGACTTAATTTGTGAAACTATTCTTCATCCTGAATTTCCCAGAGAGTCCAGGAAATTCAGTAGCATTCTTAGTATTATTTGCAGATGGATGCTGTAGAAGTTTTGAGTGTGTTAAAATAATCAATGATTAAAAATGATTTGTATTTCTCCCCTCTTCCCACACAATGTGTCCATGCAGTGATTGTTTGTAAAGTGAAGCTAATTCTTGGGAAGCTGGATGATAAGTCTATGACAGCTGTGGTATCAGTGGCATGTTCCCACTGCAGAAACACTCCAAACCAAGTATTTTATTAATTTTTAATCAAATATACACATCTGCCCCATCTCTGTTGCCTCTGTGCTTCTCTATACAGAGCTTCAAGCTTAGATGGGTTGGAGCGAGAAACAGAGCACTAAACTGCAAGTAACACAATATTCCAACCAAGTTTGGTGTTTTGATCTGGGAGACAAGGCAGAAATCCTGCTTTTTGATCATTTAACAGGAATAGACAGAAGGTAACTTTTTGTTAGGATGACATGAGGTCAGAAGAACCCAGCAGGTTTACAAGAAAAAAATATTGTCTATAATGGCAATACTCCATATGTCCACAAGAGACCTCAGTGTCTTGATTTAAAAAAAGAATACAACTTGAAAGGGAACCTCAAGACTATTACATCTGTTAAGGGGACTGCAAAAGTTCAGTCTCACTTATCCACATGAGGAAAAGCTTCTTCCCTTATAATCTCTCTGAGTATATGAAGTGGCTCTCAGTAGCACAGCTAATATTTAAGACTCTATTGCTGTTTCTAGTTATTCATCCCCGTTTTGGGCTTGGCATAAAAACATAGCTCGTGGCTGAAACCTTGCCTACAAAATCTTATCTTGGGAATGAATTATATGTAATTTAAAAAAAATAGTCTGGCTGTTTAGGTTGTGGAGAGGAAAAAATAGCTTCAGGTGCTCCCCGTCTCTCTAAAATTGCATATCAGTAGTTTTCTTGCCATGTAAAGAAAATAGTCCTTAATCTGTCTTTACAGCCTTTTTGGTATATGGACAGAGAATGATTCATATTTCATATCCTATTCATAAAGCTGCTGTGGCTCCTATCGTATAAAAACAAATTGGGATTCTTTTCAGGATTTTAAAATCTAATTGTTATGTAATTTCTCTTTAGTATTTTCATTATATGGTTTCCTGTAAGATCTAAATCAGTGTGTGCATGTTCTCTGCCATAGTGTGTGCACCAGCTTGTCCGCAGAAAGTCGGGTGTCTCGTTTTCTGTCAGATCTAATGCGTTTTTAAAGAAAAACTGAAGGCTGGGCTACCCAAGGAAGGTCTCACGGAAGGCACCTATGTCAGGAGATAGTTGAGAGAGGAGCAGCTGGAGTGGCTTGTCACCCTCAGCATTGTCCGTTTAAAAGAACATTATATTTGGCCTTGGCACAAAGGTGATCTACTGAACAATTTTTAATATTCTTTTTATAAATCTCTTAGCAAAGTCCATGTCAGTCTGTGTCTTTTAAAAATGATTCTGTCAGTCTTCAAGTTCCAAGGAAGGAAAGCTTATAAAAATAATTAATGGCAAAAATGCATTGATAGGTTTAACTCATAGAATGTCCCTAGGAGAGAGCAGAATCCCATTGAGTGGACATTATGTATGGGACATCTGTCACCCTTACGTCAAGTAGTGCCTTATTTAATAAGCTGTCCCATTGATTTCAGTGGAGCCACTTTCAGAGCTAAGTTCTATTTAATATAAGACTGACAGAATCACACCCATATGCAATGTTTAAAAAAAAATCTCAAATGCCTGAGTGTTCTGCACTGTTAGTTGGTTAGCAATGTGGTTAAAGTGTAAGTAATTTTGGATATCCACAATGTACATCAAAACAGCCTTCATGAGAGTAACTCCATTTTGTAGCTATTGTTAATTATATACTGCCAATAATGTCCTACATGCTCTCGATATGTAAAAAGACAAATCATCAGACCCTTGGACCCACTAATGTCCATCTGTTCTACTGGAGTGGTGCAAAGGGGCCTTAAATCTCCCCTAAGTGGGCAGTTGAAGCTTTTCCCACCATGGGGGAATCCTCAGCTGGTGTACAGCCATCAGAGCTTCTCACCTTTCCTTCTTCCCTCCCTGCCCCGATATCGGAGCTGTTCTGTGGGCTAGAGTTCATTGTGATCCTCACCAGCATAATGGCTTCTAGAGTGGGTAGTTCCAAGCCAGTTACAGCATCCCTTAGCGTACTTAAACTTGCACCATGGGCTACTTCAGTTCCTGGCCAGCCTAGGATTAGGGGAAGTGGAAAGGCCACCTGTACCTCTCCTCCTCATATGTTGAGCTTATGCTTCTTTCAACTGAGTATTGAGCCCAGGGTCACTCCCCTGAAGAGTGTACAATCCATGTCTGCTCTCTCTATTAAGAAAAGCTCATTCCTCTGAGGCATGCAGTATTTTGTACAAAATGGAACGACATATGGCTTTTTTAGCATTGTAAGACAGTTGTACATAATAAAACAACCATATTATATTAAGTACAAATGACAGTTAATGGAATGCTAAAGCACTCATGTAAAAAAAAATGCAAAATTGAAGTTCTCATAATAATCTTGCCCTTTTTGCACTCATGGAGCCTTCATTTACCCTTGGTCTACAGTTGCTCAGCTCCTTTTCAAACTAACTGAAGTGCGAGTGCATATCTGAGGGCAGAACTACACCCACAGAATATTAAAATATACATTTGGGTTAGTAATAAAAATCCATATGTATGATGGGTGGAACTTAACCTTATTATGAGACCTTTAACCTTTGTATTGTTTTACTTGAGTGTAATGTAAGATTATTAATTTTAATTAGTATATATTTTTGGATTTAATTCCCTTGTTTTTTCCCCGAAGGCTAACGCTACACACTTTTTATTAATAAATGCTAGGATACAAAGAGATACTTCATTTTTGTTAGTATCTTTACACCTTGCCCAGAAACTTACATTGAACAAGTGCTTATGGGACTTCCATGTTTTCCTGTTCATGCAAGTAGAAGACTTCCATGCACTTAGGTAGCTTAAAGTCTACTTAACAGCAGTTTGAAATCTACTAGACTTGTGAGATAGTAGTTAATTTCCAATTGCTATTGGGAAAGTCCTGCAGTGCAGTGACCATGCATGGTTGTGCTTCATGAGCCTTCTTTGCTGCAAGGCTCATTTAGAAGTAATTGAAACTAAGGGTGGGGGGTGGGGAGAGGCAATGGTGGGGAACTCCCAAAGGAGCCCTGAATCTGAGACTTTCTCTTCTGTCCTTCACCTCATTTTAAGTATATAAAGAGCTCCCTGGTAGACAAGAATTAAACCTGGGCTCATGATTTTTTCATTACCTTTCATGTTACAAATCTGTGATTTATTTTCTACCTCTGACGTATCCTGTAGTTAATGCAAACATGTTATAAAACTGAGCCTGCCTGTTTAACCCCCCCGGTTTGTGTTGAGGGAGAGGGTTTTATCTGAAAGGGAGGTAGGAGGGAAGAAACATTTTTAGTCAGTATTGCTTTATTGTGCTAAAAGGGCTTTTCACCTCATTTCATCTATGAGCTTTCTTTCAAATATCTGTTGACTATACTTGGGAAACTGAATATGAAATGAGCTCATACAAGAATTAAGTGTTTCACGTCCTCTGGTAGTAGTAAAATATGCTGTCCTCTTTTCCAAGACTGGACAATGAAAACGTGGGAAGGTAATCTACAAGAGTTCTTTCTAAATAAAGAGGTGAGCTGGTGGAACCTGTAGTTTTTTTTTATTTGCTGAGATTGTGGAAAAGACAGGTGGGAAAGCAGAGTGTTATAGAATCTTTGCTGCTGGGTCTGGGCTCTTGTTACAAGAGAGCACAGAGAGTGTTCCTTGGTATTTTAATCAGGAAACCAACCACCCTACTAGCTGGACCTATAGCACACGTTCACAGAAGGCATCCAGGGAGAGATCTGTCATGGAAAACTGCCATAAAAATTCATAAAAACTCTTTCAAAAGGATGATATCAATTTAAACAAAATTCTTGTTACTGATAACATTGCTTGTATTTTTAATAGTCGTTCAGCTTTAGTAATCTGACTTCTTTTATACCACTTAGGCTGTTTACATTTTATATTTCACTCAGTGGTGGGCCATGAAAATGAGCTAGTTCCTCCTTCAGTGTTTGGTGGGTTGACTCAGCATATCACTAGCTGCTGTGCTACATTTAGAGTCTGCATTGGTTATGTTCTGATTTTACAGGAGATATATTGACCTCTTGTTTTGCCATGTAGAAAAAAAGGCGTGATTTTGAGGTGTACAATTATTATCATAAAACTCATTAAAGTTAATATTGAGGCTATTGTAGAGAGAGAATGAACTTTCAGAGGCCAGGTGGTTCAGATCAGGCAGTGATCAAACAATTATATAAGCCCTTGGCGGTACATTCTAGGCAGTACATCCTTCATCCTAATAATTCATTGGGCTGTAATGGAATGACTAATCCTTTTCCTGAGCAAAAGCTATTCTGTTTTGCAGACTAACTAATCTCCAAGAAGTTGCTATGTTTAAGCAGTTTGTCTCTATCATGATGAATAGGTAGTAGTTGCCAGCATGCTAGACTTTCATTAATAGATTGTGCTGATTCTGCATTCTTTTTATGTACCTTTTGTCATAAAAATCTTGTGGGAGAAGATCAGTATGGGATGGCAGGAGAAGGCTGCAGATCATTAGAATGGGAATTAATGTATGTAAGAGATCATTTTACCCACTGCATTTCAGAATATGCCAAAACAAACTTTTAGTATTTTAAATGGCAAAGTTAAAGCTTAAGCTTTTACATTAGGGAGGCAGCATGATCCAGTGGATAGAGCATAGCACAGGTCTGGTGGCTTCCTGTCCAATGTTCCTGACTCTGCAACTGACATGCTTTGTACTTTGGCAAATCACTTTCACCTGTTTCCCTTGCACCTTCTGTCTGTTTTGTCTATTTAAACAGTCAGCTTGTTGGGGCAAAGATTCTCTCTCTCTCTCTCTCTAAGCTGCACAGAGCTTTTTGCCAGACGCTGGGAATGGGCGACATCGGATGGATCACTTGATGATTACCTGTTCTGTTCATTCCCTGTGAGGCACCTGGCATTGGCCACTGTTGGAAGACAGGATACTGGACTAGATGGACCTTTGGTCAGACCCAGTATGGCTGTTCTTACAGTGCCTAGAAAAATGGGTCCTCAATCTCAGTTGGGCCTTTAGGCACTATTGTAATACAAATAAGAATAGATTGCAGCTGCTGCAATCACTACCACTACTATTGTATAATCATGTTAAACTTATCACTTGTGAATGTAAACATAACTCCTTTTTAGTTGACTTCAGATAATCTAAATGTGTATCTGGAACAATAACACTTCAATTTTCAATAGCAGACCTGTGCTAACTGAATATTCAATGAGTGGTAAATTGATAAATCTGAAGCCTTGAATTACAGTATTGTTGACTCATAATTTTTAAATCTCACTACTGTTTGTAGAATGTTGCTGCAGTCATGTGGATATACTCCAAACGTGTAGCATTATAGGATTTAAAGTATTTAGTGTGATGCCAATGACATTAGCCTGTGTTCACAATGTTTCTTCTACACAGTGTTGTGATTGGTTTGTTAACTTTTGCTTCTGTCTGTATGAATGTAGTAAAAGGCCAAATATACTCTTGAAAATAGGAATTTTTTTAGAATTACTTACTGTTTCATATATCTTGCGCTTTCCATATTTTCTGGCCTGCATTTTATGTACTATACCTATTGGTATCATTATAAAGAGAGCCACTGTCTTCACCTAGTAGTGTTTTGTGATGCGGATTTACTGTTGCTGCGCAAGTCTTCTTCATGTGCATGCCAGATGTATTAAAAGATCTGTTGTGAATCACTGAGGAGTATTGCTGTAGAAATATAAAACCAATTTAAGCAGAAGTTACAAAGGGTTTTGTTGGATATTCTATCAAATCTTGTTTCTGTACTGATGGAACTCAAATTAAACTTGAACTGTAGGAGTCAGTCTGCTTATCAGTGCTTGCAGTTCGAGTTTAAAGGAAGGTGAAGGACTAAATATTGGACAGAAATATTAATCAGTGTCCAGAGAATTTTAGTGAACAAAGCTGCATAAAACCAAATTATGATCGCTCTTTCCTACTCTAGTTCAATTATTCTTCTTTAGCTACTGTATTTGGCCCCGGTTCTGTTCTTAAATGCTCAGTGTGAGTTTTGTTGAAGTTGATAGGAGCTGCAGATACTGGAGGGCACCATTTGGTATAAATTGTCTAACATTGCTTAAGTTTCTCTTTTTTTTTTTTTACACTCTAGGAAGATTCCCTTATCCACATACTTAGTTTATCTGTCTAGAATGACATTCCCTGCTGTAATGACAGGTTTCAGAGTAGCAGCCGTGTTAGTCTGTATCCGCAAAAAGAACAGGAGTACTTGTGACACCTTAGAGACTAACAAATTTATTTGAGCATAAGCTTTCATGGGCTACAGCCCACTTCTTCGCATCTGCATCCGAAGAAGTGGGCTGTAGCCCACGAAAGCTTATGCTCAAATAAATTTGTTAGTCTCTAAGGTGCCACAAGTACTTCTGTTCTTATTCCCTGCTGTGTGTTTACTAGGAGTTCTAAATGCAAGTTTCCTTGAGATTTAGCCTTCGGTGCTGCCTAAAGTCTACAAAGTCAGGTCTGCCCATACCTTGCTTTGCTGTTCCCTTTCTAGGATGTCTGTCTTTATAGTTTCTTATTGTGTGTGTGGAAAGCATGATTCTGGTCTCTTACAGCAATTTAATTCCACTGTTTTAGTGGGGTTACTGCTAATTTACACAGAAGTAGGGGAGATCAGGATTCACCCAGGAATCTAAAGGCTAGCTGATCAGTATTGTAACATATCTCTGCTCTGTCATTTTTACTGAGTGTTGGATTTTCTTTGTAGGTTAATTACAAAGGCTTCTTTTAATTACTTGTATTAAAGAACCAGTGTTGCTGCATATGACTGTTTTGAGCAGTCATTTATCCATAAATGCAGGTGTGCTGATGCACTGCAGTGCATGTATATTCTGGTCTAACTTTTCTTCCTACCTTATCTCTGCCATGTCAACTAAAGCATTCTCCATATTTATGTTCAGGGACTTGAGTATGTCCAGTCTGCCTCTGAGTAAATTCCTCCTGTAAAATGCTTTCTCAGGCATCAGTAAAGCAAATCTTGTTAGCTCTGTTCTCTTAAAGCTCATCAAATAGTTTCTGTACTGAGCATTATTGTATTCTGGTTTGTGTTGCATATTTACATAAGGGACAAAATAATGTGAGCATTACATATGATTCAGGCAGTGCTGAATTTCATGTGACCACTTCCCTTTAATAGTACATGCTAAAAATTTTTTGGGGGGGATACTGAAGTTTGATAAAATGCAGGAATTCCCCCTTCCCTGCCGTATATTTCCTGTGTGTGTCAGATTTTTATCACAATTGGGAGTGTGAAGGGAACTGCTGTGCATGCTCCCTGTATTTCCTGTCATATAAACACTATCCAGGAAGAAGCTTTATTTACTGTACCCATCCACCATCTAAAGTGCTGAAGTCAAAAACCATCTATTAACTTAGCACTGTCAACTGTTGCAGTACAGTGTAACCACTAGTCTGATCAGCTCCTGATTTGCAAAGAAAGATAGAAACTGGCACAGCTGTTGTAGAAATTGCTAAAACTTTTAATCACTGGTAATTCCTTGTCTATATCGAGAACAAATACTGCTATTTTTCAAGCATTTGGGAGTGTCAGTGGTAGATGGCTGAAGATATAAAACTAACTTGGAAGTCATTCAGATTTCCTGAAAATATTTCTCTTTGTTTGTTGAAACGTCATGTTTTCAAAAGGCCATCTCTACTGACTGCTAGATATGTTTAATGACCCACTAAGATGCTATGTGTTATGTTCTTGATCTCATCAGTTTCTCTCTTATAACTGCAGCAATTGTCAGTGAGGATATGCTGTAGAAAACTCAACTACAGGTGTTACTTTTTTATTTAATCTATTGTGACATTTTTGAAATGAACCTTGAGAAATTTTAAAACCTAGCCACTAGATGTCTTCTCTGGATCTTGAATAGTATTGTAGTTGGAACACTTTCTGTTCTGATAAAATGGTCTGTAGCCCTTTAATGAGAGGTATATGCCAAAGGTGGTATCAAAAACTAATGGTAAGATCTGGGGGCAGAAGTGACAACCCTAAGTGAGAAGATGGTGAGCAATCAGGTCTTTTAAATTAAACACTATTATTAAAAAGTTGCTAAAATAATATTGTAGCACTATTGATCTTAAAGTCTTATACAAGAATTACTTTTAAAGCCCATAATCCTGACTGGTTTGAGGCCTTCTTTCTGATGATGCATCTCTCTTTGACATCCCTTGCACTAAGGGATTGAACTGTTGCATTTTAGGTTGTAAGGTGATGGTGCTTTTTCACATATCATAAGGATTTTGGGGGGGGAGCATGGGAGCACAGCATTCATTTTGGTCTACACTTCCTTGCTTTAAACAGTAGAAACACAATTTTGAAAATATTTTTTCAGCACTGTCTTCAGTTTGTTATTGCTACCTCCTGCCTAGCGTCTCGTCTCCCCATCCTATTCAATTGAGCCACATTATTTGACTTTTAAAATATTGTGCCTGTTTCAGTATTGTTTCATGTTGTTTGTATTGTATTTTAGATTGTTTTTAACTCCTTTGAGGAAGTTAAAAACAACTCTTTTGAGGAAAGCAGCTTTGTAAATATTTTTGTAATAATATGTATGTTTAGAAACTTCAACAATTCCGAAGACTTAAACTTTTGTCTGTAAGTGGGATTCATGGGGGTTATCTGGGGAGCACAATTCAACCCATTGTATTAATATTGTCTTAAAGTCAGAAGTCTGATCATAGGTAGGTAAAGGGACAGTGAAGATATTGTGGGGTTTTACTCTTATTAGTGTTGTTTTATGGACTTAAAAAATTAAACTCTGTAGCCTGGTAATATCCCCATCTTAGTGAAGTTTTTTTTTTTGGAGAGATAATAGTTATGAAAAAGATGAATGCATCTAGCAATGTAGTTTGGGCTACAAATATGCATTCTCGAATGTGTTTGTGTGTTGTTTTTCTAACTGTAAGCCTTCTGCATATCCTCTGTAAGGCTGTCCAGGTATAAAGTTGTTTTAAAACTGTACATTCCAGGTTAGTGAGAGTGATTGCAATGGCTGTTAGAGAAAGCAATGTGTATTTTATCTGGGTATGTTTAATGTTTGCAAACAGCTTTGGAATGCTCCAGTGAAAAGTACTAAATTAAATGTGAAACTATTATTTCTGTTAAGATATAGATAATTTGACAGAGGCCAGTGAGTAAACTCAAGGTTCTCTCCATTCTAACCTTTATGTAATGATGACTCTTGGTGGATCCTACTAAATGCAATTTCTGTGTACCTTTTATGGTATTACCAACTGTACAGTTATTTGTAGGGAGTGAGAAAAGCTCTTTGGGCAAGGATCATCTCTGTTATGTGTTTGAACAATATGTAGCACAAGGGGGATGGAGCCTCTAGGTACTAGCATAATTCAAATAATAATTACCCCTACAATACGAAAGGCATGATCATATATGTCACTTTAGATGTTCCTTACACCTGTATATGCCACATCTGTGAGGAAAAATGTATATTGGTAGAGCCATAGTGCTCCATTTTTGACTCAGACCTCTTTCCAGGTCCTCGCATCCAGGCTATATCAATACCTTGCCAATTCTTTCTATGTAACGTGTCTAAGAGATGGCTTGCATCTTGTTTACTGCGGCATCCTTCTCTCTAGCCTTGACAAATGCAATCTTGCTCCCCTCATATTCTTTCAGAATGCTATTGCAATGATGATTTTCCTAACCCGTCGCTTTGATCCTGTTACGCCTCTCTTTAAATCCCTCCACTGGCTCTCCTTTCTCTGTCACATCAAACATAAGCTGTTAGTATTAATTTTCGAGGCCTTTCACGGTGAATTCCCACCCTACCTATCATCTCTCATTCGCTATACAGTTGATTCTCCCCTCTGATCCAGGGGTGCCAACCTCCACTCTCCATTTGTTTCTGTCAAATACCTTCATGCTTTTTTCCCATGCTGTCCAACATGCTTGGGCGTGCTCCATACATATTTGCAAAGCTACCTCATTGTCTATCTTCAGATTCCAGAGACCAATGGGTATAATGCTGACCAGTATTGTCTCATTGTTTACTTATACTTCCCCATCTGTCTCTGAGACAAGGTGGATGAGGTAATATCTTTTATTGGACCAGCTTCTGTTGGTAAAAGAGACAAACTGTTGAGCTACAGCTGTTGTCTTATAGTTAGACTGTCCCTGCCCTAAGGGGCTAACAATCTTTCTCGTGTCTGTTTGTACAGCACCTAGCACAATCTGGTCCACAAGTAGGACTCCTAGATGGTGCGGTAATACTGCTACTGCCGATAATAATGAAAACTACTCTGGAATTTGTTGACCAGCATAGTTAAGTCCTTAGAGAAAAAGACTATCTCATTTTGCCCTGCTTTGTCTCTGGATCAGAGCTGAAGCAGCAAGGTATTCTTTGAGGATTGGGATGATGTAGTAGTTCCTTTGTTGTTTTCCTTGTGGCTTTCTGCATTAGAATTCACAAATTTAATCTGTGGATTCTGTCTGAACCTGCAGCAGAAATAGGTCTGGAAGAGACCACAGAGTGCTAAAGCCTATTGGACTGGTTAGCAAAATATACAGTGTTAATAACATTTTTTTATTTAAGTAGGTAATCTTCTGAGCCATGCAGAGGGCAGATTAGAATAATAATGGTTGGATTTTTGGAGGCAACTGCTAGCTTTAAACACTTTAATCATTTTGGTTGCTGTAATTAGCAATTGCTTCTGCAAAGCACAGGCATCATGCATTTCAGCTGAATAACTGCTGTGGTGGTGATAAGCAGACATCACTTGATGGTACTTGGGAACTTCAAAGAGGAGGATAATGGCTTTGCCTAGCTCTGGGTAAGAACACAGAACTTGAACATTAAATATAAGTGAACTCAACACTGTTTAATATCAGGTAAGGACTCAAAGAAGCTAAAGATGCTATATTCAGTTTAATGTAGTAAATAATGTAAGTAAAGTGAGAACCATTAACAGTGTTTAGTTCTGTTTTCTTCCCAGTAGATCAGTGTTAAAACATTTTGGTCCAGTTCACATTATTTAGCCTTACCTAATAACAAAGGCGTTAAGAATGCACAGGTCAAGGTAAAGCCTGCTGTTGCTCTCTGGCTCAGACAGCCCTGTAATGTGCAGCATTTCCAAATTAGGAAGTGGTGGGCCTTAGCAGGACCTTTGAACCTGATGATCTGAAGGCCCTGGAATGATGCACATATCATGGATGCTAGTTGGGTTTGAATCATCCTGTAGTAAGGATGCCTCATCATCCTAACCTTAGTGAGTCATGGAAGAGATGATGGAACATGGTCTGTCTATTGATAAAGCACAGATTTTGTGGCTGAAATGTTGAAATTATGAGTGAACTGCAGTTGTAATAACTGTATCGTGGATTATTTGGAGTGCATGGGATTGATTGACATATTATAACCATTCTACTATTAAGCGGCTTTAGATGGTTCCCTGGGATGTCACCGTTTTTAAACTCGGGCAGTAAAAGACAACATTTGTATGGCTATGGTGCTTTCATCCACTAAAGTTGTTTCTAAACGTTGATGCAGGTTGTGAAATGCTCCCCCTAGGCAAATGGAGCCCTTTGGGGAGAGCGACTAAGGACTATAGCAAATCAGACAGGCATTTTAGGTTTCAATTATTAACACAGTACATTTTTATGACTCTGAAATTGAAATTGCTAGCAGCTGAATTTTAAAAATGTACTACTTTGAAAAATTTTTGAGGCAAAATTGACCTGTTTAAAGTAAAGGAGCACCTGGCCACCTTGGAGACATTTTGCTGCAATCTTACAGTGTGATTGTGTGGTTTGAGTTCACCTTCCATTTACTTTGGTTTGTATGATGGCTCCATCCTGCACCCCAGCAACAATCCGAGTATACCAAGGTTATGCTTACATAACAAGTGGTGCTGCAAAACTATTGCAGCTTCCTTCTCAGCAGTGTGCTGTCAGAGCTATATCAAGCAAATAACTTTAGGTGAATTGAATTCCTTGATGCTTAAATCAAGAAGAACAAACAATAGGATTTATTAACTTTTTACAGAATGATGTTGAATGGGTAGTTACAAAAATGTGCCTCTTTGGACAAAAAAAATTGGAGGAGCGGATTCCATGTTTATTTAAAAACCCTTCCAACCCACCCATATGAATCTGATGCTTTATAAGTGAAGTACTGTTAGGCATGGGGAGAAGGCTCTGAGCAAGCATTTTCTACCCAACTCTCCGAGTGCACCTAATTCCTGACATGTTGTTCCCCTGTTATTCTAGTCTTGGGTTCACGATCTTGCAATGAGATCACATGAGTGCAGATTTCTGCCTGAGTACCTGTCCCATTAAAGTCATTGAGTCTCTGCTTGGGTGTGGGTTCTGCATGCATGTATTTCATTGCAGAACTAGGACGTTGGACCTCTCTTGAATGGAGACTGTCACTAGGGTGAAGCCAAATGCAACCCCTGATTCGAGAGACTAATGCATTTGATCCAGTTCACATCAAAGCTTCTCTATTGAGAGAATTATTATTTTAAATCATAGTCCTGTCTGAGCTATTTAAATAAGTTTAGTTTAGGAGCTTGACCCCTGATAGTACTTTACATAGAGCTGTAATGTTCAGGACTTTTCTGCAGAGCTGGTCTCCTGTTTCCTGCTGTGTGGGTGGTTATGAGCCATCCTGGATGATGGAGCTCCCTGTTATTTTGTTACGTTGTGTTCCACAAAAACGATGACAAGGTCCTTGATTCCTCCTTTCCCCTATTCCACCTACACTTTCCCTCCCACATCTGAGTCTTGCACACACTAGAAATGGAAATTCCTGCTTTGCGGAAAAAAATCACTTCCACATTCAACTGTTCCTTTCTTCACCTCAAGTTCTGCTTTTGAAATTGTTACTGCTCTTTTCAGCCTCTATCCTCTCCCCATTCTTTAAAAAAAAAAAAATGTCCTTGAATAGGTAAAATGTGCATATTGATGTTGAGAAGTTACAGTATTTTTGTAATGCAAGGAACTCAGCAGTGCTCAGTTGTTTCTGAAGTGATTAAGATTCCATGTCCCTGCTTGTGGTGGTAAGAAACACCAATACACACCCCAGAATGTTAATAAATGGCCCTGCCACAGGGATAAATATTGATTTTTAAAAGTAGAAAAAATCCTTTTCTTTCTAATCTCTCCTCAAAACGACTACTTCTACAAACTCTGCAATTCTGACCCTCCGATATATAAAGGGTGAAAAACAGTATGGCGGGTTGTACTTCCCCCGTACAGTATTCCATGTTGAATTCTCTGTTCCTCCCAGTGCACTTTGTGTTGTGTATTTAGATTGGAAGCTTTGTGGGATGTGTCGCATGTCTTTTATGAAGCTGAGCGTGTCAACACATAATAAATAGTAACATGGAAGGAAGTCATGGGCAGGTCTGTTGCTTTGATTTTCACAAAGAGAGCGCCAGCTTTGCCAGCCTGTAATGCTCTCACTAGGTGCCCCCCAATCTCCAACTATCCTTTTGCATAATGCATCCCATAATGCTTCACACTTGTCTTGCAGTTCCCTACCTCACATTATCTTTGTGCTAAAACTTTCTCTAGTCTCCATTTTCTCAAACTGCTGCTCCTGGAGCTACTTCTTCCCATCCTCCAATTTGGCTGCTCTTTCTAGGTTGACCAGTTACTTTCCTATTTTGTTCCTCCAGGTTAGTAAAATAGGAGTGGTGAAGGAACTGAAACCCCGTCTAGAAAAAAAAAAAATCTTAATTTTTTACTGTCTGCTGAAGATGATACTGATCTGCACTTACAGGTGACCTGCAAAGCATTTAAAAGGCAAATTGGGTGTGTGCTCTTTTTGTGCTGTTTTTAAGTTGCAAGAAGGCAGGCCTGAAAGGTGTGTTTTGTTATGTTCCCTTCCCTCTGCCCTCCCTGCTTATATTTTACGTTAAAAGTATCAGAAATGTGAACTCTGGTCTTCCCTGTTTTTTTTTTTTTTTTTTCTGGAGGCCTGTATGTCCCAAGGATGTATATTGTTAGATCTGACATCTTCATTAAAGGATTTGAGGGCATTGAATCTTTAATAGGCCTCGTTTCTCCAGAATATTAGTAATTGGACTTAAACAGATGTAAAGAAAAACTGATTTTAAATAGACTTGACTAAAAATCCCTCCCCCCTCTGTTGGTCAGCTTTCATTGTCTTGACTCTTGTATTGTATTGTCATCATTCCACAGTTTTCCAGTTACTGCAGTGTTTTTCAGGCTAGACAGGACCTGAATTTCCAATGTAAAAATGCCTCTTTTTTTTCCCCAGAAAAACCAACCATAAAGCTTTTCATACATCATCAAGAAGCCTCCCCCCCCCCCCAAAAAAAAAAAAAAAAAAGGAGAGGGGAGGCACAATTTTTTCCCTTTGCAAGTAACCTTTAAAGTTCCTGGGTGGATTTACTGAGTGCTGAATATAGGGTAGCAACCCACACCACTTCATTTGTTCTACCTTTGTTGTGACGAGGGAGCTAGTGACTTACTTATCCAGTCTTATTGCAAAGTCGTATATGAGATCTGGGTTGACTTTAGACAAGTCTACATACGTTTCTCCTGTTGGTCTACATCTTTCAGACTATTGGTCTGTGCAGGATGAAGTGGTTGTACTCTCAAGTTGCTGCTTCCTTAATTAACACACAACTCCAACAGGTTCCTTGTTTTTGGCCACTAGCTGAGTTCTTAGTGTGTATTTGTTACAATATGCAAGGTGTGTTACTTTTTATTTACAGGAAGTAAATTCTAAAGCGTACATATGACGCTAGCCTTCTGGTTCAGAGGTATTGATCAAAGTTTTCTTACCTTGTGTATGGTTGGATTATATTGTCTGGGTAAAGTTCAGAGTGAGTTAGATGGACTGAAAAATGTTGTGCTTCATAATCAAAAGCATAGTTTTGAAAACGTATATTTTTCTTTCAGATTGCAATTACAGTGGATGAGTCTTTGATTTCCACTTTGTTCTTGCCAGTTGTTGAGACTTGACCTAGAGTTCACTCGAAGGATGACAGTGTGATTGCAGCATTTTAATGTAGAACAAACACTTAGTGTTCCAGGACAGATACTACTTTTCTATTCAGTCTATTGATTTTTTACCAACAATAACCGAAATTGAAGAAGTGGTAGCACACACATCCAACCCTCACTCCCCCTTCTTCACCTGCTCAAACCAAAACAATAGAGAACAGAACGGGGGGTGGGGGGATGATGGGAAGGCACTGAATTGTAACTAATAAAATGTTAGGTGGTGACTTCAGAATGTGATCCTGAATATCATGGCTGTGCTTATCTGATCCAAAAATGCACTCTGGATGACCCTTGGACCTGTCCATCTTGTCGCTAGTATATAAATCATATTTTCATAAAATGCCATCTGAGTTAATGCTATCCATTCTTCCTTCCTAGGTGAATGTTTATCCTTCCAGTGTCATAAAATAATCCTTTCAGATGAGATCAAGCTTATCAGCCAGAATCCATGTTCAAAGGAAATGTCTTAAACATCAAAAAATGTATAGGAGGCCATCTTGTTCCTCTGGGCTTTGAGATTTTGGTTCATAGCTGTTGGTGTTTTTGTACCTCATGTCTAGGGACTTTTTATCTTCCTCTTCCTTCCTGTTCCAAGCAATTACCATTTATTTTTTATCTTCAAGCAGCAGCCTGTGGCAATAAATTTTAGGAAATTCCTTCCCACCCTTTATTAAGCTCTACATAATAGCTTCCGCTACTCACTCATACATTCATTAAGAAGAATTAAATGAGTGCTGGCGGCCATTAGCAGAGCTAATAACCTCTCCAAGGGAAGGTGCAGCAGATTGGAATAAATGAACAGGAGCAAAAACAAATGAAATAACTTTGTAGAATTATGCTAAACTAATTTTCTCCTTTTAAAAATGACTTATTTACGTGACTTTAGTGCTCGTGAAAGGAGAGAGATTGACAGTTCTCACAGACCAGAGTCCTCTTCATTAAATGGTCATGCAACAAGGCGGCTGCAGCAGCACTCGCTTACCCATGATGCCCTGTGCATAAACGTCAGACATGCCCTGAAGCGACCATCATTTGGGGTTAGAGGGCATTTTGGTCTGTTCCTACTCATTTGCCTCACTGCCAGCTGTCTCAGCAAGGGTGATGGTTGTGCTGGTGTATTTTGATGAAGACAGCTGTCTTGTAGGAACTGGACCGTGATCATCAGTTTATTTCACATCTGCTACAGACCAGACTTCAGATGATAGTGACATTTGATCTCTTCCCATCAGGGCTAGGTTCTAACTGATGAAGTAGAGATGAAAGACGGTGTATTCTGTTACCAACCCATTCCCTCCGCTCCCCCCTCCCCTTTTTTTTTTTTTTTTTGGTTCTAAAGCAAACTTGCTGTGAGCTTGGCTTACAAGGGATCTAAATACTTGCATTAAACCTTTTCTCTTTTAATTTATTTTGTTATGAGCATTTAAAAAAACCCCAAGATGATATTGGAAAACAATTTGTATAATGTATTTCTAAACTGGCAAAGCATCTAAACCAGGCCTACTATCACTACCAATGTTTACATATTAAAATATTGAAAATATCTTTTGCTGGAAGTTGTGGCTCTGTCGTACCCTCTGTTCACATTCTAAGGCCTGCTCCTCCAGTCTGATCCAGGCGGGTGGACTGTAGTCATTGGGGCTCTATGTGGATACAAAAGTCCATCCTCTTGGATCCCATTACAGGATTGGAACCCAAATGTGCATCGAATAAAAGCAAAAAAAATTAGCCTTTAATACAGCATTAAGATTGAAAAGTAAAACCATCAAAAGCCAGGAAATTCCTAAAGTTAAATTTCTACAGCAGTGTCAATTTAATCATGTTTGCTTATAAGGGTAGAGACTAAACAATGTATTACTGATGGTGGTTAACAGGCAGATTAGGACTAGTAAATACAACATGATGATGATGGAGTCTGATGTTGATTTCGACGTACAAGAATTCAGCAAACAGTGTTGCGTTCTGAATCAGCTGGACTGTGATTGGATTATAGTGTGAAAGGTGTGTGCAGTTCCAGTCCCACTCTCTCCTCCAGGCAAGTCACTTGCTATACTGGTGCAGAAATGCAACATACTGTGTGTGTACAATGCAATTTAAGTTAACATTGTGGCAAAAATCTTAAATTTTGGAATTTCCTGACTTTTGAGTGCTAGTTTTTTCAGATTTGACAATACATAAACATTAATTCAATTAGTGTATATTCGTAATATTAAACACTGATCCTGCATTGGAGAGCTTTGTTTCTGCATTGCTAAATTCCAGTGCACCTATAAGAGATACATTCTTTCTTTGAGGCTGCAAAGAGGAATAGAAAAATGAAGGTGCCAACTTTAAATTCTTACAACTTTAACTGCTGCAATTAATTTTTTTTCAACTTCTTCAGTTGTCTCAGTGAGGGGCTACAAAACTAGATTCATCCATTTGTGTTTGATGAGGGTGCAAACCTTTCTCCTGGGACCTGGGAGTAAAAGTGTGTATTTGGCACTCCTAGCCACAAAATGAATGTTGTTTAAAAAAAAAAAAAAGTCACTTGTGAACTGGGACAAAGCATGAGTAATTTTGTATTTAAAATAATCTGCCTAGGTCAGTTATGGACTAGCAGGAAAAGGGTTTAGAATAAAGATGGAAATCTCTTTGTTCATTTGTATTTTGCGGGCATAGGGAAGGAGATTAGTTGCTGACCTGCTACTTCAGTGTTTCATGTATTGTGTGGGTTTTTGTTTTTGTTTTGCTGTTAAGGATTCTGGGCCCCAACTTCTTTAAAGGAGCCAAGCTTCTTCATCTTGAATTGATTTCACATGGAGTTATGGGTGCTCTTCTATAAATGTCTTAGCCAGATCTTATTAAAATCAGCAGGAAATTTTTCCTTTGACTTCATTGAGCTTTGTATCAAGTGCTCTTTTTAGTTATTTGTGAGGGTGTTTAGAGCCTGGGGGGATACATTTTGTTTTAGATTGTCCTGAAATAAACTCAATCTTAAGAACAGTGGATGCAACCAATGACTATTTTACATGAATACAGGTGGAAACAGTCATGTATGGAGGGCACTGAAGTTTAATCTGTAAATATGACGGTTGGGCGTGGTAGTTCAAAGGACCACATGTTGTACAAGTTTGGATTTTTGTTGGAGCAATATTGATTTCATTTCACATTTGTTCAGGAGTCATTTGGTGCATGAGGACCTAACTCTGCCATGTTGTTTCAGTAAAATAATTCATAACTTTTTTACTAACCCTTATTTTAAACATAAAAAGTCTAGTAAATAGAAAAATGCTAAGACTTTCCAAATGGTGGTTTTTATGACTGTTGTTTCATAATGGAAAAGCTGACGGCCTTAATTCCATTTCATTGTTTCCTGGTTTTAGGGGTATAAATATCTTGATTCAGAAGTAATTCAGGTACCAAAGATGAGATTTTGTTGTTGAGGTTTTGTGTTTTCCGCTATAGTTATTTCTGATCTCATTTGAAGAACTCAGCAAGTTGAGAACAATGACACAATAATTGCTGCTATTGAGGGAGAGATGCAGTTTGAGGTTTCTACCTGGATCGCTACATTTGATTGATATTTTAATTTGTTTTTTTGGCAGATGAAAGATAATGAAAATCATCTTGTAGTTGGAGCAGTTGCAGCGGAGAATACGTAATTTTTTATTCCCTTCCCCCCACTTCCTAGTACATACAGTTTTCCTGCCTTAAGTGGCCTCATATAGCATTTCAATAATCTGTAGGACATTAATGTAGTTAACCTGTACAAGTAATTTTACTCTTCAATGCATTGTTAATATTTTCAAAGGTAGCTTACTCGGATCTCTGTGCCAAATGTATCTACAGATTTTCAGCTCTGTTATAAATTGAATTGGAGAGATGGTATGGAAACTTAATTTTAATGTATAAACGTGCACATTAGCTTGATCGTTTGTATCTCTTAAGTGACCTGATCACTTTTAATTGAAGAAGAGGGTGACTGGGGTTAAGGGATGGTTTCAGCTTTGAACGTTCTTTTTGTGTGTTGCCATATTAATATCACTTGCACAGAGTAGCCTCTAACCCTAACATTAAAGAAACCAGTATGTTGCTTAGCAGAGGAATAGGCACAAATGTTGGTGACAAACTGATGAATTCAGACCTGGTGACTTCTCTGTTTAGCAAACGGCAGCTTTGCTAATTCGTGTGAGCTTTGCAATCTTGGCTGGTGGTCAAGTCCTAGCACCTGAATTTGAGGCCTTGGCTACACTCGCGGATTCACAGCGCTGCCGCGGTACCGCTGTGAAGCGTGAGTGTAGTCGCGCCGCCAGCGCCACCTCTCCGAGGGGAGTAGCTTGCAGCGCTGCGAGCGAGCGTGCAGTGCTGCAGGCGCTGATTACACAGGCACTTTCCAGCGCTGCGCTCAGGGGGGGCTGTTTTTTCACACCCCTGAGCGCAGCAAGTGCAGTGCTGTGAATTGCCAGTGTAGCCATTAAAAACAAAACATTCTGCCCCTCGTTGTGGAGAAAAGCTTGAAAACCTGAACCCTAAAGGCTCAGAAAGCAGGCAAAAAGAGCCTAGCTGCTGCTGCTTACTCTTTTTAGAAGTCTTTTTTTGTTGTTAATGCTTCAAGTTGGAAATACTCTGCCCCTTCTGATTTTGGCCAGAAGCTTTTGTCCTAGATCTGAGAAGTTTAAGGGAGGAGGAGAATAGGGACTGGTTGTCTTCATACTTGTAAAAGCTAAAAATTGTAATACTCTCTTATCTGTGGGAAGAAATTCCCTGGTCCTCTCATCCTGCTCATGTAATATAACCCACTCTGCTCTCTGACATTTGATCTAGTGGCAGGGGTAGAAGCAAGCACAGCTTGCTAATGGATTTCCCATTGTTCTCATGGTTCATTCTCATATTGAGAAATGGTGCAGTGTGTCTGCTCCTACAGTCTGGGGAGTTGATAAAAACACTTTGCCATCATCATTACATTTTCTCAGGAGAGGAAAGGAGCAAGTTCTGTGTGCTGTCCAAATATCTTGTTCTGAGACTAGCACAAGGGCTAATATTCAGTCTCCCTCATCTGGCCAGGGGAATCTGTCCCTTGAACAGGAGAGAGTTTGAAAAGGCTTTCCTAGTTTGTCTCACTTTGTGAGGAGCAGTAACTCAAAAGCAATAATTTCAGATAACTGGCTGCTGTTGTGTCCTTCACGGTAGAGAGTAGGTGGAATTTGGGCAATTCTTTGACTGTTTTCAGAGTAGCAGCCGTGTTAGTCTGTATCCGCAAAAAGGTGCCGCAAGTACTCCTGTTCTTTCATTGACTGCTGGATATCTAGTGCTCACCTAGTTCTGCCAGACTCTCTGGGCACATCTACACTGGGGTAAAATAACCTGCAGCATGGAGTCTCAGAGCCCGAGTCAGTGTTGATGCTCGGACTGGAGCCAGGCTTTGAGACACTCCTCCGCACGGGGTCTCCAAACCTGTGCTCTAGTCTGAGCTTGAACACCTACACTGCAATTTTATAGCCCTGCAGCCCCGAAGTCAGCAATCCCGGGGCAGCCACAGCTGTGCCATGGATCTTTTATCACAGTGCGGATGTACCCTCTAGCTCCCAGCCTGTGCTGCTTAGGCCTGGTCCCCACTAAGCTCCCACTTCGGACTAAGGTACGCAAATTCAGCTACGTTAATAATGTAGCTGAATTCGAAGTTCCTTAGTCCGAACTTACCGCGGGTCCAGACGCGGCAGGAGGGCTCCCCCGTCGATGCCGCGTACTCCTCTCGGCGAGCTGGAGTACCGGCGTCGACGGCGAGCACTTCCGGGATCGATCTGGGATTGATTTATCGCGTCTTAACCAGACGCAATAAATCGATCCCAGAACATCGATTGCCTGCCGCCGGACCCTCCGGTAAGTGAAGACGTACCCTTAGTGTCACTACACAGGGTCTCCCCAAGTTCTGGTTTGGACAAAGCGGTCATGGAAGGGGCCGCTGACTGTGCTACAACTAATAATTTATTTGTTTACACTTTTACGAACCGGGCTGTAGACTTTAGGTGCATACTTTGATCTCAGTTTGTATTCAGTGGTTAAAGCTCTATATAAAACATGACATTTTAAAATAAAATAACAAGCTAACAAAAATAACCCATGGATTTTAAAATGGGGGGAGGGAGGTGTAGGGGGAAGGAACCCTCACAACCTTTCCCACCCCAAGCAGCATTGTCCAGCCCAGCCTGTCCAACCCTCTTAAGCAATCAGTTCCTTTCCCCCAGGATGAATTGGTAGAGTGAATTCCATACTCAGCAATATTTAAAACCTTGGTTTACTTCTGATTTGCCAACATGATTGTGAAAGAGGCCGTGCTTTATGGCTCCTTTCACCACGGTGCTCTTGTACATGCAGGCATTTCAGAGTACTGGAAACTTATCTTTATTGATATGAGTAAGTGGTACCGGTATGCAAACCTTAGACTGCTGGAATAAAGCCACATCGTGGACCAGTGGGATTCCCTTAAGGCTGCACTTGTGTTTTTTGTTTTCTGCAAAATTCCCATTTCATTTAGACATCGGCACTGAACTTGTAGAAAATATCTAGTGATAGACGGCTGTTTAGCAGACAGACATAACTATTAATGATAGCATACTGGGATGCATTTTACTCCCATGCTGTTTGAGAAATAGCTGTTGAGTTAGCATTGCTTTCTAAAATGTGATCTTTGTGATTTTTCCACAAGCTTCCTTAACAGCGTTTTCTAAATAGTTGGCTTGGTGTGGTACTGTTGGCTTTGAACTCCGATTATATTTTCTATTCATGCACACACCATTTTATTATAATCAAGGGCTATCTACATTCGCTTTTTTCAAATGAATAATATTGGTTTATAATGTAAACTAGTCGCTGAAAGCCTGTGCTGTTGCACGGGTGTAAATAGTAAAATCATATGTGTAAAAAAGCCAAAAGTGAGAGTCCTGTTCAGGGTTATTGTGTGTGGTGGTGTTTGGGTGATGTGTGTGTAGGTTGTGTTGTGCTGTGCTGAGAGAGTTGTGTGGATTTGTGCAGGTGGCAAATCAGGCATGTGTACTGCAGTGCAGGGCTATGTGTGTTTGGGGTTGTTGTGCATGCTTGTTGTGTTATGTGGGTAGTTCTCTTTTGTTTTTGGGCATTATGCTGGGAAAGTTGCATGGATTTGTGCAGGTGGCAATTTTACGCACGGGTGTGTCAGGTGGGTCAACAATCCACCACTGTGTTGTCTCCCTCATACCAATGAAATTGTTGCATGCAAATTAGCTGTAGTGCAAGGGTGCTGACTGGTTGAGTTATTTCTGATATCACAATGGTTTAAACTCTTGGCATCACATAGATACACGCATTACTGTAGCTGTACACTGCACCGATGTAATTCGTAAAGTCAAAATGCTGAGAACTTAAAAGTTGGGTTGTAACTGAAACCCAGTGATTCATCCTGGTGATACTCTGAACAAGGAAAGCTATTGGTCATGTTTGCAGCTGGTTCCATCACTACTTATTGATTCTACAGACATTCTAGGCTTCGGAGTGAAATGCAATGACATTCCTGGAAACTTCTTATACGGATATAGGATTGGACTTGATATTGTCAGTCTACAGGGGCGCGGGACAAGAGACATACTGGCTGCTGCTTCCAGCAGCTCCCATTGGCCTGGAGCGGTGAACCGCGGCCAGTGAGAGCCACGATCGGATGGATCTGCGGACGGGGCAGGTAAACAAACCGGCCCGCCCGACAGGGCTTTCCCTACACAAGTGGCATCCCAAGTTTGGGAAACACTGGTCTACAGGAAAGAGAAATTGTAACTTGGTTAAATCCAACTCTACTGCCAGCTGTCCCCATGACAGAGTGAACGTACAGTATAGAAGTGCAAAATAGTGTATACTGTGTTCTGTGTTTTTATCAGGAGCAGTATTTATGGCGAGACATATCCTTGTGGTATGAATACTGTTCAGTCAGCGCCTGGTATCTTCTGTTGGGCAGTTCAAATGATGCTTCTTTGAAAGTCTTCCAAATGAGAGAGCTCCTAGGAAACTCAAGGCCAGTTTATTCTCCTTTCTTGCTAGGTTAGACATTCATTGTGACTAGCATTCTTGACATTCTGATTTTTTTCCCCTCTTCTCATGATCTTCCTGCCACTTCGTTGTCACCGCCAGTAACTACAAAAAGTGCAAGTGAGTGTGATTTCCTGCACATCAGCTTCAGTCGTTAGCGTGTTGATTCAGAGTCACTGTTTGAATGTGGACCCACTGAGCTCTCACCACAGGAGAGCTAATGTTCATGAGCAATAAGTCAATTAAGCCACATTGCCTAATTCAGTACCTACTTGCTGGGACACTGGGCTAGAATTCTCCATTCTGTTCTCTCCTGTTTTTTGTTTCTGATAGTGACAAGTTGATTGTTTCAACTTCTGACAGTTCCATTACAATCCTGAGGACAGGCTAACTGTAGAGCTCTGTATTAGCTTAAGTCTCTCTGCATTTGTGGTGCCAGAATTTTTTGGGAATGTGGTTCTGTTTTCTGTGGCTCCCCAGCACTTAGTTTTGGTTTAGTAACTTTACTTGGGTCATGTTCACTGTTTGGACCCCTGCTGTTTGGTGATGGTTAGGTTCTATTTTGAAAGGACGCCAGCAAAGTGCATATTCAGATGTTTCCAAACTTTCCCAATTAATTGCCCTAAGGAAAATAAACCGCTGGTGTCAGAACCACCAGGAATCTCTATCATCATCCAGCCTTTTTCTTTGGTTACAGTTTAGCTGAAGGAGTGTATTTTACTTTACGCAAATGCTCCA
The DNA here is from genome assembly GCF_027887155.1 of Malaclemys terrapin pileata. Taxonomy (NCBI): domain Eukaryota; kingdom Metazoa; phylum Chordata; order Testudines; family Emydidae; genus Malaclemys; species Malaclemys terrapin. Next base: position 11,408,419 of record NC_071521.1, on the reverse strand, counting down.
CTTTACTTTTCCCAGAATGAAATGTCATTTTTATATTGGATTTCAGCAATCAGTTTATCCCCATGTGCGTTGGAATAGGTGGGATACAGCAGATCATCTTTTTTCTTTGTTTCCTACTAAACTATTAAGAAATAATATATACATTTCTTTCTGCTTTTGAGCCCCCTAGGGAAATTATAGCATATTCCTTGTCCTGGAAGCAAAGGCAATAAGACCTTTGAATATGTCAGGGGGAATGTCTCTTCATCCGTGTTAGTACAGTGTTCTGAATAACGAGGTTCCAGTACGGGTCCCTTGGGTGTTACCTTAATATAAATGAATATCAATAAACTTGCCTCTTCAGCATCAAACTAGGTAATGTTAATCTGAACAAGATATTTGGACAGCACACAATGTTGCCAGGCATCTAAGTGTTAGATCCCTGGCTAAGAGCAGCAAAGGGGCTGACAAACTAGGACAGTATTTAGGTGTGCTGCCTAATTTTCATGAGAAGCATCTTTAGTACTTTAATAAATGCATTTATTGCAATTGCAGGTAATTTACTGCCCATCGGAAGCAAGTGGGTTGTACCATTACTCAACAGATGGCTGTGTTGTGGTTATGGGATTAGTGTTCAGGTTTATTGCTTGCATAATAGCTTGGTCTTCAACTGTTTAATCTGTTTAAGTAATTTAAAAAGGGAAATGCCCAACGTGAGGACCTTATTGCAAATCTGAAATGACTCTGCAGAAAGGTGGAAACCTTAATGACTGCAATGCATTAGCACACCAACATTGTGTGTGCAAGGCTAAAAAAACCTTCTCATTATATGGTAATGCATTCTCACTTTTGATACAAGACAAGCGTAAAGTATAATGTTTTGCATGAGGCTGGAGCAGTGGACGGAATTACAGAACATCAGCAGAATTATTGAGAAAAATATCACTGAGGAATCCCATGGTAGGCTTGAGGCCAATCACAGTCATGTCACAAGCTGTTTTCTAAAGGAAAGCGGGCACAGCAAAAAACTGACTTAATTCATCCCATTGTATTTGGGATATACTAAGCATAATGAAGATAAAGTGGGTGCAGGTCATCGCCTACTGTGAGTTTCCCAGGATTTCAGAGAAACCTCCATCCATGAATTGCAGAATGCTGAGGGGCTGAAACGTGTGGCATGTGCTGGTACCAGTTCTGGAATGTGACCCCTGCTGCATTCCACAGGCTAATTCCAGGCATAACTTGGCCTTTTTCTCCCCACCCCCTTTCCCTAGCTTGTTCATGGTCATGCTTGAGAACCGTGGTAACCCAGCATGGCTGCTACGTGATCAAGCCTGTTGCAAGACAGACAAGTTAACTGTTTGCATGAAGACTAGAGATCATTTTCTTATTTGAGTATTCATCATAGCACTGTAGAAATACTGCCATAGGGTGGCCCTATCATTATATCTGAAAATCTATTGCAAGGGTGGCCAAACTGCAGCTTGCAAGCCGCATGTGGCTCTTTTAGTTAAATTGTGGCTTGCGGAGCACCCCACGCCCCTCCATTCTCCACCTACCAGACGGGGGGTGGGGTGGGGGAGAGCTTGGGGCTTCTGCCCTGCGGTGGGGTGGTGGGGCTAGGGGCTTCTGCCAGAGACAGCTGGTGCCTGCTGAGAGTGGGGGAGGCAAAATTTAAAGGTTCAGCCACCCCAGCAACTTGAGTCACATTCCTGCAGGCAGCCCCATCCTGCGACTTCCAGGTGTTAGTGCCTTGTGGAGAGGCAGTGACTGACAAACAGCTGGGAGCTGCAGGGAGAGGCCACTGCTTTAGCTCCATGGGGAGAGGTAGCAGCAGCTCACAGCCGTTTGCCATTCTCTCTCCCCAGGGCCTGCGGCACCATGCGACCAAGCGGGGCTACTGTGTCACCTCTGGCGTCTGCCCAGCTGGGAGGGGCCCCCTATGGGGCTGAAGCCGTCACCCCTGGCAGGTGCACCCTGGCTCTTGGACTTCTGAAGATTGTTATATGCGACTCAGAGGGTCAATAAGTTTGGCTATCCCTGATCTATTAGGTTTATTTATAATTTGTACTGTGCATACAGGTCTGCCAAGTGCCTAATTGAACAGATGTTTAGACAACATCCTTGCACGAGGTCTATATTCCATTTTAAATTCTCTGGGGCAACAGCTGAGGGTGAGAACAGGTGAAAAGTGGGACAGAGTAATGCTTGACAGACTTATGATGAGTGAATTTAGGCCTTGTCTACCTGGGGAAAGTTTTTGGTCTATGTTGCTTCAGAAGGGGTTTAAGTTAAAATGAAAAAAAGCCACACTATATACTGGTTATAGTTATACTACCATAACGACTCCTGTGTAACTGGTAAAAAAGTCCCTTATGCTGGAATAAGAGTGGCCAGATGGTGGATGATACTGATTTAACTATACTGGTTTAAATTCATACTTTAGGCTATACGAAAACATTTTTTTCTGTGAAGACCAGGCTGTAATTTGGTCCCTGGTTTCCTCCGGAGGTACTCAGTGACATGGGAGTAGATGTTTGGTGTGAGGCAAGTTTTAGGTTTGGTGGTATTGATCAATAGAGGAACAAAGGAATTAAGACTGTTGGAGAGAGTTCAGAGGAGTGTAAACCTTGGCATTGATGACCGTGAATGTGAGGAGAGAGAGGAAGGATTAAGCCAGGGGATCAGCAGCCTTTCAGAAGCGGTGTGCCGAGTCGTCATTTATTCACTCTAATTTAAGGTTTTGCGTGCCAGTCATACATTTTAACATTTCTTTCTATAAGTCTATAATATATAACTAAACTACTGTTGTATGTAAAGTAAATAAGGTTTTTAAAATGTTTAAGAAACTTCATTTAAAATTAAATTAAAATGCAGCGCCCCCCCGGACTGGTGGCCAGGATCCGGGCAGTCTGAGTGCCACTGAAAATCAGCTCGCGTGCCGCCTTCGGCACGCGTGCCATAGGTTGCCTGCCCCTGGATTAAGCAATGGGGAAAGTAGAGTTGTAGGTGGTGAGGAACCAGACAGGAATGATACTAATGAAAACGAGTTGGTGATCAGAAAGCGGGAACTCATGAGATGGAGAGGTCGGAAAGGGAATAGGGGTTGTATTGGTGTGTGCGAGAACTGGAATGTCCGTATGCAGGTTGGAATCCCCTTCTGATGAAGGTGGTGACGTGACCTGAAGTTGGAGAGGAACTGGGAAGTGGAGGAGTGAGGGCATGCACATGACAGCAGTGTGTGTGGAGAGGTGGCATAAGAGTTGATGGGGTGACATGAGGAGGAGTGGTGGGGTAGTTTTGTTGAAGGACTTTCTGTAGTTCTCAGGATGTATATTAGTCTTCATGCACTAATTGAAGGGGAGTAAGTGTTGAATCTTTAACAAGAGGTCTTTGTTCCCAACTGTCACTCATTATGTTGCATTAATGTCATAGTGAAGTTAAACGGGAGTTAACAAAAATAAGTTTTAAACACTCTCACTAAAATCCCTTCACCTGTCAGCTGCTCAGTCTTTGCTCTTGTGATGTTATTTCTCTTGGGTCTTGTCTGTTAGGGATTTTTGTACTATTGTAGCCACAACAAAGTTGCTACACGAGAGCAGCCCTGCAAGCAGATGTATAGCACTGTTAAGCAGTGTTTGCACGTCACTTTTTGCAAGCACCTACACTCATGGCTTGAACTGGTGCAGCTACATCAGTGCAGAAATACCCCAGGTAAACAATCCCTTAGTCTCATATGGGGAAACTGAGGCACAGAGCGGTGAAGTGACTTGCCTAAGGAAGTCAGTGTCAGAAATGTCCATGGACTGGAGGAATCCCCCAGCTCTTAGTTTCAATTGTATTGGATCTCCTAGGATGTATAGCCCAACAGAATCTAGCCAAAATAAAAATCGTTCCTTCAGATAAAATATTTAGGCAGAATATATGTAAAATATCCCCTGGAGTTTCCTTTCCTGTAAATCATATGCTGAAACATGTTTGAAAATTTTGCTGCTGAAAGTTGAAAATGTAGTGTTCATCTTGCATGCTAGCAGTCTTTGTAGAATTTCCTAATTATGAGCAGCTGTATTTTTGCCTTCAGAGTTTTCATCAGAACTTTTGTCAAAGCTGCTTCATGCTTTTTGGAAGAGAAGTCCCTTGTTCTAAGAACCTTATCAGAGCTGAAATTGTGAGAACAGATTGAGTATCGTTTGAAGAGAAGGTTAGGTTCTGTAGCCTAGTGCAGAGGCTCTCAACCTTTCCAGACTACGTACCCCTTTCAGGAGTCTGATTTGTCTTGGGGGTATATAAGTTTCACTTAAAAACTACTTGTTTACAAAATCAGACATAAAAATACCAAAGTGTCACAGCACACTGTTACTGAAAAATGCTTATGTTCTCATTTTTACCATATAATTATAAAATAAATTAATTGGAATATAAATATTGTACTTGCATTTCAATGTGTAGTACATAGAGCAGGATAAACAAGTCATTGTCTGTATTAAATTTTAGTTTGTACTGACTTTGCTGGTGCTTTTTATGTCGCCTGTTGTAAAAGTAGGCAACTATCTAGATGAGTTGATGTACCCCCTGCAAGACCTCTGAGTACCCCCAGGAGTACGTGTCCCCTTGGTTGAGAACCACTGGCCTAGTGCATAGAGCAAAATCCTGGGAGCTGTAAGAATCCAGGGCTGTAACGCTCGTTCGAGCCTCTAACTTTCCTCAGTCTGACGTCAGGCAAGTCCCCAGACCTTTTTGCCTATTCATCAATGTAGCTGGAAAACTCAGGGCTTGTCCACATGGTGCGTTAGTCTGCCGCAGAGTGGTGTAAATGCTAGTGCACACTAGTGTATGGTGCATGAGCTGGCCAATGTGGACCCTGCTGGCATGCTCTAAAAGTTCCTTAGTGCACATTAACATAGTACAGTTTGAAACGGGACTACATTCATGTGCACTAGGGAACTTTTTGTGTGTGCCAGCAGGGTCCACATGGCCAGTAAGTGCACAACACACTACTGCACACTAGCATTTACACTGCTCTTGAGTGGACTAACACTGTGCAGACAAGCTCTCAGTAGACAAGCAGGAACCTTGCTGGAAACCAGAAGCCTCTGTCTGAGTTACTCTATGGAAATAAGAAAAGCAGAACTAATCATTCTGCATTAGGATTAGATGAAGAACATACTCCTCAGATTGGACATAATTAAAAAGGAGTTTGTTCAGAAACTATCCTGAACCCCTTTAATAGGATTTGGTTTGAAGTAGTAAAGCCAGAGTGATTGGTCAGTTCTACTCTAGAGCAGTGGTCTCCAAAGTGGGGTGCGCGAAAGGATCCTGCGAGGTGCGGAGCAGGAGGAGCGCTTTTTTGTTGCTTTGGCAGTTCGAGCGGGAGAGTCCGAGCGGCCTTTTTTTTTTTTTTTAAGAGCCGGTGTGGCAGGGGGTGCGTGCTCAAAATTTTTTTACTGATAGGGGTGCACGATCCAAAAAGTTTGGAGACCACTGCTCTAGAGCAAAAAGAAATCTTTATCTGTGCTTGCAGTTTTTTTCTTTTATCCGAGTTTTTATTTATAGTGTCTGTAGAACCCTAGTTAATCAATATTTCTGTTAGACGCACATTTGGACCGCATGTCACACACAATCATTTTCAGACTCTTCAATCTTGTATCATTTATGGAGAACATATTGTCAGAAATGTTGGGGCTCTAAATAATTTATTTTGCTGTGGGTGCTTTTTCCAAAGGCCTGGATGCAGTATTACATTGTGCCCTGAGGAGCTCTCAGGCCTCCAGATCCGTTTGCTTTGGCTAAGGGATTTTTTTCTTCTTTTTTTTTTAAATCGCATAAAGGGTTGGATGGTTCAAATAACTGGTTATTGCTTCTAGGTTGCTAATTCTAATTCAGACCAGGTCAGTTAATGAGTGGAAATCATTGCTCTCTGATGTTTCATGGTCTATGTGGAATGAATTGGTGGTCTCAGCGCAGATCTTTGGCCTTGTCAGCAATGATGTTTTCAGTCATCTGTGTAGCTGCCTCGGTGCAAACCTCTAATGTAGGCTCACTGCACCGATATAAACTATGCCTTGCTCCAGTGTGACTTAACCCCGTTTGAAAATCATGGTTTACATAGTGCAGTGTGTCTATAGTACGGGTTTGTGTCAGTGCCCATACACTACTGGCTAAAATGCGCAGACAAGTCTGTAGTGTACAGGAGTCCACGTCACAAGCACAATTGACCTCCTCTTAAGCAAAAACTCAATTCAATTTCCAGGCCCTTTCAGTCCTTACCTTCATTTTGCTAGAAGAGGTTCTTTTGGGTCTGGATTGAGGCACACTAGCATGGTATGAAAGCTTGCCTGCCACTGCCTGTGCTTTATCCTGTGGATAACTGAACATCAGTCCTTGAGGACTATCTGTCACATCTTTCAGGAGACCTGAACTCCTATCTCACGTAGAAAGTCTTTAAGGAGTCTGCTGTTTACTCCTTGTCTATGTCAGGGGCCTCAACCTTGGGAAAATGGAAAAAACCTATTTAATTAGTATCCTTTAGACCTGGCAGTATTAAACCCTGACCTCAATAACTAGCTTAGCACTTTCACTCCCTCATGCTTTTTGATCTGCATTGTGGTAACAGTCCTCTTCTCTGGTTCTATTCAGGTTCACACACTACACTGTCAGCATGAGTGCCAATTCAGAATCGGGGGTAACTTTGGCCATAAACCCAGTTGGGCCCTTTGCTATTCTGTATACTAAGTTTCAATGCTTTTTTTGCCCATCTGATTCTCTAATACTTCCACCTTTCTCTTAAGTGATGTTAGTCTTAATTAGGTTCTTAGTTATTGAAAAATGTTTGGCACCCTCTGTCACTTGCCTTTTCCGGTTCAGACTTCATGGCCTACTCCTGCCTCTGTACCAGGCAGCTGTGGAAGTTACTCAGCTGGGCAGATATGTTTTCAGTTGCCCTCCACACAAGTAACAGAAGACTGAACTCTGTCATGCTTCTCCTTCAAGACCTCTATTATATCTCTTGGGGAACTTTGCTTATTGCGGAGCAGAAGACCCTATAGCATGGCTAAAAGATAGCATCTGAGCCTTATGTTGGGGAAAGGTGGCTTAGAACAGTGGTTCTTAACCTTTTTGGCCCAAGACTCATTTGTAAATGCTGATGGTTTGTGATGACACAGAGATGCTCTGAGACCTGATTTTCCTCCCTCCACCCCCCGCAGGGGTCCATTGGGGATGGGCAGCTTGGAGCTAAGATTCCAGACACTCCAGCTTGATATGAACAGCTGAGGGAACTCCCCTGTCCCTCACTGGCAACTAGGGGGAGGGGCAGTGATCCAAGACACCCCAAAAATACACAGGACCCCCCCAGGCATGGGAGTAAAGAAGGTAAGAGGTGGGGGGATTTAGGGTTCTGGAAACAAAGAGAGGGTAGCTGGGGGGAAGGGGTTGGGGATACATTGGAGGAGGATCTAGGGGGCTTGGGGCCAGGATGGGTTGTATGACGAGGGAGAGTCTCCCACCCATGGGCGAGGGGTACATTGGGGGCCTGGGATGACAAGCAAGGCAGGAGATATGGAAGATTGAGCATCATCTGTCTGAGGGGTGCAGGACATATTGGGGGGCTGGTTCTTAATGCAGAGCATGACACCAAACACTCCCTCCTGGCTCCTCTTCTCTGAGGCTGGGTGGGCTTCGCTCCTTGCTCTGGACATTGTGACCTCTTAGGCTTGCAGCGCCACTCAGATTTGACCAGCTCCCCTAATTTGTGCAAGTGCTATTGGTGCATGGGGTCTCAGAGGCACTCACTCAAATCTGGCCCTGTCGTCATGACAGAAGAGCAGCTAGCTCAACCCTGAGCAGTGCTGTGGCCTCATGCACCAGGTCGTTATGCCTGGAGCGGGCAGCTGAGCCCATACAGTCCCATGACCCTTTAATGCATTCTGGTGACCCCATTTTAGGCTGCAACCCTATGGGTTGAGAAACAGTGGCTTAAGAAATTCACTATGTTTAGAAAAAATCTTCCAGAGATCATGCCAACTGAAGGGGTTTATTAGAGTTCCAGGGGAACTACCAAAGAGAACCAAAATAATTCCTTAGAAGTTAATCCACAAATTGCCCTATTCCTGAAACAATGAGTGAGTCTTGAAATGTAGAAGTCAAGGAGCTAACGACCTGCTTTTTGGCAAGCATTTACACAGCTTTTAGTTATTTAGTTGGGGATTGGTCCTGCTTTGAGCAGGGGGTTGGACTAAATGACCTCCTGAGGTCCCTTCCAACCCTGATATTCTATGAGCACAGAGTATCCCTGCAAGATTAATTTACTGACTACTCAGAACTAATTATCTAAATTAGCTTTTGCCATGTTATGACAGTGCTGTTTAGAACATTGCACTAATCCTGCAGACACAGTTAGGTATGAGCAGGCATGCACCATCGTTTTCAGATTTGACTTGCAAAGACAACACTGATTTATATTGCAATAGCTCTGTAGATTTTACTCATTGCTGGACATGTCCACGCTGGAGTTTTACCTTTTAATTATAGACCAATAGAAATGTAGGGGTAGAAGGGACCTTGAGAGGTCATCAATTCCAGCCTGCTGCACTGAGGCAGGACCAAGTAAACCTAGGCCATCCTCAACCAAGGGGACACGTACTCCCTACTATCTAACCTAAATCTCCCTTGCTGCAGATTAAGCTCATTACTACTTGTCCTACCTTCAGTGGACATGGAAAACAGTTGATCACTCTCCTCTTTATAACAGCCCTTAACATACTTGAAGACTATTATCAGGTTCCCCCCTTAGTCTTTTTTTCTCAAGACTAAAGATGCCTAGTTTTTCAAACCTTTCCTCGTAGTCAGGTTTTCTAAACCTTGTATCATGTTTGTCGCTCTTCTTTGGACTGTCTCCAATTTGTCCGCATCTTTCCTAAAGTGTGGCACCTAGAATTGGACACAGTACTCCATCTGGGTCCTCCCCAGTGCTGAGTAGAGCGAGACAGTTATGTCCCATGTCTCACATACAACAGTCCTCTCAATAGGGGTTTGTTGTCTGAGCCTGGCAGTATTGCCCAGTGGCATGGGTCTGATCCATGTCACCCAGCGTGAGGGTCTGGGTCCACTGGTAGGAGAACCTGGGCTCTCCCTGCTCCACTGGATTCCAACCCAGGGCTCTGTGACTGGCTGGTTGGATATGTGGCCTGCAGGAGTGAATGCCATCAAACCTACTCCTAGTTATTTCTTACTGTGTTTACAGTGCCCTCGAAAGTCACAACAGGGGTTGGCTTATGGATTCTTGCCGGGGGTGCTCTGACAGTGGTGTAGAGGCTCTTCTCTTTCACTTGTGGTCCCCTATTCCTGGTCTTCACAGGGACCTTCGGCGGCTCTGCAACAGGGTCTGGTCGAGTAGGTGTGGAGCTCCTGTGGCCTCTCTGCAGGAGCTACCAGTGTAGGACTACTCCCTTGCTGTGACCGAGCTGGGCCACTGCCTTTTTGAACTCTGCCTCTATTGCGAATATTCTCAGCAGTTACAGCTGAGCAGGGCATGCTGGGCCCATAGCTGCTCACTAACCCTTGGTTTTGTGCTGTGGGGATTATACACCCCATCACACTACCCCAATATATATATTTTGCAGCTGCATCACATTGTTGGCTCATATACAATTTGCGATCCATTACAACCTCCAGTGCCTTTTCAGCAATACTACTGCCTAGCCAGTTATTCTTCATTTTATAGTTGTGCATTTGATTTTTTTCCTTCTTAACTGTAGTACTTTATGCTTATCTTTATTGAATTTCATCTTGTTGATTTCAGACCAGTCATCTAATTTGTAAAGGTCATCTTGAATTCTCCAGTGCTTGCAACCCCTCCCAACTTGATGTCATCTGCAAATTGTATAAGCATACGCTCCATTATCCAAGTCATTAATGAAAATATTGAATAGTACTGGACCCAGGACTGACCCCTGCTGGACCCCACTAGATACAGTCTCCCAATCTGACAGGGAACCATTGATAACTGCTTTTTGAGTGAGGTCGTTCAAATGTTGCACGCCCACCTTATAGTAATTTTATCTAGACCACATTTCCTTAGTTTGCTCATGAGAATGTCATGTGGGACTGTGTCAAAAGTCTTACAAATATCACGATGTATCACATCTACAGCTTCCCCCCCATCCACTAAGGCAGTAGCCCCGTCAAAGAAGGAAGTTAGGTGAATTTGGGATGACTTGTTCTTTACAATTCCATACTGGCTTTTGCTTATAACCCTATTATTCTCTAGGTGCTTACAAATAGATTAATTTGTTCCAGTATCTTTCCATGTATCAAAGTTAGGCTGACTGGTCTATAAGTTTCCAGATCCCCTTTGTTCCCCCTTTTAAAGATAGGTGTACTGTGTGTGTCCTCCAGTCCTCTGGGACCTCACTTATCCTCCATGAATTCTTGGAGATAGTTGCTAACAGTTCCAAGATTGCTTCAGCTATTTCTTAAGTACTCTAGGATGAATTTCTGGCTTAAATACACTACAGAGGAGCCCATGGGGTCAAATCCCTTAGACTGTAGGCACCTTTGGGTCATAGATCATGCCTTGCTTTATGTGTGGACATACCTGTGTGTGTGGGTGCTACTGTATTATAAAAACGTAGAACTGATTGATGCTTCCTAAAGGAAACCGTGGTGTGTATGGTGGAATTGAGTAATCTTCCTCATTTTTGTGTTTGATACTTCTTATGGGAAGCCCTGTGTGGCAGGTGGTCTCTTGTTAACAATTTAGGTACCAAGACTAAGCAATAGTTTCTTTAAAAAAAATAAAATCTACAAGTTAAAAGCTGGTTTTGCCCACATGTAAGCGCTTTAAAATATCATCACCTCTCCAGTAGTATGGTAGAAGGAAGACATAACAGCAGGAAATAACAGCATATTATATACAGTACATTGCATTTTGACTGGCAGTGTGGGCTAGAGTGGAAAACTGTTACTTTGCAGATTGATAATGAGAACTGACACTGCCCCATTTGCCCTCTCAAATGTTCCTCATTTCAGTCCCAAAGTTACCTACATTTCATACAAATGAGGTGTCTCTCTCTTTAACTGTGGAAAACCATTTACATCGGAAGTAAAGAATTATGAAACTGAGGTTACAAGAGTTTTTTACTCTAAAAGAATGAATCCCACAGGATGTTTCCTGCATGAATAATTGTTTTGCCTTGCTCATTTTGTTTTTTGTCACACATTGTGACATACATCTGGGCCTTGGCAGGTTGAGAGGTATATGTCCCAAGATTCAGACTTGTGTTTGTGCATATAACATGTTGAGACGTTGATTATTTTGATCTTTATGCTCCCATTGGTGCTACGTGGGGTGGAGTATTTATGCCTCTTTTGTTTCAAAGGTGTACAATGCTCAGATGAAATTTTGTATTGCTCATTTTATAGTGGCAGTTCATGATTTCTACCACTTGGTGGCATCCTTCAAAAATAAAAATATCACTACTTTAAAAGACATTTTGAACAATGCAATATTGACTAGTGACAGCATAAGCCTTGAGTTTGTACCTTCTTCCTAAACAAATCAAATCCACAATATTTGTGCCTAGAAAGGGAGCAAGGGAGGAAAATTAAGTGTTTTCATGTTTTTATATCATGTAAAATATGTCAACAACACCTTAGTCCTTGCACAGTTCCGTTGCCATTGCTGGCTCTGTTTGAAAAGCTCATAACCGATAAGTTACAGCCAGAGGAAATTTTTAGCTAAACTTATCTTTTTTTAATTAAAATGCTAATGGACCCTTATGTAGAGCAATGCAGATGAGGCTAGGGGTAAGTTTCTGTTGTTGTTGTTGGAATCCCCACTGATGGTGAGGAATACAAGCTCAGAACTTCTGAATAGCCGTGTGTGTTAGGGTGCATGAGCAGCTTCATCTAGGCCCTTGCATTCCCACTCAGACATATATAAATGAATCAAGGCTCAGCTGCCACTGAGTTCCTTCTGACTATCAGCAGTGAGCTCCGTCCTGTCTGTCACTTTCCCATTGGTCCTCTTTTTCACTTAAGGAAAATATAGTCTTTGTTGTACTAGTAGTTCTATAGTTCGGATAGCTATTGTAGATAATAGGATTTTCAGTTCTGATGGTCATTTAGTCTCTGTTAAGGATTCACTGAGCTGCTTCCATGGCAATGGAGGTCAGTGTAAAGATGACATGCACTAAATCTAAGGCCAGAGCCTCAAGCAGTGCCCCTCTTGCAATGACAGTATGTCCATCCCTGATTAACCTACTTGGAACCTGTTTGGTCTCCAGGAGGGACATATTCCCAGCAGCTGTTCAATATATGAATTGTTTACCAGTGACACGCAGCCAGGCAGAGGTGTCTCAAACTTCACATACAGGTGGCTATGAGGGAATCGTCCTCTGGCATTGGTCTGTGTGAGGAGTCGGCACTAAGATCTCCATACAGAAACTTTTGAATGAAGGCACCTAAAATTAAGCACTTAACTTTATATTTAGGCTCCTAAATAAGTATCCTGATTTTCAAAGGAGGGAGCTGCCGGTGGTGGAACAAGTTGCTCACCTGGGATTTGAAAACTTCTGTTCACACCCTGATCCAGGCTTTCGTGTCATCTTTTAGCTTTCAGGCTCCCTCATTCAACGCCTAAGGATAGAGAATCAAAGGGAATGGGTTTTTGTTGGGGAAAAGTCATAATATGTTAGCTACTATCTAGTCTAGTATGACTTTCATGTATTGGACATCATGTGTCATTACTCTCATAAGGAATCATTTTCTCTCTGAGCAGGAGAATGCTGTCCCATTCTGTAATAATTTTTTTTTCTATATCCTCCAGTTTGATTAGGAGGAACTAGCAAGCATATGTTTAACTGGACAACTCCAAGCAAATGAGAGGTGCATTCTGCAGTGTTGCCATCACCTCTGGGGCTTTAATTTTTGTGCAGAGGGCGATTATCCTACTACTTACATTTTTCTTGAGGGAGAATTTCTATTTAGCTGCCACTTCTATTACTATATCACTTCATCTTCTACACCCTTCTGTTTATCTTCTGTTCAGTCCTTCTCCCTGCCATTTTGTTTTTCATCTCACTTCATTCTGCCCCCCCAATATAGTTTGTGTCTCTCTCTCCCAGATCATCCCAACAGTAGAAGAAAACCAGCATTAGCAGTTCATTCATGCCCGTGCTTCTGCACTGGAGCACTTTGCTGGCTGTCCCAGCATTTATGAAACTATCTTGGATGGTGCTATTCTCATTAATTTCATGCTGTTGGTGCCAGGAGAGCCCTACTAGCAAATACAATCCTGGAGCAAATCTGCAATCTCAGGAATTTAGGAGCAAATTACTTGAGATCCTACAATCTTGTGTGCTTAAGAATAGTTACCATACCAGAGGACCGGTGTTATGTCAATTACAGTGCAATATCCTGCAGCATGTCAGTAAAATCAGAAAACTGCAGAGCTCTCTGAAATGTATATATGCCTCACATGACTCTAGATGACCAGAATAATTGTCTAAATATTAAGGGCTAAGTCTCAGCTGATGTAATTCAATTAAAATCCATGGAGGGACACTAATTTACATTAGCTGAGGATCTTGGCCCTAAGATTTTTATTTATATATGAAAAGTTCTCAATTTTTTTTTTTTTTTTTTAATTTCCCAAACTCCCAGAACTGGTGCCATTAAATTTCTGGAATGTCCGTGTAACTGGGATTCCAGTTTTTGGAATCCCAAGATCCGATTCTTTTACGCTGGATGATTGAGGAGCACAGATACAAGCATACCGGTGGCCAGTTCAGCAGGGTTTTCTCACTTAAGTAGGGTCCAGATTGCAGGAGGGCAGAAAAAAACTGGGATTCCTGTGACCCCACAAGAGCAATTTTCTTAAGTTTCCATCCTATTTGACTCCAGACAGAAATTCATCCCCATTAAAACTCCAGGAATTTTCTTTTTGCAGCCTAAGATCCACACCAGCCTACCCTGATGATGTCCAGAGCCTGTCCTCTGATAATAGAGGCTAGCTAGCTTTAACCTGCCCCTCTGTCTCTAGCATCACTATATTCTCTGTCTATGCAAAGACTACTGTCTGCAGCGCGTCTTTTTCAGCTGCTGTTTTCCAACAACATCAATTCTTTGCTCCTGACAATGTTATGGAAAGAACAAAAGAAGATGGGTGGACGGAGAAGTCCTGTAACTGCCATGGCACCTGATTGACTTACTCCTCCTGGTTGGGACTTACTTCATCTATGTCGAGTTTCTAGCTTAGAGAATGTTACTTAGAAAATGGATCTTATCTGTATGGTTGCAGAAGGTTCTGGGATTGACTCTGTTTTCCCACAGTGTCTAAGGAGGTAAAGTTTCTCTGAGCCCTGGATTCCCCAGCAGCATCAGGTTCACCAGTCTGAAATGCCCATTTCATGAGGTTTATTCTCAATTGCCAGGTCTTATCCCTCTCTGACTACTTGAAATGTGTAGTTTTAGGTATGTTTGGAGTATATATGTTGTTGCTAGAATAGGACAGTATACTATCCCTGCAATAGTGAGGTGATTTATAATTGGAAGAGAATTGTATTTTAGTTCTGCTCATCCCATTTGTCTCAGGTAGGCAGATGAATAGCCCTTCAGTTTAAGACCAGTGCTGCTCCAATGGGCTGAAAGCACAGACAATCATGCCATTGCCGTACCGTTAGAACCCAAGTAATACATGTCCACAGGATGCCTGAATTTTCTCTTCTCTCTCCTTTTTTGCACTCTTGTTACTGAGCTGATCCCTTGAAGTATTAACAAGTCATCCAGATTTGAAATCAAAATCAGTTACTAATCACTGATGTCAATGAAGCAGTTCCCCATCACTGGGGCATGATGACTTTCTTTGGCCTGCAGGGCTGCCAGGTGAGTGAAAGTCGATCTGGAGTTGTGGAGTGAGTGGAAATAGCGTGGCCGGAGACATGTGTATGCAATTTGTTCAGATGATTCAAGTGGCAGCCATGGCAACTGAGATAAACAGAGGAAAAGATACTGGAAAAGCAGCAACAGCTTCATTTTAATAGCATAGCCATTATTCCAAACTGTTCAGATGTTTACTAGGAGAGCTCAGCCTTCCTGCAAGGTCTCCTCCTCTCTCCAACTTGCTTATGCTTTAAAGTCCTGGGATTAGATGGCTTCTCGAGTAAAGTGCTCTGGGCCAAATTCCTCAGTTCCTCTTTGAGCAAAAACACCCTTTGACTTCAGATGACGTTTTTCTTGAGTCGGGTTTGCAGAATATGGCTCTCTGTTTCCAGCTCTGGGATCTAAACGTTCTTTATAAAATTTTCTTCTTCTCAGAGTCCACCTTTCTAAAATCATCACATGTAATTTGGCAGTTTGTTGTCCCTGCTTGGGTGAGACTTGAGACCATGTTGTTAATGGAGATGAACCCATCTCCTAAGTGTGGAGTGTTTGCTATCTAAATGTCATTCCTGATGTGAAACTGAATGAGGTAAACCACACCACAACTGTACTCAGTGTTTGAATTTAGAAGGGACGTCAGTTTCCATTGGTGGCAGCCCCTGGACCATCACAATCATATCTGTTAACACGGTTACTTTAAACGAATGTTCTGATCAGAGAGGATCTGGAAGGATTTAAAAAAAAAAATACTCCTTTAAATCATTACATGACTACTAGTGTCCTCATAGTTTATGAAGGGAATTTCCTTTAGCTTAAGATATAAGCAGTAGATGAAGAATAAAAAATGTGTTGACTTAAACTTGATCCTAAGTGACCTAATCAGTAGTGTATATACCAAGGATTATGGGACTTGTTTAGTATTGGAGTACCAAACTGCAGCCACAACTGGGGTTTTATACTGCATGTAGTCTACACCTAATACATTTGAGTACCTGTGTTGATGATGACAAAGGTGACAGGCCTGAAACTTCACCAATGTCGATTTGTTGTTTTTAAATGGTGCTAGTCATCCTTCTTCTAGCCTCGAGCTGAGTGGATTCACAGAGCTATGTAAGTTACCTTACAGCACTAATGCTCCTCTTCCTTAGCCCTTGACTCTGGGGAAGAAGTTGTTCCACCTTGTCAAGTTGTGAGGCTCCCAAAGAAACTTTATATTACCCAATCCCTTCATGTTTCTCTCTTGTCCTTGGACCTTCTCTTGGAATAGTTGAGTGCTCCAGTCACTCCAGTTTAATCATTTGTATTACAGTAAACCCTAGAGGCCCAACCGATCGATAGCTCTTTGGTATTTAGGTGCTGTACAAACTCATAGTAAGAGACATTAATTGTCCTGAGGAGCGCATGATCAAATAGACAAGATGGACAAAAAGTAAGAAGGGAAATGAAGACACAGATTAAGTGACTGCCATTAGGTAACAGCAGGTTGGTGGCAGAGCTAGAAATAGAGCCCAGGTCTTTTGACTTTCATTCCAGTGCCCTATACACCAGACCACAGTGTCCATATAAATGATCCTCAAGCCTGCTCTGAATGATTGGAGTTGCGTCATTTTATAAGGCTACGGTTGTGGTGTATACTCATACTAAATTCCTCCCAAGGGTGTTGATGGTGGTGACCCACCTCCATGAATCACGCTTTCCAATATTTTTCTCATCACTGTCCTCGGTTAGCCTTGCTTTACAAACTAGATCTGAAAATATCCTTTGAGTTTTGACTGGAAAAGATGTAAGTCTTTAAGCATTGAGAAAATCCATTCCATTTTTGTTGTTTGGCACCACCATGCTGTGCTCGTGTCAGAGTTGCACGTGTATTTCTAACTGCGTTTTTCCTCTGTGTTGCTTTAAAGGTGGGCTAGGAGACTCCAGATTGAGTTAACTACAGAAATACATAAGTATCTCAGTAATCAGGATGTGGGGAGGGGGATGCCAAGCATATAGGTTTTAAACTTGACTTAGAACTATTTACATTTAGCTTCTAGGAAGTCTGCTACTTAGTTTTGAGTTGGTTTGAGTCAGGGGGGAGGGATAGCTCAGTGGTTTGAGCATTGGCCTGCTAAACCCAGGGTTGTGAGTTCAGTCTTTGAGGGGGCCACTTAGGGATCTGGGGCAAAAATCAGTACTTGGTCCTGCTAGTGAAGGCAGGGGGCTGGACTCGATGACCTTTCAAGGTCCCTTCCAGTTCTAGGAGATGGGATATCTCCATTAATTTATTTATTTATTTTTATTTGCCCCAGAATATATCATTCTGGGTTATTGCAGATTCTGAGAAAATGAGTGGTTGCATGAAGGTGTGAGGCTCTTATAGGTGAATAGTTTGCATTTTTCAGTTTTTTACAAAGCAGTTTCTACAAAGCTAACTTTCACCAGCATCTGGCATTCTAGAGTGCTGCATTCTGGGGCACTGAACTTAGAACAAAGCAGCAGGTCTAATGGAAGATTAAGAAGAATTTTTAAAAAGCCACGGTCATTTTAAATGCATTTATTTTAAAAATCTTCCTTTCTTCATTGCTCGATGTTCAACTTCTTGACACTTTTGTTGTTGTTGTTTGCTGGTTATCCAGTCACCACAGAGTAGACAAGACCTGAAGTCCTCATGTAAGAAACAAGCAGAATCTAAAACTTGTCAGGCCACCTTTATATAAAATATATATAGTAAAGCAGCAAACAAAAAGCAAAAGCCCAGTATTTTTCTCCCTTTGCTGTTTGCTGTAGGCAAGAATTCTTACACCTGAGATATAGTGAGTAGAGGAGAAAAGCATGAAAAATTCAATAAAAGGAAAGTGCATAGGATTTAATCTCTCTCCACTGAAGATTCCATCTCCCTCCCACTGAATTCACTTCCTGAGGGCTTGACAGGACTTCTACAGAACCCACCCATCAATACGTCTCCCCAGTCTACCAGAAAGGTGACTATTGAGGGACACAAGGCACAGTGCTTCCTCCATGTACAGGACCGCCTGCTTCCTCTCCCCGCTTCGCTGATGAGTAGAGTGAGAAACTGGGAACCCAGGGCTCACTCTCTGACGCATCAATGCAGAGAACTCAGGACAGACACTGTACGTTTATGGAAGGATTTGAAGAGCAGGCACGAGTTGGAAAGAGGGCACTATGGGTATGGGAGAAGTGCAATTGGAATGGCGACCTACTCACCCCCCCCCCCCCCAAGAGAAGCTAGGGTGAGAGGATGGATATGAGGTCACTGGGTGGATGGCCAAGATGGTTAGGTGTTTCGGGACCCGTAGGGCCATTTTTTAACAGGATTTAGGATTTCAAAATGAAAACCTGAACATTCCTAGTAGTGTTTCCCAGGAGTAAAAGTGCCACTGATCAATAAGTTTCCAGTAAAGGAAGAAACTTGACTGCTCCCTGCCTGATGGGGACAATGCCTGCTCAACAAGATCACCCGGATTATCTGGCTCTTCAGCGGCCAACTTTTGACTGGAAACGTTTGCAGCCTGTTTTGAAGTTGTGCAGAAAAGCACACTTGCGTCATCCAGAAAATGCAGTGAGTCAGTGCAGTCCCAAGGGAGCTGTAACAGCCCCAAACAGAAACTTGGAAAAGGAAACCGGGATGGATTTAAAGATACAGTATTTTTGATTATTGCTTTGTTTAGGGGTGTTTATGCTGAATTCACAAAAATGTGTTGGTGACAAAGAAGTTTAATAGGGACTTTACCATTCTAAACCTAAATGAAGCTTTACAACATAGTGATTCCCCCCAGGGGCAGGGTGTGGAGCTGGAAGAGGGTGTTAAACTTGTTATACTTGCTAATATACTCAGTATTTTGGTATTCAGGAAATCTCTGTAATTCTTCTTAATCATTTCTCTTCCATTGCGTGGGCCTCTGTCCCTCCTGTTCTCTGCCTGTGGCACATAATAGTCTAGTCTCCTGAGGGCTGTACTACTTTGGTCTAATTTCGGTTGTTGGGTTTAGTGTGTGGTTACTGGGTGCTATTGGTGGCCTGTGATATGCAGGCAATCAGACTGGATGATCTGATGGTCGCTTCTGGCCCTACACTTTATAATAGGTGTGTTTTGGTATGTAAATGAATGACGGGAGGCAGGGTGCAAGGGAGGAAGAAAGACAAACGGGCAGTCCTCTGGGCTTACCATTTTCTCCTCCATCCCTCCTTAACCTTTTCCATGCACCTTCAAATTTGGAACTATTTCTGCAATGTATGTAACCAGGCTGAGGCACTCGGGGGCTAAGCTATGTTTCACAGCCATAGTACAGCCCTGTAAAGATGTACATAATTCCGTACCATGGTTACAGCAGCAGATGAAGCTGTTGCTTGAGGCACCACTGTTTATGGTGCCCCCAACACAAGAACATTTGCTGTTTGCATGGGTTCTTGCTCCTCTTTACAACAGCCTTCCTCCATCTAGCCAAAGGGGTTAGATACCACTTCCTTCAGATGCAGTTGCAAACGTTGGCTCATGAGAGCTCATTTAAGGCATTTGACCTTCAAGGGTTGAGCGGATAGCTACTTAAGCATTCCCAGTCCCTGCAGCTAGAGAGGGTAAAACGCATGATTTTATCCCTCTGCTGGCATTCTCAGTGCATTATTTATTATATTTCATTTTATTTACAGGCTTTATGATGCTCATCACTGTAGTGTCTGAGTACCACACAGACATAAGCGAATTTATCCTTGCAACACCTCTGATGTAGGCAAGTATGATCCTCATTTTGCAGATGTGGAAACGGAAGCATGGGGAGGTTCAGTGAGTTGCTTGAGGTCAAAGGTAGGCAGGAGGACTGGCAGAGCAAGGAATTGAACTCAGGTCTCTAGAGTCCCAGTCAAGTGGCCTAGCCACAAGATCATCCTGCCTCTAATTATGCTGCCACCTAGCATGTATTAGCAAGCCTTCCCTAATTCACACAGACTGGGAGACCTATTGCAGGTTAGCAAGTGAATAAAGAAATGCTCTAAAAATAATTTGACAAGCATAATTTAGTTGAATTTCTGATTAAGATAGGTTGGTTGCTGTAGCAAAAAACAGGAGAGTCATAATTTTGGTTTTAAAAAGTCAGTGTTTGTCAATGGAAATCATTAGAAAAGACAAATTCTTTAATAAAAACACAGTTCTTTAAAGCCATTTAATAATTTTAAACGCTTTTTTTTAAAAAAAAGCCCACTCCAGTGGACACTTGAGACAAATTTGTAATAATTCATGGTGTAGTTGTTCTTCATATCTGGCTTGTTGAGGCGACAAAGACCATGATTTTATTATGAAAACCAAAAGAAAAAGTCTCTTTTAGAGGTTAGGGAAGTTGTTGTCATGGCAAATACATAGCCACAGTGATAAATATTTTATATAATTGTGTACTGGTAAATGTGCTCTAGCATATTTTGTAAATGTAATGAAGTTCTAATAATAAAAGACCTCCATTGGAGCACTGTTGCTGCTGCTAAATCTTTGATCAGTGGGGAGAGCCTGCAGTCTTTCCACGTGCAAATTATGGTATCTATTGATTAGCAAAGTGTGGATCTGTGAGGTCCTCTTATGATAGGAAGGGCAAACAGTTCGTAAATTGCCAGTATTCTGACCTTACCACTGACCCTGGACATCAGGTCACAGATTATTAAAAGCCTCATATGGAGATTGTGGCTGGTGCAGCATACAAGTTGCCCTCCACCTAAACAACAAAAACAGACACATCACATGTTGCACCACAAATCCCACTGGCTCCCTATTAATTTAAAATCCAAATTCAGAGCCCTTTTCCTAATTTACAAGGCCCATATTGAGTCCACCTCATTATTCACAGCCCACTGAGACTGTTCCACCCCATGGAGATAATGGAAAACTCCAAGTGTGTTGCTTCCTAGGCCTATGTAGGGTTGCGAGGCACCTTGCTACCACCTGTGCTTAGCATGAGGAAGTGTTGTCTCTGTCTGCTGTGGATCAGCTCCCTGAAACCACCAGCCTCTGGCAACACAAGCACTACCTTTCAGCCCTCCAGAGGCCTCATTGTCTGTGTACAGGTTAGTGAAAGGGACTTACCAATCCCTTAGTCCTCTGAGAATCCCTCTGAAGTGCTCAACCACTGTTGCACTGAATGCTCACAGAACTCTGATTTGCTGCTCCCAAGGGAATAGTATACCCCAGCTTGCAAGATTCAACTTAGGATCCCCACTCAACTTAACACAGCGCATGCATATATACACGTGTGTGTGTGTGTGTATACATATCTATATCTATATATACACACACACACGTGCATGCGCTGTGTTAAGTTGAGTGGGGATCCTAAGTTGAATATATATATATATAATATGAGAGAGAGAGAAATTTATTATCAAGGCACAGATATTTAAGTGATAGGAAGTTAAGAATATTGGATATACACACAACAGAATCATAGTACACTTTCTAGACCCTAAATTTAACTAGCAAGGTTTTCTCCTATCTTCTACCAGATGCTTACATCATGTCCAGTGTTTTCAACCAGTTTGGCTGAGATCCCTTCTCATTTAAGATCAAGCCTCCTGGCAGCTTGTCCTCACAGATTGAAGGAATAACTGGGGGTTCATCTGCACCCCCTAAACAGGATAACCCCTACTGTTTGTGTTGGTTCCTCCAGCCCCAGCAATCTGCTGATTAGCATTTTGTTAAGATTATAAATGGGCATCCATTGTGAACCATACAATACTTTAATATCCACATGACCTGCCAGAGTGGGATGAGCATCTCTTCCCACCTGCCTGACTGGATGTGTGGATCACCTTTCAGTCACTTGCCTTAACGCGCCAACCTAAAGAACGTAATTTGTAGTCTGTATACATCTCTTCACATATTTTCTGTACATACATATCGCAGTGATTATGATGAGCATGACACAGGCTTTCGTTAGAGACCTTACTTGCCATTCTTCGGTGGACTAGAAGGTAGATGCCAGATCCCGGGGATTTCTGAAACCCATATGTATCCCTGTGCCCTCTGTCAATTGGCATCAGGAGGTTCTTGGGTCACGTCAAGAGTAAGGCTCTTTCACTGTTGGGGAAGACTATTCTTGGTATAACTTCATCAGTTGAAATTTTGCTGGGGATCAGAGTGAGACCAAATCTGACTGTTCAGATCAAAATGTAAGGCGTTGTTGGCAAAGCCTTCCTCCAGAATAGAATAACTTCCTTCCAAAACACAAAACCCCCAACTCTCTGAGGAGCAGAGAGAGAACTTAGTGGATGCTTTGGTCCTTGTTAAATAAGACTTAGAACTTCAGGGAGCTTAAGGCAGTTAAGCATGGTATTTGGGCTCCAAACTCCCTTAGGCGCCTTTGAAAAATCCCATGTAAGTGGTAGACCCTTAATACTTAGATATGAAGGTGATGTGCATTTCATAGGAGTTTCACATAGACAGATATTTCCCCCCTGCCCCTTAAATTCATCAGCATATTTTCCAGCTCACTCCCCATACCTATCTAAAACTAGACTAGACTTATTTCTAAACCACATGGTTTGCCACAGTCCCTCTGCCCTTAACTCATTTCAGATCCCACCTCTTTTGAATACCTGGCACGTGACCCCTAACTAACTCTCTCTCTAATAAAACAGTCTAAATATCTACTTGCTGGGCTTTATAGTTTTTCTGTCCTCATTGATTCTCTGAATCTTTGTCCATTTCAAATGTTTACCCCTGTCCTATCAAATGTACAGATACTCCCTTTTGGATATGCCAATCTCTGTACTTACACTGTGTTATCAGCATTACAAAAAACATTACACTATCGGTTTTGCGATTGTACTTTCATACTGAAATGTGTGTACATCAGAGATTGGGTTTAACTGTCATGCTGAATTCATATAATCCTGCAACCTTACTTGCTCATTTTGATCGAGGAGTGATCTGGAGTGCAGGAGAGTGTATGCAGCTCTATATGACTGTTTTATATTTTTGGAGCAGAAATTAAAAATGTATAAATTGAGATTTATATAAGTAATTGAAATATACTTTTGCACCTTCTGCAAAAGGTTTTTCTTACACCTAAAGCCAAATTTCAAATCTGACCTCATGATAATCGAAGCGATTTCATTACATCATAGCTGTGCCATTTGACTTTGATGGTTGACGCTTGGATTTATGTTGGATCCATTAAATATATATCTGCTTAAAAATCTTCTGGCCTTAAAACATGTTGGCATGTTAATGTAAAAATATGGGTATTCTCCTGGCCTCCTCTTTGCAGGCGGTTTTGGTGAAAACAAATGAATCACAGCTTTCATTTCCGTCGTCATCCTTACTTGGTTTCCCGAGTGAAATGATTAATGGTTCTCTCTTCACAGCTGCAGTGCTTGATTACAGTCTGACTGCATTGGTGAGCCATACAGAAATACTTTTCAAGTTAATTGGACATTATCTGCTCCAGATCACAGGACTCGGAGTATGTACAGATGCAGTTGCCAATAGGAAGCCCTGCCGTAATAGGCAAGATCTTGGATAATTCCCTATGAATAGTAACTTTGCCACTCTTTGGTCAGTGGTACTTGGGTCACCATTAGTATTGTGCAGGTAAATATTTGGATAGCTTAAGGTGTATATAACCCCGTCAATACCACTCTGAGCAATCGAGACCGCAGACCAGGGAAATAACCCACTTTCTTCTGACGAACCAAGGGACGCACCCCACCCATGTACTTATTCGCTACACCGATGCTAACTTGGACTCTTAATACATTCCATGGGTGGCGTACCCTAGCCCACTTATCTACTGACGCTCTAAAAACCTCCCGCGCGCCAATCTGGGTCTATCCTGGTTATGTGATGTGTATGTCTCTCTTCATCCTTGTAACAGATACCTGTAATCCCTCATAACTCAAGCCTGACCCCAGATGTACAGTACCTTCCCTCTTAACTTGTGTATATTTAATTTTAAACATTAACTTTAATAAAAATTTGATATCTTTAAAATGCTATAGTGGCACAGTTCATACTCCGCAGCTGCGCCGCTGTAGCTCTTCAGTGTAGACACTCACTACAGCGACAGGAGGGGTTCTTCCATTGCCATAGTTAATCCATCTCCCTGAGAGGCAGTAGCTAGGTCGATCGAAGAATTCTTCTGTCGACCTAGCACTCTCTGTGCTCGGGGTTAGGATGGATTTTTCACACCCCTAAGGGGCATAGCTATGCTGAGGTACATTGTCAGTGTAGACCAGCCCTTAATAGCTGAGGTTTGACGACGTTCATGGTGAAGAGATTCTATAGAGTAATAAACGTAGGAATTGTTATACTGGATCAGAGCAGTGGTGTATCTTGTCTCTGACAGCGGCCAACACCAGCTGCTGCAGAGGAATGTGTCCAGAAATCCTATGGTAAGGAGTTATGGGCTACCCGGCTACCCATAGAAAGTTTCTCCCTGGTCCCCAATAGCTGATTTATGCCCTAAAACACTGGGTTATATCCCTTACAAAGCTCTTTATTCTATACTTCAAAAATACTTAGTATCCTAACTTTGTATGAATATTATTGTTATCCATGTAAATGTCCAGTCTTGTTTTGAGTCCTGTTCCGCTCTAGTGGTAACAGACTTTGTTGAAATTAGTGTAAATACATTCTTGATTATTTTATGTCTCAATTTTTTAAAGTTTAAAACTAGTCAATTTTCCAGTCAATTTAATTAGTCAAGTCCCTTTTTGACATCAGCTCTTATGAAAGCATCATCCCATATAATGCAAGTCAACTGACCAGCTGTGTATACTGAGCCAATCAGTAGAGACTGCCTCTCCCTCTGTTGTGATGAAAGAGCTAGCAACCTTTGCATAACCCCCTCCTGACTACTTGTTGTACTAGTAGGTAGGATGATCTGTGAATGGCGTTGGGGAAAGCATTGTGCTTAGAGGGATGAAGTGGGCAATGACATTATTAATACAATTTTTTAGCAATAAGATGAAAACATTTTGATAGCACACATAGAATTGCCATAGATACGGGCATTCATCATCCAGCCAATCCCTTTAGTAGTACCACCATACAGCTATTATTCATATTAAATGCGAGGGATAATTACCCAAATGTTGTAATCCAGCTAGTTTTCAGCATCCAGTCTCAGATGGCATTGACCCTTAATACAGCTGCTTTCACTTAATACATTTTGTTTAAACAAACCCTGTTCCTGGAAGTGGGTTCAGAATAGGCTGTTCCTCATAGCTGTTCTAGCTTCGTATAGTATTATAAGAAAAAGCAAACATGAAGAGAGCAGACTCTGAAAAGGGCATTGTGAAATCACTATTGACAAGCATTTGTGAAAGCCTTTGTATTTTCCAATTAACCGGTTGCCATTTAATTGACTTCCTAAAATCTTCAAGAATGAAGTGAGCTAGAGCAGTTGTCATTACAGTACGAAGTCCACCAAATTTCCTTTTAGTCCTCAACGTATGTTTATCAAATTCAGACCTTGGGGAGCCCAATACATTCATATAGAACAGCTTGCTGTCTGAAGTTTAATATATCTGCTTTCCACTTTTTCCCATGACATTGTTTTCTAGGGGTTCTTACATATGAAAATCTTCCCTCCCTCTTTAGAGACAAAAGAAGCATTTTCATAAGAGAGAAATCGGCTGTTATCCTTGGATTTCAGATCCTCTGATTGTCTGTTGCAATTTATAAATCTGTAGGCTTTTTGAAGCTTATGCAGTGTTTGTTTCAACATAATTCATTTAAGGTCTTATTGTTCTTTATATCCTGTTCTGTGTCATAGTCATGTAGCTGTAGCAAGAAGTATGTTAACTTCTTAAAAATAAAAATTCCATTTGAGACGTAGATAGCGGAAAGTTTTGTTTCAGCTGGAACCTGGCATGTAGCGCAATACTTAACATTTATAATGCTTCACGAGCCTATAACGCCTTGCTTCCATGGATTTCAAAAAGAACAGGAGTACTTGTGGCACCTTAGAGACTAACAAATTTATTAGAGCATAAGCTTTCGTGGGCTACAACCCACTTCTTCGGATGCACATGGATTTCAAAGCACTTTAACAATTGTTAGTGAAACGGAAAGGGCAATTGATTTGCTTAAAGGCACACAGGAAGTCTGTGGCAGAGCTGGGAACCCAGGTCACTTGACTCCTAGTTTTATGCTTAATCCATGAATCCATTTTTCTTAAAACCATGGCCTATTTGGGGCTTGACAATCTAGGCAACAAAGAGCCAAGCTCTCCAACTTGTTACAAACAACCTAGCTAATCTTCACAACAGTCCTGTGAAGGTGCCAGCTGACTATGTAAGGATTCAGTGCCGGGGTGTAATTTTATTTTTTTAAACGATATATCACTTTAAATCTGTAAACATTTCCCTTTTTTGTTAGATCAGGGTAAAAACAAAAATGATATGTAACATGATTTAATTGCTTTTTACTTCAGATCTCCAACAGTTTTCATCAGCCCACACTAGGCAAAGTGCTGGCTTCATCCCTTCTTGACTCCAGAGTTCCAGGAGTTTTCTAGTAAATTTCTGTTCTCTGTCCTCTCCTATTCCTTAGGCAGAATGTTTTTGAAATGGGATCGCCTGGCACCCTTAATAAATCTCCCTTAAGATGTACTGGATGTCACTCTATGAAAATCCTTTGGACATCTTCCAGGTGTACAGTCTTATAAAGGATCTGAGCTGAACCACCAAAGCAAGGAAATCCAGACCTGAGCTTAACAGAGCAGTTGTCCTTAACTCTGGATTTCCTCACTTTTGTTGGTTTAACTCAGAACCTTTATTTCTTCATAATGTTGCATTTTTTTTCTTTTCCCAGGAATACCTTGAGACAATGTGCCCAACTGGGCTTTGCAGGTAGTGGAACTGAAGTACAGTGAATTATTATAATATATGACTCAATGTTAAATCTGTATTGTAACTTTGGGCTTTAAATGCCATATAAGACATGCAAACCATCCATACTAGACAGATTGCATGGCACTGGAAAGAAGGGGCCTGTAAACTCAGGCACAAGATTCAAAATAAGCAATTGTATTTGCAGTAAAGCCATGCCATTAAATTCGAAATAGTAAAAGTTGATGTGTAATTAGAAACTGCTTTGTAGCCTCACATTGCACTGGTTACACTGCGCTCTGTCATTTCTTCAGACACTCAGGAAAAGCATGATAAATATCCATCTTTTTGTAGCATGTTGGCAGGGAGATGAATACACTCAGCTTCACAATGCATTGAACACTGTATTTCTGAGAACATTTTAAAGATCATTCTTATTGGAAGAAATGAAAGGTGAGAGAGGATTATAAAGAATCAGTTTTCCTGGTAGAAGTCAGTGTTTCTCTCTGCTTGTCGTGGTTAAATTGAACGCATGCAATCTACTGCTATCCAGTGGCGTTAACTTGACTGAACATCATTCTGAGCACTCCAGATGTTTGGCTTTGGAAGAGAACTTAAGACAAGTGTGTGTTTTTGGGTGGGGGGATCCAACGCACCCAGCCAGATTGTGAGCTACAGTCAAGGAGTGCTTATTGCAGCTTGGGGGGTGAAAGTTGTGCAAAGGAGGCCTTAAGCCACCTTTGTGTGCTGTCCTTCCTATGGTAAGCTGTGCTGGGTTAGTTCCCAGATCCTCTGTTTCAGTAGCTGTAGATTGCTGGAATATAGGGAGACCCTTGCTTCTCCCCCTTCCAACAGCCTTTCCGCTTCACCAACTACAGAGGGGGTGGTGTAAGAGCCATTATGACAGCTCTGTCACTGAAGGATTCCCCTACGCAGAGGGAATTGTCCAGGGGGACAAAGACACCATTAGTGCTTCACAAAGCTACCCCAGTGCTGCTGAGGGCCTGACCCACTGTGTGTTGTACTAATTTTTATCATGTTCAGAACTAAATTAACTGTTTGAAAAACCAAATGTGCCTGATGCACGTCTGTCCCACCAGTAGTTAAAATCTGTAGGCTGATTTGTCCATATACCTGGATTTGTGATCGCCTTTTAAGAATGTAGTATAGGTGATACATGTTAAGAACAGCAAGAAAGCATTAATGAAAGCATACACTAGTGGTTTACAGCTTTTCCAGAAATGAGTTTCTGCAGTTTACCAGAGCTTCATGTCACTGGCATAAAAACTAGAATAAATATGCGTTGTACTTTGATCAGAGATGGAAAAAAGCTGTGCATTTATTTATACAATTGTTATATATAATAATGAAACTTTTAGACAATATCTGCAGGGATAGTTGCAGGTGGCACTCCTCGTTTGAAAACAGGTCTCTCACATGTAAGTACTTCCAAAGAGGTTTTAATAAACAGCACCCCTCTCACAGATCTGGATTTCAGTCACACAACTCTCTAGAAATTCAAGCAATTTCCTTCACCATACTTGGATTGGAACAATGTAAGTCACTCAATTCTAGCTGAACTTTGCATGCAGCTTCTTGTGATTCAGATGGAAGTAGGTCTGTAAACACCACAAATGTTTTATCCCCTTGAAATTCTCTGAACGGTTGATCAAATGAGTCTTAATCCTTCTTGGTCCGTTCATATAGCAATGACTATCAGTCTCATGTTTCTGTAGGATTTGTGGGCAAATCTACAAGCAGGATGCTGAAGCTGTCTATTTGAATGCTGGCAGCTGCATTCAAAGGTCCATGCTTCCTTGTCTCCTTCAGCTGCAGCAGGTAAAGGTTCCCTACTTTGAAGTTTAATATTTTTAAATATTGGAAAATAATATTTTCTCAGCTGTTTCAAAGCCAGGAAGTAGCTTCAGACTGGCAGAGCGGTGATCATTGCTGAGTTTCAGAACAGCTTCTCTATCTGCCTGCTGCAGCAATCCCTAAGTGTGCTAGACAGGCTGAACAAAATCAGGAAGTCTCATATACTTCGTACCTACTCTCTCCTTTGTGGGTTGTATACTGTAGAACTAATGAGTCTTTTCCATCTCTAACTTTCGGGATATCCAGCCATTCTGGATAAGCACAGTAGCTGGGAATTTCTGCTAAAATGATCAGCAGCAACGTAGTTAATACTGTTTGCATATAATTGGTTGTTAAAAATCAACACCTCACCATTGAGGGGAATGGATTTAGGTCACCTATATAAAAACTTTGGTTTGAAGATGGCTGCCCACAAATTCAGGAAGAGAGCATTGCACTTGTGTATTCGAAGGTTAGCTTCACTAGACTATTTTTTAAAAGAATGAATTATTGTGTGTCACCAAAAATAGGTGCACCACAGCTGTACATTTTACATTTTAGTCTCAGTTGAGTCACTTGATGGTTTCTAAAAAAGCAGATTTTTGAAATCTTACACAAGTAATTAGAAATAAACTAGTCAGGTAAAATGTCTAGATGCATTGTTCTGAATACTTGATTAATATAAATCTATGAATCAAGTATCCAGAACAATTCATCTATGAATCAGGTATTCAGAACAATGATTTAGGCATTTTACGTGGCTCGTTTGTTTCTAATTACTTGTGTAAGATTTCAAAAATCTGCTTCTCTTGGAAACCATCAAGTCACTTCATTGAGTCTAAAATGTAAGACTTGGCAACTATTAGGCCAGCATGGGAACAGAGTCAGATAACCTCTGGGGTGCCCGATGTTGCTATTCATTTATACGTCTATACTTTGCTTTATTTTCTGTGTACGATGTGGACTGGAAGAATCGACTATCTCTATTCATACCAACTGCTGTAAACCTCTGACCACATGTAACGAATCTGCCCTATGAATGGGTCTAATTAATGGTAGATAGGTAAGGAAAAGAAAGAGGGTGAAAGGAAAGAATCTCCTATTCCTTGTGAGCTGGAATACAGAGTTCTGACTCTCCAGAGATCAGGAATGTTGATTTTTTTTTCTTCCTTTTTTCAGTCTCTATCCTTGCCTTTCTTATTCTGTCTTTCTCTGCCTTATTTTCTGTATAGTTAAGATCTTAAGTGGACATACTGCTTACCCTCGTGCAATTTTTCTACATCTAAAATCAAAAACATACTCACTCCCATCAAAGAAACTCATCTGGAAAGAGATTAATTAAAGAACTTTTCCCAGTTATGTCTATATTGGACCTCTGTTTCATTTTTAACAATGCACCGCACAGAAAACAATGCTAGACAGGATCAGTTTACTTTTGCAAAAGACTGCAAATTAGAACCTGTATTTTTCTTCAGTGAGGCTTTGTTTAGAGATTTAAAGTGTATTCTCTTGATTTTTATTTTCATTGGTTCATTTTTCCACATTTGAACTGCATCCCTTGTGCCAATTCACTAAGTAATAAGGAAGCATGATGGACAGTTGTTCTTCCGCACCAGTGCCCCAACTTGCACGTGAACAAGAGTTGCCCATTTTTGCTATTTGCCTTTGACAATAAAGTAGCTGCTATTTTTCTCAAATTTCCCCCATTTAGCTACAGTCTCAGTAACATTACCAATCAAAGTGAAATACTAGTCCTGCCCCTACTGCACATTCCCGGCATGAATCCTACAACATTTGTATTGTCTCCAGCCAACAAAATAAAATGCTGAAATATTTAAAGGGGAGCATAGCCACAGGCAAGTCTATTTAACTGAAATCTTTTTCCTCTAAGGGGTATTTATTCATTTTCTCAAACTGGAAATAATGAGTAATTAATACTTCAGGTGAACTGGGATTTTGTAAGTAAATCTGTGGGAGTCTGAGACAAAATATATACTGTGGTTTAAAAAAAAAAAAAAAGTCACTGTAGGGGGAAAAAAATCTTGAAATCAGGATGGTTGTAAACTCACCTCTGTTTTCTCATAGAATGTACGCACACCTCAATTAAAGGCTTATCTCAGCCTTGAGTTTCTGGTTGGAAAGCACTGGCTTGTAAAGGAAGCCATTTTGCAATCCTCATAAAATGTTAGAAAATATATAGTCCCTGGTCTGAAAGGCTTCTGTCCAGGGATAATGTTACTCCATGTGGGAGTAACTGTATACCCAGGTGTGAACCTTTGGAGCCCAAGAGAATAATGGCCCTTGTGATTTACTTTTTACCATAAAGTCTCCAGATACTGATGAACTATGAACAGATTGTCTGTTTGTGGGATTTTTAAAGATAGAAGAGAAATTGAAATTTGCTAAAATTAGCATTGTGTTTGTTCTTAACTCTTGTTGGATTTGCCAGCAAACATTGCATTAGTGTGTAAGGACTAATTTGAGTGGAATATTGGCGAGCAGTGAACCTGCGCTTGGAAGTTGCTGTTAGCTACTTGTAACCCACCCTTTTGCTGTCATGAAATATAGATGAAAATGTTCATACTGTACTTGGAGATATAAAGTTGTCTATTCCTATGTGACTTAATTTACCTCGAGAATCTTCAGGGCCAAAGAATTGAACCAACACTAGAAATGGTTATTTGCTCGGGGAAGGTGGAAATATATAGACTATTTTTTTTCTGTATTTTAGGAATTTAGGCAATGAGGTCTCTGAGCAGTTGGTGATTAAGAAAGTGCAACAGAAATGTTTAGACTGAAACTATGCCCCTAATGGCTTATCATTGCAGTCACAGTCTTCTCAAACCTCACAGCTGTTTATGCAGTGCGTTTCTTTGCAAGCAACTAGCCACTGACTAGGTTATTTCCTCCTGAGGTGGCCAAAGGTTTAAATCAGGGGTTCTCAAATTGTGGGTCAGGACCCCATTTTAATGGGGTCGCCAAGGCTGGTGTTAGCCCTGGGCCTCAGCAAGGCTGAGCCCAAGCCCCACTGCCCAGGACTCAGGTTACATGCGCCCTCTCCCCCACCCAGGGCAGAAGCCCTTGGGCTTGAACTTTGGCCCCCACCTGCTGGGGCGGCGGGGCTCAGGTGGGCTTGGCCTTCGGTCCCCATCCTGGGGTCATGTAGTAATATTTGTTGTCGGAAGGGGATCACGGTGCAATGAAGTTTGAGAACCGCTGGTTTTAAATTAATGAGAAGGTTCCTAATGCTTCTCCAGTGTTGACCAAGGTCTTGGTGTGCACGATTGATGATTAGGTCTGGATGCGTTATCAATATGTACATTCTCTTGATCATTCAGGCTACCCTTCAAATGTTATTGCTTTTCGAAACTTGACTTTCTTGTGTGTAGGTGGTAATAGTGCTATTGAGCAAACTAATAGCAGAGCACTCTGCTGGTTTCATTTCCTCCTTGAGTGTTTGTTTTTTTAACCTTGAGGACAAAATGAATAGCAATTAAATGGGTGGGGGTGGGGGATGGAGATCCTCAACTGCTCAAACCATTTTTAAAAAGTAATTTTTGTACCATAGTTGTCAGTGCCGGCTACAGCCGGTGGTTCCTATCCATCTGAAAATATTTTAATAAGAAGAAGAATAGCATATATGTTTACAGTCCATTTCAACTGTGCTGGAGAGAACTTGGATAAATATTGGCTCCTCCATGTTCCTCTAATCCCTGCTGGGTCTAATACTGTGCAGAGGTTCAGAATACTTGTTTTCTTTTCTTATTCTCCCCTTCCACCCCCTCCTCAGATGTAATTTGATCTTTCAGGCCTGGTCTTCTGCTTTGGCAGGTTTTTCAGCCCTTGACTAGAAGAAATTAACTACTTCCTTACCATCAAGAATCAACCACACTTTTACAGACTTGCTGCTTGTTGTGTGTGCTGTTGTACTAAAAATCATGCAAGGTTAAACGATGATCCTTACATGAACCCATCTGTTTTGAACAATGCTATTTTGGTTTCACCCCCGTTGGTGTGTTTCATTTAACCCTTCCTTTCCTTTCTCATTTTCTTAAATTACAAAAAATGTTCCCACAATTACCAAAGAGTCAGTACGTGGTGGAAAAGCTTACTTTTCATTTTCTGGATTTTTCCAGGTATGTATCTATTTTGATTATGTCCTTGTTGCCTTAAAATATGTTCCATGTTCTCTGATCTGGCAGCAAATATTATAGTACACGCTTAAATAAAATCCTCAAACTAGCAACAACTCTCCACATCACTCTCAAACTCCCAATTTCCACTCCCTTCTTAAAACTTATTTGATAGGCTGTCCAGATAAAGAAAGCAAAGTCAATACAACAAAGGTGTGGTTTTGTGATTTTTGCCTTTCAGAACTACTTCCATATGGATGCTAGAAATTCCAAAGATCCTCTTTCCTTTCTTTGTTTACAAATGTTTCAAAATCTTTCAATGCCTTGTCTGATTTGGGTTTTAAAACCATAAAGCGTTCAAACGCTGATACTAAATGCAATTTTGTTTCTTACTGACACTCTGAAGTTAGAAAGGAGGATATCATTAAGTGGTGACTTCAAGATCTTACGCTTCAGGTACAGCCCCTTTGCCACCACCTTGAAGACAAGGATTCTGGCATGTTACTTGAAAGGAATTTCAGATAGTTTAACAGCCCATGTCTCTAATCCCACCATTTGTCAATTGACTCCTTCAGTTGTGAGAACTGCAAATAACAAACATCTGTTAGATGAAGGAGGTAAAAGCAACAAATACACATGTATTGCAAAAGGTTTTTGTTTTTCAGTTGAACTGCTGGGTGTGCTTTATTTTCATGATTATTAGCCCAGAATTCTTTTCTGGGCCTCATCTATTTTATCATAGTGGCTCTTGGAATATCTAACTTGCAGAATTGCTAACATTTCATTATGCTTGTATGTGCTTTTATTTATTTTATGTCTTTACTGTTGGAAACTGTATTGTGGGTGCTTCTGGAAACAAAGCATTGTCTTGCCCCATGGAGTTGACAAACTAAAGTCAGACAGACAGGGGGAAGCGGTACAGCACCTCTGTAGAGTGGTCAGAGTAGAAGTAAGCGGTTATGCTCACTAATAGACTATATGAAGTATTCAGTATTACTCCTCACTCTTCTTAGTCATCTATTTTTTTTTAGGGGTTGCAGCCAAAGTGGGTCTATGAAGGGTCATAACGCAGAGAAGGTGTAATGGCCTGTGGATAGGCTTAGGAAAGGTGTTTCATGCATGTAATTGCATACAAGGCATAGAGATGTCTGAATGAGAGGCTGAAGAAAGGTAGACAACACTGGCATCAGGCAGAATGGGCAAAGCTGATATGAAACAAGACAAGGATTCAGGGGTGCCGGAACAGGAGGAGCCAGGGGGCCATGCCCCCTCCCCCCTTTTTACTGGCCATAAGGGCGAGCAGCAAGGGGCAAGAGGAGCGAACAGAGCATGGGGACTCGGGGAAAGGGGCTGTACTGGGGCTCAGGGAGAAGGGATGGGATCTGGGGATGGGTGGGTGTGCTGTGTGGTACGGCAGGGGGTGGGGCCACTGTTCAGGTGCCTGTGGTCCCTAGGGTTGCCAGTTTTGGCTGGAGGTATTCCTGGAGGTTTGATCACATGACATAATCTCTAAAGATTAATCTGTGATTCCTGGAGACTCCAGGGCAATCCTGGAGGATTGGTAATCCTAGTGCTGCACCACACACCCACACCCACTTCCACTTCCACGGCGCTTCCGCCGCTCCTGCAAGGATGGAGAAGTAGGGAGAGGTAGAGTTATGTAGTACTTTGAAGGTGGTGGCAAGAAGCTTCAGTTGAGCAGGTTTTCAAGACATGTTGGAAAAATACCTGAGCTATATCTACACTAGTGCATACACCCTCGCTACCAGTGATTTTCAGCTGCACTGTTGCAGAAATGGTACTAAACTTTCTATTGTAGACAACGCCAATGTGGACAGACCTTAAGTATAGCAGTGAGAGAGTCCCATGTTTACCATTATGGGGAGAGATTGAAAAGAAGGCTTCTGCCATGTTATTCACAAGGAATTTTTCAGGTAGATTAACAGGCCTATAGTCCCTCTGCAATCTACTGCTGCTGACCCATAGGGTAAAACATCTATCGTATGAGTATTCTTGTTTTGGTTCCTTTGTGGTAGTGTGGGGATGTGAATTCTAGAAAAAGAAGTGGCATGTATGGAGAGTGTGATGTTTCCTAGTGATGATTCCTCTGCTCAGCTGTATTAGATTATGGGCCTGAACCAGCGAGGTGATGAATTTGTATCTCCAACTGAAGTCAGTGGACGCTGAGAGTGCTCAGCGCCTTGGTGGATTGGGCCCTATTCTTGGGCTTGCCCTACGCTACATAGTTAAGTTGACGTAAGGCAGTTTGTCAGTCTAATTAGGCTGTGGTGTGTACGCTGACATTTTCCCCCACCAATGTAAGTGCCCTACTACACGGACATAATAACTCCACTTCCATCAGAGGCATAGGGCTTATGTTGGTGTAGTTAGAGCAACGCAGTGTCCATGTAGACACTGCGTTACTTATATCGGCTGTTGGCTGTCATTCTTGTCAATTTTACAGCTCCAGCATGAAGCCTGGCTGGCCCCCTGGCTCCCCACTCCCAGCCAGGCCACACACTCCCCGTTCTGAGCCAGGCTGCTCCCTCCACTCCCGGGTCCCAGCTTCCCCAGCCTGGCTGCTGCCCAGGCTCCTAGGTCCGAGCCGGGCTGCACCTGCCCAGAGGCTCCTAGCTCCCCCTGAGGAACCCAGCAGCTGCACTGAGACTCCTGGCTCCATGCTGGGAGCCACCCAGTCTATGGGTGCAGTGCTCCCTGACGGGCTCCCAGCTCAGTGAGGAGCTGGGAGCCGAGAGCCTGGGGGATGGGCAGCCCAGTCTATGGAAGCACTCCTGGTGAGGATGCACACCACTGACGGAAGGAGGGTAGTGTGGACATGGGTTGTAAGTCGACCTAAGGGCTAATCTACACTACCCGCCCCGATTGGCGGGTAGAAATCTATCTCTCAGGGATCAATTTATCGCGTCTCATCTAGACGGTTAAATCGATCCCCGAATCGACGCGCGTTCTCCCACTTCGTCAGGAGGAGTAAGCACTGTCGCCGGGGGAGCTGCCGCGGTCGATTTGCCACCGTCCTCACAGCGGGGTAAGGGTAATAGGATACATCGAATTCAGCTACGCTATTCGCGTTGCTGAATTTGCGTATCTTAAATCGATCCACCCCCCTCCCCCCAGTGTAGACCTAGCCTAAGATAGGTTGACTTAACTTTCTAGTGTAGACATGCGCTAGCTCTGTGAACAAACCCAAAAGGTTTGGCTCAGTAATATATGCTTAGCATGTTAGAATGCTGAGAGAGCCTTTTCTCACAAACTACGTGTGCTAGGTATTAAAAATAAAACATTGTCTCCAGACATAATTGCCTTTTAGTATAGTACAGCAATTGTTAGGGAAGCAGTAAGCAAGGAATGTTTGAGTATGCATTAAAACAATAGTCTTATGGGATACGTTTTGCCTGTTAACAAGGTGTCACTGAGTAATGATCAGGACTAGAAAGCAATTGAGTCAAGAGAGATTGTTTAAATCTGAGATTATCTTTAAGGCCTTGTCTATACTACCAAGTTTTGTCACCAAAAACTGCTTTTTGTTGACCAAATAGTACGTGCGTACATTCTGCAATGCGACTTTTGTCTGGAAAGATGCCCCGTTTTGGCAACTAAATACCTCCACCACAGCGAGAGACTTACATCTTTTTCCTCTACGTTTTTCTCGACAAAGTGCCAGTGTAGACATCACGCTTGATCTCATCACTTTAATTGACCTCTAGGAGGTGTCCCACAATGCCCATCCTGACCACTCTGGTCAGTGGTTTGAACTGCACTGCCCTGCAGCCAGGCAAAGGACCATCTGCCCCTCCCTCTTAGAAGCCCTGGGAATTTTTGAAATTCTGTTTCCTGCTGTCTCAGCGTGGAGAGGTCTCATCGCATCGTCCCAGGTGACCATAGCAGGTTATTGCACTAAACGCTCCCCCTCTTGGACCGCTGCGGAGCTGTTGGATCTGATCAGTATATGGGGAGAGGAGGCTGCGCAGTCCCAGCTGCGCTTGATCCATAGGAATTGGGATACCTGCTGGCACATTTCTCGAGGCTTGTGCAAAGAGAGCTATGATTGGAACCGGCTGTAGGGCAGAGCGAAGATAAAAGAGCTGAGGCAGGCGAACCATAAGGCAAGGGAGGTAAACCGTTGCTCCAGTGTTTCACCTAAGACCTGCCAGTTCTATAAGGAGCTGGATGCTATCCTCAGTGGCAACTCCACTGCCAAGAGCCCTGTGGATACTTCGGAGGGAACAGAGGCGGCGGAAAGAGGACCTAACCCGGAGCACGAAGTTATTGATGAAGAGGTGGAGTTAAACGAGGATGTGCAGCTCCTGGTGGGGCAGGCAGTCAGGAAGTGTTCTCCACTCCAGAGGTGTCTAGCCAGTCTCAGCAGTCGCTCTCCAGGGAGCAAGAAGCAGGAGATGAGATACCTGATAAGTGGCTGTGGCTTGTGTAGCGTGGAGATGGGTTCAGGATGTAGAAATGTGGGAGGCTGGCTATGTTTCTGTGAGGTGGACATTTCCCTGTGTAGCTAATGGGTACGGCAGAATGGTGTTGATGCACACAGATTTCATGGGAATCCTCCAGCGAGATCTCCAGGAAAGTTTCCTGGAGGTACTCTGTAATCCTCCGCTGAAGGTTCCATGGCAGAACAGCTTTGTTCCTTTCCCCATTGTAGGAAACTTTCTCGTGCCATTTGGCAATCACTTGTGCAGGGACCAAAGCGGCACATAGGTGAGCAGCATAGGGAGCAGGGCGGAAGCCACAAGCATGGAGTAGATGTACCCTCGTTTCCCTGCTTACCCTTAGCCGTGAGATGTCTGCTAGAATGACTCCCGCCTGTGGAAAAGTGTGGGAGAATTTTAGAATTTTTTCCATAGAATGCTGCACCACAACCCTTGCAGAGAGTGCGTTCTTTTCCCCATACAGAGCAGCCCCTCCCCTCAATCCCCCCCCGCCTCGCCAACACTCACTATGCTTTGGCTGTTCATGGAGATGTGTGCCTGGCTAGGGTCAGTGAGAAAGTGATTGCAGTGTTTCAAAAGGTATATTTTACTGAAACGTTTCAATGCTGTGCGTGAATTTAACAATCCCGCTTCTGTGCATTGTCCCCTGTGCTTCACCAGATGTGGCCTTCAGGAACACCCCACGCACCCCCGCTGAGCATCTCCGCCAGATAAGAAAGTGCCCAACATGCAGCAAAGAAGACATGTTCTGGGAGGTATTGCAGTGCTCCAATGCAGAAAAAAGGGAACGTAAGGCGTGCTGGGAAGCTGAATGGCAGGACAGAATAGAGAATCAAGCATTTGTTAAAGATGCAACTGAGAGGATGATTACTGTAATGGAGGAGCAAACACAGATGCTGCAGTCCTTAATAGGGCTGCAGACTGAGCAGATCTGTCTCGCCCTCCCCTGCAGCACATTCAGAACACTTTTCCATGACATCCCCCCCCAAAACTCCGCCCACACATTCCTTTCCACTTTCTGGGAGTTCTTGGTTTCCCCTTCACTCCACCCCCTCGAACAACTTTCACAATGATAGCCGGACCTACACACGGTTGTGAAAGTCTGTCCTTCCGTGGTTCTTCCTTTCCCATTAGGCATCTGTGTGTGTGTATGCGCTGTTTCTTGTTCAATAAAAGCAAAGTTCTCTAATGGTGAATCACCTTTATTTTTTTTCTACAAATTGAGATTGCAGGCACTACCACCAATACATGCACAGGCATTGTTATCCTTGTCTGACAGAAATATAAGGCCCAAAATGACAACATTGTGTCCTAGGAAAACTAGCACCTCTGACAGAGATATACATTACTGGTGCTTATTGTCAAAGTGCTGCCTTAAAGCCTTCCTGATTCGAATTGCCTCCCTCTGGGCTCCTCTGACAGCCCTGGTATCCTCGAACAAACCTTTCACCCTTATCTTCATAGATGTTATGCAACGTACAGCACACGGCTGTGACCATGGGAATATTATCCTCATTAAAGTTTAGCTTACCATAAAAGCATCGCCAGCTCGCCTTGAATCTGCCAAAGGCACATTCAACTGTCATCTGGCACCTAGTGAGCCTGTAGTTGCTGCCAGGTGTCCCGTGGCTCATGAGCCACGGCTGTAAAGGATATGCTGGGTCTCCCGGGATCACTATGGGCATTTCAACATCCCCAACTGTAATCTTCTGGTTTGGAAAGAAAGCCCCCGCTTGTAGTTTTCTGTACCGGTCGGTGTTCCTGAAGATGCGGGCGTCATGCACCTTCCCGGACCACCCTGCGTTGATGTCAGTGAAACACCATGGAGAAGTACCCCTTCCTATTGATGTACTCTGTCGCAAGATGGTCTGGTGCCAAAATTGGAATGTGTGTGCCATCCCTTGCCCCCCACACACAGTTAGGGAACCCCATTTCTGCAAAGCCATCCACTATTTCATTCACATTTCCCAGAGTCATGGTCTTTCATAGCAGGATGCGATTAATTGCCCTGCACACTTGAATTAATGCAGCCCCAACGGTCGACTTCCCCACTCCAAATTGATTCATGACCGACGGGAGCAGTCTGGAGTCACCAGCTTCCACACAGCGATTGCCACACTCTTCTCTACCGAGAGGGCAGCTCTCATTCTGGTATCCTGGTTCCGCAGGTCTAGGGCGAGCTCCGCACACAGTTCCAGGAAGGTGACTTTCCGCATCCAAAAGTGCTGTAGCCACTGCTCATCATCACACACCTGCATGACGATATGATCCCACCATTCAGTGCTTGTTTCCTGAGCCCAGCAGCGATAGTTGAACCTATGCAGCTGCTCTGTGAATGCCAAAAGCAATCTCAAGTTGCTCCTATCCATGTCACGCAGAATGTTGGGTGCCTGCGAGTCGTCTTCAGTTAGGAACTTGACAATTAACTGTCTTCATGACAGTTAACAGAGCATTTGAGAGCAGTGTGGGATTCATCCCTTCCCACAAAGATGCCAGGGTGCAGAGCAGAGAATGGCCGATGCAAAACTGCGGCGAAAGCAAGCTGGAAGCCCATGGACTGCTAGGACACAAAGCAGTGCATCATGGGACATTTAATCAGGTCCCAAGATGTGCCTTCCCGCAACACCTAGCAAAAGGAGGTGTCAAGCTAGACTATAGGATAGGTACCCACAGTGCACTGCTCACATTGTCAATGGTGCCCCCACTGTGGCTGCAAGCTGCTGACAAGAGGGAGCAAGTGTGAACATAAGATTCTGATTTTATTATGTTGACTTTTGGGTGTCGCCATCACTTCTGTTGACAAAAATTGATAGTGTACACATAGCGTAATTAGCAGGCTCTATAATGCCGGGGGCGGGAATCCCAGCTCGGTGGGCCACATGCGGCTCTTGTACAGTCGAAGTGCAGCTTCATTCTCCGCCTACCAGACTGGGTGGGGGCAGTTCACGGCTTTTGCCCTGCAGCAGGATGCTGGGGCTAAGGCAGTGGTCCCCAAACTTTTCAAGGGTGGAGCTGCAGACAGGCCGTTGGGGGGAGGAGTGGGGAAGCTCGGCCCGTGGCCGGGTGTGGCTCTGTTCCCAGCCCCATCCTGTCCCTGCCCCCAGGCTGGGAATGGAGCCGCAGCGAGGGGCCAAGGCTGGGGGTAGGGGCAGGAGGGGAGTGGCAGCTGAGCCATAGTGGGGGCCATGGCTGGGGATGGGGCCAGGTGTGGGAGCAAGGCTGGAGCAGAACTGGGGGCGGGGCTGGGTGGTGCTCCCTCCTCACCATCCGTGGGGGCTGGCCTGGACCCATTGCGCCCCCTCCCCCCCGAACGTTCATTGCACCCTTCTTGGGAGGCGCGCCCCACAGTTTGGGGACCTCTGGGCTAAGGGCTTCTGCCCAGTCTGGAAGGGAGGTTGGTACTTCAGCCCCGTGGGGTGCACCTGCTGCGGCTCAGCGCTTCAGCCCCATGGGGTGTGTTCGGTTCTCAAACGTCTGAAGATTATTGTATGCAGCTCGGAGGGTCAGTAAGTTTGGCCACCCCATATGATCTGTGTTAGCTTTAACTTTACTGATCGTGGTGAGTCCAGTCTAAGATTTTTCCATGTTTTCCTTGGCATATAAAAGTGAAGTTCTTGTTACCTAATTATGCATAGTGCGCTGAAGTTTTATTCATTGCAAGCTGGTTTAAAATTTGGTCTGCATCAGACAAAGAATTCTGTGCTGCATGGGACTGATGACATCGCAAGTCAGAGTTAACCCCACCAGAGCTCCTCAGTTGCTAGTCCCCAGTATCAGAGACCTCGGTATCTGTCAAAAAAAAATTGACAAATGGAGACCACCACAGCAGTTTGAGGACCCTGGTTGACCCTTACAGTTAAATCAGTGTCTAAAAGAAGGGTGGACTAGCCCATGGAGGGGAGGAAACATTCCATTTGCGCTGGGATCAAAATGGTACTGGCTACAATTGTATTTTAAAACATAGTGGTTGTTCACAAGATCTAGCATGTTTTCCATGATCAGTGTGGACAGTGACTTTTTTGTGGGGGAGGCGCTAGGGATGGTGTTAAATTATGTTATAAATCCCATTTTATAGGGTCCACCTGCACTGTGAAACCTTCCATGTCACAGCAGAGCAGTCTAACACGGTAATTCTTTGACTGTGCTATAATGCAATTTGGTCTTGCTTGTGTGGATCATAGACCAGGAGCAGTGGCATATTAAGATGTGTATTATTAATAAAGCCTTTCTAGTTCTGTTGCCCTATCCTTCCAAGGATCACAAAGTGCTCTCCAATCAATGAATTAACTCTCCCTAACACTTCCTGTGAAGTGATAAGCCCCATTTACAGATGGGGTAACTGAGGCACAGAGTTTAAAATGACACCAATCAAGTTTGCACCGAAGTTGGGTACAGGATGTCTGTTTTCTCATTCAGTCCCTTTCTTTATCCTCTAGCTTATGCTGCATGTCTTTCAACTGACATTTTCCATCCTTGTGCATTTAACACATGTGTTCAGAAAACAAACAACTGCTACTACTCTGGGGACTCAAAAGCTGCTGCCTTTTTAAAATCTCAGATGCGGATTTTAAAATAAAGTTCAGCTGCACTTGAAAATGGGTGAAAAGCACTGTCTGCTTTTAATGTGATCATAGCAAAATTTACGCCATCTCCTCTTTACTGTGAGATCATCCCAGAATTCACTTTCTGCTTATGGAGTCTGATCCTCCCATTGCAGCCATCATGCACGTTAGTGGTGTTTAACTTGCATGGTCTTCTGGAAGAATTGGTGCCCAGACCTCCGGAAGTAATTTTAAAAAGTAAGAAATAAAATAATAATTGCATATTACAAAAGCTCATACAAGACTTGCATGAATGTTTTATGCTCTTATGTCCTAGAACAACTGACTTTACGGTTGAATCGGTCACTATAATCCTGAAATCAGCACACTTCTGTTGACCAGGTTTTGTGTGTGTGGGTTTAAAAGGGGTTAATTGGTTTAACAATTAGAAGATCATTGTGCATGTAATGGCACCACTGTGATTTTTGTTTATCCAGTACCCATTATTTTTACAGCACAGTATAAATAGAGACTAAGGTCCTTGCCCCCAATGCTTACAATCTAGTTTGTCCTGATCCAAGTGAGAGTAACACACAGTAGGGAAAATGAGGAGGGAACGGATGAAGTTGACAGGAATGGGATCACGAAGGGCCTGTCTATGTGGGAAGTATAGCCAACTTAACTATTGGGGTGAATTGAACGTGCGTGAGTAAAAGCACATTAAACCCTTGAGTGGGCACTCTCATTCAGAAATAAAGTTGTCTTAGGCCAGATCAACACTACAGACCTATATCAGTATAACTACGTTGCTCAGGTGAAAAATCCACACTCCTGAGGGACATAGTTAGCGTCCTGCCAAATTCACTGTCAATTTTGGTCAGTTTCACGATCGGAGGATTATAAAAATTGTAAATTTCATGATTTCAGCTTTTTAAATCTGAAATTCCATGGTGTTGTAATTGTAGGGGTCTCAACCCAAAAAGGAGTTTGGGGCGGGGGGGGGGGAGGGAGGTTGCTGTACTGCCATCCTTACGTCTGCACTGCTGCTGGCGGCGGCGCTGCCTTCAGAGCTGGGCAACTGGAGAACAGCGGCTGCTGGCCCGGAGCCCAACTCTGAAGGCAGAGCAGCTGCCAACAGCAGCGCAGAAGTAAGGCTGGCATGGCATGGTATTGCCACCCTTACTTCTGTGCTACTGCCTGTAGAGCTCGGCCCTCTGTCAGCAGCCACCACTGTCCAGCTCTGAAGGCAGTGCAACAGTAAGGGTGGCAATACCATGACCCTCCCCCCCCATAACCTTTGGACCCCCCCTGCAACTCTCTTTTTGGGTCACGACCCTCAATTTGAGAAATGCTGGTCTCCCCTGTGAAATATGTATAGTATAGAGTAAAATCACCCAGAAGACCAGATTTCACGGGGGGTGGAATGGGGGGGGATCAGATTTTGCAGTCTGCGATGCATTTTTCATGGCTGTGAATTTGGTAGGGCCCCAGACATAGTTATATTGAACCCTGTGTAGACGGTGCTATGTTGACAAGAGAGCTTCACCTCTCGACCTAGCTACTGCCTCTTGAGGCTTTGGATTAGCTACACCGTCGGGAGAAACTCTCGCGTCGACATAGTAGTGTCATCAGTAAAGTCCAACTATTGGCTACTCAGGCCTCATCTATATAGCAGTGTTACATCAGCGTAGTTGTAATCAGCTCACCCCGAAGTGCCTTGCGTCCGCACACAACCTCTTTTTAAACCAAAATGTCATAGCAGTCTTGGAATGGGGGAAGTCCACTTCATGATGAGTGTGTTCATTCCTAACTATATCACTTCTGGCAGTCCCTCCGTTACTATTCCACACTGCATTGCTTCACACCTGAATCGACCTGTCTGTGTACCTCTGTGCCCCACCATTGCTTTGGGATCATCTTGTCCTGATGTCCTCTCTTCATTGAAATGGTGGCAGGCAGCCATGAGTAATCCTTTCTGATACCAGGTAGTAATGAATTTACGTATCCGATATAGCTACCATGGCCCCCTGTGCCTTTCATGTAGACTCCTTCAGAAGTCCTGGACTTAATTGCCCTCTTTGGAGAGCAGCATATTTAATCCAATCTGGAGAAGAGTCACTAGAATGCAGATATCTACAAGACACTGTCAGAGCAAATGAAGACAAGGGAGCACTCCTGGTGCTGGTCCCATTGCCAATTTAACTATATTTGTATGGAAGCACTTCAGATCACTTGGTTTTGCTAGTGTACTTTCCTTGTTAACCAAATGCACATGCATCATCTTGTTTGTATTAATTACTGCCATGATCACGGCACTCTGCAGTGGATCCTCTACCCTATCTGATAGAAGTTCAAAAATGGCAGTGGCAAAATTAATGGAAGCCAGGATATGAATCATGGGAATTTTAGTTTGACCCTGCCCCCATCAGTCCCAGAATTCCTCTAGTTTCCAGTAGCCATCCCACAATGCCCTGTGAGAAAAGTCACAGAGCTGAGCTGAGGAACATTGCACCATGGGATATCTGCCCAGAATGCTGAGCAGTTAATTAGAACAAGGGTAGAGCTGTGTGGATGCAATGATTAACAAGGAAAGTACCTTAAACCAACATAACAAAGAGGTTTAGGCTGGGTCTACACTACCCGCCTGAATCGGCGGGTAGAAATCGACCTCTCGGGGATCGATTTATCGCGTCCCGTTGGGACGCGACAATCAATCCCCGAATCGACGCTCTTACTCCACCAGCGGAGGTGGGAGTAAGCGCCATCGACGGGAAGCCGCAGAGGTCGATTTTGCTGCCATCCTCACAGCGGGGTAAGTCGGCTGCGATATGTCGAATTCAGCTACGCTATTCACGTAGCTGAATTTGCGTATCTTAAATCGACCCCCCTGTAGTGTAGATGTAGCCTTAGATGCACTTCAGTTTAACATAGTTAAATCACTGCATAGAGAGCAAACAAACTAGATAGATGTAATATCATTGTGTCAATATGGTCTCATTCTTTGTATATTAAATGCATAGTAACAATGAAAAGGAAAAGCAACTACATTAGTTGACAGAATATCCATGCCACATACTCCACTCAATCACTAAAAGGACTGTACTAGATGGAAGTGTCTGTAATCTTGACAAGGAAATTTAAGAAACTACTCAGAAATCTTGAAT
Organism: Malaclemys terrapin pileata; assembly: GCF_027887155.1. Taxonomy (NCBI): domain Eukaryota; kingdom Metazoa; phylum Chordata; order Testudines; family Emydidae; genus Malaclemys; species Malaclemys terrapin. The sequence goes on along the minus strand of NC_071521.1, from coordinate 11,363,594 downwards.
ATACCCACCCATTTTAAATGTTCAGATTTTAGTAATAGGGAATTGAATGTGCTCTCTTCAGAAGTATGTTTAGGTGTTGATATAGCTATTGCCTGTATCTAAGGAAGGGAATAAAGAGAATTTGAAACCTGGCTTAAAAGCATTGAGCACGAATCACTTCACATCATAAATGTAATCCTTATTCATTCCATTGGCATTGCTTGTATTACCTTATTCATAATGAGGCTGTTGAGTGTTAATGGAGGCAGTCTTGGTAATTCCACTGGAATTCTGCATTCCTGCAGCTGCAGTCGAAAGGATAGGATATTAGAGAAGATTCATGACATGGAAAAGTAGAATAGGTCAGTATAAGTAAACATTACAACATGAGATTCAGATCCGTTACTTGTTGCTACTCCATCATGGTTCCCTAAATGTGATACTCCTAGCATCAGCACGTGATGACTGGGTCACTTGTGTGTCTTGCATAACCCTCCTCGCAATATTTTGGTTTAATCCTTTTCACAATTCAATGGCTTAAATCTTTCAAAAGTGTAAACTCGGTGCATACAATATCTATTTGGAAAATAAATGGTCTCTGAGTGAGTAGATAGCAAAGATCCAAGAGCAACTGAGGGCTAAGTTCATTTACCTCCAGAGCACAGCTCAAGCAGAGCCTTGAGTGAATTGCAATAATCTTTTTTCCTTTTTAAGGGAGGTAGCACTGGGCAGTGGGCTGGGCACTATACTTGATGTGAAGAGATCAGAGTTTTGTCCTTGTCTCTACCACTGACTGTGAACTTGAGGAAGTTACTTAAACTGAGTCACAGAGTTAGGGATAATAGTGCTCACCCATTTGTTTTTATTTTTATTTTTTTTACAATGTTTTGAGATGTGTGGATAAAACCAGAAACGGGGGTGCAAAGTGATTTATGCTATAGAAATAATGCATCTGGTGGTGTGATCAGTAACTGTTTCTTAGAGTTTTAAAAAATGGCATGGGTTGAGGGACTGGTGATTTCTTTCCAAGCTGTGCTGTTAGGAGAATGCACCTCCACAGACCAGAACTCTGAAGCAAACCAATGCTCTAAAATAATGTATATGGAGAATCTGGACTTTGTGTTTGCTGTGTTAGATACATGCTTCTCAGATGCTGGAGACATGCAGAGTTTCCCTTGAAATATTAAATATTTGGAAACGTTAGAGGGAAGGGAGAAGTGCAATAGTTAGTTTATTTTGGCGCGATTACTTATTAAAACAAATATGGAGAGACGCTTTCAGGGCAGGGAACACATGGAGGGAAAATATGAAGTCATACTGGGGTCACTCCTCTTTGTGAATCCCAAGAGCTCTAGTCATGTTTGCATGGTGTGTACCTATGTGATCTGCTGAAGTGTTTTTTTGTTTTTGTTTGTTTAAGAATTAGAAGAATACATATTACATATATTCCATTTTATGTCTGCTGTGGTTTTCAACCTGTGGTCCACGGACCTGTGGAGATCCACAGACTACATCTAAGGGGTCCACGAAAGGTGGCTGTTACCATAGAACAATGGTTTTCAACCTGTAGCCTGGAGACCCCTGGGGGTCTGCAGATTATGTCTGATTTCCAAAGGGGTCCACACCTCCATTCAAAAATTTTTAGGGGTCCGCAAATGAAAAAAGGTTGAAAACCACTGGTGTAGAACAATGTAAAAGCATGTATGTATTTAAACAAAGGGAGGTACATCAATGTAGACAAGAGGAGCCGAGCCACACATGGGTTGGACATACCACAAATACAAAATTGGGGAGAGCAGCAAGCAAAATCATACCCTTCACAAACCTGCAAAGCAAAGCAGAGTTAAGGGTGGGAGAGGCCATTGGGGTTCTCAGAAGTATTGCCCCTCTGTGTAACAATTATTCAGAAAGTATCATTACTTGAGGTCTAGGTATGTGAGTCTATACAACCGTAAATATCACAGTGGTGTCAGAATTGTACGTCCTGGGGAATAATGCCTATTCCTCTCCTGCATTCTACTTAGTGTGGTGAATGGGAATGCCTGCCAGCGTTGCTCCTCTGCACAGGAGTAAAGTTCAAAATATTAGTGTGAAGTGCTGTTGCTCTTTGGCACTGGGACATTGTCTGTCCTTTGCCAGTCTGTGCATTCTTACTGCTGTAATTGCCCATATACACCTATGGGGTTATATAAATAATAATAATTAGCCCCTACTTTGTTTTGCGTTTCTTTGACTCTAAGGAAATGCCTCAAGTGACGCTGTCGTTGCTCCCAGGGCAAGGAAGACGTGTTGATTTGTTCTCTGGACATGACTGAAGAAATATGTTAGTAGAATCCTGCTGTTGACCTGAATCCTAGGCAAGTTGGAACAATGAGGGGTTAAGTATGCTGTGGGCGTTACTAGCCTATCTGATGTCATGAAGTCAGACAGCCAAAGCCTGAAGGGGGCCCTTTGTTGGCAGTTTAACGTAAGCAGCTCTGCCTGCACGAAGTGCCTAACGGAGTGAGAGTATGAGGGAAAGAATGGCAGAGTTTTGGAGCTGCCGCAAGAAGTAACCACTTCCAACTTAGTAGGATTTTTTTTTTCTCTCTCCCGACAAAAGTTAACAAAAGGGGAGCAAAACTTGAGTTAAGTTTCTGGGACTGGTACTATGGGCCCTGTGGATTATCTGTCTCTCTGGCTTATTCTTTTCATGGCTTTAAGAGTGCTGGATTTTTAGATCTCTTAACGGGAAACTCTTTTTTGTGTATGTGAAACCTAAGGGGGAGGGGAGAGAACACACAAGCCGAAGCCAAACTAACAAATGAAAATGTTGGAGATTTGCTTGAAATTGGTGGGTTGCAAATCGAAAAAAGGACTTTCCTCTTCCTCCAGCTGCTATTTGGAAGGTAAGTTCAAAACTGTGGCTGTTTGAAGTGGATTCTGGGGGAAGTCTTGGCTCCTTTAGGCCTAACAGCTGGATTCCTAAAGTCTGGAATCCCTTTGCTTAGGCCTCTGGTATATTGTGTGACTCTGCGTTGTGAGAGGAGCAGCCAGATTGTGTGGTCGTGGACCTTAACAGAGAAGTCCTTCCTCCACTTTTGAGTTGGAGCTAGAACCGAGAGACTTCTCATTTTCAAAGTTAGCCTAAGCTCATCAGTTTATTCTCATTTACGGGGATGAGGAGAATTTTCATGGTATATGTGGCTCCATGTGTTTTCAAAACCAGGTGATTTTCATTAACTACAGTATACAAAGCGAACATGGCTCTACCATTTATGGTTGTAAAATTTCAAGGGATCTTACTGCTGATAAAATAAACAAAGCCATATCTGCAGGCCTTGAATTTAGTTTTGCCTGCAGAAGGGTCTCTCTTTTGGAGGGGAAAAGGGGATGGGGGAGAAGCCACTCTTGAAGTTAAGAATGAAATCTAAAGGAGCCTAGATGCTTGAAAAGAATCTTACATTTAATTTAGATCACCAGAGCTGGTTGAATACTGCAAAATATTTTCTTTCAATATTCAGTTGTATTGTTTTAATTCATTTTGATCAGACCCGTATGCCTTTTGTGTTTGCTTTCCTCAAGAGTTCATGCAACTGAGTTTCGCTTCCACGAATGCTCATGGAAAGCGAATTTCCAAGTCACATGTATAAGTATTTGTGGAAACCTGAATTTTAAATTTGTATGCATGATTAGATAGAGAGGATTGGCCTTGTGGTTAAGGCACCAGATTGGGAATTGAGAGATCTGGTTTCCTGGCTCTGCCACAGATGTCCTGTGTGACCTTAAGCAAATTACTTAATTCCATCTGTAAAATAAGGATAACATTGCTTTTCTTCTATCTTTGTCTGTCTTATTTATTTCCGTTATAAACTCTTCAGGACAGGGACTGTCTTTCACTATGTATTTGTACAGACACCAGTGCAGTGGGTCCCTGATCTTCTTTGGGGCCTCTAAGTGCTACTGAAGTTCAAATAATATGCATTCCAGAAGTATGTTGTTCACTCATCAAATCAGGGAACAGAAACCAAACCATGTGACTTAACTTGACCAATCACAGCTAACTGTTGCTAGAGAGTCAAGTATTCACCAGAGAAATGTTCCCAATTAATTTATAGATGAAAAAAATCACAAAAGACATGAATAATTTCTAATACATCAAATTGAAGAAATTGTGATTTGCTTGTAGATATCTAAATAATAGAGTGCGAATTTGTAAAATATGGTTGCTGGTTCTGAATTACTCGTTCAGCTCTAATATCAGCAAGAACAAGTGGCAGAAGCTTACTTTTCCCTGCTTCTTTCTTTTTCCATCCCTTGTAAGATTTTTTTCCCCCCTATGTTAATTAAAAACTATCATGTTGGGAGATCCAGTAGTGGCCAGACTTGGATATAAAATAGTTTTATTTTGCCTGTGTAGACAGGGCCGAACCAGTCTACAGAACTACTAATTCTATGCAATGCAGGTCTGTGCCACTCTTCTTTAATACTGTTTTCATTCATAGACATTGATTTCAAGGCCAGAAGGGACCATTGTGATCGTCTAGTCTGATCTCCTATACAACACTGGCCATAGAACTTCTCCAAAACAATTCTGAGAACATATTATTTTAGAAAAAAATCCAATATTGATTTTAAAATGGTCAGTGACGGAGAATCTACCACAATCCATGGTAAATTTTCCAATAGTTAATTACCCCCGCTGTCAAAATATATGCCTTATTTCCAGTCTGAATTTGTCTGAATTCAGCTTCTAGCCAGTGGATCATGTTACACCTTTCACTGCTAGATTGAAGAGCCCACTATTAAATATTTGTTTCCCATGGTAGGTACTTACAGACTGTCATCAAGTCACCCCGGACCTTCTCTTTGTTAGGTTAAATACATGGAGCTCCTTGAGCCTGTCACCATACTAGATGTTTTCTAATGCTTTAATCACTCTCGGGGCTCTTCTCTGAACTCTCTCCAATATATCAACATCCTTCTTGAATTATGGGTATAAGCACTGGACACAGTATTCCTGGAGTGGTCACACTGGCGCCAAATACTGGGGAAAAATAATTCTCTACTCCTACTCAAGATTACCCAGTTCATGCACCCCAGGACTGCATTATCTCTTTTGGCCACAGCATCACACTGGAAGCTCGTGTTCAGCTTATTATCTGCCAAGACCCCAAATCTTTTTCAGACTCACTGCTTCCTGGGATAGAGTCCCCATCCTGTAAGTATGGCCTACATTCTTTGTTCCTAGATGTATACGTTTAGCTGTATTAAAACACACATTGTTTGCTTGTGCCCAGTTTACCCAGAGATCCAGATCCCTCTGAATCAGTGACCTATCCTCTTGACTATTTACCACTTTCCCAATTTTTATGTCCTATGCAAATTTTATAAGGAATGGTTTGGTTTTCTTCCAGGTAATGGATAAAAATATTAAATAGCGTAGGACCAAGAACTGATTCCTGCAGCACCTAACTGGAAACATACCCTCTTGATGACAATTCCTGGTTTACAGTTACATTTTGAGATCTGTCAGTTCACCAGTTTTTAATCCATTTAATGTATGCCATGTTAATTTTATATTCGAGTTTTATAATCAAAATGTTGTGTGGTACCAAGTCAAAGTATTATATCAACACTATTACCTTTACCAACCAAACTTGTAATCTCACCCAAAAAAATCAAGTGAGTTTGACAAGATTTATTTTCCATAAACCCATGTTGATTTGCATTAATTACATTACCTTCCTTTAATCTTTATTAAATCCCATATCAGCTACTTCATTATCTTGCCTGGTATTGATGTCGGGCTGACAGACCTATAGTTTCCCAGGCCATCCCATTTTACCCTTTTTTTTTAAATTGGCACAACATTAGCTTTCTTCCAGTCTTCTGGACCTTCCCCAGTGTTCCAAGACTTACAGAAAATCAACATTAATGATCCAGCAAGTGTCTCAGCTAGCTCTTTTAAAACTCTTGAATGGAGGTTATTTGGGCCTGCTGATTTAAAAGTTTTAAACCTTAGTAGTTTCTGTTTAACGTCCTCCAGAAATACTAGTGGGATGGAAAAAGAGATATCATTATCATATAATGAGACTATATAATCTTTTTCCCCAAATGCAGAACAGAAATATTTATTGAACACATCTGCCTTTTCTGCATTATTATTTGATAATTCTACTATATCCATCTAGTAATGGACCAATACCACTGGAGGGATTCTTTCTGTTCAATATATTCATTCATATATATATAAAATAAAACATCTTATGGTCCTTAACAGTGCTGGCCATAGATGTCATCTTGTGTCCCTTTGCTTCCCTTATCAATTTTCTACAATTACCAACTTCTGATTTATATTAATTACTAAGAGTTTCCCGTTTCTTCCATTTGTTTTATTTATATATAAAATTCATTTTTATAACTGCCTTCACTTCCCCTCTAAACCAGGTCTTTTTTTAAACCAGTCTGGCTGCCTTCCTCAGTTGTGACTTTTTGCTCATCCAGTAAGGTATTCTTAAATGATTGCTAATTATCATACACATTTTTCTGATTAAATTCTTCTTCCCAGCTCAGTTCACTCATAATTGTTTTCAGTTTTGTGAAACTGGCTGTATTAAAGCACCGTGTGTGTGTTTATGTATGTGTGTATATATATAATATAAATAATGTTTGTACTTTATTCTGCTTGGACATTATAAATATGATCAAGGTTAATTTTTAGTTCTGTGGTCAGTTTCTCTTTCTGTTAGGACATGGTCTAATAAAGAGTTGCTTGTTTTGGCTGGAACACTTTTTGAGTTATGAAATTGTCATCTATACTGTTTAAAAAATCCAAGGATGTTTTAGTACTGGCAACATGAGACCTCCAGCACGTGTCACTCAAATTGAAGTCCCCACGATCACACAGTTTTTTCCCCCTACACATTATAGATGGGTGCATAAGGAGATAGTCATCTTGTTCCCTATTTTGATTTGGTGGTCTGTAGCAGACACTAATACCCTTGTTTTTATGGGAAGACTTGAACCACGTTGGACCACCACTGTATTGCAGCTGGGTCCTTCATACAGTTTTTATAGTCTATGTAACACATGAGGCCCTAATCTTCCCAGCAAAAGTTACCATTGAGGGGTGGTGGTACAGCATGGTATTGCTCTAATTATGCTGCTGTACAATGTGGTCTTACATGTGTGGATCCAATCAAACCATGTTAAAAGGAGGATATGGAAATGTACTGCAGCCTTTGTCTTTACAGTTCCAAAATGGGGTTATAACACAGTTTGACTTGGTGCGCACAGGCAAGACCAAATTGCTATGAGGTGGTCCCCTGATACTATAAATTATGTCTTTACTTCAGTTTCTCTAAAACTGCATCTATATGCTCATTTCCTATAGTGGACTGGGAAATGAGTTTGGAAACAATGTTTAAACACTCTTCCAGCAAACTGATATCTAGACAAATTTATTTCCCAGCCCAGGATAAAGCTGAAGTCAGCATCCGAAGATAATGATGTAAACGAACAAGCATTGCAACTGTAGTTTTAATAATCTTTACTCTCCTGCTGGGACCAAAGAGTCAGGGAATACAGATAGCATCATAATCCTGATCAGTTCTGCATCTCTCTTGGGAAGGGGATTGAAGAGTGGAAATATAACAGCATCATAGGGAAAAAAATAGGATTTGTGCCATCCCTTTCTGAAGCTTAAAGCCTGATCAAGTATTTTAGATACCTTTCAATTCTATTGTAATTTTAAGACGAAAACTACAGTATCTGTTCTATGCTGTTCCATTTCTCTCTGATGGACACACTTGAGCACCAGGTGTGCTGATCCAAACCACAAATTCCAGAGGGACAGGTGCAAAGCATTTGCTTATATTACACAAAGAATGAGGACATCTGTTCCGCACAAGGACTTGATCATTTTGATGGAAGCAACAGGTCCTCACCTGAGCCTATGGTCTAGTAAGACTATCTTTGTAAAGAGCACCAGAAGATAAATATTCCTCAAGGGCCATAAATTATGGACTGTTGCACTTGAATCCTTACAAGCTGTGTGCCATCTTCTATTCCTCCCCAATTACATTGCTACACAGTGACACAAGACTCTTTCCTCCGCCACTCCGTCCCCGGGATCTTACTGTGCTCTCCCTGTCTTAGCAACCTGTGGAATTATAGGGGAGAAAAGAGAGGAAGCAGGTGGCAGTCTTGTGCTTTCATGACTAACATAGACTATAAAGCAGGGGTGGGCAAACTACGGCCTGCGGGACCGTCCTACCTGAGCTCCTGGCCCGGGAGGCTACCCCCTCCCCCTCGCCCGCAGCCTCAGCTCGCTTACTCCGCTGCCGGCGCAAAGCTCTGGGCGGTGGGGCTGTGAGCTCCTGGGGCAGCACAGCTGCAGAGCCTGGCCTGACCCGGTGCTCTGTGCTGTGTGGTGGCGGCAGTGCGGCACGGCTGTAGCACTGCCAGCCACCAGTGCTCCAGGCAGCATGGTAAGGGGGCAGGGAGTGGGGGGGTTGGATAGAGGGTAGGGGAGTTTGGGGTGGTGGTCAGGGGGCGGGGTTGTGGATGGTGGTCGGGGGGGGAAACGGGGTTGAATGGGGGCAGGGATCCCGGGGGGCAGTCAGGAAGGAGGGGGGGTTGGATGGGGTGGCAGGGGGCAGTCAGGGGACAGGGAGAAGGGGTGGTTGGATGGGGACAGGGGTCCCGGGGGGCTGTCAGGAATGAGAGGAGGGGTTGGATGAGGCGGTGAGGGTTCGGGGGCAGTCGGGACAGGGAGCGTGTGTGTGTGTGAATGGGGCAGGGGTCCCAGAGGGGCTGTCAGGGAACGGGGGGGGGAGGGATTGGATGGGGCAGGAGTCCTGGGGGGGTGGGAAGGGGAGGGCAGATAGGAGGTGGGGGCCTGGCCACGACCCCCCTCCCCTAACCAGCCTTCCATACAATTTACGAAACCTGATCAGGCCCTCAGGCCGAAAAGTTTGCCCACCCCGCTATAAAGTCTCATTGGTAGTTGAGAAATAAAATTACCATTAGTTGTGTGGGGAAACAGTTGCAGCCAGTTACACCTGAAGATGCATTTCCTACTGCACTATTTGTAGAGCTGAGTGCACTTACTTTCCAATCTCTTTGCCTAGGATGAGGAGCAAGTAGAGGACTGCTCTGTGAGTCCACCCAGAAGGGTGGCTGTGTTTGGATCACAAAGGGATCCTTGCTGAGGGCTGTTGAACCTTGCTGGAAAAATTGTGATAGTGCCCACACTGACAACCCCATTTTGTTCTCTCTAACATTACCAGATGCTCAGCAAGGAAGAGAATTAGTGTAATTGTTTTATGCTTGTATTATAGATGCTGTGACTCTGAAACTGCTGTTTTTAAACTAATGAAGGTTAGCTTAAATGTCACATTTTCCCTAAATCTGCGTTGTTTGAATCATAGTCGAACAAAGCTGTTTGGTTTGGTTTGGTTTTGTAAAGGGATTCTGGTTGAAAACCATATCTAAAATGAAGGGAGGGGGTAATTACTTATCTGTGTTAGTAAGAATACCTGGAAAAATCTGACAAACTGAATTCACTTTTCAGCACTGATGCTGTTTACTGTCTGCATTTCTGTCAGCTTGGGTAATGAAAATAGACCAATCGGTTAACTTTAATTTGCAGTTAGTTTCATTTAACTTTATAGTTCTCATGCATTAGCACAATGCTGCAGTGTGTTGCTTGCAAGCACTACAGGGGAATATAACAGAATAAACCTGTATTCATTCAAATTATTAATAAATTCATGAACATATTTTATATAACATAATAGTCATAATTTTTTTTTGTAAAAACAAAACCTAAATCTTGGACATACTACTGTGAAGAAGTTTACTACCCTAAGGCCTGGTCCACACTAACCCCCCACTTCGAACTAAGGTACGCAAATAACGTAGCTGAATTCGAAGTACCTTAGTTCGAACTTACTGCAGGTCCAGACGCGGCAGGCAGGCTCCCCCGTCGATGCTGCGTACTCCTCTCGCCGAGCTGGAGTACCGGCGTCGACAGCGAGCACTTCCGGGATCGATTTATCGCGTCTAGACAAGACGCGATAAATCGATCCCAGAAGATGGATTGCTTACTGCCGGACCCGGAGGTAAGTGTAGACCTACCCTAAGTTGGAACCATTCGCTGTTATTTCTGTTGTGCTCTGTGAATGCATCCGCTCATGTGTTACTACTAAACAATCAGACATGTTGTGTCACAGTGGTCTTGTCCTACAAGACTTGAAGTTGTAGGAGACTTCTGTTATATTGATCATTTAGTTTCTAGGAATTAAGATCATTGAGAGTCTTTTTTGCATGTTTGTGGGTAGGTGGAAGGGGTTGAGTATTGCTTCAAATTGCTTTGCTCAGTAGGGATGGGCTTAAGCATGTGCTATAAGTAAGCATGTGCTTAAAGGTATTGCTGAATTGGGACCTCTCAGATTTTTCCTTGTTTAACTAAGTAGTTCTTAAACTAGTTTTAATGCCGATTTCTCACTTGTGATTTAAGCTGGACTTTTTTCTCTCTCACACATTCTTCCCACTGGGAAGACAAGGAGACTCTGTCAGGGAGTATGTCCTCACAGCAAGCAGGACCCTGTGGCCACTAGTCTCAGAACCTGGGTCTACAGATTCAGGTTCGTGGGGCTCATGCTACTTCGTTAAAAATTGCTGTGGAGATGCTCAGGTTGGAACTCCGGCTCTGAAGCTGAGCCCGAACATCCACCCAGCTATTTTTAACTCCGTAGCGTGAGCCTGTAGACCCAGCTTCTGAGACCCACTGCTGCAGGATCCTGCTTGCTATGTAGATATACTCTGGGGGGCCAGCCAGTACCAAAGGTACAGATTTTCAAGTATCTAGATTGAATACTATAGGATAATGGTGAACTCAGCAATGAACTTACATGTAGAACTGGAAAGGCATGGACTAAATGGAGAGAAATGAGTGGAGTGATCTGAGATAGAAGGATGCCTATCCAACTGAAAAGGTCAGATCTACAAGACAGTAATTAGGCCTGCTCTTTTGTATGGCTCTGAATGCTGGCACTGAGAAAGAGACAGGAACAGATCTTGAACACGGTGGAAATTAAAATGTTAACTTGCATAGATCGTGTTCAGAACAAATGAATTAAGGGAAGTGTAAAAGTGGTACTAATTATTGAAAAGATGAGGAATCCATACTTAGAGAGTTTGGACATGTATAAAAAAGATCTGAAGAATGTATAGGAAGCAGGATATTAAATTTAAGAAGTGGAGGGTAAGAGAAGGTTTGGAAACCCAGCTGTGGAGATTCTGAAGAGCTGTTTCAAGACCGACTGTAATGGAGAAGAACTCAAAGAGCTGACCCCATATGAATGGGACTAAGGCTATAAGAAGATATTATTCTCGCTAGGAAATATTTTGAAGTGGGAGGAGAAGAAACGTTTGTCATCTGCTCCACCTCTCCCCCTCACCCGTCCTTATTTTTGCCAGTTTGCAGAGGCATAGTGAGTACGTGTGCCAATCTGATCTGAAAAATGGAGCGAGTCCATGTCCCAAATTGGGTCTGAAATATTCTTGCTTCCTTTTTTGGAAGGCTGCTGGTTATAATGCTATAAAGCAGAAGCCTTACTTAAACCTGTAAACATTCTCTATAATGTGGAAAACTATTTTGTGCATGCTGGTAAAATCCTTTGTTTTCTAAAGTAACCAAAGACGTAATTTCTAAACTTCTAGCCATCAGATTATGTGGATTTTTTTTTTTTTTTTTTTTTTTTGGTAAAATGTCTTTTTTTTACAGTTGCACTAGACCAGCCTAGGTTTGGAGCAGCCAATAGTCATTGTCCTATTCTTGGAGAGAGCTTCTCTTCATGCACTTCAGAGGTACCAGGCCAGATTCTGATCTCCGTAACACTGACTGAAATCAATGGATTTACTTTAGGCTTACACTGGTGTAACTGAGATCAAAATCTAGCTTTGTGGTGAATACATTTGGAACAAATAAAGTGTATTAAGTGGCCATTGCTGCTCATGGAAGCTCTTTCATTTTGTTTTACCCAATCAAATAATTTTGGCTGCAGACCAATACAGCACATGCGTTCAATCTGTCTCCTCCTTTCCCATCCTATCCCCTGGCCTCTCTTCTCCCACTGACAGTATGGTTCTTTGCATCACTGTATGTTTCTGGTTTTGTTATGACCTATTAGTTATCCACTAACTCCAGTTGTTTCTGCCCTGTCGCATCTTTGTTACAGACCTGGATGCTGCTTGCTACCCTTCCACGTTGGGCTGGGATGAGGAAGGTGGTATAATTTCATGGGAAGAGTTATATTTGATTTCAAATATAAAACTGATCATCCAGGGGCTGGTCACGCATATCCACACTTTCTAGGAAGTATCTTAAGTGCTTAGCTCTTACATAGTGCTCTCCTTCTCCACAGCTCAGATGTGGATGAGCATCATTGTTCTTCATCTTAGAGAGGAGGAAATTAAAACAGATTAAAATTTTCAGAATTGCCCAAGTCCCATTGACATTCATTGAGAGTAAGGCACATCTGAAATGTTTTTCCCTAAGTGATTTATCCAAGATCACATGACAAGATGGTGCCAGAGCCAAGAATGGAATCTTGGTCTCCCTTGCTGTGTCTTATGTCCTAGCCTCTGTGCCATGCTGCCTGTCTAAAACTATTAATGCCAAGAGTCAAGAATTCTTTGCCATGGTATCAAGGGTCTATAAGCAGAATTAATGTGATGAAATTAAAAAGGGGAAAAAGTGCCAGGAAAAAACACACCCTGATGATGAAGCCTATTAAAAACTATAGAATTATCTCCCAGAGGAAGTGGTGGAAGCCATAGCACTGGGAAGGCTCTGAGGCTGGACTGGAAAGAATACTAGAAAGTACACTGTGCGGCTCGTGCCTGCATTGTTGAGAGAGGGAGGGGAGGAGTAGAAAGCCTAATAGGACTCGTTTGTCAGAGTGGGAATGCTTTCACATTTCTCAGAACATGACCGTAGTTAAATCCATCTATAGATTTGGGCTGTCTTTTTTTTTTTTTTTTTTTTTTTTTTTTTTCTGGACTCATTCCAGCTGTCACCCGCTTGGTTAGTAGGGCTTGCTGTGTTATATAAAGTACTTATTGAAATGTATAAATTGTCTGTGTTCTGTTGAAGCTCATTTTTTAATCTCTGGAGTGTCCAAGCCTTTTTTCTGACTGTGCCAATCAGTGCACGCTGGGTCTGACCTTCCCCTTGTGAAAAAAGGGAATGACTTTTTAAAAACGTATCTCTCAGCCAGTGGAGTTATGATGGAGCAAATATGGAAGAGTGTGACCAACTGTAAATAAAATAGGTTAGGTTGAGAGAGTTTGGATCTGTGCTGCTATTCGTTTAGAAATAGGTGACACTTCAGGTGAACATTTGTTGTTGCACTGACTATATTAGACTAGACTAACGAAATGTTAACTAGCAGCACAAGTTATGGTAAAAAGCCTTTGTTGCAGAAGGTTATATGAGACTGTGCTATAAACTGGTTGACAGAACAGGCTGAGCATGAACTCGCTGAGTGGGATGGGTTATGAAATAAAAACTGGAATCTCCCTTCTCTTTGGAAGGATCTGTTTTACAGATTTTTTTTTTTTTTTAAATACAGATTCCATGAGGCATAGAAAATCTGTGAGTGGCCACTAAGGAAATAGTGGGGATAAAGAGGCAGCTATTCCAACAGTCATCAAGTATGTGCACAACTCAGGAGTATTTAATCTTATTCTGTCTGTGTATCTGTTCTGGCTCAGAGTAGAAGTTTTTGGGGAGTCGGGAAGGGGGAACCCTTCAGATTGATTGACAGTGTGACACAAGGTGATTTAATAATCTATTTTGTGTCCTCCAGCTAGTCCTTCACTCACATGCCCATGTGAAAAAGTGCTGGCAGAGTTTGGAAGTTCATGGGATGTTTGTTTTGTTGGAAGATGTGGTGTTTTTTCCTCCCCAAGGGACTCTCCAGCTGTCAGCCTTGGAAGCTTGTTATAATGCTTTGCTTCCCCTTTTGTTTTCCAGTCCTGTGCTTTAATTATTAAGGAAATCTGCTCACTTTGGTCTAGACTGGAATTCTTTGCATTCAAGAACTTTTTTTTATACATGGTCTCTAAAAGTGACTCACTACCTGAAGTAAGCAGTAATTAACGAGACTGCTAAGCCTACTAGATCTTTTAGTGTATTAACATGATTGACTGCTATGTGAGAGACACACTTCTTTTAGAAGAGATGGGGAAAGTGTTTCACCAAATACCTGACTCTCAAGAACCGCAGCAACTGTTAACATTTATTAATTTAGTCTGTATGTGGGCATCTATCCCAGTACAAGGGTGCTATAAAGAAGCAAGTAGTTGTGTTGTTGGTCACAGCGGATATTTGTACAACAGTAGAGCCTAGGGGCCCAGGGCAAGAATCAGGCATCACCGGGCAGGACACTGTACAGATAGGTAACAACAAAAAAGCACTCCTACCCCAGAGAATTTGTCATGTAGGCCTATGACAGGACACCATTGATGAATGAAATAGAAAAATGGGAGGGCTTGGCACACCAGTGCACGACAAGGTAGTAATAAAGCGAGTTCTTGCAGAAGAAGCAGATGTCTCCACTCACCACCTGCCTTGTCGTTGGCAGCTGACAGCATTCAGTCGGCATCACGGCAGAGGTAAGTTATGGAGGGATCTGACTGGCTGAATGGCTCAGTAATGCGTTATAAAGTTTTTCACCTCCCATCATTGGTTCTAGCCCAGAATGTTTGTGACTGAAAAGAGGGCTCAGTGCTTTACAAATACAGTGAGATGTAGTCCGTGCCCCAAGATGTTCTCATTTGGAGAGGTACAGTGTGGATATTTAAGGGATTTTGCTGTACAGTTGGAAATGGAAATCATGGTAAAAAGAAGGTGATTGTTCCAAGTGTAGGGAGCAGCAGGCAAGACAGGATAAAGGCCACAGCCAATAGAGGAGCAGAGAGAGTAAACGAAATCTTTAAGGAAAAGGGAGAGTGGCAGAGTGGTGCTAATAGGACTTTTATTTCTGCTGTACACCCTAGTAGAAGCAGAAGCCTGAGTGACTGTGACAGAGAACTTTTTTTTAATCGATTTTAAGCCCCAATAGGAGAGACTGTGAATAGGTTGTGCTACACTGAGTATCAGAACATAAGTGTCTTGCAGAGAGAGTTTTTAGTCATTCAGAAGTCCAGACAGGATATGTCTATCTCTGTGTCAGGTATGGATAGTTGAAGCCTGTCAGCTTTGTCTTATATTTCTTTCACTTATTCCTTAGTAAGTTAGCCCCGATGTTCTTGAATTGGAGTTTCATTTTTTTTGTGTGCTCTGTGTGTCTCCCATTGTAAAGTTCTGATAGCTAATGGGTCAAGAAGATACCAAGGGAGTGGGGTGGTATTCATCTCATGTATATAGCATGTACTGTGTGATCTGTGCTGGTTTAAGCCATAATTGTATGGTCCGGGAGACTCTTTGAAGTTTCCTATTATAATAATCTCCCAGTTTAAAAGAAAAGAAGAAAAAAAGCCCAGCCAACAGTTTTTACATTGTTCAGTAATCCCATTCTCACCAATCTCCAGGCTTGTGGAATGTTATCCGTGAAGGTTTGAGGCATACCCCACAGAATAACTTCTCACAGGCGGTACTTGCAAAAATGTATTATCAAAAAAACTAGTCTTCTAGACTTTAGCATCGTAAGTTGCAATTGCTTTTAATGTTTTGAGAGTGTCATCTGATGGTCTAAAAATAAACAAGTAACTTGGTATCTATACATAAAGAATCAGTTTTGACATCACTGTGGACTGGGGGTGAGAGCAGGACTTTTGTGGGGTACTGTAGCCTCACTCCAGTATCCTGATTCATGGACAGGCCCAAGCAAATCCCCTGCTCAGCCTCAGTCATGTTCTAATTGGAGGTGAGACTACCTTGGATTTCCTGCCTTCCTGTTGAACAGTCCTCAGTGGGAGGCCTTTTCCTTCCTATCTGAGGTTATGGTACATCCCTCAGCATAAATTGCACTGCTTGCACCGTATTTGGGGGGAGCAGCTCTTTCATGATAGAACCACTTCTTACTGATGCTGTGTATCAGTCACCTCCAGCTGTTTGCTGTCTGTTTATTCCAGGTGTTTACCAGTCTGATGATGTAACTCACTTTGGAGTAACTCCAATCAGTGCAGCACCCTGAGTTTGATAAGGGGAGCTTAATGGGCTTGACAAGATCAAAGTATTTTCATGGTAAAATGACTATAACTTAATTTTCTGTTTCTTCCCTTTATTGTCCCTATTAAAGCAGGCCTGGAGCATTAAAATATGTATCAGCATTACACAAAAAGGAAGTATCAGGGTAGCCGTGTTAGTCTGTATCCACAAAAACAACAAGGAGTCCGATGGCTTCAGATATGCTTTTTCTAAATCTGTCATTTTTTTGACCTTTCAGCATTTTATATTTTTTCTTTTGTGAAGAAATATGATTTGACTTCTTGATCTGCTACATAAATATACTTCCCAATAGCAAGTATTTGGCTAAGAAAGTAGGCTTAATTATGTGTATAGATATCTTTGAATTTAACCAGTCCAAATAATAGTAAACTCAGTTAATACTACAGACTCTGAGCATATATGGATCTATCTGGCTGACTTGCACCAACATGCTGAGATTACTGAATTTTTGTCAGTCGTTGAATAACTTTTTTACCTCCACATACCCTAAAGCAAGCAGACCTAACTTGATGAAGTCTGGATTTTAGCCATTCTCCAATGTAATAACAGTCACTGCACTTTCACTCCACTCGTATGTAGTATCTCTCCTACACAGAGTTTGAAACCTCCTTTCCACTAGTGTTGGATCACTTTGTAAATAGCTCCCAGCTTTTTTCAAAATCATGTTTCTAAAACTTTGGAGTGATTCCCAAATTACTATTCCCCACTTGCATCTGAGAAACTCCAGCTGGCTGTGGTAGTAATGGTCAATCCACGATCATTACTGAGCAGGAAAGGGGACCTGAACAAAAGATTTCTTGGAGCTTCCTGCATCACAAAAGGGAGCCAGGGAGGATGTGAGAACTGGTATTTTCTTGGAAATGTAGAAGTTTTCTTCAGATCGAGGGCATTACACTCTCTGTCCTCGTCTTGGGCATCACACAGCTGGAGCTCGACTGTAAGGCCTGATCTACCCTAGAAAGGGTTTGCCAGTGTAGTTCATACTAGTTCTGCAACCAAAATAAGCAATACTGTCAGAAGGACTTTTTTGCTGTATAACTGCATCTATACTAGGGCTTTTTGCTGTTATAAAAATGTCATGAAGAATCACACCCCTTACTGACATTATTGTACTGGCAAAAGTTTGTTGTATAGTAACTCCTTGCTTAACGTTGTAATGTTCCTGAAAAATGCGACTTTAAGCGAAACGATGTTAAGCGAATCCAATTTCCCCAAAAGAATTAATGTAAATGGGGGGGGGGGTTAGTTTCCAGAGAAATTTTTTTCACCAGACAAAAAACTACATATTTTTCTTTCACTCTTTGCACATTTGTAGGGGTCTGTGATGCTTTCAGCTGCCTCAAGGGGAAAATTCCTGACAGTTGGTCTTCACAATGAAAACTGAGTTTCAAGGCCTCCTGTACGAAGTGGCACATTATACTGCTAGTATTCAATAGAAAGAGCAACTCAAAATTTCAAGCTAGTCCAAGCACAGCAAAGAACCTTCAAGCTGCTGCTGCAAATGTCTCCTAACTATTGTAGAATGGATTAGTTCAGCATACACCCAACCCCACCTCTGCTGCCACAAATAAGTTCTACGCCTTTCTTTCTGGGGTTCACATGGCAGCAGCTTGGAGGGGGGCGTCTCAGGCCAGGAGAATACAGTAACTCCTCACTTAAAGTCGTCCCGGTTAACATTGTTTCGTTGCTGATCAATTAGGGAACATGCTTGTTTAAAGTTGTGCAATGCTCCCTTCTAAGGTCGTTTGGCAGCCGCCTGCTTTGTCCACTGCTTGCAGGAAGAGCAGCCCGTTGCAGCTAGCTGGTGCGGGCTTGGAACCAGGTTGGACCGGCAGCCCCCCTATCAGCTCCCCGCTCCCCTAAGTTCCCTGTGCTGCAGCCGCCCAGCAGGCTATCAAGGCAGTTCAGCTGTCCCTCCCCGCACTGCTATGTGCTGCTCCTGCCCTCTGCCTTGGAACTGCTCCCAGAGACTCCTGCTTGCTGTGCAGGGGGAGGAGGGGGGGAGCTAATGTCAGGTTGTCCCCCTCCCCCCTGCTCCTGCACCCCGCTTACCCCTTCTCCATATAGAGCAGGGAGGGGACACGGATGGAGAGAGACAGAGAGAGCTTAGGGCAGCAGCTGCTGTCTCAACTTCCTGATCCACTTAAAAAGACAATGCACGTAAGAGTGGGTCAGCTTACTCAAAGGGGCAGTGTGCATCTCTCTCTCTCTCTCTCTCTCCCACACACAAGGTGTGTCTGTGTCTGTCTGCTATGCTGTCTCCCCTCCCTCCTGTTCGTGCTGCCTTGTGTGAGAGGCTACATTAACAACAATGTGTTAATCCTTGAGGGCTCAGTTGTGTATGTCATCAGCTGCTGTCGGGTGAAACACAGCCTTGTACTCTGAACTCATTAGGTAAAATAATGAAGAGGGAAGATAGTTTATAATTTTTTTTAAAGTAGAAGTATTTGTAATGGTAACCTCTGTATATTGTGCCCCATAATCATTGTCCTGTGTGTCTTATAATGATTTGGGATCTTTGATGTTTTGTATTTATTAGAAAAAATTAGCAGATTTACCTCTGTTCTTAAATAAATAAATAAATAAATAAATCTGACATCCAGTAGGTATTTGAGCTAAGACAAACACCTGTCAGGGATGGTCTAGATAATTTGTCCTACCATGAGTGCAGGGGACTGGATTAGATGACCTCTCAAGGTCCCTTCCAGTCCTATGATTCTATGACTTGCAAAGCAGCAGGCAGGTTGCGTGAATAGAAATTTATTGAGAGGGAGAAAAGATGTCTTCTCTCTTCACCAAGGCAGGAAAAATGCCTGTTACAGAAAAGAATGTGGGGACCCTGTTGCACAAAGCTTTAGAATGAGAATGCTCCATATGCTCCATAAGATTTGTATTAAGGTAATGACCATTTTTGCCCTCTGCCCATGTACATGAGGACCACAGATGTCAAGAAATGAAATAAACGAGAAACTCATAATGGGTGCAAAAAACAGATGGCTTTTATCAGCAAGATTGAACCTATTTTTTCCTTTTTTTTTTCTCTTCTCCTCCAGAAGCCCTTCAGAGGCCAGTAGTATCCGATTTTGAGCCCCAGGGTCTGAGTGAAGCAGCCCGTTGGAACTCCAAGGAAAACCTCCTGTCTGGTCCTAGTGAAAATGACCCCAATCTTTTTGTTGCACTGTATGATTTTGTGGCGAGTGGGGACAACACTCTCAGCATAACTAAAGGTAAGAGATCTCCAGGGGGTGTTTTAGAGCATCTGTGCCAAGGAACAAGAAAATGAAGTCAGTCAGGAATATTTGAGTTCATAATCCCTATGAAACACATCAGTGTAATCATTGTAGTGGAAATTGTCCTAAAACAAACGAAGACACAAGGAAAGAGCCTTTTAAATGGGATAGTCTGCTTAAAGAGTGCATTGGAGGAAGAAAATTGTATACTAAAATTAAGCCCTTCAGTGGAAGCAAGGATTTAAAGCTGGATTAAACCTTAACTGTACTTTTAAAGTACTTTTTAGAGTATGGTCTGTAGCTTTATAACTGTTTCATTAAAATGCAGCTCTTCTCTGAAAAGTGACTATATAAAAATATCCCCTCCTTACTCAGAGGTTCTATGCCATATGTGTACTTGAAACCACATCTGCTTGCCTTGCTAATCAATACGTTTTTAACTCCTTTTTCTCCCACCTGTTAGCCCTGCAGAGCCAATGTATCTCAGGTAGAGTTTGTTGGATTCTATTCTGGTTCATGCATTAGCAAGAGAGTTGTGAACTTTAGGCCTTTAAGTCTACCAAGGCATTTAAGCACGTATGTAACTTTAAACATGTGAGTAGTCCCATTGGCTTTGATGAATATACTTGTGTTTAAAGGTACACACATGCCTAAGTTCTCTTCTGAATCGGTGCCTATATTCTGATTGCAGAACTTTTGGATGATGATGTGTGAGCCAGAAGGGAACGTAGCTTTTCTCTCAGATCCCAGGTTTGCCATGTCTAATTATATTTTGTTTTTATGTGAAGGTGAAAAGCTCCGTGTCTTGGGCTACAATCATAACGGGGAATGGTGTGAGGCCCAAACAAAGAATGGGCAGGGCTGGGTACCAAGTAACTACATCACCCCAGTGAACAGTTTGGAGAAACATTCCTGGTACCATGGACCAGTGTCGCGCAATGCTGCCGAGTACCTGCTGAGCAGCGGAATCAATGGCAGCTTTCTGGTGCGGGAGAGTGAGAGCAGCCCAGGACAGAGGTCTATATCACTGAGATACGAGGGAAGGGTGTACCACTACAGGATAAACACTGCATCTGATGGAAAGGTAGGAGTTAAACCTCACAAACAGCAAAAGCATTCTGGTCCACTTCAACTGCTTGCTGTAGAAAGGGCCCAGTACAGCTCCCACTGAAGTCAACTGAGGGTTTGCCATTGACTTCAGCAGGAGTAGAATTGGGTCCTACATACTGACCTACAACATCTAAACAAAGAGCACTTCAGATGATGATATAACCATTTGTCAAATGTCTCCTTTTAACAAGCCCCTAATAGGTGTTAGTATGTCTCAATTGTGAAAACCTTGGGCCAGATTAATCGTGCTGTAACTCCATTGATGTCTTTAGTGGAGTTATACCAGGAATGAATTTTGCCCCATAGGTTCAAGTAGCATAATTTGGACTTAAAAGGACACTGTCAAGTTAAAAGTCATGTCTTTTAAAAATAGTCTCTG
Organism: Malaclemys terrapin pileata; assembly: GCF_027887155.1. Lineage (NCBI taxonomy): Eukaryota > Metazoa > Chordata > Testudines > Emydidae > Malaclemys > Malaclemys terrapin. Next base: position 11,342,671 of record NC_071521.1, on the reverse strand, counting down.
TATCTATGTTACTAACAACACTTCAGGTTATTGGAACCAAAATAATTGAAAAGCTATCATGTTCTATCATTACAGAAACAAGGTGGGGGAGGCAACATTTTTTATTGGACCAACTTCTGTTGGCAAGAGAGACAAGATTTCAGGCTTACCCCGAGCTGTTCTTTGGGTCTGGAAATCCCAGTTAAATGACACTTTTAAACAAACTGGGAATCCCAGACCTGAAGAAGAGCTCTTTGTAAGTTCAAAAGCTTGTCTCTCACCAACAAAAGTTGTTCTGATAATCCACCGTGTCTTTCTAATATTCCGGGTCCAATACAGCTACAATAACACTTGATGTGCTATCGTTGTTGATTGCTTTTTGCCTTCTGTTCTTCATTTCGTCTTGGGTAATGAAAGGAAGGTTTAGCACTGTAGTTTCACTTTTTGTATATGGCCGGTTTCTCGTCTCATTCACTTTCAGGTTCTTGTGCACTAGCAAGTGCTACTGTAAGCAGCTTGTGAATGCTGCAGAGAAATGTTGGTTTTAAAGTGTTATTTTCCTTAGGTTTTTGTTTGAATTGCATCAAAACATTTCTACTGGCGCTGGGTTTTGGAAAATATTGTTTTTAATTAATCTAAATTTTAGGCCCTGTTGGATCATGCGGTGTTTCTTTAAATCCAGTCTACATGGGATTTTGCAGTATGGCTCGGAGGGCATAACTATTGCTGTTCTCCGTGAGGCCCTTTCGCCAACAGCTGGTAGTTTACAGATCCTTGGCCATTTAAAAATACATACATTTTAAAAAATCAGCAACATGGTGTTCCATGGTCCTGGTCCAGGCCAGCTTTCCTTTGCCCAGTGAGGGCCTGTTCCCGTTGACTTCAGTGGCAAAACTCTCTTTGATTTCACTGGTGCAGGGTCAGGTCAGTAAAACAAACTCCAGTTTCTGCAGTGCTGAGTATTTAATGGCTTCTCTATTTGTCGAACTCATCGCTGTGTAAAACCATTTTAAGACACTTCAAGTATGAAAGAAGCTTATATAAAAGCAAATGTTCTGTAATGAAAATGCTTCTCAGCTGCTTTAATTAAAAGCTTTGTAATTAGGGTAATGTTGTAAGGTTTGTCAAGGCAATGTCTAGGTACTGTGGTCTTTTCCCTTTTCCCGTGCTCTTCTCTTATTCAGGATGCAGCCAAGCTCTGCATGGTTGAAATTAGCAAAGTGAAATGGTCTGTGCTATCTATATAACACTTAGTTTGTGGCAAGCTGGGGTTTGTCTGTCTCAGACTAACCTGCCCCCACTGTGTCCATGTGGACCCTTACTGCCACGCACTAAAAGTTCTGTAGCGCTCTTTGATCTACCATGCTTCGAAATGGGAGTAGATTAAAGCGTACTAGGGAACGTTTAATGCACGGCAGGCTCATGCCAGGTAGATTTATGTCCCAGCTTGCCACGAACTAAGGGTGTGTCTACACTGCATTGTAAGCCTGGGTCTGTGGAACCTGGGCTTATAAACTCAGCGTTTCCAAGCCCGCACTTGAGCCGTCCACACTGCATTGTAAACCTGGGTTACAGTTGTTGGACCTGGGTGTCTCAGCCCTGCTAACGTGTCCATACTGCACTTCTCAGACCTTCTGACTCAGGTCTACGGCTTGAATTGTGTCCACACTGCAAAATGATGGGGCTTGGACCAGAATCACAGAAGGACTCGGGCTCTGCCCCCTTCCCCCCCCCTTTCCATAGTGTCCTAGAATCTGGGTCCTTCGTGCTCGTGTTTGGACAGAAGTGGGGCTTGGGCTCCAACCTGAGTCTGAGCCTGCAGTTAGAGTGCAGTATAGACATACCCTAAGTGTTCATATAGACAAGCCCGCTTAAAGGATGGTCGGGAATATTATCCTTTCTCTGTGTCTAGAAGTTTGATGTTGCTTCTTTCCGAATTGGTATTGGGGTGGGGGGTGTTGCTTGTGAATCTGTCGAGCCAGATCCTCATACGTTGCAAATGAGCATAGCTCTGACCAATTCACTGCAAGGCGTCGTGCCACGTGATCCCCATGGTAGCGTTTGAAGGGTTTGGTACTTGGAAGCTTGCTGTGACGTTGTGCAGTCTATATGGTTTTATAAAAACATCATAAGAAGTGAATATAATGTAACTGGAATATGCTTCATGCAAAAGGTCTCTTGTAAGGTATCATTACAAAGCTTATAATCTACTGAGTGTGATCATTCCATTTGTATAAATGTACCTCTCTTGTATCTAAAACTAGAAATATGAAATATAACTCTGAGGGCCTATTGTAATTATGTAAGGTGTGGGCCATTAATGATGGTTTGGAATCTTGATGACTCCCATTAACAAGGACCATTGTCTGCAGATGGCTGTGTTTTATCTGTTAGTCTTCCTGTATATGTGTGTGCTGGCAAGTGGGCAGTGAAGTCTTGCAGTGAGATGTGATCATGTCACCTGAACTGGAATCCATCTTTAACCTGGTGCTTTTCCAGTGAGGAGGGGTGGAAACCCAGAGGGACAAAGGGTTCCCGCCTTATGCAAAAGATATATAAAGGGGTGGAAGAGAACAAAGGAGAGAGAGAGAGAGGAGCCATCATGAAGAATCCCCTAGCTATCACCTGAGCAACAACAAGAGCTGTACCAGGGGAAAGAATTGTGCCCAGGCCTGGAAGGTGTCCAGTCTGAGAAAAAACTTACTGAAGCATCTCTGAGGGTGAGATTATCTGTATTCAGTTTGATTAGACATAGATTTGCGCATTTTATTTTATTTTGCTTGGTGACTTACTTTGTTCTGTCTGTTACTACTTGGAACCACTTAAATCCTATTTTCTGTATTTAATAAAATCACTTTTTTCCTTATTAATTCACTCAGAGTATGTATTAATACCTGGGGGAGCAAACAACTGTGCATATCTCTCTATCAGTGTTATAGAGGGTGAACAATTTATGAGTTTGCCTTGCATAAGCTTTATGCAGGGTAAAATGGATTTATTTGGGTTTAGACCCCATTGGGAGTTGGGCATCTGAGTGCTAAAGACAAGCACGCTTCTTTGAGCTGTTTTCAGGTAAACTTGCAGATTTGGGACAAGTGATTCAGACCCTGGGTCTGTGTTGGAGCAGACGGGAGCGTCTGGCTCAGCAAGACAGGGTGCTGGAGTCCTGAGCTGGCAGGGAAAACAGGAGCGGGTAGTCTTGGTACATCAGGTGGCAGCTCCCAAGGGGGTTTCTGTGATCCAACCCTCACACTTGCATCTTGGCAGCGCTATTTATCCGGGGAAAGAGTCAAGCAGAGCTCTGGTAATCAGCTCAGATCTCTACTAAGCAGGTTAATGGTTTCTTTTCCCCAGAGTTGTTTTAATCGACATTGTTGAGAATAGGCACAGACAAGCAGAATTCATTAAAACAAACCTGTAGCTGACAGTCACATGAAATCCAAAAGCTATGGTGGGGGAAGGGAGAAGGTGATGTGGTCTCTACCAGGGACAGCGCTAATGTCCAAGTCCTTACCAAGTGAACTGGCCAGGCTGGACGCCTGCATTTTGAACTGCTGAGTATCAAATTGTATTAACCATTAATCGTCTCTCTCCAAAAGGAAAAGCAAATGGCAAAGCCCTTCCCCATAGCTCTCTGGGCATCTGGGGCCTTCTCAGCTTGCTGTATCATTAGTCAGCCCATCTGAGGAATTTAATACTGCAAGCGCTACAGTTAGGATGAATGGTGGTGGTGGGATCATATCCTGTGACTGAGTGAACACAGTGTCAGGAGAAGGAGGTATTACAAAAATGTGTGGAACAACTGCTGCTTGGCATAAAAATGTGCCTTGCATAGCACAGCTTTTATTCAGCTTTTTTTCCAAAGGAAAATTGAAGGGTATAGGAAAGGTCAGATAGAGAGGACTACTTTTTAATTTTAGCACCATTTAAATCAAATCCACTGGGGTTCCACAGCTTAGAAAATAAGATCTTCAAGATGTTTTCACTTCCCACTTCACTGGCTCATCTTCACCCAGACCACATCTGCCTTACTTTAAGGAAGGTATTAAAAATGTTCCTTCTTGGCTGGTTGGCATAGGGCAGCCAGGTTCAGGGTAAGCCACTTCCGTGCTCCAGAGAGTTTGATTTTCCTGAGTTTGGTTGCACTTGAGGCCAAGTCCTCCTATTCAGTAACCAAATCAAACAAACAGCATTGTCGTACTGGTTTTAAAATTGTGTCATTCTCAGCATATAGGGTCACAGGACTGTGTATCTTATATGGTTCTCTCTGTTTCCTCTTGGACTTCCAGTAAGTGACCTTGACAGAAACCCATCACTGAAACCCTGATAGTTTTATCATGGCTACCTGTGCACTTTTCGTTTTGTGGTGGTGATTATATATTTTAATTTTGTTTTTGCAGTTGTGGATGATGAAATCTGTTGAGGTTACATATGCATCAGAAGGCAGGGTGGGTCAGCCCTGGAATCCAATGAGACTTTTCTGGGAGTGGGTGAATGTTAAAAAGCCTTAGCCAAGAAGGGAATGCAGCTTGGTGAGCAGCTAATCTGTGCAGGCAGAACAGACAGGAGACCCTCGAAGCAGGGCCAGCATCACGGTTTTTCTGAGGATCTACGAGAATTGCCTGGGCAGCGTATCAGCAGTGCAGCCAGTAAACAATTTATATGAACATTCCATGTGACCCCCACACATTGCAGAAGCCTAAAATCCATTCTGTCTATACAAGGACTGCTGTCAGCAGCAACAGAGGGTCCCTGGTGCAATTTCTTTGACAAACAGGTGGGGTGAATATTTGGGGAAAGAGGTCTGAGGAAGAGAGAGGTAGTGAATATTTGGTCAGAATGTGTATGTGGCTTATTGCATAGCCTAGCCATTCATAGCTGCTGTTTGTTTCATTTTCTTCTGATGCATGCCACAAATTCCAGATGTAGATTTGAACACACCAGCATAATTCTGGTTTCCATTAGTGCTGATGGGAAGTAAGGCGTTCAGGATTGAATTTAGGATTTGAGCATCAGGATAGAAAAGCCCTGTCTACAGAAAAGTTGTACAGTGAAGTTTTTATTTTGGATCCATTTGTGAATAGTAAATTTTGTGCATGCAAAAATGTGAGGAAGTGTAGTTTTGGGGTCTTAGCTGAGGACAGAGGAATCTATTTCCTGCTTTGCTGTGGACTCTGTGAAGTCATTTTAACGTCCGTGTCTCACTTTCCTCATCTGGATTTAAAGAAACACTGTACCATCCAATTTGGCCTAAAATTTAGATTAATTAAAAACAATATTTTCCCAAACCCAGTGCCAGTAGAAATGTAAAATGGGCATATAATCTGCCCCACAGGAATATTGTGAAGTTCAATTCCTATATATGAAGTGCTTCGAGACTGTAAAATGAAAACCAGCAGTATAAGACCAAGAGCACGGTTTTTTAATGCAAAGGACTATCAGCACACTGTATGCCAGAGGGATCTTGAACTATGGTCTAATTACATTCTTTGTTGCACCCATCAATGTGGTGTCTGAACAGTTAGTATCAGAGGAGAAGTTGCTTTCATACAGATACTGTCTGCTTAAAACATTGGTTGTAGTAGCTTGGAATAGTTGCTAAAGGAGTCCGAGTCCCACTAGGCCGCTCCACTAACAGCTGGCTGTTTCTTGCTATGCTGCATTGCATCATTTATGTTGGTTCATTATTCTCTGTGTGCGCTAAAAGTGCTTTCACCTCTTCTGTTCTGAAGGTTTTTTTACACTTCACTGAAGAGTGTTGTCTTGACTTTTGTAGGGGGTTAGAAAATGTCCCCTTTTGAGCCAACTCTGCCTTCTATAGATAGACTTGCATGAGCCTTACCAATGGCGAAGGCAGCTAAAGAAAAGGAAGAAGGGACTGTAGATCTCCATAGTTCATTGTGCAAAACTCCCCAGCTCACAATGTCTATATGCGTCCATTAGTCATTGTGTTATCCCCTGAACGGTTAATTTTGTGGCTTCTATGCAAATGATTTAATAGAAAGACTAGCAGTTGGGCATGCACGTATGCCTCTCTTCCAATAGCTCAAAGGATATTTTCCTCAGAAGAAATGCCATTTTAGACAAGGATTATGGCCCCATATCAGTGGAGGAGGGTGTCCCTACAGCACAACTATCTTCTAGGCACCAAATTTTACATAGATGTTACATTTCCCAGAAACTTTACGGAGGACAAGACTCCTGTAATTCTTGTTTAGCCTGAAAGATAATAGACACAAAGGGCTGCAACAGCATAACGTATTTGTGACTCATGCTGCGGTACAGAGACAGACAGAACATGGGGCCATCACTGCAGATTACACATTTCAGTTTTGCCCTCTGGGTTATGCTGTGTCTGGTTCAGCTTTTACCTTTTTTGCATTGTTTCAGATAAGTCCCTGGAGCACTGGAAGCTTCTGCCCATTGTGACTAACCTTAAGGGTTACTATATGTATTTAACCATTTGGCTGACCTGTTTGTGTGTTTCATGAGATTTGGGGGGGAGGAGGGGATGCTGGGAGAAAACTTTTCTTGCACCATAAGGCTTCCTCGTCTTATGCAACTGCTGTCTGGTTTCCCTTCTCCTTATTCCCAATCTCTTCCCTCTCACCTTCTCTAATTCATTCAGAGAGACATTCTGTCATCTCCAGTCCCCAGCCCTCCCCCTGCTTGGGTGCACTGAACCAAACACAAATCCAGAAAGCCAGAGCCTGCACAGTGGGATGAGCAGGGTTTAAACTAGAGACTACGCTAGGCCTCACTTTCCCCATCTGATTCCCGTCCGCTTCCCTGCTGCAGATGCATGTCCCTTGTCTGATAGGCACACTACTGCTCCTCCTCTTGCTAAGCTGGTGATGATGTTCTTTGAATTGGCTCCATGACAAGGCTCCGTCCTTCGGTTGAAAAGAGGAACTCTGCCACCTTCAGCATGCTGCTTCCAGCGCAGACCAATATGCTGGTGGAGTGAAACATTCCCCTTCTCTACTTTGGGGATTATCGGCATCCTTTCCCCATGTTACCAGCTTCCATGAGCCCAAGGGATAGAGAGATGGGTTGGAATTTGAACACTGGGAATGCAGTGTGTTACTCTGGAGTCCCTTATCCAGCATTTTTAAGGGATTTTTCATTTCAAAATGCATCAAGCTTGCTAAATGTGTAAGAGACCTAGAGAAAGGCATGTGCAGCATACTGTTAGGGTGTTCCACAGGAGGCTCACGTTCAGTGGCAATGGTCTTACATCTGTGTAGCATCTTTCATCCAGAGTGTGGTGTTGCTCTGCAGCCATCACTGGATTGGAACAGCCCAGCTGTTTAATGCCACACAGCAGCACTACACAATCTTGTAGCACAAGAGTGAAGAGGAATATGGTGTTCTACTGAAACTTCAGAGGGAATTTAGGAAGGTAGGAATTTGGTCAGGACATTGGGGCTAACAATCCCACTTTTCAGAAAAGTGAATGGGATCTTAAATGACCACAAGTGGCCAGGGCCTCCTTTGAAAGAGAGCACTTCCAACAGCAGCAGGGTGACCCACAACACTATTTGAGGCCACTGGATCCATATTGACTCAGAGGAAAGATTATTGCTTGCTCAGTCATCTACACCAGAGGTTTTCCCATCCGAGTGTTGGTCATTCTCAACTCTGCTTAGCTTGTGAGATGCTTGAGATGGTAAGCAACAGTGAAACAAAACCAAAATATAATATATGTGTGTGCATGTTAAAGCAATTTTATCAATACCCTGTTTGTGTTGTGTGATGAACCCTCTCTCTCTCGTGGTTGCTTTTCAGCTGTATGTCTCCTCCGAGAGCCGCTTCAACACTTTGGCAGAGTTGGTCCATCACCATTCGACTGTAGCAGATGGGCTCATCACCACTCTACACTACCCAGCACCCAAGCGCAACAAGCCCACTATCTACGGAGTGTCTCCAAACTATGACAAGTGGGAGATTGAGAGAACCGACATCACCATGAAGCACAAACTTGGAGGGGGCCAGTATGGAGAGGTGTACGAAGGAGTCTGGAAGAAATATAACCTTACAGTGGCTGTGAAGACCTTAAAGGTAGGAACTAAAGCTTCTATTCATAGCCTTCCAGTTGGAATGCAAGTTTTATGCAACCCCTTCTTAAGCCTGGTATTGGGTAGTGGTCTCTGTCTGTCTTCCTCCGTCAGGGTCAGATGATGCAAATTGTTGAAAATCCTTCCTTTGCTGACATCTGGTCTAGAACATCTGTGGCTGTTAGTTAACTGTATTTGTCAGCCTCTTCTAATTATTTTATGTTTATGAGAGAGTTGGACCATTTGTACTGTTAGAGCCCTACACAACTGTGGATATCTACTTTATATCCACAGACCAAATTTTGTATCAGCACAGGGCTCTGTATTGTTTTCCAAGGCTCCATCTACACAACAGTTACAACCAAGTCAGGGAAGCGGCTTACAATGTTGTTCTGACTTGTAATATAGGCCGGACCTTATTGTGTCCAATAACCAGGCTAAAGCCTTGGACATGTGTGTTTCTCACATTTTGGGGAAGGAGAGCTGCAAAGGTGAGCTGTCACATAACTGACACAAATCAGTAAAGATTACTGTGGGATGTGAAACAGGCAATGTAATGAGAGGTCATGCTTCACTGGTACTTCAGAGACATAATTGTTCTAGTCACATCATGTGCCTTCCCCAAAAGACGAGCTCCTTGTCCACCTAGAAAATAGGCATTTCAGTAGCTGTTCACTGTTAAAAGATTTAGGATGAGGGGAAGGAACTTTCTGGATTAATTATCCACAACCAAAATAGATTAGACGCTTATGCCTGGTCTACACTGGGGGGGATCGATCTAAGTTACGCAACTTCAGCTACGTGAATAACGTAGCTGAAGTCGATGTACTTAGATCGACTTACCGTGGTGTCTTCACTACTGTGAGTCAACTGCTGCCGCTCCCCTGTCAACTCTGCCTGCGCCACTCGCCGAGCTGGAGTACAGGAGTCGACGGGAGAGCGCTCGGGATCGAGTCTAGACATAATAAATCGATCCCTGCTGGATCGATCGCTGCCCGCTGATCCAGCCGGTAGTGAAGACCTACCCTTTGTGGCTTGGACTGAAAGTCAGAGAATCGGGTTCTGTTCCTGCCTCTGCTACTTAGTCTCTCTATGCCTTGGTTTCCCATCTGTGAAATGGGGATAATACTTATCTAGCTCACAAAGGCATTGAGTTTTGATTTTTATAAACCAAAAAAAAGCACATTGAGATCCCATAGTGCCTTCCATCCACATAGCGTAAACTCTTACTATTAGGAATTCAAATGCGAGCTTCAGACTATGCCATCATTGCTGGAGTTGCAGTGTGGTGTGGTGGGGCGGAAACAATAACAAATGAAAGCTTTCATGTTGGAAATCATTAAATGGAGAGGAATGTATATATGCTTTATGTCTGTGAATAAAAATGTGTCCTGGACCTGGGGAAAGTGATTTTTTTTTTTAACCCCTTGAATTCCGGCTACCAGAGTGTTCCTGGGTTATGGTTTCAGAAGGTGATTATTTGGGCAATTAGTTGTTTTAGAAGGTTCCTGTTATAAGTTACTGTTCCCCACTTGGTTTCATCCAAAGAAAAATAACACTTCAAGTCCCCTTTCCTCTTTATATATGGAGAGAGTGACACCTAGTGTTAAAGTGTGATTCTGTCTCATTTGCACAGGAGAATGCTGGGAAGAACTCTGCCTTGAACCCCATAGTGTTGCTAGAAAAGGGATTTGACAAGCAGAATGAAATATCTATTTAGAGGAATAATGAAAGACCAGTTGTTTTCCTGAAACACTGAGTTTATTGTAGCCATCTCCAGTCTTGCTGATTTTGTGGTATTTGAGGGTTAAGGGGTGTTTCAAAGATGTTTTTTTCTCCCTTACCTCAAATAATTTTGCATTCCTTTCTTGTTTGCTTTGATGAAAACATCTAGCAGCAAAGGCACAGTGTGTTATCCCGTAAAATCTCCGTGTATGTGCGTCAGAAAAAGCTACCTTGATAAGGACCGTGACTGTTTCAAATATGCCAAGTAAATATTTTATGACTGAAAATGGTTCATAATGTAATTCAGAGCAGCATCCTCCCCTGGGAAATGTTCGAACACCCTAAAAGAGACTGAAGAAGTGCTGTAATCTGAAATTATGCACACTAAACCATACTTAAAAGCAAATTCATAATCCACCTTCCTTAAATCCATCAGTCTACTGTCTGACAGATGGGATTATGACTATCTTCAAAGTTTCAGGGAATATTTGAATACCTCACATTTATATTCCAACTCCAGCAGGAATACCCAAGTGTTCAGTTGCTTCTTTAGGGGAAACCCAAAGCACTCATTTTATTGTCCGTTAAGAGAATATTTTCCGAAGCTCTCTTGCCTTTCCTTGTCTCCCTCCATGCCCTGGATCTGTATATTAGAAATAATAATGAAAAGAAAAACTAGGGGAAAAACATCCTTGGTTCTTCTGATATCCTTAGTGCTTGATGAATTATTTCCCTTGCATCTCACTGCAGCCCGTTTGTTACCCAGTCTTCTTTAAACTGGTTAGAAGTAGCTCAGAGCCTGCTGAACCAAAGTAGTTTATAGAGAGAGAAAACAAGGGCCTAAAGTAACATGTTCTGTGCTTCTATCGCATTTAATTCATGGTGCTAGAGAATCTGTTAGTGCTTGTGCATTTCCCACTAGCCTATTCCACTGTACTTGGGTATAGTAATGTCCCACACAGATCTGAGATAACAGAAACACAATGTTATTGGTGGAGGATAGCTCAGGGAATGGATTGGCAATTGGAGACGAAGCTTTCTAACCTCTAGGCCATTAGTTTGAATCCAACCTGCTGCTGATCGTGACCAAAAATTATTGCTGTGTGAGGGCACTTTCACGTCCCGTTGTAAAATGAACTGATCATCTCAGTCCTTTTCATAGTGCAGAGATATCTAGTTTACATCTGTCATGACTGACGTGATGAAATCTTTGTTGTTTTTCTTAGCAGAGAGGCTGGTGATTTGAACTGGTCATGCAGCCTTAGCTACCCTGATGCCCCTGGAGGTAGTCTCTTCAGGTCAAGGTTGAGATATTACTGTGTTGTGCTAAGGAAGCACGTCATGCTGCTGACGCTGCTGTACCTGATCTGTGATGTGATATAATTGGAAATTGAAATTGGATACATCTGGTACTTTTCATGAGCACTAGATTATCAAACAAATAATTATTACAGTAATTCTTTGTTTCCTTTCTGTTACTTCTTTCTTTGAAGAGATTTAACACAAAGGAACAATTGCAATCTTCTGTACAGAATGATCCTGGTGGAGTTCACATATCAAACATTAGATGAACAAGTATTTAGGATCATTTGGAAACTCTGATTATTAACACAATTTCCTTTGCCAAAGGAAATGGTTTAAATTTCTGTTCCCAAGAACCTCACAGCTGTGTAGTATTGACAGTGTCAGGAAACTACAGCTGCCGATCAAACAGTACCAATTCGTAAAGGAACAGTAAATGATGGAGTGAAACTGTTTGAATAGAACTATCAGTGCTAACAATGAAATAGGTCTACAATAGCAGCCAGACCTGTGTTATCAGCCTTACCAGCAGCAGCAAATCCCTTGCAATCCCTCCTTAAAACACTTCTTCTAGGAAGCCTATCCGCATTAATCCACCAGTGAAAGAAACATTGATATAGAAAGAATAGTTGTGTTTAAAAATATATTTTTGAACCACTTTGAAATGACCTTTTGGCCTTCCAGTGCACATTTGTTTTGAAATATTTATCCCGTCAAATAAAGACAGTATCTTCCTTTGTTTTGTATAATTGCGAGCAACTTAATGACACTCAACAAATACGCAGCAACATCTAGCCAGAACATTTACATCACAGATTAGACTCTAAAAGCCAGGAACAAATTCATAAGCCATAAAACCTGCACTCTTCAGTTGTGAAGCAACCACCATCAGTTGTCACAGACCCAATCAACAGAGACGACTCTTTGAGTCGTTGAAATGGTGGTCCATAATGGATGCAGATAGCCTCAGGCATCTGCATGTGTAGCATTTTGCCTTTTGTTCTCATCTGTCATCTTGCCTCATTCACCTCTTGTCACCCTAGTACTATTTCTCGTGGCATGAGCAAGTGCCCTCAGTCTTTTTCTAAAGATGTCAACTCTAAATGGGCTTCTCTAAGCAGATAATCTCCCTGCAGGAGAGGGCCTACCACAAAAGGGGAAATCGTTTTTTTGTGCCAAAAGAGGTGGTATAAGAATGACAGTAGACCAGTTAAACAGAGGATCGAGCCCCACCCAGCAGCGTGATGCAGCTGCAGTAAGGAGCAGTAGTTTTGGGACAGTCGCAGCTTTACCCCTTCAGTTTGCAGTGATTCTTCAGTCCACATGCTAAAATCTGTTTCCACCTTGTGCATATTATCCTTGCTGAAGCTTTTCTTTTTCTATTCAGGAGGACACCATGGAAGTAGAAGAGTTCTTAAAAGAAGCCGCAGTCATGAAAGAGATCAAGCATCCTAACTTGGTGCAGTTATTAGGTAAGTGATAGAAATGCCAAGCAAAGGGATTTGAATTAAACCCTTGTGCAGTGATATGGCTGTTAAGGAGCAGATAAGCTGCTTACTGTACCAAGGCTGCAAATACAGAGACTTATTATCTCGCAAAATTCACAATTTGTAAAAGTAGTACACCTCTACCTCGATATAACGCTGTCCTCGGGAGTGAAAATCTTACCGCGTTATAGGTGAAACCGCGTTATATCGAACTTGCTTTGATCCTCCAGAGTGCGCAGCCCCGCCCCCCCGGAGCACTGCTTTACCGCGTTATATCCGAATTCGTGTTCTATCGGGTCGCGTTATATAGGGGTAGCGGTGTATTTGATTTCAATTATTTTTTCTTCCTTACATTTAAGATACAAGAGCCTAAAGCAGGAAATCTAAAACAAACTGCTAACCAGTTTGTAGGAAACTCTCTCCTCCTTCACCCCTCACCCACCCTCCCATATACACACACTTATAAATTGCCCAAAGAGCAGAATCTGCAGACATCAACATTCCAGAAGAAACGCAATGTTTTCAAAACTGTGTTCCGCAGGGGTATGCACACGGGAACCTCCGTTCTACATCATCACAGAGTTCATGACTTATGGGAATCTGTTGGATTATCTGCGCGAGTGTAACCGGCAGGAGGTGAATGCGGTGGTGCTACTGTACATGGCGACTCAGATCTCCTCAGCCATGGAGTACCTGGAGAAGAAAAACTTCATTCACAGGTAAGAATGACACTGAGAGCTCGCCCACTTCTCAAGCTCCAGAAAGCCCTTGAATTTCAGTGTGTAGCAATATGGGATCTAGGTGCATTACATCTTATAACTTACACTAACACCTTGACGTGTTGCATTCTGATATGGGACACTGCACTGTAGAAAACCCTCTACAAGAGGCAGTCTCAAGTCTGCCATGGTGGTCGTTCTTACCCACACATACTGTGAAGGTATTGCCGTGTAAGGTGAGGTAGTTAAATTGGCCCATCTGTCATTTAAAGGTACAGAGATTCCTAAAAATCATGACTCTTTGTGAAATAGAGCATCTCTCATTCCTGTTAAGCTAATGGTCAGCAGAATAACCTCTTCCCCAGAGCTGTGGGCATTGTTATACTCAGACTGGGGTTCCCAGCAAAGCCACCTTGCTGCCTTTTCATAGTGCTTTGATTTGTCCCTCTCCTTGTTTGCATCTGCTTTGGCGATTCTTTTCCTTTATTGCATGAATTGCGTGTATCTCTGTATTAAGCATTTTTTCAGTCTTAAAGTCTGGAGATTTTGACCTTTAAGTGTGCTGCAATTATGATCAGTGCTTTGCATTCTTTGTCTGAAGAAATGACCTCCTAGCAATGTAATGAGACAGCCTGGATGGAGGCTTGAGAGTCTTTGCTGTTTTATTTAATACAAGATCTTCTCCATGGCACAGTTGTGACCTTTCCCACCTAATTAGCTAGAATATGAAATCTGTACATATGACTTCATAGAGACGAATATAAGGATCATGTATGAAATGCTAAAGGTTCCTTGTAAGACACACATTTCCTATGTTGCATGAGAGCTGGGTTCACGTGCTCCTGTCCATCAAAGTTAACACCTATTTGCAGCATCAAATCAAAGTTTTGAGCTTTTTGCGCTGTTGTAAGATTGTAGTCCCCTCAACATGTAGCAAGTGAACGTTACAAAACGTTTTGCAGAATCCCGTTTACATGCTCTTGCACTTCGTTTCCCATTATTGCTGATGACCCAGATCTATTTTCTGAAGATGAGTTTTCTTCCTTATAATCTGCCACCCCCGCATCCTCCTGCCCAGTTATTTCAGAGGTGTTGTCACAGTCCACATCCATGGATTCAGATGCTGGGCTGTGACCTCATTGAATGAATCAGGCAGGAGTAGGAATGGGGTTATAAAAAGGAGTTTTTATTTCGACAAACATGGTAGAAATCAGCGCTGATATGGGGATATTCAGACTGCTGCCTGACAGCTTAATGGGCCTTTGGTAAAATGTACTATTTTTTTTTTTTAAGTTCTGAGTTCTGCAAGCGACTTTTTAAAGAGTAAGTATCAGAGAGAGGCAGATCTTGCTTAGATCTGAAGTAGACTCTTACTTTAGCTTTGTAGTGAAATCAGTTTCTAACATAATGTGACAAAATCTGGTAGGTTTTTACAAAATCTATTACTAGCAGAAATGCTTTCATGTACTTTGACCATTTTAAACACACAATGCACTTTGACCATATTAACATTATACATGACCTAGTGAGCTGCAGTCGGTACGTCCCTTACTCACTGGTATAATAGAAGGAAGATTTCAGTCAATTGTTGCCCACTGTTCTGCAAATCAGAATACTGCGTATGAGGCATGGGGAATTGTTCCATAATCAGATTTCCCTAGATTATGATTGTCCATGTTGACCACCTTTGACCGTCCAGGTCATCAGGATACACTTTTTGTAGTCTGTGTCAAAGCCCCTGCCTGCCCCCTAGGTGGTGGTAGAATTGATGTACCTAGTGAGCATATTTCCAGAATAAAGGAGAGTGTTGTGTCCTGAGGAGTGCACTAGCTGTTTCACCAACTTCATTCCAGGAAATACTATTACACCATGACACACAACTAACCTGTGGAACTCATTGCCACAAGATATTGAGGCCAAAAGCTTAACAGAATTAAAAGAAGACTTCAGGGGTAATAAAAGCATACAGGTTTATTATAGTAAAGTTTTTAAGCGATTTGAAAGGTTGAAGGCTTGAACCAGTTGCTAACTTTTAAGAGGAAATTTTCCCTGTGGGCCAGTTAGTCCTTAACTATTTATGCAGAGATTCTTGCACCTTTCTCTGAAGCAGCTAGTGCTGGCCACTGTCGGAGACCAGTCCTGGACTGGATGGACCCACTGGTCTGATCCACTGTGGCAGTTCTTTGGTGTGCCCATTCACATCAGAAAGAGAGACACTGTATTTCCAGTTGCTTGCATTTTGTACAGATATTTTCCTGCTTTTTACAAATTATATTGTATACTTATGGTAAAATAAAACTTCTTTAGTACAGTATGAGAAAGCACTGCATTGTGTTGTATATTATGTGAGTTGGTATGTTTGGGGAAAAAAATAGTTTGTGCGGTTGAGATTTAAACATGGTAAGCCTGGGAACTGTAGTGAAATTGATTAGAGATAGCCCTGAAACTGATTAGTACATTTTCATTGTCTAAGCTGAGTGATATGTAAATAATAAACCGCAAAACTGGTGAGGATCTTAAACATCCTTTGTTTCAGTAATCTCAGATCATTGTAAAATGAGCACTGACACTTGTCTTTATTTTTAAATGATTTTTATCCTGACAGTGGCAGCTTTTAATTTTTCTAAAAAGTTTGTATTCTAATTATAAAGCTGTCATCAAAACTTTTTTTTTTAAAGTGGAGAAAACAAATAATCTCCCGCTTTCTACATCTCTAATACAGAAAAACACATACAAAGACTTGGGTTTCTTCAATAATAAGCCATGTCCTCTCCGCTGCTAAAGGTATGATATTGTGAAGACCTTTCATGGCCTATTTTTTCTTGTCTGCTTTCTTAGGGATCTTGCAGCCAGAAACTGCCTTGTAGGGGAGAACCACCTGGTGAAGGTGGCAGATTTTGGTCTGAGCAGGCTGATGACAGGTGATACATACACTGCCCATGCTGGAGCCAAGTTCCCAATCAAGTGGACTGCACCAGAAAGTCTGGCTTACAACAAATTCTCCATTAAGTCTGATGTCTGGGGTAAGAACTTACATACGTGCACACGAGACGACAGCCTTTTTATTTCCTGGCTATAAAACCAAGACATTAAAAACTGTTTCTTCAAGTAGATCCCAAAGAGAGAGAGGATGATTGGTGGCTGAACCACTTTGGTCTGTGGCCTGGTCACAGCTAATCAGGTGGTTCAGTGTTTGAATGGAAGACCTAAAAGGAAAACCCAGGAGCTGCACACTTTTAGTCGGTCAGGACTTCTCCTTCTGAGGTTGCAATCCTGCAGATAGTTAAATACATGCTTAACTTCACGCACGAGAGCGTAGTCCTCACATGTGAAAATTAAGCAGATGCGTGTTTGCAGGATAGGTGCCCGAGCTAGCTCTGAATCAATGCTAAAGCACAGTACTTTGGGGCATGATGCTGTTGAAGGTTACTGGCTCTGTAAGCTACTTTTAGGATGAGGATGAGAGTCTGAGATGTTTAAACATGATCTCTATGTACCTAGTGAGAGCTGAGCTCATTTTTCTACATTTTGAAAAGAATCCTTTGAGATGAGAAGCAGAGAGAGAACTCGAAGACATGTTGATACTCTTGAAGAGCCTAGAATACTTTTGATAAGAACAGGATAGATAGCCTGTATGATATACCCTAAGACTATCCATTCTGACTCCCTAAATTCCCAGTGCACTTTCAGTCTGTTTATCTCGAGGTTTGATGCTGCTGCTGATCACCACAGTATCTGAGGGGCAAATTTTCAAAAGTGTCTAAGTGACTTAGGAGTCCAAGACTCATTTGTATAATTGATCTTAGGTATTTAGGATTCCCGGCATGTAAGAATTTCTGAAGATTTGACCCCAAGTGCCTTCCATATAAAATCAATTTGGCAGTAGTGAAGTGTCTAGTGGACTTCTGGCTGTTCTCCCTTTTCATCTTATGGAAAGTACTGCTTGGAGTGGAGTTTTATTCTTAGGACGTTGGAAAGGGATTGTTGAGGCTGTGAATGTTCTGGTGATGGCGGCAAAGCTCTGGGTACTGTATTATTGGTTGAGGTATTGATTTTTCTTTTTGCTGTCCTAAACGGATGTGTGGTGTTGCTGTGAACTGCTGAACAGCTGCCATGATCCACCAAAGATACTGCTGTACTTGAGTGGTGGTTGGGGTGATTCCTATGTACATTGAAATGATAAAGCGCTTGGGGAGAAAAGGTATTCTAAAAATGTAAGGTTATTTTTAATTAATATTGGGCAAAATCCTGATCAGTAGGAGTTAGGGCCATGGTCCTTGGGATCTGACTCAAAATAAAGTGAGCCCTTTCCCAGTCACTCACTCACTCACTCAACTGCAGTGGTGCAGGATTTTGCAAACTTTCATTCCACTGCCTGAGGACAGAATTCAAACAGAGATGCTGATGGAAGTGTCTGGTTTAAATTGCCCTTGGTTGTTTATCATGTAATATGATGTGATTTCCGTACTTACGCAGGATTGTAATTGCCTTCTCTTTAGGCTAAAAACAGAATACAATGACTGAACTAATTACATGCAGGTTGTTGAACTGGTGCTAGGTCTATCCTTTGTACTCTGAATCCCAGTTTAGTTGTCTAACCATGGGACTCTCACACATCCTCACCACAGTTCAATACAGAAAGGGCATCCCGATCATTAAAGTTATTTTTATTTGACTGTGGTGCCTTCTGTTAAACTTTCCTTGTAACCAAACTGTCTCACTTAGTTCTCGCCTAGTTGGCAGTTATCGCTGTGAATTCCATCACAGTGTTGGGACTGCAGCTTTCTCCTCTGTATATCTTGATACTTCTAGAATTGGGGGCAGCCCATAAACAGTGAACCAATTGGACATGGGAATCCTAAAGAGAAAAAGGGGAAATAAAGATGAGAAGAGCTGTCAGATTTACAGCGAGACTGCAGTGCAGCAGAGAAGCAGTTTCAATTAATCCACAATGGCGTCTCTTAATTGTGCCTTTAATAGGACTTGAAGGATATCAAAACATTCAGGTTTGAGACAGCTTAGTCTAATTCTATCTTGTCGTATTGCAGGAGACTTGTCTGTGTTGATGAAAAAGCTCGTTACATTACTTTAGTTTCTGAGCTGCTGCTGAGCGTGGAATTTGAGCCACCCAGAACAGGGAGCTTGTTTAAGTGCCAGGGAATGTTTGTTTCGTGCATCTACCGAAAGCAAACTTGCAAGATTAGTGGTTTGTTTGTTTTGGTTTTGGGTTTTCTTTTAAAAACAAAAACAATCCTAAAGCCTTTTGATTTCTCTATTTCAGCCTTTGGCGTCCTGCTATGGGAAATCGCAACATACGGCATGTCCCCTTACCCTGGAATTGACCTGTCTCAGGTGTATGAGCTGTTGGAGAAAGACTACCGCATGGAGCGGCCTGAAGGTTGCCCTGAGAAAGTCTATGAGCTCATGAGAGCATGTGAGTCTTCTAAAAGCATATAGAGACAAATGTCAAAGCTGATTAAGCTCTGCAAAGATGTAGTAGCACTATACAAGGGTATGGTTAAAACACTATGGCACAAGGAGCCTTCGTTAGTTTTCCATTAAAGTTGCAGCACTTAGTTACAATCTTAAACTGCGCTGTCCCAGGAAGATGTAAATGTTCCGGAGTTACCCATGCTTGGCTTGGGGGCATTTCTTCTCTACTAGGAGTGGGAATTGTCCAGGTCTTGGGGAAGGTGTTGTTTAACTCAAGTTTCTTTGTCTCCTCTTTCCTGGGAATCTAAATAAAGGATTGTGCATCCACATTTGTCTAGGATGGGGAAGGGAGCCTTGTTAATTGTCTTGGGAACGACTTTTCTTAGTCCCTTGGCCATTAGTATGTCATTTATGGTTGGTTTTTTTTTTTGGAGGCATTGAGTAGGCCTAGCTCCCACTGGTGTCAGTGGGAGCTGAGGGTGCCCAGTGTCCTAAAAATCAGATTGCTAACATCTAAATCTCAGCTTCCCTGTCTGTAAAAGGGGGCTGATGATATTGAACTTGTTTCACAGTGATAGTGTGAGGCTTAATGAATAATTTTAAGGCTTGTTAGAAGTCCTGAGTAGTAGTATTCTTTCAGGCTGGCAGTGGAGCCCTTCTGATAGGCCCTCGTTTGCTGAAATCCACCAAGCATTTGAAACGATGTTTCAAGAATCCAGCATATCAGACGGTAAGTCCACTTGCACCATTCATCACACTGTTCCTAGGAATGGGGGCGATGGCATAAGTGCACTGTAACTTCGTTTATTGCTTTATCCGAACATCCCCACAAAGTTGCTTTGCAGTGAAGCTTTGTTTGTAAGTTGTACCTCCCAGTGTAAAAAACATGGAGCAGGCAGATGCTTGTATTATTTTTGTTAACAATGGGCCTTCCCTCTGGCTGAGCCCCCTTCCCCTGGGTGCTGTCAGCTTGTCTTTTTTCCCCTGTTATCCGCTGATAGCTTAGTATTTTTACCTTTTATCTCTACCCCACTGCCACCCCCCGCTTTCCTTGTGATCATTCTTTTCCTTGCCTTCCAGAGGTGGAGAAAGAGTTGGGGAAAAAAGGCATGAGAAGCGTCGTGAGTAACTTCCTGCAGGCTCCAGAACTACCGACCAAAACGAGATCGTCCAGGAGAGCTGCTGAAAGCAAAGATGCCAGTGAGAACATGGAGTTGGCACATCCTAAAGGACAAGGGGAATGTGGTATGTTCTAGCTACAGCCATTATTCCCCTCCTGAGAGACAGATTGAAATAAAATGGAGGCCCAAATCCAGAGAGAACATGGGAAAAGTGCATAATGATGGGTACCTGCTCTCTGGATGTGTCCTCTGTCATTAGACACTTCTCTTCCTAGGTTCGCTATGGGTTTGGGACTCTATTCCTGTAGCTCCTGGCACTTCTTGTAGATGGCTAGCACTCAGTATTACTCTTGGGGATTCTGAGCTGCAGCAGCCGTGCAGCCCAGGAAGGGGGGCGGGTGATATCTCCTCTGTGTTATCTCTCCACCTCCTGAATTCCTAGTTGGTTCAGGGAGTGGTGCAGCCCCTACTGAAAGTTAGAGCAGCCCCGAGGGCTGTTTTTAGCTTACAGCTGCTGCCCATGGCACCCAGTGGAGCAGTGCCAGAGCACAGAATACTCTGAGCACACCGTCTCCCTCACCCCGATATATCCCTGTGCCAGGAGTTACCAAAGGGATAGGGTAGGACTGAAACTGCTCCAGTGCTGGGGGAATTCCCAGCAGAGGGGAAGCTGCCTGGCTGCCAGCCCCTTTACATCACCAGAGTGGTCTAAAGAGGCTGGCTCACTGCTCAGGTTCAGAGCTCTGGTATATGCGGTACAGACTCCACCCCTACATCATACCAAGTGTCTGTTTTGAAACACTGAAGAGTATTACTTTTGGCAGATATCAAATATAGTTTCAGCAAGGGACGCTGAGGTATTTACAAAATCTACCATGAAATTAAACAACCTTTCAATCAGTTTTTCAAAGCGTGTAGTTTCCATTTTGAGGCAGTTGAAACAATGAGAAAACATCGAGCATAGGCAGTTAATTTGTACCCAGAGCATTTTAAAATGCAAAGTTTCAAAAATAAAGAACTCAATAAAAATTTGATCTCTTGGTTCCTGCCAACTCCTGTTAAATGTGCCTGCTCAGTTGTCCCATCGGGAGTAAGCAGGATGTTCTGTGGGCTTGGGATCTCGCAGATCTTTAGTACACCTCTACGAGAAGTAGCACACGTGTGCATATGCAGATGTGCATAAGAGAAAGAGAAGGTCACCACTGAAACTCCTCTTTGGGGTGGCTTTTTATTTAATACAGACACTGGATGGTTCTTCTGGAGAAGGTGTGTCTTGGTGCCATATCTGAGCCTGGAAGCTGTTTACTGTGCGTCAGCTTCACAATAGGTGCCTATAGAAGATCCTTTGTCCCTTCCCATTTCCAGTTGCTTACAGGTGTCCAAGACCTGTGAGCATCACTTCCCATCAGTAGCAAGCACTCCAGTGAGAAAGTTTGAGTTTAGGTCTTGATCACTGAGATGTTGGTCCCTGGGAAGGGATGTTAGGGACCTGAGTCATTGTTTTCTTGAAAAATCAGTGTTGAGAAGAAACATCTTTCATGTTCGTTCCTAAATGATCAGAGAGGCTCACGTACCCATATCTGCTCTTAGAAATGGGTGTCCCCTTGCAAATTTTTTTAAAAGCCCTTTTTGCTTATGCCCCTCCAGATTTGTTCAGGTGCATGTGAATGGTTTAAATACACAATGTCCAAAAAAGTGTGATTTTTGCAATCCTGAAATTACCCTTTTTTTTTTTTTTTTTTTTTCCCCCAAGAATTCCTCTCAACCCGGATCCAAATCCCAGAATATTTTTCAGTATATGACTATGTAGCATCCTCTTTTCCCTATTTAACCCTGCTCCATCTCCCCCTCTTGCTGCCTACTCAAGCTGTGAATGTATACAATACCCTGAAGGCATTTCTTCTGAATTGGGGTGCTGTCTGAGCACTCCTATTCTAATGCCTGACCTGTGAACGAGAGGCCCTGTTGTTCAAATATTGGGACCTTCAGGACTCCTGACAAATGTATTATAAGCCGCTATTCATTTTTGAAGTATTTCTCATGTAAGTGGGGAAAGGGTCACCCCACTCTCCTTCCAGAGCAGTTCCACTGGAGCAGGTTATCTCTGGGTTCCTCCATTGTGCAAGGCTGCCTGTCTTCACAATGACATGGTTAGGGGTATTCAGCTGCTGGAATGACCTTGATTTCTGCTTGTGCCATACACTCCACCAGAGGATGCTATCAGATGGGGATTATGGACACCTTAGAGTAACCAAACAGGGAGATGAGTGTGTGAGTACAGACAAACCTTTGAAAAATGAACCTTCAGTTACATGGGAGAAAACAACAAAGGGACCAAAAGAAAAGCTGACCTTAGTGTTCACTTACCTCTACAAGGCAGCAGGGCTAGAGAAAACTCCAGATGTGATGTCAGGAACTCTGGGATAACGAGGGTTAATTTGTTTGTCTGAATTTCCAATGTAAATTCCTGTCTGACTTACTTAGTCAGAGGCCTGCTTGAGAAAACAGAGGGTGAGGTATTCTGGCAGGGCATCCTATAAACACTCCCCCACCCCCAAGAATTAATGTGTCCAAAGATTCTGGACCAAATCCAACCTTGGCTTTGGTGGAGCAGCGCCTGCTTGCACCACGTCTGAACTCGGCCCTGTTTACAGAGCCTGCACCTGTTAGGAGGTGCTGCAAAGCGACCCCGAAGGAAAGCAGACTGGTATTTCTTTAAGCAAAGCTCAGTAGAATCTTTTGTTCCTTGCAGACCCTCTGGAGCATGAACCTGCTGTTTCTCCCTTGCTCCCGCGGAAGGAAAGAGTTGCCCTGGAGAGCAGTTTAAATGAAGATGAGCGGTTGCTTCCAAAAGACAAAAAGACCAACCTCTTCAGTGCCCTTATCAAGAAGAAGAAGAAGACTGCCCCTGCCCCTCCGAAACGCAGCAGCTCCTTCCGGGAGATGGACGGCCACTCGGACCGCAAGGGTGGGGGGGAGGAGGAAAGCAGGGATGCCAGCAATGGGGCTTTCATCATGCCCCCTGCAGATGCCATCGATGCCTCAAGGTGCCAGGGCCCGAGCAATGGGGCTGGAGTCACTAATGGAGCTGTCACTGGGAACTCGGGCTTTTTATCCCCCCACCTATGGAAAAAAACCAGCGCCATGACGAGCAGCCGGCTGACAACCGGTGAAGAAGAGTGTAGTTCTAATGCCAGCAAGCGCTTCCTGAGGTCCTGCTCAGCATCGTGCGTACCCCATGGAGCCAAGGACACGGAGTGGAGATCCGTGACGCTGCCCAGGGATTTGCAGTCCACAGGGCGGCAGTTTGATTCCTCCACCTTCGGCGGGCACAAGAGCGAAAAGCCAGCCCTGCCTCGGAAGCGGACGAATGAGAACAAGACGGATCTTGCCGTCAGGGGGACGGTGACGCCCCCTCCCCGGCTGCTGAAGAAAAACGAAGAGACAACTGACGATGTATTCAAAGACACAGAGTCCAGCCCTGGCTCCAGCCCACCCTCTCTGACACCAAAACTTGTACGCAGGCAACCTATAATCGCTCCTTCCTCCAGCCTGTCCCACAAGGATGATGGCATCAAACCCAGTGCCTTAGGTACCATTGGGATGGCAGACCAAGGTCCTACTGTCAAACCCAACTCTGCTGGGGTTGTGATTGCCAGCAAGGCTTCCACGGAGGAGCCAAGGATGAGGCGGCTCAAGCAGACTTCCGAGTCGTCAGGAAAGGACAAGGTGAAGTTATCAAAGCTTAAACCGGCCCCTCCGCCTCCACTCTCCTCAGCTTCCATTGGGAAGCCTGGAAAATCATCCCACAGCCCCAGCCAGGAAGCGGCAGATGCAGGGTCTGGTACTAAATCTAAACAGTTGACTCAGGTTGCAGACACTATAAGCAGTGATGCCGCCAAGCCAAACCAGTTAGGGGAGGGTGTAAAAAAGCCTGGGCTCCCCTCTGTACCAAAGCCACAGTCCTCCACAAAGCTGCTGCTGACCACAGCGGCCCCAGCCCCCTCTTCCTCATCTGCCTCATCTGCCCCGAGCGGAGACCAACCATCGTCAACCGCCTTCATCCCTCTCATATCCACCAGAGTCTCCTTGCGCAAAACCCGCCAGCCTCCAGAGAGGATAGCCAGTGGCACCATCACCAAGGGAGTGGTATTGGAAAGCACCGAGGCCCTGCGCATTGCCATCAACAAGAACTCCGAACAAATGGCGAGCCACAGCGCCGTCTTGGAGGCCGGCAAAAACCTCTACACGTTCTGCGTGAGCTACGTGGACTCCATCCAGCAGATGAGGAACAAATTTGCCTTCCGTGAGGCCATCAACAAGCTGGAGAACAACCTTCGGGAGCTCCAGATCTGTCCAGCCACCGCCAGCAGCGGCCCTGCAGCCACGCAGGACTTTAGCAAACTTCTCAGCTCAGTGAAGGAAATCAGCGATATTGTTCAGAGGTAGCAGAAGCCAGGTAACACCCTTTTTTTTTTTTTCTTTTTTTTTTTTTTTTTTAATAACGGGCCAAAGCCAACTGCAGAGAGAACTACAGCATAAGCGCCATGGTAGACTGACAAAGGACCCAAGGGCCTTCAGTACAGGGATGTGCAAAAGGCAGAGACTGTGGAACAGCCCTACTGCCTAAAGTAGGGTGTTCATCAAGATGCACTTTCCTCCCTTTCACCGAGGTGCCCTGTCTCTCTCATACTCCAAATCCTCTGGTCTGTGGCGTTCTTGCCTTGAGGACTACAGGTCTAAATGCTGAGGTCACACCAGGCCT
The DNA here is from genome assembly GCF_027887155.1 of Malaclemys terrapin pileata. Lineage (NCBI taxonomy): Eukaryota > Metazoa > Chordata > Testudines > Emydidae > Malaclemys > Malaclemys terrapin. Next base: position 11,318,083 of record NC_071521.1, on the reverse strand, counting down.
TTTTATAATATTTTATTGTTTTGGACAAAGCTTTAAGATGGAACCCGGACTGATGGACACGGATACTCTGCCCTCCTCCTGGAGCATTTCCTACTGCAATTTGATTCCCTCCCTCTGCCCCTGGTGTACATGAGGATGAGTGTTTGAATAGCATTATACACCCTGCTTTCCTGGGGTCTCAGTGTCCCCTCCCCCGCAGACACATACATGACACTAACACCACACATTTGGAGGTGGCGGGGGAGTTAATAATGAAACCGACCGCTACGAAATATGTTTACGAAAATCCTCCCGGTGGTTCTGTCGGTGACCCGTAACTGCTGGTCAAGGAATCCATGTTTCCTCATGTCCGAGAGCCCCTGACGAATGGGTTCGGAATGGCGCGGATGGTCCCTGTGAATGCAGCGGTACAGGAGTCCAGTTGTGGATCTCTTCTGGTAACGATAAAGGAGTGATGTTCTAGAGGAAGAGCACAGCCGTGCTTTGGAGATACACAACACTAGCCAGGCTCAAGCTTGGGGGAGCGGCAGATCCTTTGTGAGAGCAATGAGCCGACTGCATCAGTGAACGAGGGAGAGAAGGGTGGCAACGGGGGAGGTGGATTAGGATGAGTTTAAAGATACCACTGTGCCTCCAGTAGTGGTTTTAGTTGAGTTTGTGCATCCCAAATGTGCATCAGCAGAGCTGTTGTCTAGTTCAGTTTCCAGCCACGTCAATTACATGGGAGTAATGAGCTCAGATAAGGGCTACATCAGACCTGGACGGGGCTCACTCATACAGTCTCTGTTGGAAGAGGAAAGCAGCTCGTGGCGAGCTCTTCCTTTCAGTGTCTGTACAAAATACCACGGACGAGTTTAAAATCTATACCTAGGGGTTTGAAGTGGTTTAATTCCAGTGGAAACATTGATCACCCTAATGATTAGGTGGTTCTGTCCAGGATTAAGCAGGGATCGGAGAAGCCAGCGGACACCTTTTGGCCTGGGTGCACCTCTCAAGGGAGCAATCTAAGGATGCCACAAACTTCTGAAACCATGACTCCTGGGCAGCCTTTCCCAGTTCACTTTGACCTTCCCAATTAATCCAATGGATTTGGGGACTAACTGTGACTCGTGTTATTGAAAGGACGAGACTTTAAGACAATTAACAGTGCAATTTAACTCCTTTCGACTCTAGACAAGAGAAGAAAGCGATCTCCCCATCCCATTCCCCCAGTATCTCCTGTGAAACCCCACCATGTGTATCTTAAACACTAATTGCTTTGGATATTTTATTTTTCCTCTTACGAACTGTTTGTTTTGTAGATGATTTGATTCTTTTCTGTGCTCACACCATTCTCACCCCCACAGATCACCTTGGCTTAACTCGTGACCATAAAATTAAAAAAGAACAAAACACCATAGGCTGCCTTTACGAAATACAAACATGCCTGCAACAAAAAACCCACAAGCAAAAAAAAAAAAAACAAAAAACCACCCCACCAAAAAACCCCACCCCTTGGACTATCTCTTTTCTGAGGTACTGTTTTAACTTTGTTGATAACATATTGTGCCACTATATTATACATTTGTATCTCAGTATTACACACTTTTGTAGACTTATCTTTTTTACAATGTGTAAATAGCTCTGTCCTTCGTTTCTGTAATACCAAAGGGGCTGTTTCCCCTTTATTTTGGTCCAATACAGATTGTTTCTGTACGTGGCGCTCTCTCTGATTTTTATTTTTTGGGGTTTATTTTTTATTCTGCGCTCTCTTGCATAGTATATTTAAAAATAAATCTGTGTCAAAGAAAACCAGGAGTGCATTGGTCTACTGCCAAGGCTGCTTCAGCTTAGATGACCTCTGTCTGGTGTATGGTGCAAGCATTTCACAAAGGCCTTTCTGCTCACCATGCTGATCAGAACCAGAGGGCAGCGAGTTACCAAAGTCTTTAGAACTAGCTCTGAAAATCATACAGGGGGAAAAAAGATACAGAATAAAGATCTGAATGTGGTCCCTTTTTGAAGTCAGGGTTTTGCCACTGACTTCAGTGAGAGCAGGACTTGACCCTAGACTTTTCTTCTTCTGCCGTGTGTTTTGCATTCAAGACCTAGTCTCTGTTCTCTCTTCCCCTTTGATGTGGAGTGGCCAGTGTCTCCATTCTTCTCAAACAATTTCTGGCTACTCCATAGTTGGTTCCAATGTATGTGCTCATTGTGAGGCAGGCATGGTTTGGTGGCCTGAACCCAACATTGGAAACAAGGATCTTCTGCCTCCTAATCCCAGTTTTAACACAGACTCACTGTGATACCTTGTTGTCTGTGCCACAGTTTTTCTCTCTGAAACTTGGGGATGATACTGCTCCAGAGAGAGCAGCTGCCAGGATTCTCCCTCCTGGCTCTCAGATTCTTAGCGCGAGATTGGCAGAAATTCCCGAGCTTCTAAAGAAGGGCATGGAGTGAGGGACGAGCTAAGACCTCTGTTGACCATCGTGTGCCGCCCCCTGAGCTTAACCACTGCTGATGGAACAGTCCAGAGGATTCCTTCTAGACCAGTCAGCAAATCTCAGCTTTGTCATATCTTTATACCCATTCTACTAGGCGGCATGGAGACAGAGATAGTCCCTGCCCCAGGTAGCTTATACTCTAGACAGACCAGATCAAGGGTGAGAAGGCAAACAAAGGCAAAGAGAGGTGAAGTGACTTGCCCAAACTCACATAACAGGTCAGTAACAGAGCTCAGTAAAGGACCAGAATCCTGACCACCCGAGAGATCTAGCTTGCATGATAAAGGGAGTGGAAACCTTTATATGGAGCACAGGGGTTCATCAGAACGTTTGGCCAGCTACAGTCGCTGATACGCAGGTGAGATTGGACCATTACGTTCTTTAATGAGCAGAAAGTTGTTTAAAAAAAAAAATAAAAACAGGGATGTGCAATAGGTAAGAATAAATGTTGTTAGTGAAAAAATTGGTGTCACTCTTAGCAAGTCCTGGATGAATTCTTTACTAGACTGGTGTCATCCAACAAAAAATGCACACACAAGTACAGGAAGTTCACAATTACTTTATGACAATGGCTCTTGGAGAGGTCAACACCTAGTATGGTTTAGATTTACATCTCTGACCTAACGCCATGGATACAGTTAATAGCAGTCCATTGTGGGTCGATGCTGCGCTGGCTTTGGATTGGGGTAGGAAGGGTTGTAGAGCAAGAAAGAGGTGGTGGGGCTTCATGCCAAATGAAATCATTCCTGAAACTCCTTATCTGCCCTAATGTGGACCATAATCCTTGGGAGAGGGGAGGTCAGTTGGCTGGGTGGGGAAAGCACCAGGAAATACGGGATTGGAAGAGGGAAAAGGAGGTAAAACACTCAGGCCTGGTCTGCACTAGAAAATGGGGTCAGCCTCACTACATCACTTTGGTGTGAAAAATCCACACCCCTGAGCCATGTCTAGGTCGATGGAAGAATCCTGTTGTCCAAGTTACTGCCTCTTGGGGAGGTGGTTTACCTACGCTGTCGGCGTAGGGACACTGAAGCGCTACAGCTGCGCCACGGTGCTGCCATAGCGTTTTAAGTGTAGACAAGCCCTACATTTAGCCAGATACGGTGGGAATTGATTTAACCGATTGATGCATTTAGCAGGTTGATTGCTCCAATTTTCAAGGTTATTGAACCTGAAAGTGTGAGAGTGCTCTGGGGAGAAAATACGTTTGTTTTGTTTGAAATGGTAATGCTCCCTGTCAGGTTTTCCTCAAATGCATCTTGCCATTTTAGGGGCAGCTTTGCTGAGGAAATCACTCGTCGCAAGATCCAAAACATGGTCAATGTTCATTTACAAAAAATAAATAGAAGTCCCTCTACCCGCACAAAGCCTCCTAACCTGCAGAGATGCTGCTAGACAAGCACCTCTCCCAATGGGGGAAAATGTTGCCAGCTACAGGGAAATCTTGCTGCCAATGCTTCTCTGGCAGTATCCCACGTTGTTTGGCGTGAATTCTCTGCTGATCAGAAACTCCCGAGCCTCTATTACCACCTTTCCAGCAGGGGTTCTAGCCGTGGGGAAAGCTTTTCTGAGAACGGGCTACCCCAGCTAGTGCGCCGCTTAGGCCGGATTTTAATAACACAGTTCTCAGATAACAGTGCAGAGAGACAACGTTTATACCTGCCGCTGTATCTTCCACTCCATGCATCGGATGAAGTGGGTTCTAGCCCACCAAAGCTTACGCCCAAATAAATGTGTTAGTCTCGAAGGTGCCACAAGGACTCCTCGTTGTTTTTGCTGATACAGACTCACATGGCTACCGCTCTGAAAGTTATAACACAGTAGCTCTGCCCTTCCCCTACAACACGACTGAAACGCTGTTGGGGCTTGCTATGCGGATGGACCCATCTGGGATCCCAAACTCTGCCACCTCCTTGGACTTTGCAGGGCTTCAGCTCTGCTCAAACATGGTTGGTTAGCTCCAGCTTACCCTGCAAGAACAAACCCAGAGCGGGGGGCTGTGACTGGGTCTCCCAGCAGTGTAAAAGGGACTTGGTGCAGGAAGTCTGTGGGTTAGCAGTGTGTGTAAACCAGCGTTGACAAGGTCTGATGCGTGGCTATTTGCAGAAGAGGCCAGGGAAGTGAATGATCAAGAAGGGGAGCAGGGTCTGAGATGAATTTGAAAGGCCCCAGGCCCGGTTAGCCAGGGTGCCCCGGCTCTAACAGAAAGGCTGGGCCGCACTCTTCCCCTTGAAAAGTCTTCCCGCGGCGTGAGGTCAGCCAGTCCCTGTTCAGAGCAAGCTCCTGACGCTTGAAAAGGCTCTGGCAAAGCTGTAAACTAGCCTCTGCCTTGCATTGTCGATTGTTTTTATGGGTAACCGATTTCTTTAAAGAAAAGGGCCCTTCCCTGGCGCTTGGCACTGGTGCTCTCGCTGCCACCAAAGGCACGCTGGCCTTGGCCTAATGGTCAGAGGCGCTGGGTGCTTCTGAACACCACCACCAGCTGTGCCCCTGTGCTCTTGCGCCATCTGGTGGTCTCTACTTGGAGCAAAGCCCTCCGTTCCCATCAGCAATAAGGAGCCACCATAAGGAAGTGGGGGAACTGGTGTCCCCAGAGTGAGTAGGACTGGGAAGAAAACCTGAAGTTAAGTGACCCTTTAGGATGAGGGGCAGTGGAGGTGGGCCTTTCCACTGTCCTGGGAATTGGCCGCGGGGAGAGGAATAAAATGTTCCAAGCAAATACAAAACCGTGCTTCAAGGAGTTATTTTCCATTCCACTGGCCCCCGCCCCCACCACACACTTCCCCCCAGCTGGCCCCTCCATCCCTATGTAGTGAAAACTAGCCTGAAGCAAGAGTGACCTGCCCGGAGCATCCCTTTGAACCCAAGCCAGCGAAACACTTGCCTATCTCCCCTCCAAGGAAGCACTGCTTAACCAGCAGATCCTGGCCAGCATGTGGCACATCGCAGCCATGCAGGGGTCTCTTTCCTTCCTGCTGAAGATGACAATGCAGCTGTTGCCCCTGCAGGATGAAGCTGCCTGAAACCAAGCTCTGACACACCCAGGTCTGCTCCACTCACCAGGTCAGCAAAATTAAAGCCTCTGGCTTGTCAGAAGTTGCCCTAATGGCAGGTAGTTTTGTCCCTTTATAATAATCTTGTTGTACAAACATATGCATACAGTCCCCTGTTCAAGCCACTAGACCCTGCTTCCCTCCCAGAGCTGGGAAGAGAACCCCCGGAGTCCTGGCTTCCAGCCCCTGCTCTAATCACTCGACTTCACTTCCTCTCCCAGAGCGGGCAAAACGGCTCTTCCCTGCCGAGTGTCACCGCTGCAGAGTGATGGGTTTTCACTGCCAAAACGCAAGGTTCTAAGGGTGGAATATTTAATGCTACCGACTCTCGCTGCGCCATGTGTAAAAACGCAGCTGTCCCCCGGCAGCTCTGCGTAAAATTGACGAGTGGATATTTATTGAGGATTTGAACATTCACAAAGGAAAAAGAGAGCAGGGTTGCCATAGTAACATCAATAACCGCTCCCCAGCTCTGCTGTTCAATCAGACTGGTGAATGTGTGTTCTCTGAACTCGGGGCCTGTCGTGGGATAGGATTAGAGAAGGACCAAAAGTGCGTTTCTAAATGTATCTGACGCCTTTCCCCCGGTTGAGTCCGTTTTGGCTTGGACACGCTGAATGCTGCTTGCAGTGAGAGTTCAGTTACAGCGCTGGAAGGTGAGGAAAGGAAAAACGCCCTGCCTCGCCTCGCCCCCGAATAGCAGCCACCGTCCAAGTTAATCCTGAGGGTGACCTGGGTGTGGGTAATGTGCATATTGTACGGGGCGAGGGGGAGGTTCTGCCCTCACATCACTGCAAATCCAGTTTTTCATCAGTGTAATTGAAATCGGAATCGGGTCCACTTGTCTAGCCAGAGCAACCTGCACTAAGCCACCTCCCGTAGCCATCCCCAGGTCTCGGGTAACCCACTGGAAGTATTCTCCTGCCGTTTCTCCACTAGGAGAGCAATTTGTGCTGGCCTCTGAGGGAGGCGCTGGTTTTGAGAGGGCTGCCTGCATGATGTGCGTTACAATGCCCCTTTTGGAGCCTGGCTTTTCAGCCAAGTCTCAACGTGCTCTCTGCTTTTGCGGGGGCAGCTCAGCACCTGCAAATAATTGCCGCTACTTTTTGTGTGCCTGCGGTGAAATATTAGTAGCCATTAGCCCCTTAGCAGCTGCAAGCCAGGTAATCAGACCTCTAATTATTCATATTTGTGCCTGCCGTTGGTGGAGGGCACAGAAAAGCATGCACAGTAGGTTGCAGTTACAAAACACTGTCTGCAAAAACGAGAGGCGAGCGCTGAGAATCAGGCTCACTCTGCAGGGCCTTGCCGACACGGTATTTTTTTTGCTAAGCCCTCCCAATGGTGAAGCTTCACTAGTGGTAGAGTTGGCGGCCGTGCTAGTGTGCACCAGCCACTGGCATCTCCACCACAGTGTCCCGGGGGTAGATGACGCTGTGCTTCAATGTTTAACAGCCAGTAAGCTGCATTGGGGGCTCCCTGCACTTTGCCAGCACTGGGAGCGTTTAACCACATGTAGGCAAGGCCCAAGGGGTTAATGTGGGAACAATTCAGCAGCAAGGCAAAGATCTGGGTTTGCTCTGCAATGCGATTGTCCATCAGCTGGTCCCGCATCGGTATGCTGGCGGGTAACAAAAGCTGCCCTAGTCGGGTCTGGGAGACAGCAATGCTCCGGGATCCAGCCGCTGCAGGGTGGGAGCAGTTCTGGCCCCTATCCGATGCCTGGCCCGGCATACTCGCTTGGTGGGATTTTGAAGCCTGACTGTTTATTGGGCCATTTTGCCTGGTCCTGGTTTGCACGCAGGAGCAATCCTTTTGTAAATGGCATCTTGGCACTGAACAGAATTTGCTGCCGGAGGGAGTTTGTGTTCATGAGAGGGAGAGAGAGAGCAGGAACTTTTAGAATTGTATCCAGTGCCCGGTGGGACCTATTCCTCATTCACAGCCATATTCCAGATGCCAGCTCCAGGCAGTCCCTATGGAGACTGTCAACACTTTGATTATCCCCCTATAATCATTCAGTCTCTCTACTTTAACTTACAAGCATGGCAGCGCCGGGTCTGCCGATTCTTATTCATAGCAGCGCGCTCCTCTCAATGCACTGACAGCGGCGACGGCGACGGCTCAGAACAATCGGGGACAGCGTGAACGCAGCTCGGCCCACGGTCGCTTTTAGTGAGCTCCAGCAAAGGCAGCACAACGTGCGGGGGTTTTAAGGCCATCTTTTATAAACACCCGCCCTCCTTTTCTCCCTCTCCCCACCCCCGAGTCCCCGATCAGGGGCCTGGCCTAGCAGGGACATGGACGGTGAGGTGGGGATGTGAAATCTGGGACAGAGTTGAAAGTGATGGAGAGAGTGTGGTACCAAAAAATAGCAACCTCCCCCAGCCCTCTTCTCCAAGGGAAACTAGCTGGCAGGGTAGAAAAGGATGGGACCTGGAGCACTTCTTTGGCTGGAGATGGCAGGAGTTGGGAAGGGCAGAGTAAAGGGTAAGATCCCCCCGGGGGTGACTCAGTCAAGTCCAGTCCTTCATCTTCTGCCAAAGCGGAAGCTGAATCCCCCTTTCTTCCTGTTGTAGCCATTGAGCTCCTCCGCCAGGTTCCCCAGGGTGCCGCTGCGCTTCTCGCCGTCCCCCCGCAGGAAACCGACCCCTTCGCCTTCCTCTTCCCGGCTCTCCTGCCTCCCGAACCTGAACCTGAAGCCTGCCCTCTCCTTGCCAAAGCCCTGGAGCTCCTTGGCCACGCTGAACAGGGAGCTGAGGTCTTCAAATCTCCGCTGCCTTAGGCCGCTCGGGGAGGTGTCGTCTGCCGTTTCCTGCCAGCTTGTCTCAAACCGGACCCCGTCCCCTGGCTCTCCCGTCTCCTTTCTGGCGTCGGGAGGGACGCAGGCTCCCAAGCTGAAGAGGAGGAGGCAGGACAAGGAGTAAGGAGCCTTCATCTGGTGGTGGAAATGGAAAAGAACAACGGAGGCATGTGCCAGTAAGTGAACCTCTCCCCAGATATCAGCACCTCCTCTGAAAGCAGCCACAGCTTAATGAGGCCCCCAGTGCAGAAGAACTCCCCAGCCCCAGCCAGCCACTCCCTGCGCAGGGTGGGAGAGAAGCAGCACCCGAGAGTCCATCAGGGGACTGGTCTGTCTGAGCCAAGATGCCTTCCTGTCTAATGTGGCACCTGGCAGAGCAGGATCTGGCACAACGGTCCCTAGGGGCCTATTTGAAATCTTCCCCAGCATCCAATGGCTCGTGCTGGAAGTTCCTCGCCGAGCCCCGCTTCCAAGAGCCACTCAATGGGTCTGGGGTCGGATGTGTGAAGGGCGTCTCTTTAACGAGCTGACTGGCCTGGTGCCCTTCTCTGCTACACTCGCATTCTCTCTAGGGGCTTTGGCCTCTCTGGGTATTGACTACGCGGCAGCCGAGAGCGAGGGAGAGAGAGCACAGCCCGAGCTGCCATGTCCCCGCTCAAGCCCTGCTAGGGCGGGTCTGTGTTCCGAGGAGACTCTCACCCAGCTGCAGTGTAGCCGTCCCCTGGGTACTATGAATTCAAATCCTGCTGCACTCGCCTGGTTTGCAGCGTGGGAAGAGCACAGCTCGGCCTGGGCGAGGGTTGACTGAACGAAGGCCATTACCCTTTCACTGGAATGATGGGATTGCAAGCTGTGTGCTCCTCCCAGGGGCACTGCAAGGAAAGCTGAAGTGCACTCACCTGAGCAAGCCTCTGCTTTCTACTAGCACCTGCTAATGGCATTCAGTAAAGATGCTCGATGTCTCTTTTGATGAGGCTCCGAAGCCCCCTGCTGACATGGAGGCAGCATGTTCTAGTGATCAAAGCAGGGAACTGTGCCGTACGTACTGGAGAGAGCAGGAGACTGAGGTGGCATTCTTACATCTACCACTGTGTGACTTTGGGCAAGTCACATGATCGCCCTGTGCCTCAGTTTCCCTCTCTGTAAAGGGGAGGGTTGGTCTAAGGGGGAAGATGTCTTCCCAGGAAAGCCTTTCAATTAAAGTCGCTGCACCCGGAGCCAGGTGGGGAAGCTGCGGCTGTCTAGGGCTCTGTCGCATGGGCGGGTGGCGCATCTCCTTTACAGGTGAGCATCCGTGCCACAGAGCCCAGGCTCTGCTGGGCCGTGAAGGCTGAACCCCCATGTCTGCCTCTGTGCTGCTTCCCCCAGGATTGTCAGGCGGCGTGGGCAGGGGGGTGAGGAACAGCCGTGGCTGTACAAGCCGCACCAGGGCTGTGGCAAACCCAGCCGGCAGCAAGAGGCCACGCCCACTCCTCGCTGGCTGTTGCAACTTCAGAACGCCTAAAATCAAACCACGAGGACCTGGAACTAACTGCCCAGGAGCTGCTGGCGGGGAGACAGGCGGAGGAGGGCTCCGGGGGCACAATGCTTTCCCGGCTCCTCATTCGCGCCCTGGGCTCTGGCCCTCCGGTATCGTCAGCCACTTGCAAAGGAGCTCACCAGGCTGCCAGGTGTTGATGTAAAGGCTGGACTGGCTTGGAAACCTCCCCCCTCCTCCTTAGAGACTCTACAGCCAGCCTAATAGCGCCTCGGCCGAGGGCCATGGGGGTACGTGGAGCTCTCTGCTCCTTACCCAGCCCAGTGCCACGGACGAGGGCCCGTCTGGCCTGGTCCTGGGAGCTTGCGGCTCCCTCACTGACTCCAGCGAGAGTGGAGGCTGCTCAGAGCCTACGAGGGGAAGAGCATCTCCTGGAGCAAGTCCTTTGTCCCGGGGCGGATCCCTGCTTACCTTGCTCTTGCTGCTTGGGCGGCCAGTCTATGCGGAGCTGCTCTGGAGACCAGGATGAGCCAGGCTGCGCCTCCTTTAAATAAGCTGCACCGTTAATGACCAAGTCCCCCCCCCAGCCACGCCAGCTCAGCGGGTTTATTGCTGCACATTCCAGAGGCTGGGATCCCATTGGGAAGCCGGGTGGAGATGGAGCGCGGGACCGCTGACTGATTGGGCCTGTCTGGGCAGCCACAATGGGAGCAGTGAGCTGGCTCTGATTAGGGTCCTTAACGCACTCTCTTGATTTGCCACCTCATTTGGAGAAAGCAGCGTTAACTAGCTCTGAGTCACCCTCCCTGACACCAAAGGCAACGGGCAGCCCTGGCCAGTGGAGTTCCTGCCCTGTGCTCGGGGATCCGAGAGTTACTCCCGGATTGTACCTGCCTGCTTGACGGGTTCTTGTTGCCATCTCTCCGAAGGGGTAAGCAGGCTCCAGGTGTTCGTGAACCGTGCGACGCACCCCTGGGACCTGAAACTGCAGCAACGAATGGCAAGAGAGATCCCTTCAACTGCTGTCTGGCTGGGACACCCACTGGCCACCCATCTGGAAAAGCCCCTGTGGCTAATCAGCCCTCGTGTGCCCAGATGGCAAACCAACTCTGCTGGGCCAAGGAAGAGAGGCTTCCAGATCAAGGGACGGTCCATTCCTACGTCATGGCTGGGCTAGAGCATGAGGAGTGAAGCATCTCTCCAAAGCACGCAGCACCCACACCCTGAAGGGATTCGTGGTTTCAGATCGCCGTAAGGTATTGCACCTGGAGAGCCGTCTGGAGCACAGGGTGATGTGTGTCCAGCCACAAGCCGCTGCGAGGCGAGCAAGCCAGCTGTGTTCTGCACCAGTTGACGTTTCCAAGTGTCTGGGCCCGGCTGTGGGCACAGCGGGAGGAGTGGCCTTGCTAAGTGGAGATGGACAAAAGGGCTCACGGTCACTGCTGGTCTCTTACACCCCCTGCTGCTTCGGGGTGTCCAGAAGGCCCCCCTGGATTGCACACTCCTGCAGTGCTGGGACTGAAGGTGCTGGGTGGCATCGGTTGTTGAGACCCTCTGCCTGGCCCCCCAGTCCAGCCCTGCTCCACGACCACAAACTTTTCTCATTGACGTTCCTCCCTGGCCAACTTTTCTGGGAATCGTCCCTCGTCCAAGACTTGTCCGAGTCCCTCCCTTCCCCCATCCCCTCCCCCCCCTCTAGCCAGTGTCAGGTGCACGAGGCTCAGCTGTAGCGCCCACCCCAGCTGGGAAGGGCTGCAGGGGAAGATGCTATTCTGCACTGGCTCCAAAGCTGCGCTGCAGGGGAAGGCCTGGCCCATGGCTGGTGGGCGTGATGTGTGCCCGGCCTCTCTGCTAGCCTGGCAAGGCTGCTGTTGAATGGGCATTGCCCCTCAGTGTGCGACGTCCCCCCCCCCAACCTTGTGCCCTTGGCCCACAGCTCGAGGGGGGGTTAGCAGGAGCAGGGAGGTGCCTGCGCTCTTTGGCAGCATGGGGTGTTTCCTGCGTGTGTCTCCTGCCTCAGCCAAGAAAGCCTGGGCTGGGTTCGTATTTCTGGCATTGATGTTTCCTTCCCCCAAGCCCATGGTGCAGGTTGGGGTTTACCAACCACTACTCGGGCTCCTTGTCTTCTGGCAGCATGGCCTAGTGGAACAAATGTGGGCCTGGGAGCCAGGAACCCCTGAGCTTTGTTCCTACTTCTGCCACCAACTCTCTGAACAGCCTTGGCAGGTCACTTACTCTGTGCCTTGGTTTCCCCATCTGTAGAACGGGGATGTTAACACTGACCTGTGTCACGGAGGGGCTGAGAGACCCAGCTCGTTCTTGTGAAGGGCTTGGAAATCCACCCGAATGAGGGTTAAGCATATGAGCCATCTCAAATTTGGAGCCAGACTCTCAGCTACAGTAAATCAGCAAAGCTCCCTTGACGTCTTCAGCGCGATGCTGCTGTACACTGGGCGAGGAGCTGTCCCTTTAAGACCCTACATGTAGAAATGATCTGGGCTTTTATATTTAGAAAAGCAACTATGCTCGTTTAACCTCTGAGGTGAAGCTGCTCCTCTCTCAGAGCGGCTGCCAAGGTGCAGCAGATGGGTTCCCAGCAAGTTCAATGGCGGGAAAGGCTGCCAGGACGGCAGTAATTAGTCCTCGTTTTCTTAAAGTGAAGCCACTTCCTCCTGCCAGTGTGGTAAATGCCGACGGAGGCTGGCGCCGGTGCGGAAACCTGGGTGGCGAGAGCCGGCATACGGGAAAGGAGCACGCAAGGGCCGTGTGGGGCGTTAGCTGGGAGCGTGGCCCTGGGGTAATTCTAAGTTGTTGGCAGCAGAAAGATACCTGGGCCCGGCCCTCTCTGGGGTTGGCATGAAAGGGAGACAGCCAGCAGCAGCTCCGCAGAACCATTTCTCTTTAAAGCCAGCAGCGCTCGCTGCCAGGAGCTGCTCCCAGCGCTGACAGCCCCCTGGAAATAACCTAGGCCGGGCAGGGGGGCGCGATTGGAGGTGGATGGAGACCCAGACGCAGGGCATACAGAGTGATGAGTTCCTTTTATTAAGGAGTTTTAGAAAGTCCACATGTACAGCGTTTGACACCAATCACACACGAGCTAGACTTCATTGTACTGCTAAACAACACGACCTGTCCACTAGCTCAGACCTGAACAGACATCGGTGTGGCCCCAGCTCCTCCACGGGTACACGGGCTGGCCATGTGAAGGGCAGGCCCGGGTGCGGCACCTGCCTAGAAACACGTCCGTGTCCTCTGGCTGGTGAAGTTAGGCCAACCCCTACAGTGTGGAAAACCCGTCCAAAGGCCATGGGCTGGAGAAAGGGGCTGTCAGCTGAAGCAGCCCTGCATGACTCTCTATGGGGCAGGCGCCAAAGGCAGCAATCCAACAAGCATCGGTTAAAGGGGCTCCCATCTAAACTGAGCCCCTGTTACCGGCCCCTTGGTCAGCGGGCCATGCACTGCTCCAGACCAGCTGGAGGCCTGAGCCTCCCTACGCTGCAGGTCTGGAGGCTGCACAGACCCTTAGGAAGCTCTTGGAGGGGCATTGTATGCACGGCAGTGCCCACCATCTGCCTCCTTCGCCCAGCACCTGGTGTCTGGCTGTAATTGTCCTGCCCTTCCCGGACCCCACCCGCTTCCTGCTTCTCTCCAGGGGAGGTGTCATCGTAGACAGGGTTTAGTCTAATGCCAGGCTGCAGCTTGATCCGTGCACTCTTAGAGCTAATCCCTGGGAATCCTGGGGCCACTGATTGTATTAAATACCTCTCATGCCATTCAAAACAAACTTATTAAGGAGTCCTGGGTGACACAGGGCCAGTTACCCAAAGTGCTCGGTGCCGGACAGCACACAACTTTCACCCTCCCCGACCCCCAGGAAGAATGGCCCTGGGAGGAAACACGGGAAGCCAACACACCTCTTTCCCCCACTGAGCAAAGTTCCTTGAGTGCTACCATGTTCCCAGGCTGGCTGGACAGTCTGGGTCTGTAGCCAGGAGTTCCCATCCGTCCTGAAGGCAAATGCTATAAAAACTATTTACAGTTTGTTCCAGTGAAATAGAAAACCAACCAACTGAGAAACGTTCACAGTATTCCCCTCCACCAGGACAGCCCCTTCTCTAGCTCTGCTCCCTGGCAATGCTTGGCCTCCCCTCTCCAGCAGGCAGTTTAGGTCAAGGTGGAAGCGTACATAACCCTTAGGCAGGTAGCTTAGGTCTTTCCTTGTGCAATAAAAGTCGACATCGGATCTGAACTGATGTCCTGTTGCTTAATGAAGCTAACCCAGCCAGTGTGCACCTCTGTACAGCAAGTGTTATAGCTAGGTTGGGAAGGGTTAGCTTGTGTATCTGTAACTGTTGCAGTAAATGTCAATTTCACTGTACCCACACAAACTGAGGAGAAACTGTTTCCAGTGGTGATCATTGAAATTTACAGATACACAAACTAGAACTCCTTAGAGTTGAAGGATCTTTGTGTATTTTGATGTGTGATGTTGACAGCTTGTGTTTTAATGGCGGTGAAGTTTTAACTTTTTGAATTTCAACATCTGTCATTCAATAATTGTCTAATCCTCCCCTCCAGATAATTTCCCATAACTGTGGACATTTAAATTGATCATCTAAAATAGATCTTTAAAATAACCCTTGATCTTAGCTGTCACCGTTCTAAAGCAATGAAAATCGAATTCTGCCAAGCCTCCGACCAGTGCCGTCTGGGTGGAAGGAAAAGACGTATTTTAAAGCTGGTGGGTTTGACAGCCACAGAGGTGCTACTGAACTGAGGCAGCCGGACCCAGACAGGCCTCAGATGTTCAGTATGGAAACTTGGACTCCACCAGAGGGAAAACCACAATAATCCCAAACATATAATGCACCCTGCCCTGCCAACACACACCACTCAAGAAAATCACCTCACTGTGAAAAAACTTTCCCCAAAGGCTCCCTGTTAGTTCACCTACAGATTTACAGAGAATTTTTTTTTTTTTATGTGGAGAGAAGCGTAAATCTCTAATCCACCACTGCTGCTTGTATGGCTGCAGGATCCTACAGCCCGAAACACACGTAATCACTCTGCCTCAGCTCCTCATCTGTACAGTGGGCATAGCTCGAGCTTTCCTTCCACCCACCCGCTGTCTGTCTGGTCTAGACTGTGAGCTCGTCAGGACAGAGACAGTTACTATGTGTCAGCGCAGCACCTGGCGCACTGCGGCCTCCATCCACTGCAGTAGACACAGTGAACAATAACTTAGTGAATTTCATTATCCTTCCAATTATGTTCCTTTCCTCCCGCTCCCCACAAGCCCAGCACAAAGTGCTCTGACCCTGGGCTGTGTAGCCTTTGAATCCTTTTGTCCAGCAACCAACCAGAGTAATTTGCAGAGGGGTTGGGTGAGGAGGGTCTATGGGCATTTTCTCTCAAGGACTATTTAAAAAAAAAAACCCACCACCTCCCCTGGCCCGGGCACCTGGTGTCTTTCAAAGGCCAAAAGCAACCCTCTGCCCTTCGGAAATCTCGCTCTGCCCCAAGGATGGGGGAGAAGGCAGCCCCAGCAGAGGTAACGAAATGCCCCATGCTTTAGTAAGCTTAAGAACTCTGATTTGGATGCCTGCTTTACAGCCCTAATCCCCCTTTAAATCAAGCTGTTTTCTTGCCTACCGGAGTGTCCTACAACGAAGAGTCAGCTGTCCTTGGGCTATTCTTAGACGCCTCAAAGCCCACACCTGGTTCTGTGGAAATCCGTCAGATCGCTGCTCAGGTAACTGCTGGCCAGTGGCGGAAGAGGAGTAAAAAGAACACAGCCATGAAATGTTAATGCCAGAGAATCAGCCTGGCCTGTAAAGTGGTGGGAGGGAAACACAAAGACGTGTGGAGTCGGAACAAGCAAAGCACAAAACTTCTTCGCGCTGCTCTTGTAAGTGATGCTGCCAAGTGCCAGCAGCAGGGGGCGTTGGCACCACTGCGTTGCAGGGATGGTGTCTCCAGATAGTGATGCCACACAAACTGGAAGGCTTTGAGCATTTTTGTGTGGTTTGGCATTAAACAAAATCCAAATGAGTTCCTGATTGAGACACCTGTCTCTAGCGTGCTCGGGTCTGGCACTAAGGGGGTTGGGTGGAGGGGAGGCTTCCTTCTCACGCACCATTTAACCCTTTTACACTACAGCGTTCAGCGGCACGCCCTACCATTAGAGAGTCCAGCACGGACAGAATAGAGCCTGATTGTCTCCCATTTCCTGCACAGCAGATAAGGATGGAGTGCGTCTGTGCTGGCAGGGCTCTGCTCCATCCTTAGCATCTCAGTCAGGAGCAGGCGCGTTCCCATTGGCCTAGGGTGACCAGATGTCCCAATTTTATAGGGACAGTCCCGATTTTTGGGTCTTTTTCTTATATAGGCTCCTATTACCCCCCTCCCTCTGTCCCGATTTTTCACATTTGCTGTCTGGTCACCCTACATTCGCCCCTCCCCTCTCTTTCGTTGTAAGCAGCTGGATGTCTACCTGCACCATGGCTTCTGCAAAGTGCTACCAACAAAGCAAAGCCCTGAATGCTGGGGAATTGGGCCCGGAGAAACCTGGGCAAGGATTCCGCTGCTGACCATCTGGCTTGACGCTGAACAGCTTGGGCTGTGAAGTGCCTCCTTGACAAGGGAGCGGGAGAATTGGCTGTGACTTGCGTGCTCCACACAATGGCTCCTCTCAATCCTCTTTGCTCTTCCCTGTTTTCCGTGACGTCCCAGAGGATGAGGATTCTTGGAATCCCTCTGTCGCACGGCACGCCGCCTGGGCTGGTCAGCCGCTGGGATGGGGCCACGACACGGTTAGCCACACCTCACAGATATGATGCCTGACTCAGGGGTTTTGGGGGTGGGTGGGTGGGGGGGTTGCAAAACCTTCATGGGATTTGAAGAAACAAGAGGCTTGAATATCGGCAGGTGCATAAACCAGCGCAAGGTTCATGTGGGCTGGCAGTGAACGGCAGCTCCCCATCCTCTGCAGGTCAGGGGCAGGAATTCCCCCGTGGAGAACCAGATGTTCTTTCCTGCAGCCAGTCTCCGAAGGAGCTGGGGGAAGGGCACAGCTACCGTAGAGCTAAGGTCACGTTTCCACAAAGGGGGGCTGGGTTCGCCCCCTTCCGAGTGGGTTTGGTTGGCAAAAAGACTCCATGAAACGTATCCCCTAAGCGTCACCTGGGAGCTTCAGCTGGCTTCCCGCTTGGAGCCCTCCCACCTCCAAAGCTGCAGTCGTGAGCTTTGCCCCGTCACCTTGGCCAACACAGCTGATATGGGGCAGTGCCAATCATCTCTTCTGAGGGGTCCAGCCAATACTCTCCGGGTGTCTAAGCCCCAGGGCTGCGTGGTGCGCAGTGCCAAGCGCACCCACGTGGCGTGTAGTGATCCAGCGAGCCCCATAGGGCAGCAATGGGGCTGGGAGAGCTGGTGGACTGTTTGGGGTCACCTCCATCTCAGTTCCAAGGTTGAATTACTGTGTTCCCCCCCCCCCCGCGCCTGGATGGCAGACTGTGGGAGGGTGTTAGTCGTTGCTGGGCGTGGGAATGTCACAGGGTGAGAGACTGAAGCTGGCGAGCAGCAGCAGAAACTGGCTTTGGGATGCGGGGCTGTTTTGAATGGGAGGGGGAATTGCTCATAAATCCAGAGGCACACCTGGGCTAAACCCCAGCAGAAAGGTGTCATATCATCCCCTGACCCGGACAGATACAACCCTCCTCCCTGCTGGAGACCTGACGCCCCATCACCAGTGGAGCCTTGGAGCCAGAGAGCGAGTGGCTGGTGGGGAAGAGGCAGCTTCAGTGACCCCAGGGTAGGTACGAAGAACTGTTCAGGATCTGCACTGTCCCCTTTCTGCGGCCTTCATGTACCATCTGCTGAGCCCCCTGGGGCTGCATTTTGTACATGCCACCTTTCCGGCGTCAGCCGGGGCACCTGCCAGCTCAGCCCTCTGGATGTGCTCGGAGCCCAGCTCAGTCCAGGGAATCAACATGGGGTGGTGTTTTCTATGGGGCCAGCTGGTATTTCGTGCAGGGGCTGGGAGTCGGGCCTCCTGGGTTCTGCCTTCACCATGGCTTCCCCTTCTCGGTCCTGCTGTACACCCTTGGCAAAGCCCATCAAGAACTACAGGCCAGACGCTGTCTCCTGGGACTGTCGGGTGGGTTGATTCCCGGCTTTACCAAGGGATTTTCACCTGCCGCCTCACTGGAGCTGCCCTGTAATGACAAGCCAAAGCCCAGCAGGTCCGTGCCGCTCCCCACCCCTACGCACACCTGAGCCCAGGGTGCCGCTGGCTTGCTGGAGGGGGGGAGGCCAAACGCAGGAGGGCCGACTCCATTGCCGGGGGCGCGTGTCCTTGGAGGCGCTCGGAGCAAGGAGGCGGCAGCGACCACCTCTCCCCTGAGACGCATCCTCGGGGGAAGAGCCGCCCCTCCTCTGGCAGGGGGCTCCGGCTGGGCCCCCTGTCCTGGTGCTGAGCGGGGCATTATCAGAGGGGCTTTTCACCCTGGCTGCCCCCTGACTCATGGACAAGACAACACTGAGCTGAAGGGGAGGGGAAAAAAGAGGGAGTGGGGGAGGGGTCACGCCGTTAGGCTAATTCTCCTCTCTGACAGGCCGGGTCTTCATCTCGGTGAATTTGAGCGAGTACTGCCAGCCCGTCCAGGAGGACCACTCGATGCCGTCAGCGTAGGAGCTGTGGTGGCCCTTGAGGTACTGCCCGTTGAGGTTGGAGGTGTGGCAGTTGCGGTACCACCAGGCCCCGTGGTAGAAGGCGGCGCAGTTGTTCTCCGAATGGTCGTTGTCCAGGTCTTTGGTGGTGAACTTCATGCCGTTGTGCTTCAGGAAGGAGTCTCCTGCCGGGGGAGGGGAGAGCGCCCTCAGCAAAGCGCCTGCCAGTCCCTGCTGGGCCTCGCTCGCCCCCTGACCCTGCTTTTCAGCCTCCTGCATCCCCTAGATTCAGCCTCAAGCCAGCTTCCCTTGTTTAATGGCTATGTAGGTGAGCGGGCGCGGGTCAGGCCTCAGCTTTGCTTTGAGCTGTTTGTCTACAGGCCCCAGGCAAAGCCGTAGTTTGTACCAGCGCAGTGAGCGGCTCTGGTGCAAACAGCGGCTTGGAGCGGCTTTGCCTCTCTGCCCTCTGGGTCTGCCCTGGCGACAGGGACCTTGGAGGTCAGGGACGCGAGAGAGAGACGGGCTGAGCAAACTCCCCTTATTGCTACAGTCCTGCAAATGCACCTCAGGTCTGACCAGTTGCTCCCCCTGCTAGTCCACTTTTAGGCTCCCAAATGCTTTGCTGATGTACCTCACTCCTGACCCACAGCTTCCCTCCACCCCCACCCCACGCGCTATCCCAGGTCTCCCTATGGCTGGTATGAGCTTGGTTTCCTCCCTGTAGCAATATGGAATGAATGGCAAAGGTCGGGGCTCATCAAAGGCATGAGGCTGTGGGACTCAAGGCAGCGACGGCAGGGAGGGGTCTGGCTGCAGCCGGCTCTGACACAGCCCCTCAGAAACAAGGCCTCATCTCCCTTTCCCACCCCGTTCTCTCCTCTGGGCGGCGTGGGGACCGGGGAGCGACCCCTGAGCAGCGCAGACCGACCTGCTGTTCCGGAGTAGTCTGCGATGGTGACTGGGTAGCCGTCCTCCTCCGGGTCCACGGAGAACAGGCCCACGCCGAAGGTGCCGTACTGGGCGAAGGCCGTGCCGTTGTCGAAGTCCTCCAGGTCGATGCGCAGCTCGTAGCTGGCCTGCGTGGTCAGGGCGTGGACCCGCGCCAGCCCTGTGGCGGCAAAGCGGGAGAGTCAGTCATGGGCACAGGCACCTGGCTCACCACAGAGCTGAGGTGAGTAATGAATGCTGGGCAGACAACAGAACGCTTCAGCCATTGCCCCGCCTGGGGGGACCCTCCAGAAAAGGGAGCTGGGGAGGAGGACTGGGGGGCAGAGGGAGCAAACGGGGCTCCCCCAAACAGGCTGCTCCTCATCTCCAGAGTCGAGGGGTCCTTCATCCAGCTGAGTTCAACCTGTCAGGTTAAGGATCCACCACAGCTAACAGTCCCTACAGGGGTGGTGAAGGACAGGGCTTTTGCTGCACGTCAGTCCTGGCTTGGGGAGCAGATCCTCTCTCCCGGACACGCAGGCACATGCGGGGAGCTCTGCAGCCCATTGGCTCGCCGACTAACGAAGAGGGTATTTAATTAAATGTCTCGGGAGCGGTCAGTGGCAATAAGTGACACTTCCCAAGGTGAGTCTTAGGTCTCTTTCAATTCTCTCCCTTCCCCTCCTCAGTCTGTTTTCCAGGATTCGAGGCCGTGCTCACCCTGTGGAGCAGAGTGCGCGCTGCGGAGGGTCTAGTAGCACCTGGTGAGTTCCACCACCCACGCCCTGGGGTGGGGAGAGGGGCCCCCACACCGCACCTCCTGGCTTCAGCCGCTGAGCTCGGGCCTGTCCCGGAGGGAGCGCTGGGCATGGATTGTAGCAGGGGGCTGTGCCCGCAGGAGCTGGGGGAGGCAGGCACTCCTCAGGGGTTGCCCTGACATCTCACTGAGCAATGAGTGGGGGGAGGAGGGGAAGGATCTTTAAAGACAACCCGGAGCTGTGTTAGCAGGAGCTGGGTTTAAAAGATCAAACAATTGCAATTGTACTGGGAGACTTAACATCTTCCTGTCAGCCAATGGCGACTCTGCCTCCTCACCTTCTCCCCAGCCCCAGCCCCAGCCTCGCTCTGCTGTTCAGAAAAGGAGGCCAAGTGCCTGCTTTCCACAGCTCAAGTGTGGCCCTTGGCTTGTTTGCTACTGATTCCCTCCCGCCTGAACCTCCTCTGCCTGCCCCTTCTCTCCTGAACCAGCAGCCCCGCCCCAGCCCTTCATTGATCAGCTGCTATTACCCCCCCAGACAGCCAGACACACACAGAGCAAGCTCCTTTAACACTCTAATTAGCAGCTCCTCCTCAGATTAGCACCCCTGGCCCTAACCAGATTCAGAAGCGCTTGCACACACACACACACCCCATGGAGGTGGAGCGCCCTGGGCCCCACTGCACAGCAGCCACCCTGTTCTGCGTTTGCATCAGGATGCCAACCGTGCCTGGGTGCCCGTGCGGCAGGGATGGCTAGTGAGGGGCTGGGCTGAGTGTGCTGGTTGCTGAGCAGCTCGCCTCGCTCTTTGTAAGGCTTCTGGTGTCCGTTTCCTCAGCCTCAGGGAGAGCCAAAGAACCCCAGAGGCCTCTGCTGGGCTCGTCTCCTTCCTCCTGCGCCCTGGCAGTGAGATCCCTGCAATGCCACCTTACCTCCAGGCCCCCTGCCTGCCAGCCGCGAGCTCCCTGGGCAATACCAGCGCCTCGGCACAGAGCACGGGGCCAGTTCCTTTGACGGGCTCTTATAGGACGTAGGGGGTGGTACTGCCTGCAGGGGTTGGCTTTTCTTGTCTCCGCTGGGCCATAACCTAGAGTCTCTGGGCAATGCCCCCAGGGGGCCAAACGCTGCCCCACCCCGAGGTGATGCTGTGACTTTGATAGTTACCTCAGGGATGGATTTAGCCTTGATTTTTTTAGGCCGGCTTTCTGTGTTGGAGTCGGACTTGCTTGACTGTGTCCTAGGCCCTGTACTGCTAATGGGGATTCTCCTATAGCTCAAGAGGCTTCAGGAGTAAGAGGCTCTGCTGAGCGGATTAGTGACAGCCACACGGCGCTGGGCACAAGGTATCTAGCCACCTCACACAGCATCCTATTGTCTCCAGCTCCCCACTCCCCTCCCCGCCCCACCTTCATATCTGCAGAAAGGGGAGTGGGCTGCTATTAGCCACAATACACCCACTCCTGCTGTCTCCAGATTGGGCCCCAGCCCTGCCCCAGGTCCCCGCCATTGCCAGGAGGAACCGTGTGTTTTCCCCTTCCCCCAGTGCTCTCTAGCACTGTGGATCCCAGTGGGTCCAGCCCATATGTGCAACCCCCATTCCCCTCCCCAGCTGCTGGTTTGATTCATCGAAGGACTTTTCTGTTCTTCTCCCCAGATAAAACACCATGGATGAGAAAAGCAACCCCTGCCCCTCTCCCCACAACATGCCAAGGAGAATTTAAAAGGACCCTAGGCAGATGGTTTTGCTAGCCCCAGTGCAGTGGGCTGGAGCGGCATACCTAGCCAGTGCTCTCCCGTCAGCTTCCCGAATCCATCCCGGTATGCTTCCCATCCGCGGAAAAAATTCACAGAGCCATCCTCCCGCCGCTGGAAAACCTGGGGAAACAAAAGGCACAGATGGGGCTGGATTTAGGGGCAGGGGACAGCCTGGGGTGCTGGGCTTGGGGGGCGCCAAAGTGGAACAAATGGAAGGGAGGGTGCCAAAGACGCTCTTTGCTTGGGGCGCCATTTGGTCTAGGGCCCTGGGCGCAGCAGCTGGGATGTGAGAGTTCTGAGCCCGTCCCCACTGCCAGCAATTCCCGTGAGGAGCCAGGTGTCCCGCTGCCTTTTCCACGGCGTGGCGCTCTGCAGAACCGTCTCGCTCCAGGAGTGCTTTATGAGACCTGGGCGCAAATCAAACCCTGTACACTCGCTAATTACGTTGGAACTATGGGGTGTAGGGGACATGCCATGTCATTGTCGCCCGTCTCCTAGGGATGGGAATCAGCTCAGAGCAAAGAACTCACTTGCTCTCTTGCCCAGAACGCCAACTTTTATTGGTGTCTGAAACCCCCTGGGTTAACGTCAATAAAAAACTGAGGCACAAAGCAACTATTAGTAGGAAGTCTGTGGCAGAGCCGGGAAGGGAACTTGGGTCTCCCAAGGGCCAGGCTAAAGCCCTAACCACTGATCCATCCTTCCTCTCTTGCCAAATGAGCTGCAGCCATGCAGTGACTCCCCTTCTTTGCATGTGAATGTGGGGATCTGGCTGAGGAGCAGCCATTCCCCCAGCCTCCCGGCAGGCAAAGGCCTGTCTGCAGGAACATTCGTCAGTGAGAAGGGGCACACTGACCATGGTCTGGCCGAAGAGCCATACTTGGCTCAAAGCGACGTTCCCCAGCAACGCTTTGGTGCTGAGAATTAGCAACAGAAGCAACCCAAACCAGCAGCCGCTCCCCCTCCAGTCACCCTCTCAGAGCCGGGACTGTGAGCTGGGGTGGACTCTCCTGATATGGCCCCCTCAGAACTGGGGTCAGATGGAGCTAAGATGCCCTTATATAAAAGCTGCTTCCCCCAGCGGCTGGCTTGGGTGCCCGTGATCTATGGCTGATGAACCTTCGGTCTCTCAAGTGCTAATCAATGTATTGTCCCCTTGGATTATTTTCCCCCTTCTGTTGTATCATTGGACTAAAGTTTGGCATTAAAAAAAATCCCAATGAGTTCCTGACTGAGACACCTGGCTCTAGTGTGCTCAGGTCTGGCACTAAGAGGATTCGGGGGGGCTTCCTTCCCACACACCATTTAACCCTTTTACACCACAGTGTCCCAGTTCTCTATTGGTGTGTCAAGGAGTGGAGTGTGGGAATGGAGCAGGGAGAGACAAAGGGGGTTTCAAATCACCTATTCACTCTCACAGCCTGGGCATGGCATGGGCCCATTATATCAGTTAGAGCAGCCCCGGGGTTGCTCTAACTTTGGCTTTGCTTCATGTGACTCCCTGTAGCAGTGCATTCTGGCAGTGCCTCCCGCTCCCTCCTCAAGGCCTGTGCTGTCCCGGATGCTGGGAGCAGGGCTAGGACAGAGTTTGCTCCAGTAGTCAGACACCAGTGAGCCAAACCCCTTTCTGCGGGGGGGGAGGGGGAGGAGGGGGTGTTCCCATCAACGTGGCATAAAGGGGTCTTGGCACAATGGTGAGCTGGGCCCTACTCTCTAAATACATCACAGGGATAATGTCAGGGCGGGGAGGAGTTATTTAAGTTGTGTCAATGTGAACACGAACAAATGGATATAAACTGTCTATCAACAAGTTTAGGCTTGAAATTAGGCAAAGGTTTCTAACCATCAGGAGTGAAGTTCTGGAACAGCCTCCCGCGGGGAGCAGTGGGGGCAAAAAACCTAACTGGCTTCAAGACTGAGCTTGATAAGTTTATGGAAGGGATGGTCTAATTAGACGGCTTGCAATGGCATGTAGCAGATCTGTGACTGCTAGCAGCAAATATCTCCAATGGCCGGTGATAGGACACTAGCTGGGGAGGGCTCTGAGTTACTACAGAGAATTATTTCCTGGTGTCTGGCTGGTGAGTCTTGCCCACATGCTCAGGGTCTGACTGATGACTATATCTGGGGTCAGGAAGGAATTTTCCCCTGGGTCAGATTGGCAGAGACGCTGGGGTTTTTTCATGGGTCACTTGCAGGTTTAAACTAGTGTAAATGATGGATTCTCTGTAACTTGAACTTTAACCCATGATTTGAGGACTTCAGTAACTCAGCCAGAGGTTAGGGGTCTGTTACAGGAGTGGGTGGGTGAAGTTCTGTGGCCTGCGATATGCAGGGGGTCAGACTAGCTGATCACAATGGTCCCTTCTGGCCCTAAAGTCTATGAGTTTAGAGCTTCCACATCTGTTGAATGGAGATGTAGCTGCCCTTTTTTATGGGGTGGGCTGAGCTGCGAGATCAGATTGTACCCTTGCATGCCCTGGTGTAAATCCGGAGTCACTCCGGATGGCCATCGGGGTTGCTTGGTAGGGAGTCTGGTCCTCGGACGAAAGGTGCCCCGGCAGTGCCTGCTGATTGGGTTAATGCTGGGCTCCTGTGCACTCCCTGCAGGGCTCACCCTGAGCAGATGGGTAACTTCATGCCCGCTCATCTGGCCGGGTTTCTGGCAGCATTGATACACCACCACTGGCATGCATCACCCCCTGCACAGGCTTCTCCAGCAAGACCCTGCAAGCTAGCGTTTGGCAGAGGTCTGCAGGCCCGACTTAAGGATGGCGGGTGGCGGGCCTGGGGGTGGGGGAAGCTGCCTGGAAGAAGTGGCCAGCGTTCCCTCTGATCCATGCTGTACTTACCTTCTAGAATTAGAGCCTTAATTTTTATCCTCGCATTGAGCACTTGAGAAGCTGCAGTTAAGCCCTTTTAAAAGGGCTTTCGTCGGACTCAGCTGACGGGAGGAGGCCGCGTGGCTGGAAAGGGGCCCAAAGCTGATTTCCAGGAGGGATGTCGGCTCCGATTGGCTGCCATGGTCCTGTGCGTGGAGGGAGGGAGCAGGGCAGGGGCAGAGGCAGCCATGAGGCTCCCCTTTAATCTGCTTTGACCTTAACTTGTAACTAGGCCAATTGCCTGTGCGCTGCTCAGGGCAGCATGAGGGGCCCGTCTTCACCAGCTCAGGGCCCCAGGAGGGCTTGGCGATTAGAGAGACGCTTTGGCAGCTTAGCGACACGCAGAGCTCTCTCGAGAAACACTACAGGGGGAATCAACAAACCTTCCTGATCCGCCGGAGTCCTGAGCAGGATTCATCGCCGCTGTGGGGACAGCTAGTGCTGGGTTCTAGTGTGGATCAGAGCAGGAGTCGCTGCTGGTTGGAGCAGGGGCCTGGATTCTATTTCAGAGCCAGGAGAGCGTTTCTAATGGTTGGAGTAGGGGAAAGGGAATCCTGCTTCGGCAATTGGTCGTGTCCCCACTCAGGGCCTCGGTTTCCCCCTCACTTTGAGATCCTTAGATGACACCGGCTACTTGAGTGCAGAGTATTAGTCCATGGCCCTGCTTGTGGTTCGGTCCGTGCTGGTCTCTGCCGTGCGAGCATAGATCACAGTGAGCCTTCTCGGGTGAGGTGCTGCCTGTGGGTGTGCGCAGGCTATAGGGTGGGGCACAGAGGGCGGAGAGGAACAGCATGTGGCTGGCTCCTGTACCCAGACCTGAGGATTCAGGGGCTGAGATGTCCGCTCCTAGCCTAGCGAGGACAGGGTCCGACTCCTCTGCAGCTGAAGCCAGAGCAGGGGGCTGAGGAGAGTGGTGGAAATCTAGCCAGGAGAGAGGGGAGACAGCAGGCCGAGGCGTGTGGGAGAGATGGGGCAGGTGTGGGGGGGATGCTGCTCCTCTAGGTCTCTCCAGCCTCAGGCAGGCAGGCAGCAAACAGGCCAAGTGGGGTGGGGGTGGGAGCGCGGTAGTTGCTGTAGTTTCAGCAGCTCCATCGCTGCTCTTCTCCATCTCATAAAATATGGATTTCCCCCTCTTAAGCAAAAAGGATTTGTTCCCCCTTCCCGTTAAAGTCAGAACTGAAATATTTATCTTTCCTGCTTACTGTCACCCTCTCTGCCTGGAGTCGCTCGCCTTTCGATTGTCACTGCAGAGTTACTGGTGCGCAAAGCACCATCTCCGGGGGCTGCAGCGGGGCCCGGGCAAAGGACAACGAGATAAATAAATCACCATGCCCCAAACCATTGACAGCACAGCAACGCCCAGCATCCGTGGGGGGTGGGGCGGCTCCCTCTCTATCCAAACTGGGTCCCCTTCCTCATCGCTTGACTCTGGGGAGGGGTTGATTAGTTTTGGTCTGTGCCCAGAGCTCTCCAGGTCGGCTGGGTGGCGTGACAGTGCTAGAAATGGATCTGAGGGCGTCCCAGACCACACACTGCCGCTCCGGGCCCTTCCCTGGGGCACCGCGTGTGACCGAGGCTCTGACACCAGCCTGCCTTTGTTTGCTTTGGGATACAGAGCAGCCCCGAGGCACAGGCTCTCCTCTGAAGCCCTTGCCCTAAAGGAGACCTGGTGCTGAGCAGCTCACAGAGAATTTGCAAAGGCTTCCAAGGCAGGAAGTAAGTAGCAGCCCAGTTTTCTGAAGGCCTGCTTGGGTACCCTTTAGTCATACGATTGCTACTCCACTAAATGACGGGGTGTTAATCAAAGGTGTGTGGGGGGGTGTCACCTGCCCAGGCAGCAGGATTTGGGTCAGCCCGTAAGGAACTTCCTGCCAGGAGCCTGGCGCAGTCGTTAAATGCATTGAGGGCAATGCTACCTTGCAGGGAGCGTGAAAAGGATTGAGCTCCACACTCAGATAAGAAATCGCACATTCCAGTTCCAATCCGCACCAATCAACGAGGAGAGGCGAGCTCTGGGCCCTGGACACCCAAAGTGGTTGTGGAGGGAAGGTAATGGCTGATGGGCACAAGTAAAGAGAGAACAACATGGAGTCCGTCTGAATCTGGGATTCGTAAATACCTTGCTCCTACTGCAGCCAGGAGAAGTTTGGGCCTCTCCCCTCCAGCAGGTGCCCTTTTAGAATATGTTTTAATCCTCGTTATTAACTCTGTTATTACAGTAGCACCCAGATGCCCCAGCAGAGGTTGGGACCCCACGGTGCTAGGGGATGGACACACCTGGTCTGCAGAGTGTAAACTAAACAGAGAAGATGAAGGAGAAACTGAGGCACGGGGAGGGGACCTGAACCCGGTCTCCTGAATCCCAGTGCAATGCTGTACCCACTAGGTCACGCACTCCCTTTTCATGCTGTAAATCTGACCCATTCCGCTGCAGGTTGCAAGTTATTTGACCTCCACGCTCTATACATCTGACCAGACACATGGCAGAAGGCAACAGGGGAACCTCGTTCTCCAGTCAGACACCAGGTCAGCACTGGCACCGACTGGGCTGTAGCAGGTAAGGAGCCCAGGGGCAGACAACAGTTTGAAAGCCCGCGGCCTGGACTAGTGGGCTGGGATTG
This sequence comes from Malaclemys terrapin pileata, assembly GCF_027887155.1. Taxonomy (NCBI): domain Eukaryota; kingdom Metazoa; phylum Chordata; order Testudines; family Emydidae; genus Malaclemys; species Malaclemys terrapin. Next base: position 11,290,655 of record NC_071521.1, on the reverse strand, counting down.
GTTCCCCCTCTAGTCTGGCCTGCCCCCTGCCCTGATGTCCTTGAGATGTGCTGACTAGCATGCCTGGGCTAGGGCCCTGGAGGAATCCAATTTCTTTGCCTGCCTGGTCTTTGTTGTCTCTGAGCCTTGCATACGACCCAGGGCTTAGCTCAACAGCTCTCCAGTGAAATTGGTTCAGCCACTGCCAGCACGTCCACCCACCCGCATGCAAATATCCCCACACGTCAAAAGGAATAGCTGAAAAAAATCAATCCCAGGCTGCATGACTCCAAGCGGTGCCTGTGACTTTACTGCAGCCTCCGTGACTCAACACCCCAAGGACCCAACGCCCCCGCACATCGCCCCCCTGCTTCCAGCTGAGCCTGACACCTCTTTCATCCCTGAGTCACTGACACCAGCAGTGTGCACAGTTCAGTAACCTTCAATAGCCAAGTAGGGATAGCCCCGGATGGGGAAACTGAGGCACAGAGAGGGGAAGGGGCTTGGCCAAGGCCACCCAACATGTCAATGGCAGAGTGAACCCCGGAGTCCTGGTTACCAGTCCCATGCTCTAACCAGTAGACAAAACTTCCTCCCAGGGGGTGGTGAATGCTGCTTTCCTCTCTCCCCACTGGCACAGACCATGGCGGTGTTCAGGGCCAGGCTAGGAACCGATCCTGCCAGCCAGGAGGTTCTAATTGCAGGACTGGGGCTGTGACGTCACAGGGGCCTTCCTGCTCCCACGAGCAGAGCTTGCTCCATCTCCGCTGTCCCCCACCAGCAGGGCTGTTCAGGGAGCGCTGCCCCTGGGCTGTGCCTCCAGTCACAGCTGGCCCCAGGGCAGGGCCGTGCTGACTCACTGCTGGCCTGGCCCTTCGAAGTACTCGGCGCAGGTGCAGAAGCTCTGATGCAGCCTGACGCTAAATCATTTTCTTTAGCTCCCTCGGCACTGAGTATCCAGCTCAACCCCGGTCCCACTGAGTGGGACGGCTTTGGAGACGGTGTTTGGCTAATCCTCTCATCCCACCCAGTAGGCGGCTGCTCCCACAGGAGCCAGGGCTGGCAGCCGGATTCTGGGGGCCTCACGCACAGGTCTCCTCAGGGAATCCTCCTCAATCTCTTCACCCCCTTCCCAAGCTGCCTCTCTGCGTGGCGAGGCCGAGGAATTTCCCTTTTCCCACCCAGTGCCCCACCAGGCAGGCGCACTAACATCTCGTGTTTAATGGAACAGTCCTGCCTCAGCCACGGACCCTGCCAAACCCTGGCACTGCCTGTCTCTGACTCCCAGCGGAGCCCTGCAGACATGGCAGGGCGACGCGGCTCTCAGGCAGGGATCCTCAGCAGAGCTCAGCACATGGGGTGCAGGTTGGGTACTGAGCTCTTCTTGAAAAGCTGGCCCCCCTGCTGCCCTTTCAGAAGCCCCCGGGATCCACCCCGACCCTGTGGTTGGGGGTTATATTACCGGGCAATGTGGTTCAGTTAATTGGTGACGAGTGCAGTGGTCAGGACTCCTGGGTTCTCTTCCCAGCTGGGTGAGGTTGGGTAAGCCCCTTGGCCTGATCCTCACAGGTGCGGAGAACTTGCAGCTCCCCCTGACTTTAAGTGGGGTTATGTGTTCTCAACATCTCTGAAAGTCAGGCCTGCCTGCTCGGTGCCTCAGTTTCACCATCTGTACCAACGGCACGATGGTAGTGGCCCTCTGCTGTGATCTGCACTAAAAGCCAAGGCTGATGGCCGCTGTAGGCCTGGGCTCCCCAGAGGAGCCAGGCACTTGCCGCACACGCTGCAAACCGCATTGGTCTCCTCACAGCAGAGCAGCTAAGCTCCTTTCCCTCCCCCACTGCTGAAAGCTGCTTACAGGCATCAGATCTTGGGGTTTATTTCCTCCGGCACCCAGCTGGAGGGGCATTTCACAGCCCAGCGCCAAGGGGCTGGCTTGCCAGCCGAGCGTGACCTGGCCCAGACTTGGCCAGTTCTCCCACCACCCAGGGCACAGCACCCACCAGTCCAACCCGAGGTGCTCCCAACTGCAACGTCCCCCACAGCCTGTCTCTGAGACAGATCTCCTGGCCTCGGCCTGCCTCTCCTGGGTTGCCTTAAGCTTGCCTCGAGTAATGCGTCTTCTTGGGCAGGTGCCACTTCGCACCTGGGGAAGCCCTGGCTGTCCTCGCAGCCTGGGTGAGGAGGCGCTCGGAGAAGGCCAGGCCGGGATTTTCAGGCCCTTCCAGGGCAGTCTCAGCCTTGGGACTGTGTTGTGGTGTCTCCCCTACTGGCCTTCTTTCTCACCTCACAGCCAGGGGTGAGGGCAGCCTTGCCTCACCTGACCCCCGGCTGAGTTTCACTGCCCTCCCCTCGTGTGTGCCCTGTCCAAGGTCTCTCCCTACTGACTCCGGTAGCTGGCCAGCTCCGTGTCATTGGCAGCTGCACACTGTTGGGATTAGGTGGCCTTCGTGTCACACTGCATAAAGACAAGAAGACAGCGTGAGGGGTGAGGAGAATCTTCAGCACTTAGTGCAGGGCCAGCTGAGCCGTGGGGTGGCCAGGAGCGTGCGTCAGCCAGTAGTGCTGCCTCCGGGGGGCTTGCTTCCCCACACTGGCTCGGAGTGAAATCTTGCCCTGTCTGTGAGCCAGGCAGGCCCCCCCCAGTGCCTCCCTATTGACAGTGTAGGGGGGACGGGTGAACCAGGAATCCTTGGCCCTCTATCTTGGCATGTCTCCAGGGGAAATGTATTGGCGTTATACTGGTTCATGTACATAATCTGACCAGTGGAGTGACAGTAAATGTCATGTGTAGACAAGCCCTTAGGGTGTTCAGGTCAGGGGAGGGTAGCATCTGCTCTGGGCAGTGGGGTTGGCCCCCTCAAGGTGATGTGGAATGTGGGGCCCGCTTTGGGTGGTGTCACAGGTCCCTCGGGATGTCAGGGAAGGCAGGGTTAAGTATGGGGGGGGCAGCGGAGCAAAGCCGTCACCGTGACAGGGAAGGTGGTGCCATCTCTGGGCATCAGGCCTGGGCCCCTCAGCATGCCAGAGAAAACTGGACCGGCTCCGGGCCGTGGTGACCCTGTAAAGGGTGAGTTTCGAAGGCCAGGCTAGTGGAGCTAGGAGTGATGAGAACGGATGGGTCCTAGGGCCAGACTTTCTCCGTGCTGCTTTTCCAGAGAAGGGGAAAAAGCCCAGGAGTGAGTCTCTCCCAGTTCCCATGGGCAGGTCTCTAAGCTCAAGCGGTGTTGGGATGGCGCTGAGGCAGATTGGATCTGATGGAGGGAGAGCAGCTGTTGCAAATTTCTCCTGATGCTTTATGGAATCGAGGCCTCGGCTCCATCGATCCGCAGGAAAGAGCCGCGTCCAATCAGGATTCCTCGCTGATCCTTTTGCCTGAGGCTGCCAGCTCTTGGCTTCACCTCCCATTTTCTCCCCCAAGCTTGTCTGCATCCTTCTCCTCCGGCCACGCTCCATTCCACGCCCAATCGCTGCCGCCCAGCCCCTCTTCTCCTGCCCGTGCTCTCTCGGAAAGCTGTGGAGCCCTAAAAGTGAGGGGGTTCTGGATCCCCCCCTCCTCCCGCAAGCTGGCTACGCATACAGCAAGAGCGCTCGGACGTGCTTGTTAAGCGAGAACATCCTTTCTGTCTCTCCTCACCTCGGCTTTCCCTCTTCCATCCCTCCGGATCAGTCATTTCACCTCATCCTACGCTTGCTTTGCCAGCCTCTCCTGCCTCCTCGGCCCCGCCACGGGAGTGCACTCACCGCACCGCCCAACCCTCCTCTGTCGGCTGGCACAGTCCTGGTCCTGCCACGCCGGGGGCTGAGGACAAGGACCGTTCAAGACTCTTTAGTGTGTCTCAGCTGATCATACTTTGTGCCCCGCCTCTGAAAGTGGCAAAGCACTTTCCAGACAGGCCCGCCCCGCGAGGCAGGCGAACCGTCATGGCCACGTTACAGCTGGGCAAACGAGGCGGGTACTCGCCCACGCTCAGCCAGCCCGGCCGTGGCAGAGCTGGGAATGGAACCAGGAGTTGTGACTCCGTCGGCTCGTCTGGCCACTTAACGCCCCGTCTTCTCCTGCTGCCCTTTATGTTTATGGAGATACAGGGCAAAATATAACCCCTGATCTGTGCAATAGCAGCAGTGTCCAGTTGCTCCCTCTCTTTCCCTCCCTCCTCCAAGCGCTGCATTGCAGCGGATTACTCACTCTGGATTACACTAGCCCCAGTGGAGAGCAGGACTCCACGTTGCTAGGGGCTGTACACACAGTAAGGGTATGTCTACACTGCAATTAAAAAGCCGGCTCAGCCTCACAGGGCTCAGGCTAAGGGGCTGTTTAATTGAAGTGTACACCGCTCTTGGACCCGCTGAGGTGGGAGGGTCCCAGAGCTTGGGCTGCAGCCAGAGCCAGAATGTCTACACTACACCATGAGCCCGAGTCAACTGGCACAGGCCAGCCATGGGTGTCTAACTGCAGTGTAGACATACTCTAAGAGCCAGCCCCAGCCCCGAAGAGCTTAGCTCCTACAAAGATAAGGCAGACGCAGGCTGGGAGGAAGGAAATATGGCCCTCCTTTCACTGACAGGGAAGCTAAGGCACAAACGGATGCAGTGACTTTCCCAAGTCCCAGAAGCAGTCTGGTACAGAGCTGGGATATGAACCCAGCTCACATGAGTTAGAACAGCAGGGGAGAGTTTGGTTTAGAATTGTCTTTGGCCCAACCGAGGGCAGGAGAGACCAGGAGGGGTGCGTGGGTTGTTCTACTGAGCTGTCCAGCCCCACTGGTCCATGCGATGGAGCTGGTTATGGACGGGCTGCCCGACTGCACAGAGCCCTACACTCCCACCATGGGAACCGAGTAACGCCGAGTGACTTCTAAACCCAGGCAAGGCAACAGGGCCTTTGGTGTACAGCTGACCCTCACAGAGCCCCGCCACTGATCAGCACCATCTGTCTACCTTCAGCACTGTGCCCCCCATGTACCAGCAGCACGTGTCCAGCTGAAGCTCAGGGAACCGCCTTCTCCGTTCCCCTCTGGGCACAGCCCTTGGGGGTCTGTCCTGTGCCATCGCTCCCGCCCCACCATGCCAGGAGGTCATGGGCTGTTACTTGGCAGGGTATCTCGTAGGTTGGCAGAGCTGTGCCTCAACGAGTGCTGTTCCCCATGTCAGAGCGACTCAGCAATGCAGGCAACTGACTTACCGTCCAACCCCCTCCGTCCGTCGTCATGTCACAGTAGACCTGGAAGCCTGAGGGATAATGAGTGGGGAAGATGGAGTAAATGCCGTCCTCTTGTTGTCCGCTCGCGTAGATGTCAAAGCAGTCCCGGGGCCGCGAGCCTGGAGCGTGGCATGGGAGGGAAGGGAGAGCAACGCAAGGCTAATTAATTGTTTAAATTAGAGCCTCCCCGTTGGTTTCTGGCTCTCACCCCCGCTGCCTGATCTAATTGGCTGCTCACGGCCCACTCAGCCCCCTCTCATCTCATTCTCTTTCCTCCTAGGCTCCGGGCAAGCAGCGTCCTCGCTGAGGTCTCAGTGGCTTCTAGGGACCATCCGTGGCAGTACTAAGGCACTGAGAGGGAGCCTGCTGGAAAGCCATGGCCAATCCACCACACGCACTCACCCCTCTCCCAGCACCATGTCACCAAGGCCTCCCTGCCAGGCAGATGAGTGCAGTGGAAGGGGCTGCTTGCTCCCACAGCTAGTGAGGGCATCTGTATTGCATTGGAGAGAGGGTATCTGCAGGGAGTGCAGCGTAGCTAGATGCGGGGTGTGTGTGTGTGTGTGTGTGTGTGTACACACAGTGTATATGTATAGCGCACACAGTATTTGTGTGTTTATGTTGGCACAGATGCAATTATAATATAAAATTAAAGTTGAAATTTAAATGGAAATATTTTGATAAACCCAAATTGAATTTTTTGGGAAGGGGGAATTTTCCTTTGAGGATTTCAAAGTTTTCAGTGTGATTCGGAACAAAGCCAAAGTTCAAATTCTCGAAACAGAACTGCCGGCCTGTGCACGGCTCTGTATACTATACACCAACCGCTCGGCGAAAAGAACACTAGTAAGATTGCAAAGTCAAGTGGTCCAGCATTAAAGCTGCCTGGGTGTCCTTACTCTGACCCCCTTGTGCATACGCAGTATGATACGGTCTTTAATTACACGAGCACATATTTTTTCCATAGGACCTCTCTGCCTCATTACGTGCACAGGACGGATGGCACTCACGTAATGAGAAGCTATTCAATATTTCTTTTTGTTGTTCAGCATGTGGCCCAGGCCGTATTTATTGCACACTATTCACCCTGCTGTGAAAGCAGAATAAACTTCCTCCTGGGCTTTTCTGTGGGGCACATCACCATAGTATCCACGTGCTTCACAAACATTCGCTGACTTTCACAACATCCCTGTGAGGCAAGCGGGTGGTATTCTCCCCATTTTATAGACGGGGAGCTGAGGCACAGAGTATGCACTGATTTTGGGTGGCCGATGTCAGACATTGCACAGGCAACCTTAACTGTGGGATTTCCTAATGTCTGCATGCTTGATTTTGCAACCTTAATAATGGTCTTTTATTTTAGTTATGTTGGGAAATTCCCTAGTTTTGTTTGTTTGTTTAAAGCAAACTGAAAAGACAAATTCCATCACGTGGCATCATATAGACACTCACATGGTTCATCAGCAGGGTTAGAACCTTTAGTTCTGCTGCATAGATCAGCCACTTGAGGTAACTGATAGTAGTAGTAGTAGGCTGTCGTCCTTTGTGCGGACCAGCACGAGAGCAGCAATTGCAGGGAAAGTGCATTATGGAGCATTCTCAGTGTGAACAGATCTTTGGAGAATCTAGCTGCTAAAATCTAAGCAGTCTCGACTGAGCATATGCAAACTTATTCTTCAAAGGTTTTTAACCTGGCCAAATTGTGGCAGCTTTTCATGGGGCCAGCAAAAGGCACATGCCTGACACAAAGGTCCAACCCCTGCCAAATTTCATGTATCTGCTGCAAAGCAGGAGGATGCCACAGCTCTTCAAAGAAAAGGTCAACAGGATTGTTTTTAACATGGGCAACGCAGTGTACGTTTTCCTTAGACTCATTCTCAAACACATCTGCACTGTTTAGGTTGAAATTTCCCATAATGATTCAGCCTGAGGCCAACACCTGGTGTGGAAAATTTTGGCCCAAAAGGTTGAAGTTTGGAAAAGTTCTAAGCAACTGAAAATCGGATCAAACAACCTTAATAATACCCATGCCTATGATACAGGTGCATGTGTGATGGGATGTGCAGCCCCACTGGGGCATGCATCTCAGTGTCCCCAGTAAAGGGAAGTGGCCTGGCCCTTTACAGCAGGACAAAGGGGCTTCAGGGATTAGCTAGGACCCAGGAATATCTTTCCACTGCAGGCAGTAGAGAGGAGACACCTGGGTCCCTCTGGTGTTTGATTTGCTAAAGGTGATTACACTTCCCTATCAGCAAAGAGACCTGCGCCCAGCAGCAAGAGGGTGCTAGTGGGGAGGGGTCGGGGAGCTGCCTTCCATTGCCCCAGGGGCAGGGCTGGTGCAAGGATATTTTGCGCCCTAGGCAAAACTTCCACCTCGCGCCCCACCCCCCCTTCCCCCGGAGCATCGCTTATTATAAACTTTCAAAAATGAATACAGTGGAGTCACATCTTACACGAGGGTTAGGTTCTAAGGGCAGCGCATAAGAGGAAAATCGCGTATAGTGAAAATTACCATAAAGTATAGTACACAAAGTATACACTAGAACAGGGGTTCTCAACCCGCAGGAAAGGAGAGGAGGAGGCTGTCTTACCATTGGAACATCCCCGGGGCCGGGCTCCCCGGGCTGGAGGTCTCTGCAGGTCGGCTTTGAGCCGAGGCCTGGCCATGCCTCGATCCTTCTGCAGCGTGTCCAGGACGTCGCTGACAGAGCTCACCAGCCGAGCCATGTTGGTCTGGCTCTCCGAGAGCAGCTGGGAGGGGAGAAGACAAACGATCTGAGTGAGTCACCAGTTCCTGGCTTTACCCCTTTCCGACACTGCGGGCAGCAGCGTTGAATGTATCCCTCAAAGGCAGGTGCTGAGCCTGGCTGGGTCCAGCGGGCTGATCCCCTCATGTAGTGCAACGTGCTTCCCCCCAGAGCAATCACTTCACCTACTGTACCCCTGAGATTCTGCCGCCAATAGGGGGCGGGCCTCCTACGAACAGGGTCACAGACCACATCTGGGAGCCATTCTTCCTACTAAAAAAGAACAGGCGTACTTGTGGCACCTTAGAGACTAACAAATTTATTAGAGCATAAGCTTTCGTGGACTACAGCCCACTTTGAAGTGGGCTGTAGTCCACGAAAGCTTATGCTCTAATAAATTTTAGTCTCTAAGGTGCCACAAGTACTCCTGTTCTTCTTTTTGCGGATACAGACTAACACAGCTGTTACTCTGAAACCTGTCATCCTTCCTACTGCCAACGGGGAGAGTCCTAACCCCAAATGCCAGACTAAAAGGAGTGGGGCCGCAAAGACTGAGTGTAGAATGACATTCACCAAACCTTCCATTTCCATCCTCTGGACTTTGGCGTCTCAGCCCAGATTATATTTCATATATATAGTGACAGTGGTCTGGTGGTTAGTCCGGACTTCTTCATTCTACATTTAGCTCAGACTCGCTGTGTGAGCTAGGGATACGTCACTTAGCACTCTGTGCCTCAGTTTCCCCATCTGTAAAATGGGGATAATGAACCACTCCCCTGCCTCACACAAGGCATTGGGAGGCTTCATCGATCAATGATTGGATTGTGCTTTGAACGCGTAAAGGACTTGTCTGTGCTGCGACTCCTGGATGAAAAGGGCTGCAGAAGGGTCAGTGATGCGCTCGTATTACATCAGTGCAAAATCTGTTTGACGGTGAATTCAGCTGGCGCAGAATCCAGACTTTGCCTTAAAATGCATCTAGCACTGAGACCCGGGATCCAAACCCCAACAAACTGGGAAAGCTCCCATTGAAGCTCATGGCAAAACTTCTGTTGGGAGCAGGATCAGGGCACTAATGTCACTTAAAAATAATACTGAGGCTATCAAATGGAGTTATTCTGTCTTTACCCAGTGGGGCCTGGCCTCTGCTGAATGACGAGGGCAAATCCCAGACAAGCCCACAGCACATCTGAAAGATTAACTCTGACCTGCTGTAGCTCCTGACCCCGTGTCTGCCATTTGGGAGATAAAAGGCATCTTTAGAGAAAAAAAAAAAAAAAAGAGAGGATTCCCGGTCGGTTTAAAAATATCTGTGCCCTGCTGCAGCCAGATTGCAGAATGTTTGGCCTTCCCTGAAATGACCCGAGCAGCACAAGACATTCAGCCTCTGGCTCAGAAGTGAGGGGGCTGGGGGAGTCGCACCGCTGGGGGACAGATATTGGAGGAAATGCGTACGCACAGTGAGACAAAATTCAGAACGGGGGCTCCATCGCATCCGTTCCAGCATCTGGCCACCAACTGGAAGAAACGGGTCTTCCCAATAGGATGTGCACACAGTGTCAGCCATTTTGTTTTTAGGATGTTTGGGTCATGTCTTTGCATGTGCAGTTACCTACTGTCCTACGGGGAATTAATGTCGGATTTCTTTCCCCCTTCTCCCCAGGCATTAGGGTGGAACTGTGGCAGTTCGTTTGAGGCTGATAACACTGGTCTACAATTTTTGAGAAGTCATCTGCTTCAGAGATAAAATGTGCTATTTATTATGTATTTTGATGTTTTAATTGTCATATTTGAATTCAGCACAACTGATTGGCTACTGTTTCTAAGATATTTAAGTTTTTACATTTTATGTCTATGTATATTGTGTAGATAGAGTTTTAATCATAAATTGTAAACCTAGGTCTTTTCATGCGTTTATGGTTGCTTTACATGATAATATTTCACCTGTCCTGTTTATGTAACACTTTAAAAATCAGCAAAAGGGTTATATAAATAAAATTTATTATGAAACAAAAGGCAAAAAACTATTATGTACATAGTTTAGTCCTATTCAGTGTCTACTCGGCACTTCTTGGCTTGTCTCTTGTATTCATTAAATGGAGCATCTCTTGTCACTGTCCAGAAACAGTCTGCAAGCATTGATGGGCTCCATTTGCCCTGATAGCGTTTCTCCATTGTTGCAATGTCCTGGTGAAATCACTCACCGTGCTCGTCGCTCACTGCTCCGCAGTTCGGTGGAAAAAAATCTAGATGAGTGTGCAAAAAATTTATCTTTAGTGACATGTTGCAACCAAGGCTTTTGTATGCCTTGAGGAGGTTTTCCACCAACAACCTGTAGTTGTCTGCCTTGTTGTTTCAGAGAAAATTTATTGCCACTAACTGGAAGGCTTTCCATGCCGTCTTTTCCTTGCCACGCAGTGCATGGTCAAATGCATCATCTCGAAGAAGTTCACGAATCTGAGGACCAACAAAGACACCTTCCTTTATCTTAGCTTCACTTAACCTTGGAAATTTTCCACAGAGGTACTTGAAAGCTGCTTGTGTTTTGTCAATGTCCTTGACAAAGTTCTTCATCAGACCCAGCTTGATGTGTAAGGGTGGTAACAAAATCTTCCTTGATTTAACAAGTGGTGGATGCTGAACACTTTTCCTCCCAGGCTCCAATGACTGTTGGAGTGGCCAATCTTTCTTGATGTAGTGGGAATCTCTTGCACGACTATCCCATTCGCAGAGAAAACAGCAGTACTTTGTGTATCCAGTCTGCAGACCAAGCAAGAGAGCAACAACCGTCAAATCGCCACAAAGCTGCCACTGATGTTGGTCACAGTTTATGCACCTCAAAAGTTGTTTCATGTTGTCATAGGTTTCCTTCATATGGACTGCATGACCAACTGGAATTGATGGCAAAACATTGCCATTATGCAGTAAAACAGCTTTAAGACTCGTCTTCGATGAATCAATGAACAGTCTCCACTCATCTGGATCGTGAACGATGTTGAGGGCTGCCATCACACCATCGATGTTATTGCAGGCTACAAGATCACCTTCCATGAAGAAGAACGGGACAAGATCCTTTTGACGGTCACAGAACATGGAAACCCTAACATCACCTGCCAGGAGATTCCACTGCTGTAGTCTGGAGCCCAACAGCTCTGCCTTACTCTTGGGTAGTTCCAAATTCCTGATAAGGTCATTCAGTTCACCTTCTGTTATGAGGTGTGGTTCAGAGGAGGAGGATGGGAGAAAATGTGGGTCCTGTGACATTGATGGTTCAGGACCAGAAGTTTCATCCTCTTCCTCGTCTGACTCAAGTGAGAATGATTCTGGTGCATCAGGAACCGACAGTCCTTCTCCGTGGGGTACTGGGCGTATAGCTGATGGACTGTTTGGATAATGCACAGTCCACTTTTTCTTCTTTGACACGCCTTTCCCAACTGAAGGCACCATGCAGAAGTATCAATTGCTGGTATGATCTGTTGGCTCTCTCCAAATCATTGGCACTGCAAAAGGCATAGATTTCCTTTTCCTGTTCAACCACTGGCGAAGATTTGTTGCACAAGTGTTGCAGCATATGTGTGGGGCCCACCTCTTGTCCTGATCTCCAAATTTGCAGCCAAAATAAAGGTGTTAGACTTTCTTAACCATAGTGGTTATACTGCGCTTTTGTGATGCAAAAGTCACTTCACCACAAACATAGCAGAAGTTATCTGCACTGTTCACACAAGTACGAGGCATCTCTGCTCACTGGCTAAACAGAAATGTGTCCCTTTGCAAAATCAAACACTGACAAATAAGAGAGCATGACACTGTATGATTTCTAGAGCTGATATAGGGCAATTTGTTCAGCAGAGTGATGTAAGCTTTGTTATGATTGCATCATCCATGACTTCTAGGAATAACATGATGCAATTCATATCATGTGTGACGCAATACCAGCTTCAGATTGCATCATTCATTGTTTTGCCTAAAAAGCAAGTACTGTCCAAACCCAGTCATAGATTTATTCATAGATCCAGTCAAAGATGTATTTTAGTCATTTCTGGTTTAAATTGAGATCCCTTCCCTTTATAACTCACTTATCCTCTGCCATTCCCAAGTCAAGGGTCGTATATACTGACCCAATAGCATAACTTGAAAACTAGAGCCAATCAACAATTTTAAGCATCATTTTCGTTCTCAGTGACCCAGAATTAGTAAAGTTTGACTACATTTATTTCAGAAGCATTTTGGCTGTAGAGCAGTGTAATCAATGTGGAAACTTGCAACGGGAAGCACAACTCAGACACGCCAAGCGTAATGGCGGCCGGAGCCAGGACAAGCTGCTGCCCAGGGACGTGAGCCGAAATGACAGGTAGAGAGTTTTTAAACCCCGAGATGTTCTCTTTGGGGCTGGGCTTTGAGGAGGAAGTTGGGCCACTTCTTGTTTTATCCATCCTGGGTCGCCAATCTCCAATGCAAGCTTTAAATGTCCTGAAAGTCAGAGTGCTCGTGGCTTACAGAATGTGGGGTGAGTTGGGGGAGGGAGGAGCGCCACAAAACACCCCCTCCAGTATCGGCATCGATTGCCTCCCTTGTACCTAGTCTCAACTGAAAGACCAACTGGTCCATGAATCCTGAACTCCTCTTCTCCTCACAGAGAGGGCCCCTCCTGCTCAAAGGTGAGGCACAGAGCCTGGGCAGCGTGAGGAGAAGCTTTTGCTATGGCTACCCCTCATGCACCTGTCTGTTGATACACAAAGGCCTCCAGACTCGGAGGGCTGTCTGCGCTGCATCTGGGAACGAGCCTCCTAGCCCAGGTCCACAGACTTTTTGTGTTAGCAGGGCACGGGGCAGACGATGATTTGACTTTGTGGCTCAGGCTGGAGCGCGGGCTCTCAAGTCCCCTCAACCCAGTCTTCAGAGCCTGAGCTGCAACATCGACTATTTTTAGAGGATTAGTGTGAGCACCACTAACCGCTGCAATGCAGACGTGCCCTCCGAGTCTGGAGGCCTCTGTAGGGCATGCACAGAAGAGGTGCACGAGGGGGTAGCCACAGCAAAGGGCTCCCCTCAGCCCTAGAATCCAGGTCAGAATGGAGAACCAAAAACTGTTGGAAAGCAACGATGTGGCCCCTTTTCCAGAACAAAGAGGCCAGCCCCGTAGCGGGCTCGGTCACTTGGGGTATTACATAAACCAAGAGAGAGGATCGTGCTGCTCTCCTCAGCCTCCATTCAGGGATGGGCATCAACAGTGCCAAACAGGCACGCCCTGACCGCAGAGCGACGAGAAGCGTAAAAGGCTCAGCCAATGGGATCTGTAAAGAAGAGATTTGGGGACACGCAGAGCAGACATCTCTGCAAGGAGCAGCTAACACCCCCGAGCAACTTGCAGCTATCGATCTCATAGCCCTTCCAGTGGCGTAGCCAGGTTCTAAGAGCGAGGGGAGTGAACACAGGAAAAAAAGGTGCCACCCGCTGCAAAGCAGCGAAGAAAAAAAAAAAAAATAAAAACTCAAGTCTTGCCGAAGAACCCGCTGCGCCGAATTACCTGCTGCCGAATTGCCGCCGAAGACCCGTAGCTGCCTGTGGGAAACCCGCGCTGGAGCTGCAAGATAGCAGGTGCCCCCAGCGGGCACAGGGAGGAGTGTCACCCGGCCGCCACAAAGCAAAGGTGGGGAGAGCAGGAGCCGCTACCGCAAGATGCACGCAGCGGAGCCTGAAGACCCGGACGTGCTGGGAAGCGCCGAGTCAGTGCTCAGGGGAGCGCCGCTCCCCCCCCCAGCTATGGTACTGAGCCCTTCACAAGGTAAGGTTCTTTTTCAGATGGGGAAACTGAGGTACAGAATGGTGAATTTGCCCAAGTTCACTGTGACCCAGGGAGTCCCTCCAGTGCCAACCGTCAGAGGGCACCCTATACCATAACTCACATCAGGCCTGACGCATTTATTGCCACCACACACGTGTCATAATCTGTGCCTAAAAGGTGAGGTATCGTATCCAAATTGGTAACACGCTGGTCATTAATATTATTGTGTGATGTATGTATGAGTGGTGTATAAAGAATTACAGATGTGTGATGGAAATATGTTCTTAAAAGGAGTTTTGCAGGCAGTGCCTAAGCCCAGCATGTCCTAGACAAAGGAATGTTGTAAACTGAGCCAGGTAACACCTCAGAAGACAATGGGAGGTACATCTGCATCTACGGTAAACAAAGCCAACAAGCTAAATGAGCTGGGGGAAAAGCTGCTTAACGATCATGCCCGGGGATGGAGCCTACACCCTCAGGAAGCCTTCCTGGCTCTTGAAACTGAGACAATAGACTTTGTGAAATATAAGCAAAGGCAGATGGCCATTTTGGCATCTACCACCCCGGGGGAGCAGAGCCCTTTGAGCTCAAGAGAAGTGGACCCTCTTGGCCTGAAAACCAAGAGTAGCTGGAACTGACGGTGTGAGACCCCTGCCTAGACAAAGCCTGTAACTCACTGAAGTGACGTTTTAGTCACTAGACTAAACAAGTGATGTTTTGTTTTACTTGTCACCACACCTGTGTCTCCTTTCCTTACCTGTTAGCACTTACATCTCTGTTCTTTGTTAACAGACTTATTCTTGTTGTATTAGAGAACCACCTCAGTGTTGTGTGTTAAACCAGTGGTTGTCAACTTTTTTTTTCATTTGAGGACTCATAGAACATTTTGAACGGAGGTGGGGAGCTCTTAGGAAATCTTAAAACCCCCAGGGATCCGCGGACCACAGGTTGAAAACCACTGTGTTAAATTGAAGGGTGCAATCCTCCGGTAACTACCAGGCTGGAGTGGGCTCTGTCACTTTGGAGGCAGCCAACTTCATAACTTCTGTGAGTGTCCAGCGAGAGGGACTGGACACTGCAGGAAAGAGCGTTTGGGAGAGCCTCAGGCCTGGAGGGGCTGTTGATGTCACCCTGCAAGGAGTAACCAGGGTGAGGCCACTGTATTGTGAGCCGGCTGCTGGTGTCATGGCTCTGAGCCAAAGCTGCACAGCACAGAGAGCCCCCGGGTTACCAGGCAGGCGGTGACACAACCCCTTACTGGCCTGGGTGAACCTCCAAAGTGTCACAGTCACCCAGCAGGTCAGCGGCAGAGCCGAGATGAGACCCCAGCTCTTCGGAGTCCCACGCCACCGGGACAAAAAGTACCAACTGGCTGCGTAACTGTGCAAAGGGGGGAGGTGACCGAGACGAGAGGGGTGGGGTGTTTCTGGGATTCGGCGAGGATGGAAGAGGAAGTGAAGGGCTGCAGTTGGAGAAAAGTTATGGCCACCGTCCGTCTAGGAGGAAGGCGATAGGGATAGTGGAATTGGTCCTTTGGGACCGGCCCCTCTTGATACAATGAGTCTTTGAATCATCCAGTTATGCTGCTTTCTCCCTCCCTCCCTGGCCCCCCAATGCCTCCCTGCCCCAGCCAGCAGCACGCTGCATTAGCCTTACAACAATGGGGTGGATGGCTGCCTTCTCTGCAGCTGGTCTCTAGTGGGTGAGAGCGGTACCAGGGCCCAGCCTCTCATTTCCCACCTGCAATGTGTGCCCCTGGGCAGGAGCATGGCAAACCTGGAGGTTGTAGGGGACTGGAGCCCTGTGTGCAACCCAGGGTGGGGTTGTGACTTCACCACGCCTTCTCCAGCCCAGAGTCTCCAGCTAACATTATCTAGGCTGGACCATCCTGCAAACTGAGCCATCACACTCCCTCTCCAGTGCCAGTCTCTGGCTCCGTGCTGCAGTCTGCCAGCCTGGGCAATGCCTGCAGGCCTTAGCCGGTGACCTCCCACACTGGCAGGTGCCGCTTACCTGTATCAGCCGCCCCTGCTCATTCTGCAGGGCGTTGAGTTCCTGCCCCATAGCGTTGTGCCCCTTCTTCAGGCTGTCACAGTCGGCTCTCAGCTGAGTGGCGTGGGTCAGGAGCTTGGCCACCTCATCCGCCACAGTGACCAGCAGGGCCCGCTCCTGCCCCTTGGATGACTTCATCTCAGTGTCGTGGTCTGTCACGGCCCGCAGCACGGAGGACTGGAAGCCCTCCAGGCGGGTGAAGCTGCCGGCTTGGTCCGGACAGTTGGGGTCAATGAAGATGTTGATGCGGGAGCTGTCCACCTTCTCGATGGTGACCAGGGCATTGGCCTCCTCGGGGTTGGTGCTGATGATAGGCGGGGACTCCGTGACAGGGGTGTGATAGTGGTTCATGAAGAGGATGGCGCCGGTGACGGTAACGGCCAGGAGGACGGCCACAGACAAGAGGACCGTGCACAGGATGTAGCCGCAGCTCATTCTCTGGGGGGACAGAGCGCGTTAGTGGAACTCTCTGGCCCAGATGGCAGATTAGAAGGGTTTAAGCTTCATGTATAGCAGAGAACCACCCATGATCACAGACATCCCTCCCTTCCATTACCCCACCCCACTGTGTCCCCATTCAGATATCTTCCTCGCCCTCCTGGGTTTAATGAAATCCCTAACCAAACCCTCCCCTGCAATCTCCCGGGGGATGAATGGGATGATTCACCCTTCCTTTTGGGCCAAATGCTCCTGCCCCTCTTTCCCCCATCAGGAGCCAAGCCTGCACTACTGGACCTTGCACCAAGGAGCTAAGATGGCCGGAGAGCTCAGAAATCTGGCCATGTCCTTCTGCCCCCTGGCAGTTTGTGCAGCCCAGAGGCGAAGGACTGCTCCCCCCCAGCCAGCGTCTCTCTCCTCCTGAGCTGTCTCTTCCCCTGTGTCAGTTCTCCCCGCGGTACCTGTTGGATTCACCCGCAGGACTCTTGGTCCTTGCAAACTGCTCCGGGAGGGAGGCAGGGAGGTTTTATCTACCACCAGGCACAAAGATCTGATCCCCATTAGCACCAGCTCCCTTCTGCCCTGCCGTCAGCCGGCTGCCACGTCGCGACTGCATTAGCTCCCCATGTTCCCGCTGGCTGCCGCCCCCTTTCATTACACCTGCAGGACTGAGGCTATGATTTTCCTCTGACCCCAGCTGCAGCTGTCACAAGGAATTGAGGGCTGGGGAAATGTTGCATATTCAAAGAGACAAAGACGACTTTCTCCAGGAACGAGACAAAAATTGCTGCATCTGCAAAGATTTCCCAGGCACTGTCCCCTCCTGCATGTCTATCTGGAGTGACACCTTCTTTCAACCACCCTTCATTCACGGTCCTGCAGCCATTTGCATTAAGGTGACTCAAGCTGCGGGTTGGATGAGTACATGGAAGACAGAGCGGAGGCCTCCCAGTACCTCCGGCCAAAAATAACTCCTTCCCTCTTAGAGACGCGCAACAGAATTCAGGATGGATTTATCCACCCAAAGGAGAGCAAAGCAGCAGACATTGAAACGCACCCAGCACTCGGCTGTGTGGGAAGCCAGTCTGCAGGGACCACCTTAAAGAGGCAGCCACGTGCTCGTCCCAGACTCCAGCTTTCTGTGCAATAAAAAGAAATATGTCAAAGACAATAAGGCAGGCTTTCAGTGAGAAGACAGCTCGGCGTTTGTAACATATTAAGCCAGACCTGCACCTCGGGCAGAGGTCTGTTGGTTCAAGGAGGACAGCTCAGGTTAGTTTGGCAAATCAAGGCACAGCTTGGGGTATGTGAGATTTGGGTACATTAGGAGAGGGATTTGGGGTCATTTGCCATTGCTTAGAGTTGGAGGAGCGTTGGATCAGACCCTTGAGGATCTGACCCATTACGTCTAGGAGTTAGCTCTTCGGACATGGGGTACCACAGAGAAATGGAGGTCCAAGCTGGAAAATATGGAGTCCAGATTACAAACTCTCCCCCACTCTCCCCCAGGATTTAATGGCGTTTGAATCTGGGGGGTTAGTTCAACCCATCCTGAAATCACTACCCAAGTCCTCCAAAGATCTCAACAAAATCTGCCAACAGAAAGGGAGGAAGCGAAGGCCTGATATTTCCAATGTAAAAACCAAAGAGGAAAAATTGGAGGCCATCTTTACACATCTTAAAAGACGATGTCTTGCTGTGTGGTTCACCTTTAGCTATCCAATTAAATGCAAAGCAGAATTTTAGCTTCTTCCCCTTGGTAGAAGATGGTTTAATCTCTTAGTGCCCCAGGCCAAATGCAAGAGCAATGACAGACACACTGGAATGGACTCAGTTATCACCATTCAGTCTGGACTAACAACCGCCTCTTGCAGACGGGCAAGGCAGATGCCTTATGAACTAGTGCCTCTCACAAGGCCTGTTTTAAAGCAGCAGTGGGCTGCGGGAGCTGTGCTGGTGTGAAACAGGAGACGCGCTGCTTCTTCACTCTCTCCCCTTTTTGTAGCTCTCTCTCTGAGAAGGATCGGAGTGTTGCTTTGACTGACAGATCACATTCTGGGAAGGAAAGTAGCTGTGAGAAGAAAGCCACTCTGGGACTGAACACTGAAGAAAGAAGAAGCTGTTTCACCAAAGGGGAAAACAGACGAGGTTTTGATACAAGTGCCTTGTCTCATCCTTCCCGGGAACATGAAAGCAAAAGGACGAAACAAGTGTTCACTCAAGGCAAGTCTCTGGTAGGTTTTGATCTGAAGGGCTAGCAGACAGCATGCATGTCATCCATAGAGCTGTCGGAGAGGTGACCTGCCTGGGACATATTTAGATCATTGCGATTATAAAGGGATCTTACTGACATGGAACGTTTCAGAGTAGCAGCCGTGTTAGTCTGTATCCGCAAAAAGAAGAACAGGAGTACTTGTGGCACCTTAGAGACTAACAAATTTATTAGAGCATAAGCTTTCGTGGACTACAGCCACAATTCCATGCCTTCTTCTATCCCCCAGCAAATCCTAAGTGCTTTCACATCATCCTCCCCAGCCCTAATTCACTCTATGCTCATACCAAGCTATCAACCAAGTTGGCAATGACAGAGAGACTAGACCATATACCTGGCGGCTCCTATAAAGTGGAACCCAGGTACCAACCAGCCTAGTTTGCCTTTGAGCAAACCCCAGTACGCCTATATTGGCAAACCCAGATACTCCAGCTTTGCCCAACATTATTCCTATTTCCAGCCTCCTCAAAGGGCACACTGAGACCACACACCAGCTTCTCCCCCTGCCCTGCATGGTGGGGAAGAAGAAATCCTCCTTCACAGACGAGGACGTGCACATCTGGAGACTACAAAAAGGCCAGATCTGAGTTCATGACTGTTTTCAAAGTCCAACAGAATTTGCCTCACATTGGTACTGTTACCTAGCAACGTGATCTTAGATTCAGGGGGAAAAAATCCACCAAGCTGATGCTAAGAAATCTCTTAAATTGGCAAATTTTATGTAGGCCAACAAAACCCAATGTGCAGTGCTCCCCCTCCTGACTGGACAGCAGCAATGTGCTTAAACTTACGCACCAACACAGATCAGTCTCTGCAACAGCCGGTACAACTCCATGAATGTTACTGTGTCGCAAGCCCTTTCATTTCTCCGAGAAGCATTCCACCCCTCCCGATGCCAGTGGTTACTGCTGCCCTGTCTTGGGGTCACCATGCTGTTGGCATCCCGTGGAACTGAGCAGGGGGCAGCTCTAAGGATGCAGTCGGGCACCTGGTCTGCCGGGCAATTCCAATGGGTTAAAGACTTAATTAAATGGTTCCTAGTAAGCGAGACAGCTGCTTCCCATGAGAGCTGCCAAGACAACAGCCTTATTCTAGCACAATACAAAGGCCTCGGACGCAGCACACCCTGAAATATCGACAGCAATACTGAACAGCCCTCACGTCTGTTTCTTTGACACTGCCAAAAGAGGGCTGAAGGAAGAAATAAGACATGGGGATCTAGAAAATATGCTGGCTGTTCCTAATCTCCCCAGGCACTCCTGCTGCTGAGCTCGGGGTCATACTGAAAGAGAGCCCCTGAATACAGGATCAGACTCGGATGGCTGCCACCTCCATCTACTGACCTTCTCTTGGTTGTTTCCTGGCTAGCAACGGCTGCTGGGAATCGCCTCGCAATCATGTGACCTGCGATCTATCTTCCCTGAGTTTTTAAGTCTCCTTGTCTGCATCCATTTCTCCCAAGTCATCTGTCTTCCTTCAGTAACCCACAGGCCCTTCTCTTCTTCAACCACAGACCTGTGCCGTGTCTGATTTATAGTGAGACTGACGTCTGCAAAGCAGCCTAAGGAATTTAGAAGCCCAGTTCTCATTACTTTTGTAATGGGGATGGAGTGTCCAAATCCCTTGAGCTGAGGTTTTCAATGTTGCCTAAGTTCTTCATAGCAGGGAGCGAGCCTTAGCTCTGTCCTGTTGATGCCATGTCTATTTATGGCACTCCAGAAATATTTCAGAGCACTACCGCTCTGTCCCAGAATGGCATTGCCATTTGACCTTGGTTTCTTCTGAGCATTTTGCCCTTTTTTCTCTCTATAAAAGCCAAGGTCTGCTTGTGACTATTTATTAGCAAATACATTCACCGAATTGTTCTGAATGGACTTTGGCCTATGGACTGAGGTTCCTTTAAACATCTGAACTGCGCAATTGGTTGCCTAAGTCCCACAATGCCGTTTTTGCCCCAGACTGGATAACCCACCTCTGTAAACGAACTTCTGCCCAGTCAGTTACAGAACACATTTAGACTCTAGATGTAACGAAACTCTGGGCCTAAAATTTGCTTTCTGTAAACAGAACTTCACTTGCATGACTGTTCTGTGAACCTACCTTACTCTAAAGAAGCTGGAGCGGGACACTGGCTGAAACAAAATACCAGACCAGGAGTAGTGCAGGTCTAAACTGGTGTGGTAATTGCTTGGGTGATGCAAAGACGAAAGCAGCAAAATTCAACCCAGAAGTCACTGTGACACATGCAAGTAAGTTCTCTCCCCCCCAGCTACAGCTGCCACTCCCGTGCACTGCACAAGCATAGAAACGAGCAAAGAAAGTCAGGGAAATGTCAAACTCCAACCATGGCCATTTGCCCAATGGAGGAATTGAACAACTGGTGAAATGAGGCGACAGCAAGCGGAAAGGCTGGTTTCTGAGTTAATGAGCAGGGCTCCCAGGCTACAGCAGGGGGCTAGCCCAGCACACAGCCCCTCTCACTGCCCAGCGGCTGGAGCTGCAGATTGGCTCTCTTATGGTGGGAGCTGGGTCACCAAAGCAGGCGTGTGTGGGATCCTCGGCATTCTCTCAAGCTCTGCCTCGTAAGCCGCTGCTGGTGAATACACGAGAGAGACAAGACCGTGGGATTGTCCCCTTCCGAAGAGCAGGCATCCGCCTGGGAAGTAAAGGAGACAGCCCAGGAGTTCAGCTGGCAGACCCTGGGTGTGATGTGTGAATGCAGGGCAGTGTTCAGCCAGCATGTGAGGGCAGAAGGGGTTTCCCTGCTTTCGGGGTCCCCCCCCGATCCTGCTGTGTCTGACTCTTATCCTTGGGTCCAAGATGATTCTGAAGAGGAAACCATCTGAAAGGGCCAGATAGTGCCAAAGGGCCCAGATTAGCCAAAGAGGGTGGCTCCCAGGGACTGATCCCAGGACCCCTCTACCGGGCCTGTCTCTGCAAAGGACTGTACTCCAGCGATTCAGTAAAGGCTAGTGCAGTGCCTGTATATACTGCCTATTCCCCCCACCCCCCTTGCCCATGAGCCCTGCAACGGTTCAGCTCGTACTGAGTGAGAGAGAATTAGGGGCTCACAGTCACACAGGACATTCGTCAGATCACAGCTTGCCGAGACACAGGCCCAGCAGCAGGATGGAAGATGCACTTGGGACCTTTGGCTGTGGAGCAGAGAGAGTCCTCCAGCCCTGCGAAACAGCACAGCCCCCTGCCCCTCTCCGCCGGTGTGCCATGTGAGCGAGTGCCAGAAGAGGGTAGCAGCGCCACACGGAATGCATGCTGGCTCTCACACGCATGCAGCTCTCGGTCGGGGGAAGGAAGAAGCCTGTCCCGAGGGGCTCACTGGCGGTACTTGGTGGCTGGGAGGCTGCAGCTGCTCTTCTCTGACCTCAGCAGCAGGTGTATCTGCCACCTCTGGGAGCGACAGTGGAGAGCGGCTGGTAGAAGAGCTGGAATCAGGCAGGAGACGAGGCAGATGCTCAGAAGTTTCCTTAGAAGTCAGATCCTCTGACGGGGAGCCAGCGACGCTGGCTCTGGGGGATCGTCCTTCTTGACTGATAAATTAATCAGTCACCAGGGCGATGGGACACTACCCAACGTAAGGCGGTCCTCGCCATGCGCACCCACCCATCACAGCAGCATCATGCAGCATGAAAACCATGCTCCATACACAGCCAAACGCACTGAGCTCTGCCCCTCCTCACCTCCCTTATACTCACTGATTCCCCTTCACATCACACCCTCCCATCTCTCATCAGCACTCCTGTGCCTTGTCTCAGGCAGCCCCTACTCCTGGGTTGTCCTCGCTGCTCCTGTACACCCTATAGCCTCATACTCCTACTTCACGTGCCCTGTCCGTGCCATGACAGAGCAGTGCTCAGGGTCAGAGCGATCGTCCAGGCTTCACCTACAGGGGCCTGGCTATAACAAGCCCCTCTCCCCCGCACCTTCACAACCTCATTCTGGGCATCTGGATGTCCTCTCTTCCCATGTCCTAACCAGATCACCTAGAGGGCAAGCAAATCAGCACAGAGACCTTGGCTTTACTCTCTGAGGCAGATTCATTCTGTGGTTTAGGAGTTAGTTCAGCCCCTAGCATACTGGCACCCCTGACTAGCTAGGCTACAGGTCTGTCCTGCCCAGACCCACCCCCAAATGCCCCCTGAACCCAGGGTGGCCCCAGAGCCGACTTTGCACCATGGCAGCGGGGTCCCCTGTAACTATCGATCCTTTTCCTTCCCCTGCATCTCCTTTAGGTCAGTCTAGCAGCCGGTGATGATGAATAGGGCCCTTTGGGTGTATTCGGTGTTTGCCCTTCTGATGCTATATGCCATCATGTGTTCAGCCAAACAAAGTGGCCTGGGATCTGGGCAACATGTACCGCCTGTGATCAGCCCAGAGTCACGTCCCAGGGCTCCTACAGTCTGGGCCAATAAGCATGACCCCATTAACCCCCCCCTCCAAAGAACTCCGATGTCCCCTGCTCACTTCAAGGGCTACTTCGGTTTTGGTTTTTTGAGACCATCTGTGGATTTGCCCCCAGCTGCCCTCACAAATCTTTTCTACTTCCCTCCCCAGCTCTGGCTGGCTTCTTCTGTCCTTTCCCACAACCTTGTCAGCAGTGGCCTAAGAGCCATCTCCTCAGCAGCCCTTTCCTTCTGCAACCATCCTCTCTGTAGGACCTGGTCGCCGACACAGGTTTCAAATGCATGTCTTGTTTGACGCTGGATCGACAACAGAGGTTTGCAGTGGTGCAGCTACATCTATTATCCCCCTCCCTGCCGGGCTGACACTCCTCCCACCCCCCCCCCCATCTCCAATTTCATCTTGAACTAGATCTTCATTTCAACACCCCTTGGGACTGGCCTAGCAGTGATTAATTTAGCCACCCGATCTCTTTACACTGCTCTCCTCCGTAATCCAGTATAAGCCAGAGCCCGCCCGGTCGTGCTTATACACCGTAAAGCTCTTTCGGGAGTTGGGGAGATGCTGCAGATGGTAGGAGACCTGCTCTATAAAACAGTCTGCTTGGGTTTAAATGAATAAGAGCCAGGCTGTGGCTTCCAAAGGAATCTCAGGCAGCTAAAACCCAACTCCCCTTGAATCTCAGTGTGAGCTGGCTTCCCCAGGCGTCTTTGAAAAGCCCAGCTTTAATTCATACTCCCCTGATCGTTCTGTTACACCATGAACACCCTGGCTGTTGGGGTCGCAGCCTGGGTGGGGAACTGGGCCAGTTCTCTGTATTACTCTCATGTGCTGAGCATTCAACTTGACCTAGGGGAAACTCCATTTATTGCCATCGGAGAAAGCCCTAGCCCAGACCATAATGCTTCTGAAGTCTACCTTGCAAGGAGCGTGCTGGGACGTGGGGCACAACTGGAGGGGAGCTGTGAAAAGAATTTCTCCCCCTCATGGCCCCAGGGCTGTTAGGCTTCTCCCTGTGGCACTCATCCTAGCCAGGACATGAAAGAAAAGTTGGCGCAGTGAACTCCTGATGGGAATGAGGAGCCCTCAGGTCTGGCAGAGCTGCTGAAGTGGCGGTGACATCTGGGGTAAGTGGGGCAGGGGAATGCTGCCTGGACGATTAAATGTAGATGGTGAAGAAGAACAAAGCAGCCGTCCCTAGGGAACCCAGACACACACACCCCATCCTCAAACAGTCCATGCTCACATCCATTTCTACCACTACAGCCCCATCACACGTGGCTGGGTGGCCAACGGCAGCCAGGATCAAGGGGAAGAGATCGTGCCAGGGATGGCTCAGGACTCGGCTCCCTTGGTACATTTGGGAAGCTCAGATCCCAACTGCCAGGGCTTCCCACGTGGCCCTGAGTTCTGTGGTCCCTTATTGTGATTCCTCACCATCCAGCCTGCTGGGAGCTGGAAATGCTGTAGGGACGGCGGTCTCTTACCCCTCCATCTCAGCCTCCCCAGCGCTTCCTCTTTGCTTCTTTCCCTTCCCTAGGAAGGATCAGCTGGAGGTTTGTTTCTTGCTGTGTTCTAGCCCTTTGCAGGTACACGCAGCGCATGATGCAGACTCCCCTCAGCGGTACAAGTACAGGCACCTGCACACGTTCGCGCACAGTTACACACACAGTCTTGCACGCATGTTCCTGCCCATTCACCCTGGGATCTGTGGCAGAACGTGCATGGAGACTCACTTGTGCACACACACATTCAGGCTGTGTCCCGGATTCTCACATGTGTACACATACACACTGGCTTGGACCTGCACAAGGCTATCACACACTGCTGCGGGGAGCTGCAGGCATGCTCCGGCACATGCTCCCACATCTGTGCAGGGCAATAAGTGTTGTATGAACCCCCTTCACCGCAGTCACCTCCCCCCAAGCCCTCCTCACCCGCTCTAAGCAGCCTGGCAGGGTCCCCTGACTACTCCAGCAGGGGACGGTGGTGGGAGAGTCTGTACATTAACAGGGCCAGATCTGCCCCCCGCATAAACTCGACATGCAAACATCCTCTCTTAGAAAGTGAGCGAAGTGTTTTAAAGGTGCAGCAGTTAGTTAAGGGGAGGAGGCTGGGGCAGCCGGGACGCAGTTACCTGCTGCCTGTCTGACCCGCAGTTGCTTTCCTAGAGCATGATGTGACATTCACTGTAAATAAATAGCCTCAATAATTCAGGGAGCATTTGCCACCAGCTGGGGACACCGGTTCCTGCTCGTTCCCCACCAAGCGAACATGCAGCCTGCCTGCCTGCCTGGGCAGCCCTGCCAGGAGCTGCCAGCCCACCCCGGGGCTGCTTTCTCCAGCGGGCACCCCAGCACCCCCATCCCCCTTCGCGGCTGGGGGGCAGGGTAACCCGGGCAAAAAGGGGCCCCCACAGGGTGTTACGAAGTTTTGGGGGCGCTGTCTATCCCCGGCCCCGGAGAGAGGGGGAGGGAAGCCAGTCTCCCCTCGGTTCTCTCTCCTGTCTCACCCGTCCTCTCCCGCGCCTTACCTGGGATTTCTCCTGCTGCCCGTCCTCGAGGGGAGACGCTCTCCCCATGTCTTTCCATCGATCGTTGACCATCTTCTGGGCCAGGGAGGGGGGACGGGAGCGAGTCCGGTTCCAAAGGGGGGCGGGGGGAAGAAGCCGCGCCCCGCGGGGAGCGCCCCGGCCCGGGAACAGAGAGAGCCCCGGGAGCCGGCCGGGCCGCCCCGCGGAGCCCCTGAGCTCGCCCCGCGCAGCGTCGGGCAAAGTTTGCGGCGCGTTCGGGGCTGGATCCGCACCCGCCCAGCGCCCCTCTCTCCCCGCCGGCCCAGCCAGCTGCTCCCGTCGGACTCGGGCTGGCGGCGCGCCGCCCTGCTGCGCCTCCCCTGCCGGAGCCGGGGGGGAGGGGGGGGGGACTTCGCTTCCCTCCCACTGATCTGCCCAGAGCAGCCCCCAGCTGGCACAGACACAGACACAACCCCGCCGCCCAGACTAGAGATCCGAGCAGCGGGGGGAGGGGGCCTGGATCGATCCCCTCCCCTCCCTGCCCTAAATCTGCCGGACTAGCCCCACTCTGCCCCTTCTCCGGGCCCTGCGCCCTCCCGTCTCTCTCTGCCCTTCTTTCCCCCTTCCCTGCCCTCCGGCTCGTACCCCTCTGCCCTCCCCACCACGACTTCTACCCCTCTGCCCTGCCCCCTCTGCCTGCCCCCCCCGGCTTCTACCCCTCTGCCCTGCCCCCTCTGCCCTGCCCCCCCGGCTTCTACCCCTCTGCCCTGCCCCCCCGGCTTCTACCCCTCTGCCCTGCCCCCCCCGCCCGCTTCTCCCAGGGCGGGCAGCGCACGAAGTAATCCCGTTGCCCCCTGGGCAGGAGCCGCGCGGAGCGGACCCGGACCCGGTCCCTGCCCTTGGCCCGGCCCAGCGCGGGTGCCGCCGGCTGGGAGATGCCCGGGGCCGGCGAGGCAGCCGCAGAGCTCAGGCGGATTAGCAGCCGGCGAGCCCCGCGGAGCAGGGAGCTGTCAATCAAGCCTCCCTCCCGCTCCCGCCAGACCCCGCGCTCCACCCTGTTACCTGGCAGCACTTGGGGCCCCCCGGCCCGGGGGCAGCGCAGCCGCCCCCCGCCGCTCGCATCCCCCGAGCCGCTGCGCGAGCGACGCGGTGTGCGGGGAAGCTGCTGCCATTGCAAGGAACAGCCCCAGCGCCGAGCCGGGGCACCCCCGCACCCGCAGCCCCGGGCGAAGCACACCCTGCCCCGCAGCTCACCGGCCACCCACCGTCCGCAGGGGCCCGGGAGCAGGCAGTGCCTCCCCGGGGTCTCAGCCAGCCCCTCCCAGCCTGCTGCTGCTCCCAGCTCCCCTCCCCAGAGGTGGCTGCATGTCAGGCCAGGCAGCGGGTGCCAGGATTCCTGTCCCTAGGGGCTGCCACCCGGCCAGACGGCGCCAGAGGGGGTGAGGCAGTGGGGCTAGGGGGCGTTGCGCTGCAGGGAGGAGTGGGATTGACTCAGTAGGGAGCACTGCTGCCCCTAGTATCCCTGCACAGTGCTAGGGAGGCAGGGGGTGACTCTGCAGGTGCACCCCTCCACCCCCATGTGATGTACGGGTGGAGGCATCAGCAGAGACCGGGGCAGCTGAAGCTTTCACGCTTACTGGGGTCACTGCATCTGTGCAGTTCACCTGCCTTTTCCTTTGAGCTGTTCTGTTTGAATGGTACAGAGCCCCCCACCCCCGCCAAGGGGTGCTTTCCGGTGCTTTCCATTCCCCCAGCTCCAGGTTGGCTCCCACTAGCTCCTTGGCTGGTGTCGGTGCATGGTTCTCAGTGGCAGGCCTGTTGAAAGGTGTGACGCCAACTCCCTCTAATGGCTGCAGGGTAGAGCGTTTACAAGCCCTGCTATCGCCTCCGCTGATGGGATTTTGCTCTAGGTCCAGTACTGGGGCCTGGGACAGGCTGTGTCCCAGCTTCGCTGTGAACCACGCACAATCGCTGACGAGCCTGAGATGCGTGCGCGTGCGGCCAGGGGGTTGTGGTGAATGCACGGCGCTGCCTAAGCAGGGGCCACAAGCAGAGATGGGCCTG
This sequence comes from Malaclemys terrapin pileata, assembly GCF_027887155.1. Lineage (NCBI taxonomy): Eukaryota > Metazoa > Chordata > Testudines > Emydidae > Malaclemys > Malaclemys terrapin. The sequence continues at coordinate 11,263,184 of NC_071521.1, read as the reverse complement.
TGCTGTGAAATTTCTGTCTGGAGCCAGTCAACTACGGTTCAGAGGTGTTGGGAAGCGACTCCACGCTCGCTCAAACGACCGCAGGGCAGCTGCGCTGTCATGCGTAGAGCATGGTGCTGCCTTGAAGCTTGCACGGTGTGCAGGATGGGGAGGCCGAGGGTTAGCGTCCAAAGCAGCAGCACCTTCCACTTCTCACCGAGCCAGCAGGACAGAGCCAGGTAATCTACTGGGTATGATTTTATTTGCCATTTCCCCTTTGCATGCTTCCCACAATGCATCACCGCACAGAATAACAATAATGTTTTGCCCTTCTAGCGCCCTTCTCCCGCCCCCCCTGCCCTCCCCTGAATCTCAGTGGGCTTCATATATGTTATTTAAGCCTCCTGATCTCCTGCGAAGTAGATAAATATTATCTTTACAGATGGGGAAGCGGACGGGGCAGAGAGTTACCAGGGTCACATAACAAGTTGGTGGCCAGGGTGTTCTGGAACCCAGGCCTGTGTTTTAACCGCTAAACCACATTTCCAAGTGAGTGGGACAGTGATAGTGAAATACAGCTCTCCAGTGCATTGCGCGTATAAACCCACGGGCACTGATTCTGATCTCACTCCAGTTCCACACCAGGGTAATGCCACTGGCCTCAGGGGTGTAACACCTTATTTACACTAGCATAAGTGAGCTCAGAAGCAGGCCCGTGATTTTCAACCAGAACGTAAGAGTGGGGATTGGGGGAGGGTAAAGGGAAGTGTGGGATGTTGAAAAGTAACAAAGAAATCACTTGGGTTTTATTCACCAAGTGTTTAACTTGAATATAAGCACAGAAAGCAGATTCCAGGAGGGTTTGCAGAGAGAAGAAAGCAAGTTGACCAGCTACTCTACTCTCTCCTCAGCAGTTCTCAATCTGCTTTTCTGCACACTCCATGTTAATCAGTTATGCACATGTGCAGACTAGATCATTAGTTGCAACAATGTCATATTTTGCCTGGTCCTAGACTCTTCTAGCCAATAGAAACAAGGCTGGCACCTGGAGGTCTAATTAACTCACTTGCAATAAACACATCAATGACAAAGCATCTAGCCATGGGCTTATATGGCCCTCATTAGTGTAGAATATCAGGGTCTCCATTAATGCTTTGTTACTGAAGCAACACACTGGGTAGAATAGCATTTCTAACCAATATGTTCTGAGACCACCAGCTACAGTACAAGGTGTATGATGAAGAGGGTTGGTCTCTCTCCCTCCACTTTGAGAAGCCTTGTCTAGGAGACCGTTCCCCAGCATGGTTCCACTCTATGCATGAGGTGGCATTAGGAACCTAGGCAAGGCTGCCCAGAGAGCCGCTCTGGGTCATTATAAGAACGGCCATACGGGTCAGACCAAAGGTCCATCTAGCCCAGTGGCCTGTCTTCCAGCAGTGGCCAATGCCAGGTGCCCCAGAGGGAATGAACAGGTAATTATCAATTGGCAAGGCTGTACCATCCAAGCCTGACAACTTAGCGTGAGATGTGTATGGACTATTTGTAGTCCTGGGGCAGGTGGAGGGGAGGAGGAACCACTAAGCCCAGGTCACCATGGATTTCTGGGGACAAAAAACCAGGAGTGGGAGTGATGTTAAAGATAAAAAATCAGGGATCAAGAGGGACACTGAGCAGAGCCCCCTGACTGCACCCACAGCTCCTCAAAGGTGTCTAGGGGGCCAATGGATGCTGCCCAGAGGAATTCTGCTCCGGGGACAGGACTGAACAAGGGAATGGAAATAGATCCAGTCGCAGAGCACCATCCCATCCAGCTTCCTCCTCCTGGAGATGAGAGCTGGGGGGAGGGGATCCCAATTGGGGAACCTCAGCCCTAGATACAAAAAGGATTTCCCCCCTAGGGTCGAACATCACTAGCTCAGCTTGACAAAAGGCTGTTATACACTAGCAAGTCCACCATACTCCAGTAGAGGGCAGTAGTGCACACACACACATGCTAGTAGTACAGCTGTGCTTTCAGGTGCTTGGGGAGCTAGAATGGACTCTTTTTTTTGGCTGCGTTGAGCCTCAATGGGGCCAGAACGATTCACAAGCTGGTGTTTTCATTGCACGCTAGGATCTAATTATCCAATCCACTTGGGTGCCGCAGAGGTTTTTATGAACAAATTTGGCAAACACCTGTCAGGGATGCTCTAATACTTAGTCTTGCCTCATGCAGGGGGCTGGACCACCTTTTGAGGTCCCTTCCAGCCCTATATGTCTATGGTCACGGAGCTCAGCAAATAGGAGTCGGGCAGAGCCGGGAGAAAATGGCAATTCATTCCAGAGGGTCACAGAACAAAAGGCAGGGCCGACCAGCTAAAACCCCTGGAATTTCAGGCATGTCCCTGCAAACTTTCCCCTGGGCAGCTTCTTGCAGTGAAACCGCTGCCCTTCCATGTTTCGCCCAGTGAGTTCCAAGATGGCTTCTGTGGCTTGATAAATTCCATCCTCTCTTGCTGTCAGTTTAATTCAAGGACCGATCCTGCAAGGTGCTGAGTGTCCTCGATTCTAACTGACGTCAAATGGAGGTGGAGGGCACTCAATGCCTTGCAGGATTAGGACCTCAAATGACAGCGGTCGGTGATCGCTCCTGCCTTTAGAATGTCTCTTCTAGCACCACCCTATCCAGCCACTGGGTGGCACTGTGGAAATGTAGCCGTGCGGCCATTTGTCTGACTCTCAGTAATGTGGGTGTAGTCCCCAGACAAGCTGCTGCAGGCAGGGCCGGTGCTTCCATTTTGGCGACCTAGGCGGTCGCCTAGAACACCAGGATTTGGGGGGGGCAGCATTTTGCCACCGTTGGCGACAATTCGGCGGCGGGGGGTCCTTCCGCGCTCCGGGTCTTTGGCAGCAATTCTGCGGCGGGTCCTTCACTCACTCCGGGACCTGCCGCCGAAGTGCCCCGAAGAACGGGAGCGTGGAAGGACCCCCCCCCCGCAGAATTGCAGACGACCGGGAGCGCAGAAGGACCCCCGCCTACGGCGCCAAAAACCCTGGCGCCACTCCTGGCTGCAGGTGTTCGGCCAAGTGACAAAGCAGAGGGAGGGAAAGTCACTGATAACTCTTCTTGCTCCCCTCCATCTGCGTCCGCCCCCCGTGGCCCAGCACTGGTGAATGGCAAATTGTACCATGGCTCTTCTCTGGTTTATGTAACCCGTGCTAGGAAAATGCAGGGCTTTGTCTCCCTCTAGTGGCTAGTTCACATAAGAGGTTTAAGAGTCTGCTACCATCATGGTGGCATGGGACCAGAATCTTCAAAAAGCTCAACCTCGCTTACAGCTGAGGTCAGGATTTCAGCCATGCTCAGCACCCAGCGGCTCCTATGCTGACACGTCCAGCCGGAGCCCAGCAATGTGCTGAAAAGCTGGTGACTTCACAGACTCATAGACTTTAAGGTCAGAAGGGACCATTAGGATCATCTAGTCTGACCTCCTGCACAAGGCAGGCCACAGAATCTCCCCCACCCACTCCTGTCTCAGACCTGTGTCTGAGCCATTAAAGTCCTCAAATCATGGATTAAAGACTTCAAGGTGCAGAGAATCTTCCAGCAAGTGACCCGTGCCCCAGGCTGCAGAGGAACTTGTTTCAATGCCTAAATGGCAGCTGAGAGCGCTTGAAAATTGTGGCCTCGAGTCCTTCGGAGCTCGTGGTAAAAGTTCCTGCTTTTTAACGGCCCGCGTTCCAGTCCTGCTGGTAGCCCAGCTTCCATGTACACTTACATGCTATTCGCGGTGGCCCTCAATTCGGAGTTGAGGTCGTCCGAATCATTTCACCAGTGGTTCACCCCTCGCCCCCCGAGGCCGGCAGCTCTGACCCTGCGGCTTATCAGCCCCTGGAAGCAGCCAGCCTGTGCACGTAAAGGCTATTTCAACTTAACTCTGACAATAAAATTTATCATTAAAAATAAATTTATCTTGGCTTCATGCGGCCTGGAAATCTACTGAGGAATGATTCAATGGGCTTGTCATACCTCAGCGTTAGGCACGCTGAGCTGAACAACTGGATATTCTCCAAGTCCAGCAGCTCATTTGCTGCAGCTGGAGCCAGGAATGTACAGTGGCTCTGACATTTAATTTAGAATCCAACATACCTTGACATAAACCCATAATACAGTAGCAGGGGTGGGGGGCTATTGTGCGGGGGGGGGCAAGGCCAATTGACAGAATGGATTTTTTTCAGTTGTTCTTTGTCACCGGTTACTGTGTGTGACAGGCTGAAGGCTGCAATGGAAGGGGGATGGGCAAGGGACAATGTGGAGGGGGGGCGTGCACGTGCACACTTAGCTTTGCAGGTGGGTGTGCGGGGCTGCTCGGGGCGTGCATTTGTGCCCTGTGCAGCTTGAGAGCCGTGTCTGTGCCCAGCGTGCTGGCTTGCACTGTGTGGTTCGTTTGGGGATTGTGCAGATGTGATCATGAAGGGGTGGCTGTGACCAGGGGAAGTGGGGAGGGGCAGGTGTGCAATTGTGTGTGTTTGCAGAAAAGACTCCCCGAGTCAAGCTGTTTTGTCTGCAAATGACAGTTATCGGTGTAAATGGAGGTTATCTGTGCCTTGAGTTGAATGTTTGTGGTTTGTGTTGGGAATATTTTTCTATACATAATATACTTTTTATATGTATGTACAAAATATGTTTGTGTATATACACACACACACACACACACATACACATACACTCTCTCTTTTGGCCTATATTTGTATTTTTCTGTTTTTTGTTGTGCTGTGTGACTTGTTTTGTGGTAGTGTGTGTGTTTATGAAAGCATCCTTATGTTTTGTTTGTAAGCAATGTTCACTGGTGCAAGGGCCTTGTGTGTCCCATGTGGTGTGTGCCTGGTGCTGTGCATATGCTGTTGTGATGCCTGTATGCACGGCCTGTCTCCTTCCATCATGCGTTTTGCACAGGGGTCATGGGTGATTTGGCTCTAGCTCTGTTGAAGTGAGTGCAGACATGCTGTGTACGGCAATGAGGAGAGGGCAGTTATGGGGCCCAAAAGCTCATCCCAAACTCAGACCAGATCTTTCCTTGGGCTTCAAAGAGGTCTGGATCTCTTACCCGTCCCCCCATCACGTTCTTTGTAAATTGCCCTCGGTGCATTGCTGAACTACCCCAAGGCAGGCTTAGTCCGGCACACCAGATATCTCATGTACACACACTCTTTAAACGATAGCTTGCAAATCCAGCACAGTCCTCCGTACACCCCAGCTTCTTGTCTCATCCTTCGATTGCAAGGTCTTCCGGGCAGGGACCATCTCATCATTAATTGTTTGTGCAATGCCTGGCGTCTCAGCCACCTCCTACCACAGACCAATCCGCCAGCCCACGCACAAGGAAAGGCCCCTCACAGCCCACACCACAGCGCTAAGCCTCAGGAGGGTTGGGCTGCTAGCATTCTTCTTCTATCCATTTAAACAACCAGCCCCTTTTACACAGCGCTGGTTGAAATGCCTGTTAGTCTTGGCTGCTGCCTGGGAACCGCATTGGGGGCAGATTACCCCACCCCCTGTCTTCGCAGCAGCCTCTGAAACTCGCCGCACTAAGCCGGCTATTAAACAGATTCACGGGGAGGCAGAAGGGTTAGGTTAATTGCCGGAAACCCCATTGTCATTGGCCGGGCTGCTTGACCCAACTAATAAACACACAGCTATGGCAGGGCGTTTGTTGTAGGAGATCTACCTGCTGGGGCCAGGCTGTGTTATGTTCTTTCAACATAACTGTTTCAATTCCCGTTCCCCGGAGTAGCCAGCGAGAAAGCTCGCAACATGCTACAGACGTGAGACGGGATCGCCCAGCTTGGCGACAATGCTTAATGGAGAATTTATCAATGCGCCCACATTCGTGCACAGAGTTTTATTCCAGCTGCAGTTTTATTGCAGGCAGAGTAAGGCTGTGTTAAAGGAACCCACTGGTGGAAGAGGGCGTTGGAATCCTTCCCCCAGCTGTCTGCCTCTCCCTGCTTATCTTTCCATGTAGCTCCGCCAATGATCCCGGCCTTGCCAGCTTGTTTCTCAGCTTCCCCAATGCCCTCTGTGCCTCCTGCCATGCTGGGTCCAGCCTCCCTGAGCCCCTCCTTGTATCTCCTGCCCTGGCCACGTTCAGTCCCACTCTGGCACGCTGCTTGCATTGGATCAGGATGGCATATAGGAATGGTCTAGTTCCTCAGCTGTTTGTCCCTTGACTGGGAGCTCCTCCGGGCCACCCCTGAGTGTCTGGAACGTGCGTGGCACAGAACAGGCCCTACCGTAAACACATCTGACATACTAACAATCAAAGGCTAGTGCTCTGTGACCAGTGCCCCACAGACCTGCACTTCCCACAGCCAAGTCCTGGCTTGGCGACCCTACATTGGCAGAATCTGGCTCCTCAACTGTTAGCAACAGGGCATGCTGCCCTGGGGTAACCCACAGAGCCCAGCAATCAGGCCCCCTGCCACTCCGGGGGTAGCTGTGGGTACATGGCCCCTAGCCATGCGAAGGGCCGACCCCTGCCCTATTCTAGTCTACTCGGATTCATTAGCAACTCACAGCGAGGCTGGCATTGCTCTAATGACTGACTCATCCTGGCTGGCTGGGAAGGCAACTTGTGGCACGTCACGTCATGTTAGACCTCCCAGGCCCAGCCTGCGCAGAGCCACTGGAGTCCGGGTGGGAAATGCGGGCAGCTTGCTTTGCACGGCTCTCTGTTAGCTTTGGCAAAGGGCACAGGCCTTTGTGAGGAGAGGCAGGGCAACGGTGGCCCTAGGTGGAAGAAGGAAGGATCCTCAGAGTGGCCAGAGCCTGTGCTCCTTCCTTAGCCCCAGAGACTTGGCCGAGCGTTTGGCTGGAGAAAGGACTGGCCGTAGTCTGATTTTTTCAGAGGTGCTGAGCGACCACGAACCCCACTGAGGTCAGCAGGAGCAGCAGGCGCTCAGCTCAGGAGTTAGCCCCAGAAGTGGGACGGGCTTGACTTGCTCAGACTCCATCCAGACGTGTGTGTGGAAATGTGCACTGAACAGCCGTCCTGTGGGGCCAGACGCTTGCAGCTGGGCGCTTCAGCCCAGCCAGCTCTGTTGGAATCCTGCTCGCTGCACGAGTAGCCGCCAGAGAGCAGCACGTAACGCCCCGGCTGCCATGAAGCTGGAAGTAGGCGACTTGGGCGGGGGGGAGGTTCACCCAGCCAGTGCTCCTGGCCATTGGGTTATTTCTTTGGGGCAGCTCTTATGTGTAGGCCGGATCCCGAGCAGGAACGGGCCCACAGGACTTTCCCCACTGTCTCCTTGTATTTGATGGGCCAAGGTCTCTGGGGCGGGGAGAGGGGGCTTAGTGAGTGATTCCAAGGGGGCTAGTTGGGGGACTTGGGGGAAAGGGAAGACAATAAACAAATGATCTGGACAAAGGCTGAAGCGGGAGAAGCTTGCCAGCCTGTCCTCCTATGGGGTCAGATTGAGCGTGGGATTCCCCCACCTGCCAGTCACTGGCGCAAGGGGGGCAAACAGCCAACGGGGGCTATTGTGGCCCAGCAGGGGGTGCCAAGTCTCCTAGGGGGTTGCATCCCTTCCCTCCTCCTGCAAGGAGGGGAGAGACTGGGATTCCAAAGGCCCCAGGGCTGGCCCTGTTCCATCGCTGTCACTCAGGGCTGACTCCAGCCCCTGCTCGGACTTGTGCTCCGGGGCGGTGGGGAGCGTTTCAGAAGCGATCAGCGAATGTGCCCCGCCAGCTCGCTGTCACAATAGGCACCTACCGCTCTCGCCCACTTCTCATCTCTGCATTCTCACTGCAGCTATCTGTACAGAGTCTCATCTCCTCGTAGAAAGCACCCAGAGGCAAAGAAAGCAGCCGGCCCTGTTCATATTATTAGACCCTGGGAAAGTATTGCCAAAGAGAGAGAATTCAGCCTTAGCTGTTTGCCTCTCGGCTGTGCAGAAGCCAGCCCTGAGTCCCGGATTACACTGCACTACTCAGGGAGCGTCGTGGCGAGGGGTTCGTTAGCAGGGCCCAGGCAGGCTGGATGTTGGGGGGATGGTTCCATTTGCAGGGATTACTTGCACCCCAGCGGCCCAAGCATTGGCCATGCGCCCAGGGAGTCCTCTCGCCGCCCCATTAGCATCTCCTCTGCTCTCTGGAAAGAGGGTGGAGGCTGCTTGATTCATTCCTACTGAGCTCGTAGTGTTAGCTCCGTGCTCAGCACTGCAAAGCGGGGGCCTCTATTGTCTCTGCGGTCTGTAATTGTCCACCAGGGATTTGAGCCGGGAGCCTTTGAGGTAAAAGCCCAGCAGAAGGGGTTGATTTTATTTTTTTTATCTCCTGCTCAGTCTGGTCAGCTCTTCCCGGCTCTTCTCCTCTTGCGAGGAAAATCCCAGTAAAGCCACAGGAAAGGTCAGGCAAACAGCCAGCGAAGCCCAGTAAGCAGGGAGGATTCAGTGGTGCCCAGGCCGGAAGTGGGAATCTGACTCAGGCCCAGCGTAAGAGGCACATCCCAACCCCACTACTAAGTTAGGAGCCCCCCGACTTGCAGGATGGCCTTTTCTCCCCCAACCTGCCCAGCTCCTCCACCATGCCGGCTGTGGGAGGGCGGATTCCGCACCCCAGGCATGTGTGCGTGTGGGGGGACTTAGGGATGGAGTGGGGGAACACGAGGGTGGGGTATCCTAGTTCCCCATTGGGGACTGAGGTTTATTCTGAGCCCAGAGCCAGCACGAAACAGCTTGGGGCACCGGAGCGCAGGTAACACCCAGCTCTGGCACTGCTGGGGAGCAGACCCCATGGCATCAGGCACTCCCTTCAGCGGTGGTTTGGCACAGAGCATGTCATGACACCACATCTCTTGAACCTGGGTCTGCAGGGTTCCCACTCAACTGGCACCACCCTCAGCCCTGCTCCCATCCAGCAGCTGGTTGCTAATCCCTGAGCAGGAGAGACCGTGAGACCTGAATTTACATCAGGGCTGGTTTCCTGGGCCTGATTGGAGAAACACCATGAGCTCTGATTGGTCAGGGCTTCCTATTTAAACCCAAACAGGGTGGGCACACAGTGGCTGCGTAAGTGGGCCCTACCTGGCTGCTACATAGGACCCTGGTTTCCTGCATTGTTGCCTGACTCCGACCCTTGCTTGACTCCCAACTGCAACTCCTGCTCCAACCACTAGACCCAGCTGTCTGCGTCTTGGCTCCAGCAATTAGGAGTCTAAGTATCTTTGAAGATCTGAGCCAAAGTGCCTAGTTACTTGCCCAGGTGTCTGCTCTAACATGGGCCAAGAGGAGTTAGCTTTTCTTTAAGACACTGACTAAACCAGCAAATCAGTGTGTTAAATCAAGGCCTTTCTTTTTAGTTATTGATTTTAGGTCATGATTCAAATCAGTGACGTGGATCGTTTTGATTGAAATGGGCCCCTTGTGGCTGGGAGTCAGGTGAGTGGGTTTCTCTACGTGCTGGCAGAGCTTTGTATGGGTGGGGGAGCCCTGCCCGGGGAGTCAAGGAGGGCACAAGGAGGTGGGGCTGTTTCAGTCTTTATTGCAGTAAAGTTCTGTTCAGCTTCCTAAGCACTTACATCTGGCCTGTATGTCCCACCTGTTCAGTTCAATACACTCACAGGCACAGATCAACTCAGGCATCACCCCTTGACATGGGGAGGGGGGTGTCAGCGGAGTGACACCAGTCATAGATTTGGCTCTGATTCCAGTGACTTTAGTGCAGTGAGCTCAGGTCCGGATTTGGCCCAGTCATTTGTCAGCGGAGCGGTTCCCTGCCTCCTCCCTGCGCTCCATGAGGGTTTCTTGCTGGCAGGCATCCTCGCACCGCAGCGAGTTGCTGATCGAGATGCTAAGTGAGGGTGGGTGGGAAAAAGGGGGAGAATAGAATTGTCTGCACTAGCCCCCTGAATAGCAGAGCGCACGTTTCTTGGGAAGCCGCCATTAGAGCTGGCAAGCAGTCGCTGCACACACACCTCATCAGCCATCATAATCATATTAATAATGAAAGGGCAGCGCCTTCAAAGATCTTCGACCCTTCCGCTCCTCAGCTGGCAGGAGTGCAGAATGCAAAGGAGATGCGTGCGCCTCATTCCAAACAGACACTGGGGAAAGCACCAAAGGAACCCCCTTCAATCGGTGGCAGAGAGATTACATGGAGCCAGGGTTTTTGTTTTTTTTAAACCCTGCGTCTCTTTCTCTTCCCTGGCTGTGAGGGCCTCTTGCGCTATCTTGGCTGCAGAGAGAGAAAAGAAACGTACCTGGCTCCTCGGGGCAGGAAGAAAAGACTCCTCGCTCCGCGGCGAGGGGAGGGGAAGGCAGAAAGGAAAGTGGCTCTGATAGGATCCCGAATCTGTGCCTTGACCGTGGCCTGTCAGCTCCTGTCGCCTGTCAGTGCAGAGTGACCGGAGCAGGCTGTCGCCCTGCTCCCGGGGAAGGGAAGGGACGGGCATAGGCTGCTCTGGCTCCCTTTGAGGTGAAGTCATCCCCGTGTGCTCCTGGCCTGCTGGAGGGGGCCGCAGCCATGTCCTGTGTGAAGGCTTGGCCAGTGCCAGAGCCTCGTAACTGTGGAGGGTCAGGGAGGAGAGAGGATATCAGCGTGTGCCTGTTGCTGTCGGGCCCTCTCCGCAGGCGCAGTGGGAGTTGTTCCACAGAGGCTTGTCAGCAGGCGATTCCCCCAAGCCCCCGCGATGCCCCCCCCCTCTTCGGGCTTCACTGCAAAATTAACTCGGGCTCGTCCTCACATGGTGGCCTGAGCCTGACTCCTGGCCACAAGCAAAACCCTCAAGCCTCAGCGTGGTGCTGCTTGACGCCCAGGCAGCTGCCCCTCGGGAGGGGGGAGGGATGGGCTAAAGCCGGAGAGCTGCCAACACTCGAACTACTAACAGGACCACTCGGCGGTGTGCTCTCAGGCGAAACCTCTCAGGTGCCACCAGTCCTCCAATGCCTTCCCACCATTCCTCCTGGCCAGTATTTCCTTGCCATCTCCCTGCTCCTGCATGGCAAGTCTAGAATGTAGCAGGCAAGAGCCTTTCCCATCCTCTTTGTGCGACCTAAAGGAGCCATGAAGGGCACAAGCCCAGGGTTTGAAAAAACCTTCTTTGCAGTGACCAGGACTGGCCACACTTGTTGGAGCTCCCTCCTGGCCCCTGGGCCTAAGGCACTGCCAGGAGCAAGGCCTGCAATCGGTGTCAGGGCTCTTCAGCGCAGACTGCATCAGCTTTTCGTACCGAAGCCTTCACGCAGCTCCCCCGTAGCGGGAGGGCAGGTTCTTCTGAAGGCAGAGAGCTCAGGCGATTGTTGTGTGTGTTTTCTAGGTCAGGTTCTTTGCTCTGCACAGGAGGAATCAACAGCCAAGGCCACAAAACAAATAGACTTCTCAGGCTGGACCCAAAGCCCAGGGAGGTCAGTGGGCTCTGGATCTGGCCCCTGCAGCACAGGTGACAGCAGACAATGTAATGATGAACCCACATGCCGGAGAGAACTTAGAGTTGATGTGTTCTCGTTCTATCCCTCTGTGGCAATCAGCTCCCAGCTCCCTCACCCTTCGTCCCTCGGTCCCTTCGTCCCCCTGGTTTGGGGGTGACAGTAGGAGATTCTCTGGAGAGGGAAAACAAAGGCACTTGCCCAGTTAGCAAATGGAAACCAAACCTCTGGTATGGGCGAGGCTGCAGAATATAGCGAGGGCACGGAGGAAAGATGTTCTGGCAGGAGCCATTGAGATCAGAGGCAGCGTTTTGGCCCTGGAGCCTTCATTGGTCGGGGGAAGGGAAGAGAGGAATAAGCCTCAGGAGATCGCGCCAGCGTTACAGGAACAGAGCAAGAGAGAGGCAACAGTTTGTGGGAGCAGATCGTTTGGCTGAGACTCCTGGGTTGGAGAGAGTCCCACAGGGAGCAAGGAGGTCAAGGGCTGAGACCATCCTGCTCCATGCAGCCCAGAGGAGAATAGCAGCCTTGGGAGCCCATGGAGGGCAGGGTTTGAGTCCTGGCTGGGACACCAAGTGACCTGGTCAAGTTCCCTTGCCGCTCTGAAATGGGGATGATGGTGCCCTCACAGCAGGGCATCCATCCATGCATGTGCCTAACGCCATCCGAGAGGGAAGGCACTAGAGAAATGCACAACAGTGGACCCCACTGGCATGGAGAGCATGCCCCAGCTGCCGAACTTCCCAGAGGGTCACCGAGATAGTGATCAGAGTTCCCCACATCTGTCCCAGCCAGGGAGCCGCATCCCAGGCTCCGCCCCCAACCTTTACCTTCTACAAACAAGATTGGCCACATGGACATTCTCAGCCTGCGCGAATGCTGCTCTGGGGACTGGCCTGCAGAAGGGGACGCAGGCTTCAGAGACAAACAACGTGGGATCCATTCAGGTTTTTGCAGCGAACGGAAGGAAACAATCTTTCTGAAAAGGCCTGTTCTCTCCTTGCCTCCCATTAGGGCTGGTGGGAGGCAGGAACATAGGGGCTGAGTTGGCTTGGGGAATCCTGGCTGGCTTAGGTTTCTGCCACCAGCAGGGGCTAGCAGCTGTTGTGGTGGAAGAAGGAAATAACCCTGTGACACGTAGGCAGTACTAGGCACCAGGGCAGGGACTGCCCTTCTTGACTGCCCAGGTGATCAGCTTAAACCCTGAAGCATGAGGTGAGACTGGTTTGACCTGACCATGCCCCGCTACAGCATAAACATAATCACCGGTCGTAAAATGAGCCAGCCCCTTTTTCAAAGCAGTCAGAGGGGCCTTATTCTCCAGTCTCTTATGCCAGTGTAAATCAGGCGTAACCTCACTGAAATCCCTGGTGTGGCTGAGAGGAGAACTGGGCCCGTATATTTATCTGATGCACCAACCTCCCGTCCCACTGTGCCTAAGGGAGAACTGGGCACAGACGGGTAGGAGCAGTGGCACCAGTTGATTGATTTCCACTTGAAGTAAAATGGGCGAGATCCTCAGCTGATTTACAGCAAGGTTGATCCATGGACTGCAGTGGAGCTAGGCTGATTTATGCCAGCTGGGGATTCAGCCCCATGTATTTAATTTTGTACTTATAAATGCTTCAGCATCAGGGCCAGAGGCTGGATCTGGAGACCGAAAAACAAATGCAATACAAAAGCTGCCCCGGTAAAGGAAGTGGAACCGTGGTTGGCAGCTGGGGGCCGGTCGTCAGCACAAGCGCCCGTGCTTTTGGGTCCAGAGAGCCAGGTTCAGAGACATCTTTCCCGGCTGCTCGGTCTCCAGGCTAGTGGAGATCAGGTGTGTGGAACAAGTGTGCCATGGGTCTCCCAGGGAAAGGCATTGCCTTCATGTTTCACAGCACTCCCTTTCCCACCTGATCCATTAGTCAGTGTCGGGAGTCCTTTCCCATCAGGGAGAGGGATGACCATGTGTCCCCTGAAGATGACATGCTATGACCATCTTGCTAGTGAGGGAGGGAGCAGGGTGTGGTGTGGGGAGGAATAATAGCTGAGTTGGGCTCCATGATGAAGGGGGAGCACATTGGATAGCTGAGTTTCTGCACGTCCCCTCCATGAGGAAGGGGCCCAGATCATTCTCTGGATGTAGTTAGCAACTCCTCGCCCTCTGAAGGGGCCCTCAGCTCTGGTCTCTTCCACCACTGATAGGAATTTAGCACAGTGCACAAGAAGCATTTAGCACAGCAGTAGAGGCAGGAGAGAGCTGGCCAGGGGCAGGATGATAACTGTTGGTATGTCCCACGTCCTTCGCAGGGGCAGCAATCGGAGCGCAAAGAGCATCTGTGCAAGCACAGCCCCAGTCCTCAGCACCTCCGTGTCCTGCTACCAGCTGAAGCTCCAAGAGGCTGCAGAGAGCTTGGGTAGAGCCGTTGTCCCACGGAGGGGACAGTGGGGTCCACCCTGTTGAACTGAGTCTGGTCATGTGGTTGTAAGGGAGAGTCACTGTGCAACGTGGCCCCTGCATTTCTCTAGCGTTGTGCCTGATCTGCTATTCTGCAGCGTCGCACCATGGCACGGTCCGGTACTTGGCATGGAATAGACGGATCCTCTGCCACAAGGCTTCTCTGAATGGCAGCGCCATTTTTGGGGATGTCCATATTTCCAGTGCCGTGGCATGGTGCTGCGCAGATCGGTCCCCCGAGCTGTTTCGATGAAGTCAATTCCAGTGAATGTCCAGCAGGTGTATTTAGATGCTATCAATAAACTAGGTGCCATGGGGGAGGAGGAATCTGGGATGGGAATCTATTGCACAGGTACCCATATGTTCCACAGCAGTTTTATTTCTTTGACTTTTTGGATCCCCTATTGAAACCTGCCAGAGCTCCTTGGCTTAGGGCCCCTTCGCTCCCGGTAAAATCCCTTGGCCTGCTTGCCCCTTTGCAAAACCTAGGAGTCCTTTGAAGAAACATTCTTAACCCTCCACACCCCCTAGGGAACCTGATCGGATCCCAAGGGATCCCCAGCTCCAATTGCATTTAGTGGCAGCTGAGGGTGCTCAGAGCGTCACGTTGCAGGTTCAGGCCCTTTGTCCTGTGTCCAGAAATCCCTCAACCTCTTTTCCCCTCACTGAAAACACCCCCCCCCGACCCCGAAAGCTTAAACGCCTCCAGCTTCTTGGTGCTCTGAGTCCATGCAGGGGGGGCTCTCTCCCACCCTAATGCGCTGGTGCAGCTGCTGGGGATCCCCTGCTACTGAAGCACTGATTAGTCCGGAGAAATGTTGGCGCCGAAGCCCAGGGTGGGGAGGGGGAGGTTAAATAAATACCTGAGAAAGGAATACGTCGGGACCGAGGCGCTCTCCCCAGTATTGCATATGTTCCACTGAATTCCAATTAGCAAGGGGAGCAATGGACTCCTGCTTTCTCCAGTGGGAGAAGCTAAGCCAGCTGTGGAAGATTGAGCGCCTGCTGCCCAGAAACCACAGGGGCCTTTGTGTACATTGCTTTAGTTTTATTTTTTGCACACAAACAAAAGAAAAAAACAACCTCACCAGTCATGACAAATATTTCCTGTTCTCTCTTCCTCTCGCTTTTTCCCCTTTCTCCTTCTCTTTATTTTCCCTCTGCCTCTCTCTACCGCAGCAGCATATTGATTGAACTGTCTTGTTGTAATCCATTGTTTCTATGAAAATTTGGCTTTGAACAGTCCCAGGTGGGAGCAGGAGTATCTGCTTGCTTTTGCGGCTTGCTCGCGCTGCCGTGTTCACGCGCTGGTGGGGCGGCGGGGGGCAGTGTGGTGGGAAGGTGAGGGGGGGGGTCGCTCTCAGGCTGCTCAGCACTGAGATAATGTGGTTATAACACTCACCCCCAGCCCCTTTGGTGTACAGGGCCCGATCCTGTTCCCATCAAAGCCCACGAGACAGCTTTCGTCAGCATCAGTGCGAGCAGGATCGAGCATGTGGCGGAGAGGGGGGCTGAGGCAGAGGTGCTGGTTCAGAGGAGAACTCATTGCACGCTCGTGGCTCAAACCACCTATTTCGGCTACTCCAGAGCTTGAGGGGCTCCGTGAGAGGATTTGAGTCAGTCCGTTACAAAGAGGGGGCTTATTTGCTTTCCACTGGGGTCTGGATTTTGAACCTTCCCACGTTTCGCAGGGGTTTGGAGTTGGATTTTGGTTTGAAAACTGTGGATCCAGGTTCTAATTTTAACCCCTTACTTTCCTCCCTCTTTAATATTCTGGGGTGCTTGGATCCAGGGCTTTAATTCCGGCCCATCTCGAGTTCTGAGTTGATTGTTTGGCTACCCAGAGTGCTTTGCAGGGGATCAATCCAAGCCAGCGCGCTTTAGCCTTTCTTGCTCAGAGCAGAGAGCTAGCGACAAGGCTGCTGGCTGGAAGCTGATTATATGGCTATCCAAAGGGCTTTGCAGGGGGCAGTACCGAAAAGAGCACTTTAGCCACTCTCTACTTGAATTGGGAGCAAGGAGGGGAGCAGCTGACCATGGGCTGAAAGGAGCTCATTATCTGGCTACCCAGAAGTCTCTGCAGGACAATGGCACAAAAGAGCAGAGGAGGGCCCACCAGGAACTAGGAGAGAGGATATAAAATAGGAACCCCTGCTGGAGATGCTCACCGTTAACGAGGATTTTCATTTCCAGCCGTGATCTCCCTCGCTGCAGTATTACTCCATCTATAGTTAATGATGGCAAATGGGCTATCGTTAAAAAAACACAGGAAAGATTTTAATGCAAGCCATCTACTGCATGGAAAACAGCATCCCTAGGCCATTTGGAGGAGCATATGCAGGTAAATGGAGGTGAGGGTGCCACTCCCAGGCTCCACCACTGACAGCTGGAACCTGGGGATGGGATGGGGGGGGGTTTCCACTGGTGGGGAACTAAACTCCAGGAGCAGCGGTGTCCCCTGATCACAGGCAAAACCTGCCAGAGCTTCCAGCTTCCCCAAGTAAGTTGGCTAGATGCCTCCATTTAATTGCTACGTTTGCATTAAAAGTCATTAGGAATCCCTCTGCCAGTTAGAGTAACAGCTGAGTTTATTGGAAGTTTATCTGAAACTGCAGGCGCAGAGGAGGAGAGAGCCGTCTCCAGGTTGGAGACAGGCAACCCCGATCTGCTCCAGAAGGTCCCCAGCTACCTCCTCACCATGCAGGATCGCAAGTCAATACACTCAGTCAATGATGAAACACAAACTGGAACCATGATGTTGCCAGCCCACGCTCCCATTGGCTGATCCCATCCTAAGGGGCAAGGCGCTGTTACCTAGCAACTTCTGGGAGATGCGGCTTTCACCAATTAACCCTTGCCTGAGTATCTCATACTCCACCGGAAGAAACAAACCATTAAGGAAAATCTCCCGCATCTGGGTAGAAGCCTTTGGTGTGAACCTTTGGGACTGAAGTAGATGACAGGAACATGGACAGCAAGGACCACGCCCTGTGGCCTCCCTGCCTGTGAGTCCAGACTTCAAAGAGAAACTGCTGAGCTTCAGTTCATTTGCAAATTTGACACCATCAGCTCAGGATTAAACAAAGACTGTGAATGGCTAGCCAACCACAAAAGCAGTTTCTCCTCCCTTGGTATTCACACCTCAACTGCTAGAAGAGGGCCTCATCCTCCCTGACTGAACTAACCTCGTTATCTTTAGACTGATTCTTGCCTGCATATTTATACCTGCCTCTGGAAATTTCCACTACAGGCATCTGACGAAGTGAGTATTCACCCACGAAAGCTTATGCTCCAAAACGTCTGTTAGTCTATAGGTGCCACAGGACTCTTTGTCGCTTTTTACAGATCCAGACTAACGTGGCTACCCCTCTGATACCTGGCAGGAGTGTTACTGTCTGAAGCAGAAAGAAGTTGGGGTGTTGGCAGACACAAACTGATGGGCTTCTCTAAACACGTGTTCTGTGATTGCAGTGGTAAAGAAGCAGATTGCAGGTAACATGCCCTGTGACACATTAGCTGCAACCTATATGAACCCTGGCAGTCGGGGCATCGATCCCTAGACTGTACTGCCAGATGTTCCCTGCAGCTGCTATGGTGCTTATAGGACAGGCTCCCTGTGTCTGCAATGTGCCAACCTAACGGAACAGTCGTGATTCAGTGACAGGCATGTTCAGGAGCCTAATTTGGCCAGTACCTGGATCCCAGAGGCTGGTGATGGAGGGATAGGAACTACCAGCAGGGAAAGAGCATGGGAGAAATGAGACTAGGAGGCTGGGTAGGTTGCCTCTCTCATGTCTTTCCTTCGACAGGGTGGGCTGGTGAAAACCCTTACCTATGCCGAAGGAGTCCTTGGCAGGTGACACAAGAATTTGGACTTGTGCTCAGACTGCCCCACTTTGGCCCTTGACATGATGAGCCCAGAGGGTGCGTTCCTCTCACAGTACACCATCCACCACCTCGATGGCTCCCATCACTTGGCTTGAACTCCTATAGCAACTTGTCCAGCTAGACACCGATGAGCTGGTGATCAGCCGGCCTCCACGAAATCTGAACATCGACAAAATGACTCGGAGTTAACTCTTTGTGCTCGGGAAGACCAACTGGCAGGTATCCGGATGGGTGTGCCTACTTTATTGTGCCTGGCCAAAACCTTCATGCTCCGTCCGTCAGCTCATTTAGGCATCAGAAGATGTCAAGAAGACCCACCGGGTGAATGAATTATGGAAGGTGTTAGCGAGGGCAGCATTGCTGTAGCATTAGCCGTTTACGCTGCAATGCAAGAAGTTGAGAGAATTCATCGGCCGAACGGTTAGAAAGTTCACCACCTCCAGGGACCTGGTGCAGGCTTGCAGGCCTGTCTTTGCCGCGGGGACCTGCTGGCTGTGTTTGAAACCGTGAAGCTGGAAGCTGGCCTGCAGCGGAGAACATCATCTGACTCATCATGCTGAATTGCTAACTGGTCACTTTCCCTGAACTTTGAAAGCATTTGCTGGTGGGGGTCTTGTGTCCTGTCACTCACGCAACACAAAACAGTCTCTGCTTTGCTGGTAGCTGCTTCCAACCTATAACTTGTGAAGCGGGGAAGGGGAAGAGATTCTGACTGATGCTGCGATGTGATTTGTAGATACTAAAAAAAATACCTGAAGGGGTGTTCATGCTGACACAGTCAGTCTGGGTAATCAAGTCTTGTTGATTATTCAAGGCTTCGTGTTTTCTCTGGGGGGAAAGAAAAATCCTCAGGTTTATGTTTCAGTGACAGATGTTTGGTTTCTAACTGTCGCAGTCATTTTGAAGGCTTCATTCTCTATGCAGCCAGCACTTCAGAAGGCAGAACACGCCGTGGTTCCGAATCGACCGGTGTAAAACCACATGTCATGCATTTGTCATCGCATTTCCACTTTTTTCTTCTTGGCTGTCATTGGAACAACATGCCACTGTCCTCTCCTTAAAACGATCCATCTCTCTGAAAGTCCCGTCAGCCTGCACTGAACGACTTGGGATCTGCGCTGGCCTGGTCAGATCTGCTTTGATTTCCTTATAATTCATTAGATTTCAACCTAGAAGTTTATTTGGGGAGAACCATTTAGAAGAGTCAAAATCCCCTCCCCCACATTCTATTTTGAGTTGAGATTTCCATCTACCCTATCTATCTTTAGCTATTTAACTACTGACTTTCCCTGTGATTGGTTCTGTGAGCCCCAATGCACCAATGAAGATCTGCTAATTCCATGCCTCCGCTATAGAAATCAAGATAGAAAAGACTCACTTAGGCCGCCTAATGTGAGTGCAGGGCTGGCTGTTCCCTACAGGGTATTATCTAGTGCTTTATCAAGTCATTGTAATAAATGTCTCAAATTATAGCACTTCCCTCGGGAGACTATTTTGCAGACTAAGAGATCTCACTGTCAGGAGTTTTCACAGGAATCAGCTTCACTTTTTCTTTTCTTTTTTAATTTCGCCCCATTACATCTGCTTCTGCCCTGTTGCGTCACCCTCAATCATTCACCTCCCACCAGGGTCTTCACACCCATCCAAAATGTGGTCTTCATACTTCTCCACTGGCCACTGTAGGGCCTGGTCCTGCTGAAGTCAATAGGAGATTTGCCCTGGTCTGACCATTAGCCAGGATGGGCAGGGATGGTGTCGCTAGCCTCTGTTTGCCAGAAGCTGGGAATGGGAGACAGGGGATGGATCACTTGATGATCACCTGTTCTGTTCATTCCCTCTGAAGCACTGGCATTAGCTACTGTTGGGAGACTGGATACTGGACTAGATGGACCTTTGGTCTGACCCACTATGACCATTCTTATGACCAGCCACTAAATAAACATTGTCAGTGTTCCGTAGAGCACATGCGAGACACAGGGCCTGATCCAGCTCCCACTGATATCACTGGCGGGACTCCCATTGGCTTAAGGAGGAACTGGATTGGCCATGTAATCTCTGCCCCAGTGATCTTACTGTCTAAAGAGAAGAGCGATAAAATCCAGGCACACCAAGTACTGGGTTTGTCCCCCGGCGTTCTCTCTTGCGCTTAATAATAAATTACAGCCTTCCTTGGGAGGTGCATTAACAGTACTAAACTAGCTCTACTCCTAACCTCCTATACAAATAAAAATGTCCTTGAGCGAGAAAAATCACAGGCGGATCAAGTGTGCCATCCCAACCTTACTGTTTGTACAGCGCTTGGAAGATGTAAAGCTGCTATGTATTTTTATTACTATTATTATTACATCTTGGATCAGCTATGGTTTCCTGTTTTGTTTAGAATCTGGGGGAACTAGAAACAGTTTTCTCTCTAAGAGGAGCTGAAAAAAAAATGATTTTCTTGGTTAAAAATAACATTTGATGTTTGAATAATCTGAGGTTTTTCTGTTTTGATATTTACAGGCTGAAAATGTATCCAAAGATCAGAGGCAACTAAAAAAATTACTTTTAAAAAAAGTTTAATATGTTGTGCTCAAGATAAAATGTACCATAAAATGACTGAATGGAAATTTTAAATGGGGGAAAAATATCTTCAGGGTTTGCTGCTTCTTATATTTTATTATTGCCAAATAAAATACCAGTATACAATTAAAGAAACATTTTATGCGCCAACTGACACAGATATTAGTCTTCTGATTGCACTTTTTGTGTCAGCCAACGAAAATAAATGACACAGGATATCTAGCATCCAGACCTATTGGCTTGAAGGTGGCTTCAGAGCAGCAATCAGAGAGCAAAACAGCGTGATTTTAGTCCTGTTTCAAGTGGAAATCTCAGTGCAGCCGTGACTGTGGATGCATCACCAGTGCCTCCATAATGAAGTTCAGTCTTTATAATGTAAGAGCTCCCCAAAGGGATCGATTTGAAAACGGAGACTATTTAAGCAATAATACTTAGCATTTCCATGGCCCCTTTCATCCAAGGATCTCAAAGCCCCTTGCAAACATTATTTAACAAAGACTAACCGCACCTCCAGGAAGTAGATGAACATTCGCATTATAATACTAATTAGGCAGATGGATAAAACAAGTGCATGGAGGTTAAAATAGGCCTGAATTGCAGAGCAAGTAAATGGATTGTGTTGGCTCCCACAGCAGCAGTATGGGATATTAGGGAGGGTTGTCACCCCTTCGCACTCCCACCTGATCTTTTCCTACATGCCAGCTCAGGGAGATGACTCAAGCCATCTCAACACACTGAATACTTGTGACCCCCCACCCCAGTCATTTTTGGGTGGAGGAAGATGACAGAGAGAGCCTCCCCACTCCCGTGGGCTGCCCTGAAACGTCTGGAGTTTTCGCCTGAGCCCTCATTTGCCATTCTCTGTGTCTGGGGCAGCGTAGTGCGTCCCAGCTGGCTGGTGGCAGGAGGCGGGGACCTGTCTCTGTGCAGTCAGGCTGGGGCTTTCAGCCTGACACTTGACTCAAAGATTCAGACGTTGGTGGAGGAGTTGAGTCTGAAAGGGCTCCTGGCTTGGTCTGAATCTAATGCACCAGCCCCCACTCCTCTCACAGACCATCACACCCAGCCCCCATTACTCTCCCCTCCACAACCAGGCCTCCTAGGCGGTGTCTGCCTGCCCCCTCCCAGCCCCAGACACCCCGGGAGGGACAAAAGGGACAGAGCTGCTCTGCCCCTCTGTGTCATTAGTGCTGCTCTCAGAGCCGGAGCCCAGCCCACACAGGAGGGGAGACGGTGATGGCAGTGGGTGCTGAGCAGTGAATGGCGCCTCCTCCAGCGCGCCCATTGCTCAGCACAAAAGCCCCATTCAGTACCCCTTGTACCTCTCTCTCTCTTTCACACACACACTCTCTCTCACACACACACTCTCTCTCTCGCTCACACACACACACACTCTCTCTCGCTCACACACACACACACTCTCTCTCGCTCACACACACACTCTCTCTCTCGCTCACACACACTCACACACACACTCTCTCTTTCGCTCACACACACACACACGTACACACACTCTCTCTCACACACACACACTCACACACACACACTCACACACACACACTCTCTCGCACACACACACTCTCTCACACACAGACACTCTCTCTCTCTCACACGCTCACACACACTCACACGCTCACACACACACACACACTCTCTCGCTCACACACACTCTCTCTCGCTCTCACAAAATCATTCACAAGCAGCTCAGTGGTGTTAATAAAATCCATTCCATGCTCTTCTCACTACATTCGGTTGCACACCAGAAGCAGCTACACCAGTACGCTGCCATCATCAGGAGGGCGCCCTCTGCTCATTGGGAAGGGAACTGCAGCCCTCTGCTCATTGGGAAGGGCGCTCTGTACACGGCAGTCCAGGACGTCTGGGGTTGGTTAATTTCGGCTGAGCCTCTCTTCCTTGCCGCCTGGGTTTGAGCCGACAGGTGAGTGAAAGGGAGAAGCCAGAGCCGGGGGGCGGGGGGGGAGAGGGCATTCACCTGACCTGAGCTCGGCGCTGCAGGGAGCCAAGAAAGTAGATTTAAAAACAAAAATCTGCTAGTCGGACCCCCCCCCCCCCCCCCCCGCTGCCAGGGTTTGATTTCTGAAAACAGCTGGGCAGGTAACCCCAGGCCAAGCCAGGCGAAGGAGTAAAGGGGAATTGAAATCAAACTAGCTCCGCCTTTGATCCTGTAGTAAGAGGTTCATCCCTGGAGGCACGGTGCCCCCCTGCCCCATTTGGGCACATGGCCCTTTCTCCTCCCGCCCCACCTTCCATCCGTGCAGCGCTCCTCGCTGGCTAACCTGCCTCCCCCCGCCCAGCCAGCTTCATTAGCCGGCTTTCCCTGCCTCACAGGGTGTGTGCTACCTACTATGGAGCGGCGAGAAAGCACATTTGGGTAAAAACAAGCCCTGGCTAATGTGCTGCTCTCTCCAAAGTGCGCCTGGCTTTAGCCAAGTATTTAATTAGCCTCCACAAACTTCTTTTCCTCACCTGCGGAGTAGAGTGATCTCAGCCCAAGCAGCTCTGGAATGTGATTCCTTCTGAGGACGTGCTCAGTTGAGACGTAATGACATTGACGTGGTGTGCCACAGAACATAGTGAGAAGAGCAAGGAATGGATCCGATGAACACTACTGAGCTGCTTGTGAATGATTTCGTGACTACGGGTATTGGTGACTCTGAATGTCACTGTAATTGGCAGTGAAAGTCGCTAGATTTGTCACTTTGACACTTATTTTCTCACTCGGGAAACCAAAAAAGTCATGAAATCTAGTGACAAAGTCGCTACATTGGCAACACAGTCCTGCTATTCATGAAGCTGAATAAGCTGGCGTAAAAGTGAGCCCCTGAGTGCTGGAGGTCAGTAGCTCTTGGCACGGGAAATGGGCTGGTGTGGGGCCAGGGCTCTGGCTAAGGCCCAGCTGGGAAGTTACATTCCACCTGCTCAACATTTTAAAAATTAAAAACTCTCCTTGTAGTTTCCACTCAAGATGGGGTGAAAGTAACTTACAGGACTTACCGGTACTGCCGGAGTCCTGAGCGGGGCATGGCCTCATCCGGAAAAAGTGTGGCCTCAACCGAAAGAGGCGGGGCCTCTCAGGATTTAAAGGCCCTGGGGCACCGGCTGTGGCTGGGAGCCCCAGGGCCTTTAAATCAACCCGGAGCTCCCAGCTGCAGAGGTGGCTGGGAGCCCCCAGGACTCATGGGCAAATTAAAGGGCCAAGGGCTCCAGCCGCTATGGAGCTCCAGGCCCTTTAAATCCCCACCGCAGCTCCAGCTGGGATTTAAAGGTCTCGGGGCTCCCGTGGCTGCGGGGAGCTCCGAGCCCTTTAAATTCCAGCCCCAGCCCTGCCGCCGGAGCTGTGGGTGGGATTTAAAGGGCTCAGGGCTCTCCACAGCGGCAGGGAGCTCCGAGCCCTTTAAATCCTGGCCCCAGCCCTGCCGCCGGAGCTGCGGGCAGGATTTAAAGGACTCGGAGCTCCCCGCCACTGCGGGGAGTCCAGAGCCCTTTTAATCCCGGCCGCGGAAGCCGGTGAGGTCCGGCGTGGCATACTGGCTCTTGCTGGTACACCGGACCAGACCCGACCGGCTTGCTTTCACCTCTGACTGGAGATGATGTGGGTCCTTGCACCCTGCCCCCAGCTGAAAAGCAGCATGGCCTAGAGCACAGGGCACTGGATCAGGGGGTCTGCATGGTAGTCCTGGCTCTGTGGCTATCTGCGGCAAGGACAGTCTCTTACTACGTGTTTGAATGGTGCCCGGCACAATGGGGCATGGATCTCAGTTGGGGCCCAATAGTGATTCAGATGGTGTGGCCCTCTTCAGCCCTGGAGTCATCTGAGTGTTAGTAGCAGATGAAGGAGCGAAAGAGAGAGAGCGTATGTGTGTCAGGCTCTGTACCTCATTATTCCCTGATCCCTAGCACATAGCTCCCTCTGCTCCCCACGTTGCAGAGGGGAAGAAAAGTCAGTAGTTCCTATCCCTTCATGCTGTATGGTGCCCACTGCTGGCCGTTGGCTTGCCATTGTCGGTGTCAGTAGGAGCATGCAGTATCGGTGTAGCCGCGTTAGTCCCGGGATATCAGAGAGACACGGTGGGGGAGGTAATATCTTTTATTGGACCAACTTCTGTGGTGAGAACGATGAGCTTTTGAGCCATACAGAGCTCTTCTTCCGGGCCTGAGCTGGTCTCTCTCTCACCAACAGAAGTTGGGCCGATACAAGCTCTTACCTCAGCCACCTTGTCTCTCTCAGTAGATGCATGTCCATCTTGGCCCAGAGCCCACAAGCATTCCCTGCAGCTGTTCCTGGCCCCGGATCCTGTGGTGCAGGCAGGAGCATGGGAGTGCCAGGCGGCTCAGGGAATGTGTGCAGGCGGGGAACGCGTGGCCCCGTGTTTGTCAGCTTTGCTGAGCGCTTTGGGGATCCAGGCAGCAGTGATTTCCCCCTGCAGGCTGGGCGGGACGCTAGCTCCCTTTGAGAAGGCTGAGAAGCCCTCCTGCACCCACCCTCCCTCGCTGAGTGACGGCACTTCTATTCCCCCCTCTGCCCCTCAGCTGTGGGCACTGCCTCTGCTGCCCTCTCTTCCCCAGCTGCCTGTGAGGGAGAAGGCAGCGAGCATCGAACCCCATTTCCCTGCGGGGCAGCGCAGGAATTACTGGCCTCTCCCCACTTGGTTACTGCTTCCAGGCCATTGTTCGGATGTGTGGCTCTTTCCTCCCAGCCATGCAGGGCCTAGATGCTGCTGAGCGGTAGCGAGGGGGAGATGGGGACTCAGGTCACCTATATGTCCCTTGTCTGAGGATGGCAGCAGGGGACAATGTGGTCAGAGACTCCTTGGGCTGCCACTTTCAGTGACCCTGGCCTGCCCTGCCTGGGATTAGTTCCTCCTCAGGGAGCAAAGGTAATTCAGTCTCTGCGCTTTACTTCTCCGGCCAGGGCCTCTTCCATCCTGCATCGCGACTGCTGACTGAACCAAAATCCCAGTGGTAATTGGATCAGGGGCACTCTTTTCCATGAGAAGATTAAATCAGGCTCACAGCCCAAGTCTGGAGCGACACACTTTGGAATATAAAGGCACGGAAGATCACATTACCAGGGTTATTTCTTTTGCTTCAAACCTGAAGCTATCACAACAGCTTCTTATTTGGTGCAAAGTAAATTGGGTCTGTTTTTATTGGAAAGCAGACAAAGGAGGTGATGGAGACTGATATTGCGGACAGGCACAATCTGAGTTGCCTGAGGTGTTGAGCACTTACAACTCATCACAGCCAATGGGACCCCAGGGGCTTGGCACTTTTGAAAACCAGCCCCTTAAAGAATCCCAGCAGGGAAAAGACCTAGCGACTACATCATGATGATGATAAACAAATAATTCTGTGCCTAGTCTGGCTGTCGTGGTGAAACAACAGCATTGGGGCCTAATTGTCCTGTGTTTCCTCTGCTATTTTCAAGCTGCTGGGCGGAGAGGGGTACAGTGGTGGTGCCTTAAATTCCTGCTTTTATTAAAGGGAGAAGCTCATTTTCAGGAGCTCAGTGTTGTTCAGTGGAGTTCACCCCATAGAGCAGGAATTCACCATTGCAGACAGGTGGAATTTTAAGTTCCAGGGAACGTGACTTGCATTGCAGGTGATGCCTCGTGAAAGGGTTAAAACCCTGCTGGTGACAGCTTCAGCCTCAGGTTGTAATCAGCCAATCAGAATGTGCTCAGATGACCACGTGAGTGACTCTCACTTACAATCCTGCTGGGGCAGCGCAGTCCATTGAGTTTTTGTAGACCTTGATGGAGCAGGTATTGTCTCTGGCCAGCTCAGATACCATGGTGCCGTATAAGGAATAGACTGGGGTAGACAAGAAGAGTTTGTCCAGTTTGGCTTAAGCTCAGTTGAATTCATCTCTGATTCTTAATAAGTTAAGTTGTTTTACTCATTTGCCTCTAGACTCTTCATAACAATCACTCCAACCGCACCGGTAACTTAACAGGTGTGTGGGGAGTTATTTAATAGGGGGGAGCAGAGGCTAATTGAATAGAGGCTGAGAAGGTAATTTAACAAATGACTTGTAACGGGATACAGAGCCTTTCACCTCTAGGTTATTGGTTTAGCTCCTTTTCAGGTTGGCGGTGACCATCTGTTACCATCTGATGGCTGCTTAGCGGCCTATAAATGAAATGAATGGGTCCCAGCCCACTGCCTGGTGCCCACATCACTGAGTATTCCATGTGCAAGGAATTGTGGCTGGCCCCTTTTTGTTGGGAAGAAAGACCAAGGGTTTGAATCGGCCACGGAGTCTGGAATCACTCCTAGAAATGCTCTGTCCGGCTGAGGGATGTTGGTAGGATCTGCTGCACCCGTGCTGGCCCTAGGCTTCAGGTAAACCGAGATCTTCAATCTCAGGGGCCACCTGTCCTGGGTTCTTGGGTGTGGGAGTTAAAAAATGGGAGTATTGGGGGTGGGGGGTCTAATGTAAGCTTTTGTGGGTATTGCAGAGAGGGTCCGGACGAGCTGGTATTAATGGAATAAAACCATCATAGGAACATAGTGCTCTCTCTTTGCATACCTTGTTTGAGATGCAGTTCAGGTCCCTTTAATGTCTTGTGGTTTCAGTCCTCACACACCCCACGTTAAAAAAATAAAATACACCAATATAAAGAGTCAAGACATCCCATTTCCTGACTAATCCTATGACCCTGCACTGGGCACATCAGTCACTTCTGGTACATTCCGTAATAGAAGCGAACCTTATTCCAGTTTAGACTGGATGGGCTCCTGCCTGTGGGTTACATGGACAGATGTGGAGCTGGTGAAGGGGATGGGATCTGAGTTTGAACTAAACAGCCAAGGTGAACTGGAGTAAGGAGAAAAGACATCCACTCCAAACAAGTGGCCAGACCCTATGAGTGATGAGAGGGATGTTTCTGGGGAGGGACACCACCCTCGCTCTGTAGGATGCAGGGATAAGCTCCAGAGACAGAAGGTACTGGGATGTGCACAGCCCTCCCCGCTGTAGCAGCCCAGTGCCAGGCTTGGGCAAAGCAGGTTCCTATCACAGCAATTCTGAGGACAGCTTTGGCCGATCCCTCTCCAGACTGTCTGGATCGAAGAAGAGCCAGATGAGCCTTGTTAACAAATGAGGTAGCCTCGGGTTATGCTACCAAGCCCATTAAGGGGGCTTATAAAGGGAGTATGGCTGGACAACAAGGGGTGAATAAGGAAGAGTGGCGACTTTGTCCGGGAGGCTGTTATGGAGGTGCAAGGCTAAGCTGCTGGCTAATTAATTAGAAAGGTTTTCTAGTGGTGTTAGGCTGTTTGGGCCTTGCTTGTGAGCTAATACTATAGGGCTGGTGATTGTGGACTCTGAGATTTTTTAGCTTGACTCATTAGGTTACTGATAAGCCCAAACCCAATGAAAGGGCATTTCTGGCTTTATCCAAATCCACAAGAAAGGTCTGTTCCGCTCAGCTGATCCCAGCCAATGCCCATCATTGTCAAGTCCCCCATTTTCCTCAGCCACCTGGACATGATCTTAGAAGCGTAAAGACCTCTTTCCTCCTCTCCTGGGTCTGAGCCAAGGCCCACGGAAGTCAATGGAAAGACTTGCAGAGACTTCAATGGGCTTTGGCTTAGCCTCTCACCGACGGTGGAAGCTTCGTTCTGGTGTGGGTCTGGCAAACCTTGTGGGTAAGAACTTTCTCAAGACAAGATTTCTTCCCGGTGAATATTTTTGCCCTGAGGAACAGAGAGAGTAACCATGAATGTGGAACTATAGGGTGTATCTGTCTTCCAAAAGAAACTAGCCACTTGAGAATGACCAATGGATTTATACTGCACCACCAGAAGATCTCTGTGATTTACCTATCCCAGTGGTCGCTAGGATTTTCCTGATGGCCCTAAGCCATATTGGGACCCGAGTCCGTCCGTTCCTCAATATGGTATTTCCATGTGTTGTCTCCTCCCCTCCATTGTTAATAGTTTAAATGAAAACTGAAAATGGAGGATGTGGGATTTTTGCCCTTTCAATTTTCAGTTCTATACAATATATTTAAAAAAGGTCGCCCCCCCTACTCCAAAAATTAGGTTCTTGGTTTTCTTTTTCCCTTTACATTAGGTTACATTAGAACTCTGGTCCCAGCTTCCTTGGAAGATTCTCTGCACAGGATTAGGACATTATGAAACCTGAGTAATTGAGAAGGGAGGAAACCCTGATTACCCTACAGCTTCCACCACTGCTACCACTTTCAGAGCTGCACCAGAGGTGAATTACATATCCAATTTTTTTCCACATGTTAAAGCACCCTAGGTAATGGGGTTTAACCAAGGTGGAATCCTCATCACACAGGTCATTCTGGCCTCTGATTCTTTAGGGACAGGTCACCGAAGACTGGAGCAACAGAGCCACTTCCCCATTCCTATTCCTAGTACAAGGACCTGGGTTCCATTTCCAGCTCCGCCGTAGTCTTCCTGTGTGATCTTGGGCAAGTCACTTAGTCGCTCTGTGCCTCAGTTTCCCATCTGTAAAGTGGGGATAACAGCACATTGGTGTGGTGAGGATAAATACGTTTAAGATAGTGAGTAGTTCAGGTGCTATGGTAACAGGGGGTATGTCAGTACCTAAGATAAATAGATTCTTCTCTCGGATCCCACCATACATTTCTCCTGCTATTCAAGCCTACGTTTCCCTTGGCTTAATTTCCTTCCGTTACTCCTGGCTCTCTCCCCTTTGTGCCACCCTCCCCGTCCCACCTTGGCGTGGTTCAGCTTGGCATCATTAGAGTTTTATTTATGACAATGTTAATTAAATACCCCCTTCATTCAGCACTGTGCACAATTCCCTCTGCCTTAGTAGGGATTAGCCCTAACATGCTATTACCGAGCTCGAATATGATTGTTGTTAGCACAGGGAATTCTAATAGTGATTTAGTTATTCCTGGGCCTCGCATTTAGCTATTCCCTGACATTTATAAAGTTCAGGTTTAGAAAATAAATCCAGATGAAGAGAGAGCAACTCCAGCCATTATTTACACTTCACTTGCCATTTTCTGTTCGGTTGGCCCTTTGTCCCAAATCTTAAAGGGCCTGTGTGTTGTAGTAAGACCTAAAGGATTTTCATTTCAATTTCTTCATGTGTGCGTTTAGTCCTAGCGAAAGGCGCTCGAATGACCTGGCTGGAGATCCCAGAGCAGGTTCAGCATGAACAACAGCAGTGCTGGCGAGTGTCTCCCAGGGATGGGAGTCCATCACAGGCCCAGCTAGGAAGCCTTGGCTCTTTAGCTCAAACTGGGTCATGCTTTTAGCATGGGCAGGCCTTGGGTCAGTCCCCAGGGTTTTGACCAGGACAGGTATCGGTACATAGTCTTCCATTAGACTGCCTTGGAGAGAGCAGCTACATGAGCGAGAGGGGAAGTTAGCTTCCATGGCCCATTTGATCCTTATCTACTGAAATGGCCGCAAGGGGGCGAATCGGAAGTGACAGTTATAAGTGGTGGAACTGGACGGAGATCATGCAACTCCTTTCACACAGGCCGCTGAGTGGCCCACGATGATAACTTTCCAATGCTATTGGCCTGGGCTAGACTTGAACTGGCAACTTAGAAGTGAAAGTTCTCTGTCCTATTCCCAATCCCCTGCATGACCCATTCTGCACACACAAAGAGAGGCCATGTATGGTTGCTTTGCTCGCATGGGGCCAGGGCTGGATCTGTGGGGAAAGCTGCTCCCTGTTCTGGTTTAGGCACCTATGTGGAGGGTGTCCACTATTGCAGGAAAGACACAGATCTCCAAGGGCAGGACTTGGGAGATAGAGTAGGGGAGGGAGAATTGATGCAGAAGAATGTAGAAAACCTTCCCCCACCCCAGCATTTGAATTAATGTCTAAAATTAAACTGATTGCTAAGGGGCTGAGTGCTCACATCAGGGAGTTTTTACTTCAAGGTCCCAGCTGGGAAGCTAAAGCTTTGTGGGAGAGAGAGGCTCCGTGGGAGGTATTTCCGCCCATGGCTGGAAGTTGTACAACTTGGAAATCTCACCCTGGAGTCTGGGTCTTAGATGCTCAGGAGTTCCAGATAGTTCTCAGCAGCCTGTTGGGAAGCTTCCCGGAACCAAACCTTGCTCAGGTCAGGGGGAGGGGAGGGAGCGCTGTGTGTGTGTGTGTGGGGAGAACTGGGTAGGGGCCCCCTTAAATGGAATTGGGCCCAGCTCTTCAGTTCCGGTCCAAGGGTGCCCTACTTGGGTGTAATAAGGAAGGTGGAGCTGCCCCTGGGTGTTACAAATGAGAGACAGTCCAAAGGCAAAAGGGAGTTGAGAACCCAGAGTGTGTGCGCAGAGTCCAGAGCCTGGAGAGCAAAGCTGACCCCAGAGCTTCAGGGAGGGGATGCCCTGAAGGTGGGATGATGTGAGTTCTCTAGCAAGCGGTGGCACCAGATCACAAGGCAATGCCAGGGGCGGGCAGGTCATCCACAAACCGCCACAGCCCGCGGAGGCTGAAGGCTGACGCTGATGTCTGGGGACAAGAGCCGGAGCCGTATCTGAGAAGGAAACAGGGCAGAGAAGGACCCCAGCTAGAGGGGCTGCGGGGAGGCGTGGTGAGAGATGCTGGGGATTTACCCGAGTTCTGGTGCCTGGTGAGAGACACCGGAGCTGTACTTGGTGTTGAAGGACTGTTGGGATTTGAAAGATTGTAGGGTTTGGATCCTACTGGGGAATTCTGGGCTGCGGTTATGGGACTTTTGTAATAAATTAACCCCTCAAAGGGCTGTTGATATTTGGAGAGCTTGTCTGGCATTAGTGGGAACCCCAGAAAAAAGGGGAAAACTGATGCAGGTGTGCCGTTTTACTGCAGCCTGCTGCTGGAGGGCACTTCAGGCGGGGTCACCCAGGAAAGGATGAGGTACTAAGTGAGACATGATGGCACCCACGTGGGGAGCCAGGGTTCCCCAGAAATTCTAGAGCTGAGCACCCAGGAACAGGTCAAGGTGGGTTTCCCACATTCTTGTTCTCTCTGTGTCTTTCTGTTCTCTCCCTTCCTATTCACCTGTAATGCCTCCCTCACCATTCGACTTTTAAGCCATTGACTCTGTTTCCCTTCCAGCTGATCGTCATATTCTTGATTTGTGTACATCTCCGGGATGCCCCAAGCACCTTATTATTGTTGCTGCTTGTGTTTGTGCAGACTGCAGATCACCCTCCTTCCAGGTAACACACATGGAGTCATGGATTCCCTTGCTTCAAGGCACATGCTGCTGCTTCTCTTGGCTGGAAATGTCTGAATGTGACAGAGAAGAAAAGGGACTTTTCCCCTTGTCTATTTCAATGCACATGGAGCCTCCTGGTTAGAACCTGCCTCTAATCCCATCCCATTGGCGGGACCCTCACAGGGTAAGCTTGGAATTGCAGCTGCGGTCTTGGGAAAAGAGAGGAGAAACAAACTCACCAGTTGAGAGAGAGAGAATTTTTACCCTCTCGCCCAGAACATGTGGCAGCAAAAGGGTGTGCTGTGGTGGAAGGCGATTAGGGCCGATTCTGCCAGGGATGCTAGATGCTGATGATTAAGAAATAGAATTGGGGGATCCCTCTAGCTGCAGCTAAAACGAAATGGGGAATAAAAGCAGAACCTACTCTAGAGCAATCTGCTTATATGCTGAATGCCTGGCCCAGGAAGGATGGAGAGTGTTAGCAGAATCCTGTTAGCGCCTGGCAGTCTCTGGATCTCAGCTAGGGCAGAAAAGCCCATTTTAATAAGTAGCTCACGGAGGAAGCATCCTGATCCGTGACTATGAGGTAAAGCACGTGCATCGAAATATCATGCCGGGTGCTGGTAATTGTGGGAGGGGAGAGGGGAGGGGAGAGGCTCCCACTGTCACGGACTGTTGGCCAAGACGACAGTAATGCTAGCGACTGGCAGTTAGGCAGAGCTTTTCAGCCAAGGATCCTAAAGTGCCTTACAAATTACGCACGGGGATCGCTGCTCCAGGGACTGAAATGCAGCCACTTCTGGGCTGGGACATGGCAGTTGCTTAATAGCGCACAGCAGTGCTTCACAGCAATTTAAGGTGCAGCTCCTGTTTCCTGTTCCCACTGAAGTCAGTTGCAAAACTCCCGTTGACTTCAATGGTACAAGACGGGGCCGGGCCTGAGGACAGGAACGGAAGGAGAATGCCACGTCCAGCTGAACTATATTAACCCCTTAGCAGCGGAGGGACAGTTCTGTGGTGGATCCAGAACGCAGTTACCAGAGTCCTGTAGCTGCCTTCAGTTCCCTGGCCCAGCAGTTGCAGCTTCCCCTCCCCTGAAGGCCTTGCCCACCTCCCCTCCACACCCAGCCATCTCTGCCCCTGCCTGTCAGTCACTAGGAGTGGAGGATGAATGGCACCTGCTAGCACAGGGCCCCAAAGGACACCTGGAAATTGCTCCAAAGACCTTCGCTGAAAAGCTCTTTCCTAGTCCCTCCCCAGCGGCTGCCATGCTGGGAAGAGCAGTCCCTCAGAGCTCTGAAAGCTGCAAGTCCCGGTGCATAGATTGGGCCAGGCCATCCAGGCAACAGGTCTGGTAGCAGCGTGTGGCGGTGAAAACCATCCCAGCTCTAGCCGAAGGCTGGATCTGAGTTTGATCAAAGTTGGGAAATTTGGGGAAGGGTCAGTTTAGTGGCTGCGGGTGGGGGGGAGATTGTCCCAGCTGTGTCCTGGCGGACGGTCGCCACTGAACTAGCACCCAAAATCCCAGCTCCTCCTTTGTAAATAGCTTTGCCTGGCTCTGATTTCCTGAGGGCAAGGTGGCACTGGCACCCCATAGGCCAGATTTGTAGCTGCAAGGCCAGAGTCTCCCAGATGCACGCAGAAATTTAAGCCCACTTCTCCTCCTCCCCAGGGAGTGAATTGAGAGAGGGAGACCTCTTCTCACCAGCTGCTATGGGACATGCAGCTTCCAGGAGAGATATAGCTCCTCAATATATGTTCCACTCTATATGCATCCGAAGAAGTGGGCTGTAGCCCACGAAAGCTTATGCTCTGATAAATTTGTTAGTCTCTAAAGTGCCACAAGTACTTTTGTTCTTTTTATTTACAGGATTTCTTTCCTTGCAATGGTTAAAGGTAGGGAAGGGCCCAACCCGAAACTCTGCTCCCAAGCATCTCAAAGCTGGCCATGTCTGGCTCCAGCTCCAGACAGTGCCTGGCTCAGGTGTGCCCACCTTTAAGGGCTGTGAATTCCTTCCCCCAGCTACAGATTGCACGCGACCCATTTTTTAAAGATGGGGCCAGTGACCGAAGGGATGGGGCGTGGGGAAAGCAGGCAGAGCTGGAGAAGATAGATGGCGCCTC
The DNA here is from genome assembly GCF_027887155.1 of Malaclemys terrapin pileata. NCBI lineage: Eukaryota > Metazoa > Chordata > Testudines > Emydidae > Malaclemys > Malaclemys terrapin. Next base: position 11,229,602 of record NC_071521.1, on the reverse strand, counting down.
TGCAATAAAAAACTCCGGCTTGAGGAAAGGAGCCTATAGTTGCCCGGGTGAGTGATCTGCCTTGGAACAGAGTAGGGTTCCTCTTATTCCTGTTCACCCCTCTCTGCACCTTGGGGCTCGGGTGTGACTGCGGGAATACAGGATCTCAGCGTAACTGTCCCCACTCCGATTCTCAGCACAGCACAGCTCCGGCCTCCCCTGTCCAGACAGAGACCAGAGAGGCAGGTCAGTGGGGTTGTTGGTAGCAGACAGGATCCCCAGTTCCCCTCAAAACTACGGAGAGCCACACTGCATGCAAAGCGATTCCGCCCCCACACCTGAGTGTCCCTTCAAAAGCCAGACTAAGCTCCATGCTGGCTGCACTCCTTGCTTTGAACTGGGGGACGGGGGAGGAAGGGGGATTTTTCTGCTCTCGCACACACCTCGCCTCTGCTGGTGCCGGCATTGTCAAGTCTGATCAGAAGGAGGATCAGTCGGCCCTGCTCCCTCTCTCTCCAGATTTAATTAACGAGCCTTTCATCTCTACCCTGAAGGAATCTGCTATCTTCTGTCTTCTTAATTAACGTTCATTAGGCAAATCAGAGGAACGTTTTCTCCCAGCCGCCTGGAAGGTTCTTAACCCTTGTGAGGCACCCGGTTTGGGTTGGCTGGAGCTGGGTGGCGAAATGCTCTGGGAGGGATCCTGGCTCTGGGGCCTCGAGGCTGTGTGACCCAGTGGCAGCGTATCCATCGTGTGAGAGTCAAACCCATGCAGTCTTCCTCCGTCATGCTTGGAGCAACTGCGCCAGAGCAGATGGGCCAAAGGCTCCTTAGCCCGGCCGTGCAGGTACCAGACTGCGAATCAGTTCCATGCCGTTGGCATCTCAATCTGACAGAGGGAACAAGGACAATTCCTGAGCTGCCCTTTGGGTGCCCTCCACCATTCTTGTCCCACCGCTTCCCCTGCCTTGAGAAGGGTGGAGTCCATTGGCTTCTCCCCTGTGGCAGTGGGAATTTCCCATAATTCTTTGAGGTGGCTTGGGGTCTTCCATGGAAGAACACAGCTTAGAATGAGAGGGGGGAATCCTGTAACTATATTCAAGACCCCTCCCCTGCAAGAGGATGTTTTCTTTCCAGGCTCTGGCCACGTGAAATGAAAGGAAGGTTCCTCTGACTATCTTGCTCTCAAAGGAGATGAGATGGAGTTGGGAGGAGGAGCGGGGGCAAGCCCAAAATAATTTTGAATTCAGTCATGAGGCTTATTGACCTGGAAAGACGTATTGATTAGAGATGGACTTGGACCAACCCCCCCCCAGCTCAAGCTTGTTTCTCCAATCAGCCAAGTTGAAGCTGAAGCCAGCCGTTGTCGTTTGAAGGGGCTGTAAGTGTGATTACTGACTGAAAACAGGACCACGCGCTCCAGGGAGTTTACTCCCAGGCATGACATGAATAGCCCTGAGGAAAGCAGGCAAACAATTTTGCCATGGTTCATAGCGCGGTCCCTGCTGCAGTAAACCAGCACAGACCTATAACAGGGTTCAAAAAAGAACGAGATAAATTGGTGGAAGATAGGTCCATCAATGGCTATTAGCCAGGATGGGCAGGGATGGTGGCCCTAGCCTCTGTTTGCCAGAAGCTGGAAATGGGCAGCAGGGGATGGATCACTTGATGATTACCTGTTCTGTTCATTCCCTCTGGGGCACCTGGCATTGGCCGCTGTCGGAAGACAGGACACTGGGCTAGATGGACCTTTGGTCTGACCCAGTCTGGCCGTTCTTATGTTCTTATGACTTCTCAGTTGGCATCCAAAGTGGAGTTGCCTGGCAGGAACTGCTCTTGCAGCAGGGCAAACTGCTCTGCTGGTTACCAAGCTGTATGCCAGCTCCACTGCTTTTTCTGTGACCTTTAACTGTAGCGGGATCCTGGCAAAAGGGGTCTCTGGAGATGCTCTTTCTCTCCAAGTGTCTGCCGGATACCTGACAAACAGTGGAGTTCTCTCTGGGACATGTAAAAGATTCTGCCTCTTGCCAGCATGCCAATCAATCAGCCAGTGCCTGACAAAGCCCATTCTGGGAACATGTTAACAGTTCTCTGCCAGGGTGCCAACCGGAGTGTGTCTGATGAGCCATGAAGCACGTTCCAGGACACTTCCATGGTCCCTTGCCAGGCTGCCAGTCAGCAGTGGCATGATAAATCATCACGCACTTTCAGCCATGTCAAAGTTTTCCTTTCTCTTGGCCAGCTGTGACAGCCCCTTGCTGCAAATCGCTCAGACCCGCTGCTGGTAGAACTTCCAGTCACTTCCAGTGTAAGTCGAGTCCAGTCCTACTTATCATCCAGTAATAGTAACGTGGGCCTTAATAAAGGGCTTTATGTTCTGCTCCTTGGATCTGCGCGGGTGACCGACACTGCCTTTTGCACTCAGTGCTGTTATGCCGTTGGGCAGATGCATCCTTCACCACCGTCATTGTGAACAGCCCTGGCACTTGCCTCTTTGTCTCCCTGCATTGCAATGCTTTCTCATTCAGATTCTCATCTAGCACCTTACCTGGATAAAGTAAAACAGCTCTCAACACACACGTTGGCCTGACTCACTGGTTCTTTCATCTGTGTATCCCCATGAAACTAAACCAATAATGTCGTCTTCGCCTGAGTCCACAAACGGCCATCACCACCAGCCACTGATCCATGGTTAGCAACAACTCTCACTGCCCAGCTGTCGTACTGGCGGGTAGCACAAAAATGTCCTTCTCCTGCTATTGTATGTATTATGGTAGTACCTAGAGGGCCCAACCAAGATCCCTGCCCCATTGCTTAGACTCTGTACAAATACACAGTAAAACAGCCCCTGCTCCAAAGAGCTTACGATCAAGCTAAGCACCACAGACGAATGGTGGAAGAAAGGAAGGATTGTCACCTCCAATTTTCGGCAGGGGAACAGATACAAAGACTTGCCCAAGGTTACACAGTGGATCTGTAGCAGAGCTGGGAATTGAACCCAAATCTCCTGAATCCCAGTACTGTCACCAGGAGCTGCTCTTTCGGTCTCCCTAGTGCTTTTGCAGAAGACAAAGCGGGTAAAGGGGTGGATGTTTTGTAAAGGAGGACCAGGACCGCTGATCACAGAGGGTTTGTGCGCACTTCCAGCTGGGCTTGAAGCAGCTGCAGGGGCAAGGAAGAGAGCAGCTCGACAGCCTGTGCCCATCACTTCTGGACAGCATTGGCCACAGGGCTGGGTGCGCACCTTCAGCAGCTCTGCCTTGTTCCAGCCAAGGGGCAGCTCTCTGGCTGCTACCACTGCAGCCTCCAGGGGCTCTGGGCAGAGCTATCCTTCCGAAGTGCCCATGGTGTCAGTGACTCCCTGGCAGAGGCCCCTTCTTGCTGCTGCAGCTGCTTGACTGACAGTTTGCATTTCTCTTCCCTGCTTTTTTTTTTTCCATTTGGGGGAGCCTTCCCCATCCCCTCCTGGACCCAGACAGCTCTGTTCGGCAATGACGTGCCAGCCTGAGAGAGCACGGAGCACACCCAGAGGCCCTGACAAACTGCAACATTTGTTCCCAAATATCCGGAGTCATACAAAACACACTGCGAAGAAGAAAGAGAAGTCGTTCTTCCCTGCCTCTCCCCTTCATCTCAGATCCTCTTCCCTCAGGGCACCCGGCAGCAATCTCTCCACCGCCCCAGGGCTCTTGCAGTGCCCACTCCTAGCTGGCCAGCGTTTCTATTTCATGTCATTTCTCCCAGGTCCTGCCTGGGCTGGGTGGCATTGATAATAAGCAGTGGGTGGGTAAAGTGTCAGATTCTCTTCTACTCAATTCTTACGCTCTGGTTTCCTCGCCATCCTCCCTCCCTGAGCACAGCTGTCCAGCTCGGAGCCCCTCTCCTGCTGTCTTTGTGCAGGCCAGTCGATGCCCCGGCCTGGCTGAAGGGCTGGGTGCCATGGAGCTGGGTGGAGAGGGGAGGAGCGAGGTGGAGAGGGGAGGCAGACGCCCGTGTTGGGGCTTCGTGCGCAGAGCAGAGAGTGCAGGTTGACCAAGGCTGTGCTCCGTGGAGGATGGCTCTCTGCTGAGTCTGGGAGAGTGTAGGGTGTGCTCATTCTGGGCGGCTGGAAATAGGACAGCCCCCAGCTCCGCTCTTAGGGCGCGCTGTGCCAGTCAGTTAGTGGGGGTCAGAAGGCCCATCCCGGCACTGGCCGCGAGAGAAGAAGCTGTTGGAATGGGAATGTGGTAGAGAGAGAGGGTAGGAGAAACCCCCCTGCCTGTTCAGCCTCCTTCCCCCAAACCACTGGCCCTGGCTCTCTGCTCTGCTACCCCCCAGCTCAACTCACCCACCCCTTCACCCCACATCACTGTATTCAGCTTATCCCACACTCTCCCACCCCACCTCATTCTCACCCCAAATCCTCTTCCCACCGCCATGATCCTATCTCCTCCCATCCCACTGCACCATGCTCCCCACACACCCCAGCTTCCCTCGTCCTCCCCTGCCCTCCCTTTCCCTCAGCTTCAACCCTGCCCCATCTGGCCGCCTAGCAGTCCCCTTGTCTCAATTCCCTGGGGCCAGAAGCCCCCTAGCAATGTACTTTGAACAGCTCCAGCCCCGAAGGAAATGGTTCCTTCCCACCGGCACAGCCTCTTTTCTGTGGAGAATTTATGCTCACCAATAATCCCATTCTCCCCCTCCCCTCCTCCAAAAAAAAAAAAAAAATCCATGGGAGGAAAATGACTTTTTAGTTAAAGGGGAAAAAAATGGAGCAAAGGGAAACATCAGCTGCTTTGCTTTGCTACAGGCCATTTCGCCATGAGCAGCTGATGTGAAGTTTCTCAGCCCTGGGAACTCTCCCTTCCTTGAGGATTCAGCTGCAGCTGTCAGAACTTGGGTCGATACATGTTAATGAGACTTTGAAACTGCAGTGCTGTGGGAACCGCTTTTGGACTCCCTAAGACCTTGGTAATTCACGGCTAGTCTCCAGTGCTTTCTCCCCAGCGCTGAGAGCGAAGCTGTGAGACCAAAATAAATAAATAAGAACAAAAGCGAAGGCGAGGGAGGGAGTTTAAATTATAAATAAGGGCTAAGTTTCAAGAACCTTTCCAGAGTGCTTCTAAGGGCGAGTTAGTCTAACCAGGGAGCACTGCTGTGGGTAACTGAAACAGATTCTAGAAAAGCAAGGAGAGCTTGTCCAAGAAGGGACAATCTGTTCTCTGTCCTACTCCTTGGCTTGGCCATCGGCTTCTATTTATTTCTGAGTGCACTGATGGGTTTTCTTCTGCTCTGGTGCTTCAGGGAACGCATGGGTGAAGAGATGACTGTTGCAGCGAGGCCTGAAGATAGAAAAAGCTGGACACTTCTTGATCTCCTCTGGGAGAGTGCCTGGCCCCATGCTCTTGAAGGGGCTAGCAGCAGCTCCATCAAGTCTATGCTCTTTCAGCCAACATCCAGTTCCCTTCCCTCCCCCGACCCTATTCTTGAAGGTTGAGACCAAGGTGTATTGGCAGAACTGAGTGGAGGGGGGTTGAGGCCTGGCATAGCAAGGCGTGTTGAAAGTCAAGGTTGAGCTGCAGGGGACAAGCTGGAGGTGAGGGGCTGTAATAGCTGGATGTTGTAGGATGGGATTGAGATGTCTTGGCAAAGCAGCGTGGAGGCCCAGGGCTAGACAAGCTGGGGGCTGGAATGAGGTGCATGGACAGAGCTGCGTGGTGATGCTGGGATGGAATAAGTGAGGTTGAGCAGGTCTGGGGTGAGGTGCATTGGCAGAACTGTGCAACCTCAGCATAGAAGGTGGGTGCTGGATGGGACGGAGATGCATCGGTAGAACTGTGTATGGGCCTAGGATACCTTTAGAGGTAAACATTGAGCTGTGTGTACTCCAGGGTACAAGATACAACGAATGTGCTGCAAAGCTAAAAAACATTTGGGGACACTGGCAGCTGGGGTGGGAGGGTTGTTCAGGATGCAATCGCAGCCGCAGCCTCACATCTGCCTGGCTGTAGGGAGCGTTATGTACTGGAGTCGGGCGCTGGGAAGTGGTTGGCATTGGGAGTGAAGTTCTCTTAGCAGGACTGAGTTGATGCTGTCATCTCCCCATGGTGAGGCTTATGCTGTCCAATAGCAGTTCAGATGCATGAGCCAAACCAAGTGGCTGTGGCCATCAAAGTGTCCGTGTCCTCAGCTACTCTGTGTCTCAGCACCCACTTCTCCACCAGCACCCTTATGGCAAGCCATATCGAATTGAATACCCAGGAGGTTCTATAGAAATTGCTCTTAAAAACACATAGAATGCAACAGAAAATGCAGACTTTTTCCATATTTTGTGACCCATCCTATTGAATCCCAGCGTGGGCCACAAAGACTTATATAAAATAACCATTCTCTGGTAACTTCTGTAGGACACTTCCACAAAAAACCTGAAACCTGGAGGATGTCCAGAGGCTTCCTGTGGTGGATTATGAAATGACATCTGAGTGGGGGAAGCCTAGCCAAGCTCCTAGCAAATCAGCCAGAGGCCAGCATCTCCTTTCAGTCAGTGGCTGGGGACCATTGGGTTCTGGAGGTAAGTCTCGGGCCTCGTCTCCACTGGGGATTTAGCCACAGGAGAAGCTGAACCGCGGTAGATGCCTGTGCCCCAATTCAACCCCCCAGCGGACACGCAGTGCACCAGAATGAACCATGACTTGCAAACCAAAATAAGCTGTTTCAGTGCAAGGACTGGGTTATGTGAGTGCAGCTTCTCTATGGCATTCGCACGACTGTTGCTACAGCAGTGTAACTACATGGGTGACCAAGTACCTCATTACAGACAAGACCTCAGCTGCTATGGGATGCAGGACTCTCACCTAGCCTATGCAGCCTGGGGAGGATGTGGGTGCTTCCCCCATTGGCTGAGTCTGCTCTCAGTGCTAGCGCACTGGCTGACGGACACCATGCTTCTTCTGGTCTCAATCTGAACCTCCCAAGTCCCATGCTCACGCAGCGTGTGCTGAGTAGCAAGGGTTTGGCCAGGATGGTACCATTCTGATTCACCCTGGGGCCGGTGCTCTGGGGTTGAGACCCCTCACACGCTGCAGCCCTTTCGCCTCTTGGTTTTAAATCCTCGACTGGTCTCCTGGGTGAGGAACTCATCAGAAATGTGTAGCACAAAGGCAGGTGAAGCAAAATGTTCTTTTTGTCTGAGAAGCTGCTCAGGGAATCACGGCCTGGCACTCCTTGTGACTCCCCTGGGCTCCTGCTCCCCAGTTCTGGTGACCTATTGTTCCTCTGAGCACCTTCATCCCACCCCAGTAGCATTTCCCTGCTAGCAGCTAGATAGGGATTAATGATGGTCCGTCTCTGCCACCTACTGGAGACACTTTTCAAGTCTGAGCCTCCCTAGAAGAAGAAGAAGCTACCTCAACTCTTCAGAGCCTGGAGGCTTCCTTAAGTGTTTGGGGAAAGGGGCCTTGGAGCCCTCTGACTGCTCTGCTCAGTCTCACAAGAGGGAATGGGGATCCTGGAGTCCTGCACCCCAAACTTGCCTTCCTGCGGGGAACCAGAGAGGAGGAGTTTGGGCATCTCAGCCCAGTCCCCGGTGGGAGAGTGCGTGGCCATCACAAAACACAGTTCAGCACAGTTGAATAACAAGAGTGCCGGAGGTTAGGGCAAAGGTGGTGTCTGAGTGAGGGGGTCCCTGCAAGCAAAGCTATGCGGGAAGCCCCAAACTAGAACAGCAGGGATGCCCCCGGTCAGGATTGGGGAGCGCTGATGGTGCTGGGGTGTGAGAGCTGAGGCAGAGCTAGGCATTGGGCTCAGTGACACCCAAAGTCTCCCCCGCAACAAGAAATAGAGGGATACTCTGTTTTCATGTAAAAAAAAAAGAAAAGGTTCTTTCTAGCCCTTTTCCTTGCAAAGAGCCTGGAAAATGTGAGAGATGTGAAACATTACAGAGCCATCGCTGGGCTGAGGGGAACAAACTGCCGGGCCCTATTCCCACAGTGGGGCCCATACACCCTTTATGTAAAATGATTCGGGGTTGGGGGTCCCTCCCAGAGAATCCTTCCCAGAATTCTCTGGCTGGCCCTGTGCTTTGTCACAAAGGCCCACAGTGGGGAGACCAGGATGGGGGTGGCAGGGAGTGTCAGGACAGGGGCTTCCAAGGATGTGCTGATGCTCTAGGTGCACCCCAACCGCAGCCTGGCCCAGGCACTTTTGGGGTATCTCTTGGCATCTCTAGGCCCCTGAGAGAAGAGGGGCTGTGGCCTCTTTCCGTCACTCCACGTCCAGTGAAGCCTCCATAGACCCTGGCGTGAATCTTGGGCCTACAGAAGGTAAATACGTTGTCTTGGATTTAAAAATAAGCCCATTTTTTGGCATTTCCATCAGCATCCACAAGATGGAACCTGGAGCGAGTGGATCTGAGAGCGGGGCTGCTCCAGCAAAGGAGGAGGGACCTGCCAGAGTCTCCAGAGGCTGTGACTGAGAGAAGGAAGCTCAGTGTCCTCTGAGGCTCGCCATGGCACAGGTTCCTTGTCTGTGTGTCCTGGCCTTGCTGTGCCTCGGGCTGCGCCCTGCCGCAGGGGGCATGGACTCCTGCTACGACCCACAGGGGCGGGCGCAGCGCTGCACGCCCGCCTTCGAGAACGCAGCGTTCGGCAGGGAGGTGCGGGCGACCAACACATGCGGCTCCCCGCCCGAGGATTACTGCCTCCAGATGGGAGCCCGGGACGCCACCAAGCTGTGCCACCGCTGCGACGCGGGAGACCCCTTGCTCCACCACAACGCCACCTACCTGACTGACTTCCACAGCCAGGAGGAGAGCACCTGGTGGCAGAGCCAGTCCATGGCCTTCGGGATACAGCACCCCAACTCTGTCAACATCACCCTGCACCTGGGTAAGCGTGACCAGAATCACCCCTCCCCAGGGAACCTTCTGCTGCCAAGGGGCCTGGCCCAGAGTGGCAGGGGCTGCTGGAAAGAGAAGGCCCTTGAAGTGAAAAGGGAGGTTGGCTGGTCTGATCATCTAGGATTGTCCTCCCTGCCCCGAGAGAGAGTGAAATTATACATGTATAGATGAGATTAAAAATGTGAGCTGGACCTGTGGGAGGAAGGATGGCCCAGTAGTTGGGGCATTAGCCTGAAACTCAGGAGAGCCAGGATGAGTCCCCCACTCCACCATTCCCCATGTGATCTGCATCTTGGCAGGCGGTTGGACTAGATGACCCTGGCGGTCCGTTCTAACCCTGCCTTTCTATGATACTATGATGTTGGCCCATGCCATCAGAGGGGTGACTGCAGTTCACGTAGGCATTCCCACGCTGGCTTTACACTAGTTAGTGTGGATAAAAGGAGTGGTGAAGATGCCCCGCATGGGCCAACCATGCAAGTATGTACCCAGGGTCCCAGTCAGATTTGTACAGCCTGTGCGCCCTCGTCTTCCCTGCTATTTTTAGCCATGCAGCTAGATTAAAGCTAGTGCATGTATGCATGTTGCAGTCACCCCTCGGATTGCAGTGTAGACGTACCCTTAGCCTCTGCGTGCCTCAGTTCCCCACCTATACAATGGGGATAACAGCACTTCCCTGCCTCTCAGGTGCTGTGAGGATAAATGCGTTAAAGACTGTGAGTTTCTCTGGCGCTGTGGTGATGGGAACCAGATAAGAACCTATCTAGAAAGAGCTGAGCCCATAGTGAAGTGGGGCAGGGCACTGGAAAACCGGGTTTGTTTCTGGCGGTGAGGTCGAGGAGGGGGCAGACTGCATAGGGCCCTGCCGACTGAATGGGCTAATGTGATCCAGAAGGCGTGTGAATCCCGAATTGGCAAAGACACCTTTGCCATACTGCCATTTGCCAGCCGCATTTGTCCAGCCTCCAAACAACCGTGGAAGGATCATAGGCTGTAATCTAAGTCTTTGCACGTCTTTAGCACTTTCCATCCGTGATCTCATAGCACTTTACGAAGAGTAACTAGTGGAGCTGCATTCAGCCCCTGTGCCAAACATCAGTATTATGAGCTCCAGCTCACAGATGAGGAAACCGAGGCACAGAAAAGTGAAGCAACTCGCCCAAGGGCACACAGTCAATCAGTAGCAGAGCTGAGAGTAGGTCACAAGGATTTTGACTCCCAGTCCAATGTGGTAACAACAAGCCCTTTTTTTTCTCATAGGAAAAAATCACCATTTTCCACAGTTATATGTTGAATTAAATGTATTGCACAGGTGCGTAAAGACAGGTGGGTTCTATATAGGTACTAACACTCGGGTATTCAAAGTAGTCACCAACGGTTGAAGGGATATGATAGCTTGTGCTTCTTATTTAAAGCTGTGTATTATGGGCCTGGTTCACCAATGTTCTCCTTCAGTTTTACAGTAGCGTTCATCTCCATTGACTTCAATGCAGCTCCAAGGGTGTCAAACTAGACTAACATGGTGGGGAATCAATTCCTAGGAATAGGTCTTCAACTGGTGTAAAGAAGGATACCTGTGATTTCAATGGAGCTACGCCAGTTTCCACCAGCTGAAGATCTGCCCCATGTATTTCAGATATTCTAAAACTGTCCCACTTTGTCAACAGTTAAAATGTAAGAGCTCGTGTCTTCTATTATAACTAAAACTTAAAAGGTTTCCCTGCTATATAAACTCTCCTGGCAATTAGCCAGCTCTGCAAATATTTTCATTCTTTCATATCCTGCCATCCACATTCCGAATACAAGAGATTACAGAGCGTCATTGTCGGAGCTAAACAAATAATAAATAGTAATAATAACAGCCAAAAGCCGTCACTGTGTGTCTCTGTTTAGCTTGGGCTACTCTTCAGGGACATGCAATGGTGCATTTCCCAATGGAAGCAGTCGATAGCACCGCTTCTGCAAACCCATCAGGGTGGCAGGTTCGTGCTGTGGCCACTGATTCCTAAGGGAACAGTGGGGGTTAAGGGCGGAGGGAGACAGGAGCAGCTTGTTTCCAAGAGAGGTCACTCCTTTCCCAGCCCCCCGTGAATAGGCAGGCAGACATCTGTTCTGAATCGCCAGAAAGTTAGGACTGGGCTTCTTGCCTGGGATGAAAGGTGACGCTGGAGGAGCCGAGAAGCGCTCATTCCACATTCCACCTCCATAAAACCCATAAAACGTTTTTCCTTTTACAGCTTCATAGATTGTAAGGCCATAAGGGATCACTGTGATCATCTAGTCTGATGTCCTGCATAAGACAGACCCGGAACTAATTCCTGCTGGAACTAGAGCAAATCTTTTAGAAAAATATCCAATCTTGCTTTGAAAAAATTCCAGTGATGAGAAATCCACCACAGCCATTGTTAAGTTGTCCCAACGGTTCACTACCCTCACTGTTAAAAAAAACTTCTGCGCCTTATTTCTCCTGTGAATGTGCCTCGCTTCAACTTCCAGCCAGTGGATCTTGTGATAGCTTTGTCTGCTAGACTGAACAGCCCTCTGTTATCAACAGGGCCGGTGCAAGGAAGTTTCCCGCCCTAGGCGAAACTTCCACCTTGCGCTTCCCCCAACCCAGCTAACCCCGCCCCGCCGCAGCAGCTAACCCAGCCCCCCACCCGGGGAGTCCGCCACACACCCCCCCGCCCGGGGAACCTCCCCCGCAGCAGCTACTCCCCCTCCGTGGCAGCTAACCCCACCCAGGGAGACCACCCGCAGAAGCTAACCCAGCCCAGGGAGCCCGCCTCCACGGCAGCTAACCCCGCCTGGGGAGACTTCCCCCTCCCCCCCGCGGAAGCTAACCCCGCCCGGGAATCCCCCTCCTCTGCGGCAGCTAACCCCGCCTGGGGAGACCCCCCCACCGCGGCAGCTAACCCCGCCTGGGGAGACCCCCCCACCACGGCAGCTAACCCCGCCTGGGGAGACACCCCCCCCCGCGGCAGCTAACCCCGCCTGGGAAGCCCGCCCCAGCTCACCTCGGCTCCGCCTCCTCCGCCGAGCACGCCGGCGCCACTCTAATTCTCCTCCCCTCGCAGGCTTGCGGCGCCGATTGGAGGAGACTTAGAGTGGGGGCTGTGTGCTCAGCGGAGGAGGCAGAGTGGAGGTGAACTGGGGCAGGGAGCAGTTCCCCTGTGTGCCCCCGCCCCCGTTACTGCAGGCGGCCCTCCCCTCCCCCCCCCGCCCCAGCTCACCTCCACTCCACCTCCTAGCCTGAGCGGGCTTTTAGGCGCCCCCAACCACTAGGCGCCCTAGGCAGCTGCCTAGTTTGCCTAAATGGTTGCACCAGCCCTGGTTATCAAACGTGTCTTCCCCACGTAGGTATTTAATAGACTGTGACAAAGTCATCCCTTAACCTCTTTGTTAAATGTAATAGATTGAACTCCTTGAGTTTTTCAATATAAGGCGTGTTTCCCAATCCCTTAATTATCCTTGTGGTTCTTCTCTGAATTCTCTCCAAGTTTCCCCCCCACATCCTTCTTGAACTATTGACACCAGAACTGGACACAGTATTCCAGCAGTGGTCACACCAGTGCCACATAGAGGTAAAATAACCTCTGTACTCCTACTCGATACTCCCCTGATTATACATCCGAGGATCATATTAGCCCTTTGGCCACAGCATCAGACTGGAAGCACATGTTCAGCTGATTATCCCCTCAAATCCTTTTCAGAATCATTGCATCCCAAGACAGAGTTCCCCATCCTGTAAGTATCTCCTACGTTCTTTGTTCCTAGATGTGACTTTACATTTGATCTTATTAATATGCATAATTGCTTGCACCCAGCTTTCCAAGTTATCTGGATTGCTCTGTGTCAGTGACCTGTCTGCTTCATTATTTACCTCTCCCCCAGTCTTTATCTGCCAACTTTAGGTTTTCTAGGTAATTGATAAATTACCTTGTTAAATAGCATAGGACCCCACTGGAAATATACCTGATGATTCCCTGTTTACATTTATATTTTGTGACCTATCCTTTAATCCATTTAATTGTGCCATGTTTTTGTATTGTTTTAGATCCTGAATCAAAATGGTGTGTTGTACCAAGTCAAATGCCTTACAGAAATCTAAGTATATTACATTGCTGTTATTACCTGTATCAACCAAACTTGTAATCTCATCAGAAAAGATGATGACTTAGTTTGAGATCTGTTTTCCATAAACCCATGTTAATTAGCATTATTTATATTGCCTGCCTTTTTGACTGGCTCATCCTGTTTACCCTTTTAAATATTGACACAACAGCAGCTTTGTTTTAATCCCCTGATATTTCGTTAGTGTTCGAAGAATGATTGAAAATCAACATTAATGGGCCAGAGTGCTCCTCGGCCAGCTCTTTTAAAACTCCTGGATGAAAGTTAACTGGACCTGTTGATTTAAAAATGTCTAGCTTCAGTAGCTACTTTTTAACACCCTCCTTATAATCTATGAAACATCTCCCTGTGCCTAAGAGGGGGAAGGAGGAGCCAATTTGACTCCTAGGGATGGATCCTTGTGTAGCAACTATTCATGCCATTGAGGACTAATGTGTGGCTTCTCCATCTGAGGGCACTGCTGAGAGTGTAGGTGGATAATACTCAGCCCATCTATAGTCCTTTTCATCCAGAGACCTCAAATAGTTTTACTGACTTAAACAGTTTAGCCTCCCAGCCCATTTTACAGATAAGCAAACTAAGGCCCAAAGAGTAAGCAGCAGAGCTGGGAATAGAACCAGGAGTCCTGTCTCCCATTCTCTTCCTCTAACCACCACATCGTGCAGCGCTCATTTTCTTCCTCTGTGCACACAAAGTTTGCTGCATGTCAGTTCTTTTACTCCTTCCCTTCCCTCCACCCCTGCTGGGCTACTAAAGGAAAATCCTTATGTGCCAGAATTTTTGTTGGTGCTAGCCACGTCTGTAGTCAAACAAATGATCACAGATTCTCATGAGAGTAATGAGAACACAGTCCGGCCCATTAATTTTATCCTAGTGTCTTGGACCAAGAGCAAACTCCAAAACCTTCTCTGATGTGCAGTCTTTTGTTAATCTGATAGCCTGGTGATTGAACCTGGGATCTCCAATTCCCGCTGCTACCGCCATCTCCTCCTTAGCTGGAATCCAAGCTGATTCTGTGAGGGTCATTCAATGGTTGTTTATTGACACAGTGCAGAGACCAGCTCCTCTCCCAGAGGAAATTGTTCTGCGCATTGACTGCTTTGATCCCCTGCTGTTTTGGTAGACGCCCCCAAGGAATTTCCTGTCTGGGAATAAACCCACCCGGGTGTCTGGAATTCCACCCTTCAGGAGTCCTACATGGAATCGGGGTGTGAGTCTTTCCCAGAATAGGCAGAACATGAGCATCATCAAGGCAAGCTTCACCAGTGCTGCCTGTCCAGTGTTCTTCTGCCAGGGTGGATTGATTTAAATCACCAATTTTAATCATGATTTAAACAGCATGGAGGAAACTTTGATTTAAATCATCAATTTTTAATCTTGATTTGCACTTGTACTTAGTTGGGGTTTTTTTCCTAAAGAAGACTTGATTCTCATTGGTTGGTAACCCCTGAATCAGGGGCGGCTCTATGTTTTTTGCCGCCCCAAGCACGGCAGTCAGGCGGCTTTCGGCGGCGGTCACGCAGATTCGGCGGCATGCCTGCGGGAGGTCCGCCGGTGCTGCGCCTTCGGCATCCCCGAAAACTGAATTGCCGCCGAATTGCACTGGCGGACCTCCTTTAGGCGTGCTGCCGAAGGCAGCGTAACTGCCGCCCTCACAGCGACCGGCAGGCCGCCCCCCCGCTAGGGTGACCAGATGTCCCGATTTTATAGGGACAGTTCCGATTTTGGGGTCTTTTTCTTATATAGGCTCCTATTACCCCCCCACCCCGTCCTGATTTTTCACACTTGCTGTCTGGTCACCCTACCCCCCGCGGCTTGCCACCCCAGGCAGGCGCTTCCTGCGCTGGTGCCTGGAGCCGCCCCTGCACTGAATCATGTTGATTTGTAACTAAATATAGCCTTTAGCCTAAATTTGGCGCTGCTTTTTTGCTAACCAGGACAATACTCTATATTTATACATAGCTCTTTAAGCAACTATATAACTTAACATACGTGTATTCAGATTTGTAATTTTTACTTTTTTTATTGTTAGAAATGGTGACTGAGTCATTTCTTATTTACTAGATGAGAATTATTTTTTTTACTCATGATTTGCATCAAGCTGTTTGGAAGGAAACTGAAATTAAATTAAATGCACAAAAACATTTAATTTTTTTAAAATTAGTTAAATTAAACCTTCAATGTGCTAGATACACAAGAAAAAAAGTTACTCAAAACATCTTTTGCATTTAAAACTGACAGACTTATTAAACACAGGAAGTGTTATCTGTAGTTAGTGAATTAAGCAGATTCTTTCTGATCACCATGTCCTTCAAGATTTTAAAATTAGTAGATCTCATCCCCTCGTACCTCACTTTCATTCATAAATTGGGAGAGGGAAACGATTTTTTCCAATGTTTCAACTCCCACTCAGTTTCTTGACTTTGAATTAATCAGTCATTGAGCTGAACAAGTTAAATAAACTGAAATGAAGAAAATATTCTCGCTGCATGTGCAGAAGGGGCTAATGCTGTCAAAAGCTGGTTTTGCACTTTAACGAACTGTGGTTCCAGGTGCTGAGCCAGTGTCTTCCACCAGCTCAGTGGTTTGACTTTTGTCTAAAACTTTGTCAGCAAACATGTACTGCCTAATATTAATTTTTAAAGTTTAATTTACATGATTTTAATCCATCATAGTAAGTTTACTCCATAACATAGGTTGTCATAATTTCAAATTTAAATAGGTTTATTTTTTAAAATAAAACTGTATTTAAATTAACCCCAAAAATCTGATTTTTATTATTATTTTTCATCATCCAATTTTATCCACCGTGGCCTCAATCTGGACCTGGAAGGAGGTCTCCTGCCCCACTCCGGCCAAGTCTGAGCCTCTGCAGAGAACATCAGTTAAAGCCAGTTGTCATGATGGTTTGTGTTCTGCCTCCCTGGGAACTAGACTGAGACCCACCAAACCAAAGGAACTCTCACAAAAGACATTAGAAATGCATTATTTCTCGCTGGCGAAATGTAGGTACATCTGCAAGAGCGATGAGTCGGAAGCAGGTCAGTGAGCACAGAACCCAGCCGTGGATAAAGCCCCCACTAGGATCAATTTAGAAAGCTCCCAGAGGGCGGAAGGCAACCAGAGAGGAACAGCAGAGTCAGAACAGACAGAGAAGAGAGAGTATGGGTACAACAGCCACGCTGGGCCTGATCCTCCGCGGTGCTCAGCTCCCACTGAACTCAATGGGTGTTTAGCACTCAGTGCCTTGCAAGAGTCACCCTGTGCATGGGGTTGTCTCCAAGGCAGAGCTGTTGCTGTCAACTTCCCCTAACGCTTGCTGCCTCCTTGCGAGGTTATCAGCAAATCTCTCCCGAAGACAGAACTGCAAACAGTAGTCAGGTTTCTGTGATGACAAGCAAGAATCTGGGAACTGCAGTACAGCTCTGATCCATGGCAGATTCTTCCCCCTGCAGCCTGGCGGTAGCCTGAGTTATCTCCGCTCCCCGACAGCATTCTTACAAAGTCACAGCCCGTAGCCGACATAATTCATATGGGTCTAATTAAAGGCTGGTTTTTCGTAGTCCCCAAATAACCCGTCTAACATTCCGGACTCATTATCTTTTCCAACAAAGCTAAAACCTTGTCGCGGATTGTTTTGTACTATCAATAGTAGTATAATTATAGACGAACCAGCTCTCGGAGTTGGACCCGGTCCTTTGTCTCTGGCAATTAAGCAGTTTGAGATTTGTATTATTTTTTCTCACTGATGTTTTCAATAAGCGATTGTAGTGGTGGATTGACTGCCCTCAGGGACTGGAGCCCCCTCTGTTGATCCTCCTTGCAGTCTTCCCCGCACGCCGCTCCGTCAGCGGGTGGTGTCAACCTTCCCTCAAAAGGCCAACAAGGGAGTTGAGTCTCCATGGTCCACCGAGTCCTTCGGCTCTTTTCCTAACGCTGCCCGGGAAGAGGCCAGTCAGTGATGGTGGGCCTGATTCTCCTCTCCCTTACGCTGGTTTGACAGCAGTCTTGCTCCATTGGACCAGCTCTTCAGCTGCTGTAAATCAGCGTAGCTCCGTTGACTTCACCATCTGAGGAGCTGGCTCATTGACGTCAGGGAAGTTTATTCCTGACTCATACGGGTGTGAGGGAGCTCAGAATTGGGCCTTTTTGTGTCTGCGCCGGAGGCTCGTCTGCTGGAATCTGGCTTGAGACCCAGCTAACCCTTTTTGCAGAGATCACTGAGCAGCTATTGGATGGCAACGACCTCGATCTAGGCTGGATTTCAGCTAGCACCTGAGAAGCTGAGTGTCTGGTCTGGGGCCCAGCGCTGATCCCCTGACCTGGATGGATTGGCTGCTTTTTAATGTCCAGCATCCTCCTTCCCATCATCGGCATGGACCAGCTCTGGAAGAGCAGCTGAAAAGCTGTCTTTGGGCTGATGCATCTCTCTGTGTGTCAAGAGAAACGGACGGAAAGAATATAAATGTGTTGCTTTAAACAGCAAAAGCAGAAGATGTCAGGGACACTGGGCTGGCTGGGTCATTCTGAGCTGGGGTTGTCCAGGGAATCCAAGGTGTGACTGGAGTCCGTGTGAGCAAGAATTTCCTGCCTGGTGTTGATGTGAGGCATGTCCAGGAGAGGAAGCATTTGCTCATCCCTGCCCCAACAATTGGGGACGGACCTGCTCTGACGGCTCATTCCTCTGGGGTAGCTTCTCTGTAAAACATTCCCTTTTCTAGCATTTAAAATGTGGGTGTGAATTTTGTGCTGGTAAGAAGAGTGTCAGAATGACAGTCCTGAAGTCCTCTGTGTATTCACAGAACGTCTACAGCACAGGGCTGGACCTCAGGACTCCTGGGTTTTATTCCCAACCGCTCCAGTAATTCCTTTCCCTTGGAAAAATCACTTCATCAGCTCTCTTGAACCTCAGTTTCCCCAGCCGTAACACGGGGACAATGTTACACCTCCGCATTTAGAAGTACATGTCACAGGTTCCTCATGGCACAACATATGGGGTTAGCATGGGCAATAAGTCAGTTACCCCATGGCTTGAATGACCTATGTCAACAGATTTTTGACAAGCATTTTTAGCTCCTGAAATTGGTGGTACCCAAAGAGAGATGTACAGGCTATGGATGAACTCTTTGCACCTAACTATGTTGCCTTCTCTTCTTCTCCTTCTTCAGGGAAGTCCTATGAAATCACCTATGTGCGGCTGAAGTTTCACACAAGCCGGCCAGAGAGCTTTGCTATTTACAAACGCAGCCGTGTGGACGGGCCCTGGATCCCGTACCAGTACTACAGCGCCTCCTGTGGGAAGACCTACAGGAAGCAAGAACGGCAGTACCTGCGGCCTGGTGAGGATGAGCAGGTGGCCTTCTGCACGGAGGAGTTCAGCGACATCTCCCCGCTGAGCGGAGGGAACGTGGCCTTCTCCACCCTGGAGGGCCGGCCCAGCGCCTACAGCTTTGACAAGAGCCCTGTGCTACAGGTACTGGGCTCAGGGTTGGAGGCGGCCATGTGTGGCCAGTAGACCAGGTGGCTCAGGGGAGTTGGCATTGGGAATTGTGCTTGGAGAGCTGTAATATTGTTAGTGCTCAGGTCCCACGGGGGTGGGCACATTAGAAATATCTGGTCAGATAAAAAGAGAGATTCCGCTCTTAACTCCATTCTGCTCCAATGTGAGTGTATGTGTGTGTGTGAATGTACAGATCTGCAATATGTGCCAGAGCTGGATTTATAGGGGTCTGATGGACCATGCTCAGTTGGCCCAAACTCAGATCCACCAAGCCCACGGTGACTAACCTCCAACACCCTAGTGGAATGGATCATGCTAGGCTGGCCTTAACCAGTTCTGCCAGACTCTCGTTGGCTAACCCCATTCCCCAACACCATTGGGAGCTCTGCACTAGAGCTGGAAGGTGTAATTCCCAGCTTGAGCAGGCACACCCACTCTAGCTGTGCCTGAACTAGTGCCAGGGCCGGCTCCAGGCACCAGTTTGCCAAGCTGGTGCTTGGGGCGGCCACTCCGGAGACGGGTGGCACGTCCAGCTATTCGGCGGATGGTCCCTCACTCCCACTCGGAGCGAAGGACCTTCCGCCGAATTGCCGCCGCAGATCGGGATCGCGGCTTTTTTTTTTTTTTTTTGCCGCTTGGGGCAGCAAAAACCCTGGAGCCGGCCCTGACTAGTGCACTAAAAATAGCAGCATGGCTGCGGTGGACGAGTGGCAGGATGGGCCAACTGCCCCGAGTACGATGCTGTCCGAGAGCCTAGGTCCATACTCTGATGGCTGGCCCTTTAGTCGCCATGGCTACACTTCTGTTTTTAGTGCACTAGCTCAATCATGTCTACTTGACTGGAAATTACCCATTCCAATGTAGACATCCCCTGGGACTCAAAACATCTAGTCTTTGTTCAACTTCGTAGTCTAAGGTTCTCCCTCATTTTGCTACCAATATTGGGAACGAGGGTTATGTCCAGGCACCAGGCCTAAGGTTGGACCGCACTGCGCTCTCAAAGGGACTTGAAGGTGATGGGAAGCACATACTCAGGGAGCTTAGGGGAGAGGATACACCCTATACACTGGCAGCAGAACGTCCCCTTCAGCTTCCATCAATTCTCTCATGGAACGTTAATGTTCCAGTCTCTGGCTTTATAGCATCTGATTTTGTGGCAGCTCCCTCAACAAATCTCCTCCTGCCTGGATCTCTCGGAGAAATGACTTTCACAAATGTCAGATCTTCCGCTCCAGCTCTGTGCAGAGGAGGGAGGTTTCTGATGAAGGGGTGGGGGTGGGGGAGAAGTAGAGAAGCAAAAAAGTTTTCGCTTCAGAGTGACCCCGCTGGTGCCCGCTGCCCGCGTGCCCTGGGAAGACACAGAGCAAAGTCCTCATCACACACATTCTCCCAGGAGCAAGGAGGAAAGTTTTTCTCCATAAACCAATCGAAAGCCAGCCATTACCAGTGGTGACCCAAAATGGACCTGGACCAAAATCCCAGGTCCAAACACACTTGCATTTTGAAGACATTTGGATCCTAAATTTTATCTAATCTATCCATCATTCATTAGGTCACCTATCACTGGGGTATCTGAGCGCCTTCCATCTCAATGGGTCAAATCACCCAAAGTTCCCAAAACATTGGCTATTTTGAAACTGGGATCCAATGTCAGGTCTTGAGCCCTGCTCCGCTGCCAGCCAAGTGGGGAGAATGTTTCAGGGCCTCCCTCTGCACGGGAGAAAATGGTGCTGATGGAGAGAAGACTAGTTCATGCCACACCTGGCCTGCACGATTTCTGGCATGTGCATGTGTGTGTCTAAGCAGCATGAGGGTTCGATTAATTAAGAGGAGGACTTAGTACTATACACATGGTGGTTCCTCAAGATGGTGTGGGTTGGTTCTGCTGCCTCCTCTGTTCCCTCTTGTAAAGGGGCTGCTGACCCCCCACAGGGTGATGTATTTGCTTGGGCCACTCACCCACAGTTCTCTTGTGGCCTGAATTCCTCAGGAGTGGGTGACCGGCACTGACCTGCTCATCTCCTTGAACCGGCTCAACACGTTTGGGGATGACATCTTCAAAGATCCCAAGGTGCTGCAGTCCTACTATTACGCCATCTCTGACTTCTCGGTCGGCGGCAGGTAAGGCGTGGCTGGGGCATGGGGAGAAGAGGTGGAAGGAGGGGTGTTCTTGTGTTTAGGCGTAGGATGGGGAGTCAGGACTCCTGGGTTCTGCCTCCAGCTCTGAGACGGTGTGATTGGGACAAGCCATTTAATCTCCTTGGTCCTCAGTTTCATCATTTGTAAAATGGAGATGATGGTACAGAAGGAGGATGTGAGGCTTAAAGCCCTTTGAGATCCTCAGATGAGAGGCACTTACACTCCAGTTCCCTCGTTTAAGCAGCGCAGTCCCTATTTTGCACATGGGGGTTATAGTGGCTCACAATCTAAATAGGAGTCAACAGTGTAACACAGTTTCAAAAAAAGCGAACATGGTTCTGGGCTGTATTAGCAGGAGTGTAGCAAGATGACGCAAGAAGTAATTTTTCTGCTCTACTCTGCCCTGATAAGGCCTCAGCTGGAGTTCTGTGTCCAGTTCTGGGCAAGGTGCCTCAGGAAAGATGTGGACAAATTGGAGACCGTCCAGAGGAGAGCAACAAAAATGATTGAAAGGTCTAGAAAACCTGACCTATGAGGAAAGATTGAAAAACATTAGGTTTGTTTAGTTTGGAGAAGAGAAGACTGAGGGGACACATAAGTCTTCAAGTACATAAAGAGGATAATAAATTGTTGTCTTTATCTGCAGAGGACTGGACAAGAAGTAATGGGCTTAAATTGCAGTAAGGGAGATTTAGGTTAGAAATAGGAAAAACTTCCTAACTGTCAGGGTCGTTAAGCACTGGAACAGATTACCTGGGGAGGTTGTGGAATCTCTGGCACTGGAACAAGTTAGACAAACGCCTGTCGGGGATGGTCTAAAATAATACTTAGTCCTGCCTCTGCAAGGGACTGAACTAGATGACCTATCGAGGTCCTTTCCAGGCCTATGCTTCTAGGATTATACTTGCCATCTTCCCTCCCAGTCCCTCCAGAAAGCCCATGAATCTCAATGGACTCAGAAAGCGTGTCGCTATTTCTCTGCCCAAAGTACCCAGTATCAGCTCCCAGGTGTTGGGGCTGCATGGATGTTCTCATTATCAGATGGAAGAGGAACTTCAGGAGGCAGCAGGCAGGCACTCAAGGGAGATGGCACTCCAGTAAACAGGACCTGGCAGGGGAACAGGCTGTGGAAGGCTGCTCATGTGTGGAGCAGGCTTTGTCCTGCTTGCATATGGTGCCCGGTTTGTATTCAATGTGTAGAGCATTTACACGGCCCAAGCAGTTGGATCATGGAGCTCTGGGCTGCCAGTCAGGATCTGAAAACTATTGTGGGAGAAACGAACCCTCGGCTCCCATGCTACGCCTTCGCAGAGTGAGCTCCAAACAAAGCCCTGTTCGGGGGATTAGCAAACCAGCCAGAACACACAACTCACCCAAACAGCAGCTGCCTCCGGCTCCCGCCTGCCTTGGAGTGGGGCCAGCTTTCTTCCTGCCAGCGCACAGGGCTTGTGATGGTGGGAGACTGCCCGCTCGGCGTGCTGTGCCCTCGGCTCCTGTGGGCCAGACTATCCGTGAGCTTTGGGGCGTGGGTGAGGCTAAGCAGGCTGGAGCCAGGGAGGGAGGCTGGTCTATGAGAGGCGGGGTCTCCAGCTGTTATCAGGCAGGATGCTTGGGAGAACCCCCCTCCACTTCTCCAGCTGGGAGACCCCCCACTTTTCTCACCTTTTCCTTCAGCTGCCCCCTGCTGGTTCCCAGCTGCTCCCTCAGACCAACGCCGAGACTGGTCTCCCCATGGGGTCAGCCATGGGTGACGAGGAACTGGTGCAGGGCTCTATGCGGGGAAGAGCAGCCAGTGGCCATGATCAGATGAGTGGGGCACAAAGGCCCGTGGCTGACTGCAGAGTGGGGAGGCTGAGCTCCTGTGGGACTGAGGGAGAAGGCCCAGGACACCAATATCCTCCTCTTCAGTGTCCAAGGGGTTAAACCCTGGCCTGCTCAAACACAGTGCGGTCTCAGCAGGGTGAGCTGTATGGCAAGGGGCCGCTTGCTTGGCTTGTACTGACAGCTGGCCCCAGGCCCTCAGGTCTGGGATCGCTGGGCTTGACAGGAAGGAGAGGACAGAGTTGGAACTGCTGCAGGGTTTAGCTGAATCCTTCCTCTTTTTTGATCCGCCATTGCTGGCCCAGGTTTGTCCTGGTAAAGCCCGGTGGAGTTCTCTGCTTCTGGAGGACAAACTGGGCGAGGCCTGCAGTAGCTGCGAGTGAGGGTACTGGGTATGAGCACTCCCACAGAGCAGGGCCCTCACGCCCTCCATGCTCTTCCCCCTCGGGTGTCCGGAACGAGGCTGTACTGTCAGTATCTCCCTGCTCTGGTCGGAGCCCCATGGACATCTCAGTCGCCCAAAGAGAGCTGCTCCCCACGCTGGGAGAGGGAGGCCACAGCGACTTTAGCTGACACTCCAGTCCCCAACAGCTGGAGCTCATTAGCGTCTGATCAGGCCACCCTCAGTCTAAATGACCTCACAGCGGGTACTGCTGGGGAGCGCCTGTGGGAGTGGGATGGGTGGCCTTGAAATGGCCCCAGCCTGTGCTGCTTTCCCTCCTCCTCCCGTTTGGGTGACGTCTGTTCTGTCCACACCCCGAGGCTCTCCTGGGGGCCCTGAAACCGGCCCAGCAGCCGCCCCCTCAGGCACTCACCAGCTGCTGGCTAGACACTCCAGTGCATTTGACCTGCCGGCTCAGCCTGCCTTCCGGTAGCTGGGCTAGAACCAGTGCCCTTGTGTACTGTAGGCAGCTGTCCTGGCTGAGCCACGGGGGGCTGGGCTAAGCTCGGTTCAGCTGGATGTCCTTATGTGCCACCTACCCCAGTCCACTTACCGCGGCCCTAAAGCAGAGCACCTAGGTAAGAAGCCTCCTTCTGACTGGAGCTAGAGGCTCCCCCCAGCCAACATCCTCCCATCGGGGCTTTACCTGGGACCAAACATTGTTTTCTCATCTTCCTGTTTTGTTAACCCTTTCCGCACTGGCTGCTCTGGAGCGGCCAGGCTCCCTTAATGTCCCCATGACCTCCCTCTTGGTCCTGACCCATCTGCCCTAGGCAGTGTTCTCCCCTCCAGATCACTCCCCCTTTGGGGTGGGGTTTTCTCCCAGTGTGCTATCTCCTCCCAGTGACCCTCTGGAGCTGTGGGGCAGAGGGAGTCATGCCTGGGAAGCAGCTGGAGGGTCTGGTGACAGAGCGGCAGATTTGTGACCTGCTCTGTATGTTGGCAAACCAGGACACTTTAGCACTGCACAGGGCACAGGGTGTGATTCTCGACCAGGGGTATGCGTACCCCTGGGGTTACACAGAGGTCTTGCAAGGGGTACATCAGCTCATCTACATACTTGCCTGGTTTTACAACAGGCTACATAAAAAACAGTAGCAAACTCAGTACAAACTAAAATTTCCTACAAACAATGATTTGTTTATACTGTTATATATACAATATCAGCGGTTCTTGAACTGGGGGCAAATTCATTTTAATGGGGTCACCAGGGCCAGTGTTAGACTTGCTGGGGCTCGTGGCAGAAAGCCAAAGTCCAAGTTTTTAAGTGAGGTGAAACTTGGGGTTTGCAAGACAAATCAGGCTTCTGGAACCACTGCTCTAGAGTAGCTCACCTCCTGGAAATAACACCCTGGCTCCACCACAAACTGGACCAAATCCAGGGGTGAGCCTGTCATTGGAGTCTCATAGACTCATAGACTTTAAGGTCCGAAGGGACCATTATGATCATGTAGCCTGACCTCCTGCACAACGCAGACCACAGAATCTCACCCGCCCACTCCTCTAACGAACCCCTGACCTATGTCTGAGCTATTGAAGTCCTCAAATCGTGGTTTAAAGACCTCAAGGTGCAAAGAATCCTTCAGCAAGTGACCTGTGCCCCACGCTGCAGAGGAAGGCGAAAAACCTCCAGGGCCTCTGCCAATCTGCCCTGGAGGAAAATTCCTTCCTGACCCCAAATATGATCAGGGATCAGCTGAACCCTGAGCATGTGGGCAAGACTCACCAGCCAGCACCCAGAAAACAATTCTCTGTAGTAACTCAGATCCCATCTAACATCCCATCACAGGCCGTTGAGTCAGTGACTTCCCTGCAGTCCATGGGAGCTGGGCCAGCCTACGGAGGGAATGGCTCTGCTGAGCACAATGTTCATTCGAATTAACGCTCCCATGCTCAGCCGAACCCTGACAGTGACAGTCCCTTGGCTCCCTTGCAGGTGTAAGTGCAACGGCCATGCCAACGAGTGTGCCCCCAATGAAGTGGGCCAGCTGGTTTGCCTCTGCCAGCACAACACTACCGGCGTGGACTGCGAGCAATGCCAGGCTTTCTACCAGGACCGGCCATGGGCGCGAGGAACTGCAGAGTCCGCCAATGAGTGTCTCCGTGAGTACCAGATCTTAGGGCCCTGCGGGCGCTCCCAGGAAGCTGACTGGCCCCACTCCTCACTCACCAGGCTGACTCTGCCATTCAGAAAATCATTTCTTCTCAGTGTCCAGGGAACCCTGTCCCTGTAGGTTGCCAGTTCGAATCCAGCCCTGGTGGGCAGTGGCCAAAAGCTGCTAACGTCTGAGGCTGGGGGAAGTCAGCTCAGGGTCCTGGTTCTGACCCCGGGCAGTGGCATCTCCTGCACCCTGGCGCAGCAAGAGAACAGCTCCTTCCTCTTGCAGGACAGCTCCAGCCACTGTGGAAAGAGATGCCCTTCTCTGAGGGCATACGTATGTTTTGTGTTTTCCATCCCATTAAGACTATAAGCGTCATGGGCAGGGGTCTGATCTCCTCTGTGTAGCACTGCTCTGAGCCCCCAGGGGGTGCTCAACAGATAACAAGGTTGACTCAGAGGCAAGAGCGCTACTACAGTCAGAGACAGACACACGGACGATTGTCAGTGCATTTAGTATCTGGACACTGAAGGAGAAACCATGGGGAATCCGAGGACTAGCACAGCTGAGCGTGGCCTTTCACGGGGAATTCCCCTACCGCACCCCAGAAGCAGGAAGGGGGCTCTTGGGACAGGGCCTACCTTTGTTCTGTGCTTAGCCCCAGCACAAAGGGCTCCTGACCCATGACGGGGCTCCTGGTGCTCCCAGATTACAAACAATACAGAATAATAATAATAATAGCAATCCAGTGAGGTAACACATCATCCGTTCACTCCAGGAGACCTGGGCTGGAACCCAGCGGAGGTCCTGAGTGCCATCGGTTTGTGTCAGCTCAGTCCCTCCCCTCCCCATCCCCCAGTGGCAATTCAGACCCAAGCCCCTCCATTTCCATGTCTGTTGTGACCCCTGTGATGTTCTCACTCTTCTCCCCATCGCCCCTCCGGCACAGCATGCAACTGCAGCGGCCGATCGGTCGAGTGCTTCTACGACCGGGAGCTGTACCGGAGCACGGGGCACGGCGGCCACTGCCTGAAGTGCCAGGATAACACCGACGGGCCGCACTGTGAGCGCTGCCGGCAGAACTACTACCGGTGGGATGGGCAGACGGCCTGCCAGCCATGCAACTGCAACGCGGCGGGTACGTGGTGCACGGCAACACCGCTGGGCGGAGGAAACGGGGTGGCCCTGGCGCAGGTGATGCCACGTCCCGTCAACTTGTCCAGCCTCCACCTGGCAAAGCCGTGGCCCTGGCGCTGTGCTTGGCCTGTGTCTCCGGGCAGGTCTAGACTAGAGAGTTACAGCAATGTTGGTTAGGGCTGGGACTTCCTCCGCCCCACCCCCCCCCCCACTGACACAGTTATGCTGGCAAAAGCCCTAGTGTAGATACAACAGAATTCATTTCGCTCGGGGAACCGGTATAAGCTGCACCTACAAAAGCACTTTTTTGCCCGTATAAGTGTGTCTGCACGTGGACGCTATGCTGGTGTAGCGATCCCACCCAGCCAAACTTTTCTAGTGAGACTAGGAGCAAGAGGGCTGTGACAGAAATGTGGGCACAGTTAACTGGGGGAAGGGACAAAGCTGCAGCCTCAGTGATTGGGATGAGACCTCTTAAAAAAAACCCATAACCTTAAATGTTCAACCATGTCCCATCCCGGGGAACGTCTCTCCCACCCTCCCCCACCCCACACCCTGCTCTCTCCGTCAGTTCCCCCAGACACCCTATTTTTCTGTGACTTGCCCTCTTTGCCACCGATTGCAGCATGCTCTTCCCTCAGCCCATGACTCCTGGAGGCGCCCCCCTTCCCGAGCCACCTCCCCCAGGTCCCATAGCACTGTGCTCGAGGCAGAGTCCTTGCTCCCCTTTGTGGGGGGGGTGAGGGGAGTGGTCTCCCTCTCTTGCCAGCCCCTTGTTTCTCTCCCCAATGTGCTCCCATCTCCCCAGCTGCAGAAGGGTCTTGCGCACACACACATACGCACCCATTCTTGCACACACACATACGCACCCCTTCTTTCCCAGGCTCTCTATCTCTGCCACCTCCTGCTCCCTCACTGGTTCCTCTTGGTTTGGTTCCTCGCAGGCTCCCTGCGGCTCCAATGCGACGACTCGGGGACCTGCGACTGCAAGGCCAGCGTGACTGGCTGGAAGTGCGAGCGTTGCCGGGCCGGGTTCCACTCTCTGAGCGAAGGAGGCTGCAGGTGAGAGAACTGGCTCCTGGAGCCAGGCTCCCCTGCACTTCGGGGGTACTTGGCCTCTCTCCGCTTCCCACCCTGGAGCGCAGCCTCGAGCCTGACCTGAAAGGGCCAAGGGCTGACGGACAGGTGAGTGGGGAGTTGGTCTCATGTTGTTGGCTTTTGCCTCTGCAGACCCTGTACCTGCGACCCTGCCGGCAGCGTGGGGACCTGTGACCCCAACTCGGGGCGCTGCTCCTGCAAGGGGAAGGTGGAAGGCTACCTGTGCAACAGGTGAGTGAAGCACCATCTCAGGCCATGCTGGGGACTGGCTTAGGGTGGGGCAGGGCTGGAAAAAGCACACCCCCTCCCTTTCAGGTGTCAGGGCGCCCAGCGTGAGCTCAGCCACTTCTGGGTCGGTCTCTCCTTCTGGGGTGGGCATGAGAGAGGGAGCACCCCTCCCTCCGCCCCCACTAGAGCAATGGGATGTGGGGTGAAGACTGGAGGAGCTGCAAGCTCGCTACTCCCTACTTTGCCTCCTGCTGGGAGAAGATAGGACCGCAGCAGCCACCAGTTCCCCACAGCCAGCACTCCGACCCCACTCCCTACAGTGCCTCCTGCTGGGAGGAGCTGGGAGTGCACTGCTGTGTTTTGTCTCCCTGCGTCCAGATGCCAACCTGGCTCCTTCAATCTGCAGCCCCACAACCCTGCAGGCTGCACCAGCTGCTTCTGCTATGGCCACTCGACTGTGTGCACTGCAGCCGCCCAGTACGAGGTGCACCACGTCCGCTCTGACTTCAGCCAAGGTACCAGACCCAGCGCCAGTGCCGGTGCCTGCTTATGGGAAAGAGGAGGCAGGGATGGAGGAGGGAGACTCTGGGATGGAGGCTGGCAAGTCACTGAGCATTGCACTGAGTCTGGGTCTGAACGTCCTGGTTTGGGCCTGACTCTGGCTTAGATTGGGGGGGGTGGGGAGGGGTCCTCTGGCCTCCCCTCACTCTGCAAATAAATCACTGATACCAGCCAAGTTTAAATTTGCCACCATAAACTCCTCCTGCAAGTTCAACTGGACCCAGTATTCCCCTTCACTTCCCGCCCAGAACTGCTGTGTGGCCATTACATACCTACCACCTTCATCCCCAGAGTAGCTCATGGAGGTGGTGGATGCCATGGCCCCTAGATACCAGTATATAGTCTGTAAGTTGCTATGAGCTGTAAAGTAACCGATAAATGGCAGATGTTACTACTGAAAGCTGTACCCATCCTGCAGTGGCCAGGGGCTGGGGTTGCTTCGAAAGGTTTGAATGGCCTTTCCCCCGCCCCAAAAATGTGGAGTAGAGTCAGTTGGCTTGGGGAGGGGATGGATGAACATATGGGAGGAGGTTTCCCCTGGCTCCCTCTGGAGTCTCTGCCTAGTAAGGGGTGAACAGGGTTCTGCTCACACTCAGGGCCGGTGGAAGGATGTTTTGCGCCCTAGGCGAAACTTCCACCTTGCGCCCCCACCCCAGCCCCCGCCCTGAGGCGCACCCCCCTGCGGCAGCTCCCCCCTCCGCCCTGAGGCGCCCCCCCTGCGGCAGCTCCCCACCCCCCACCCTGAGGCCCCCCCCCCCCCGCAGCAGCTCCCACTCCCTACCCTGAGAACCCCCCCCGCCCCAGCTCACCCCTGCCCCGCCTCCTCCCCGAGCACGCCGTGGCTGCTTCACTTCTCCCGCCTCCCAGGCTTGCGGCGCCAATCAGCTTAGGCAGGGAGTTCCCCTGTGTGCCACCCCCCCCCCCTTGCTGCAGGCGGCCCTCCCTGAGCTCCACTGCCCCAGCTCCCTCCACCTAAATGCCGGCGGCGACCGGGGCGGCCGAAGATCCGGCTGCCGAAGAAAATGGCGCCCCCCAAATCCTAGTGCTCTAGGCGACCGCCTAGGTCGCCTACATGGTTGCACCGGCCCTGCTCCCGCTTGAAATTTCTAGGTCGTCTTCCTCCTTCTAGGGTGACAGTCCTGATATTTGGGGCTTTTTCTTATATAGATGCTTATACCCCCCACCCCATCCCGATTTTTCACACTTGCAATCTGATCACCCTACCTCCTCCTCCCAGCCTTGGCCTAGCCATTGTGCATAGCGTGGGTTATTCCCACTGGGGAAAGGCCTCTGCATGACCCTAGCTTTGACGGAGGGAAGGTACTGCTCAGGCCATGAAAACAGGACTTTATCTCCACTGGGCCTGCAGCCAGAGATATGTCATACAAGGCTGAATCCCATCTCTTTGCTGCATATGTGAGGAAATTCTGCCCTCTGCTGAGCATCACAAGAAACGTACAGAATACAACCATTGAGCATCACCCTCGGGGTGGGCTTCCTGCCCCAGTGCAGAAAAATCCCCCCCATGTGGGTAGCTCAGCTTTCGGGCCCATGAATATAACCTGACCTGTGCACGGCTGCCCATAAAGCCGATGGTATGGAACTACATCCGATGAAAGCTCACCCTGATTGTATTAAAAATATGTTACCAATTGCCACATCCCTGTAATGTGTTCCATACATTTGAAATAGAGCCAGGCTTTATACCATGTGTTTTTCTGTGGTAGGAAATCTAGCCAATTTTGGGTTGCTCGTTTAGGGCCAGATTTTCAAGGGCTCAGCTCCCAATTAGCCAGTCGTGCACCAGCTCTTTTCTAGTTCCCGCTGAGCAGTGCTTTTCCCTTCGGAAGTGGATGAGTCTTAGTGCTCTAAAATCTGTGCGCTGTCTCAGATTGTCTTGAAATTTCCTGTGCCTGCTGGGTGGTATTAATGGGCCAGTTTGGGGGTCATTTGGGCAAGACATTCCTGAGATGCAGCCCCCCTAAAAATCTAAATAAGGGCTACATTTCCAAATGTGCTATTGTGGTGACGCTTATGCCCAGATCAAATAGCTAACTATTCTGCAGGGGATACCCCCTGTATGCCCCATGTTATATTTCCCATCATGCCTCACTGCATGCTCTGACTGTGTGCATTTGTTGCCAAGGGCCTGAGGGCTGGAGAGCTGAAGCTCCAAGTGGCAAGGAAGGACGGCTGCGTTGGGCCAATGGGGAGATCTACCTAGAGCAGGACGGAGAGGAACCAGCCGATTTCATAGCACCAGGTACTGCTGTATACGGGAATGCCCAGCTGAACTACTGCGTTGTAACTGTGGTTGCTGTGTGGCTGCAATAAAACCTCCACTGTGTGTTGTTTAAGAATCCACAGTTAAAACAACGTACCAGCTGCCATGTTCCACCCCAGAGGTGGCTGTATTTCAGTGGTGGATGAAGTGATTCCCTTGTATGCAAGGGAGGCCGTGGGTCCTAGTGGATAGGATGCTGGATTCAGAACATGGGTTCAGTTCCCAGCCCTGTCACTGGTTTGCTGAGTGATCTTGGGCAACTCAATTCCCCCGCTCTGTGCCTCAGTTTCCCCATCTGTAATGATACTGGCCTCCGTTATAAAGGTCATTGATATCTACCTAAGAGCTAGGTGTTAATATTACTATAATTTGTGAAGAGCTTTGGGTCCCCTTGCCGTGAGAGGTGCTATATACATGATGCTGTTAGTATTGTTTACAAGGCTAAGGGGGAATTGAGCCCTCAACGTCCAAGCCATTAAAGCCATTCTCACGCTCACATTCTCCCTTGTTAGGAAGCATGTTGACGTTGACAGAGCGTTAATCTCAGTGCAGATTAGAACAGCAGTGGAAACCCAGAACTATGTGTGAAATGACCCAAGATCCATTGTACGCGCCAGGCCTGCGTCCGGGCCGGTTGGTTCTGCCATTGAAATCCATGGGAGCAGGACTGGACCCAGAGGCTGGGGGGGTCTCATGGACTCTCCTCTCTTCCTTTCACCTCCCAGAGAAGTTTCTGCGTGACCAGCGCCTCAGCTATGGGCAGCTCCTCTCCCTGCTCCTCCGAGCGGAGGGGAACGGGAGCAGATCCTCTCCATTTCCCGTCCAGCTGGTCTTAGAGGGAGACGGCATTGCGGTGTCTGTGAGCTACGTCGCCCCAGCAGGCAGTGAAAGCCAGCCCCACCATGGAGAGCACAAGGTCACCTTCAGGTACAGGCTGGCTGACCTCACTTCCTGGCAGACATGCATCTCCCTCACTAAAATCACCACCTCGCTGGCCCCTCTGTTGGCTGAATCCCACAGGGAGGCCAACGATTGAGTGGGCCATGGAGACTGAATTCCCCTCTCATCTCTACGTGGCCTCTCTGGGCAGGTTTGAGAGCCACTGGCAGGGCACCGTGGGGAGAGTTTGTACCAATGCTCTGTGTGCTGGACCTGTTCTATCAGGACGGTACCTTTCAGCCGTGCTAATCCCCATGGCCTGGTTCTGATCTCAGTGCAGATCAGGACTGACTCTGCTGAGGTCAGTGCAGTTACCTCAGAGTTAAAGCAGCGTGAGCCATATCCGAATCGGGCCCACTGAGTCGTCTCTGCCCGTTATCCAGAGTGCCCTGCTCCATGGTCTGGGAACACACAAACAGAGCAGGGTTTCCTCCTGCAAACTTGCCAGGGTTGTCTGTGCCCCCTCGAGTGCCTTCCCAACATTCACCTGCCTTGTTGCTGCCCTTCCCGTGCCTGCTGCCCCCCCTCAGGTCGAGATGGCCCCGGTTTGCTTTAGCCTGTATGTGTGGGCAGCTCTTATAAGGAGCGAGGCTCCTCCCTTCCCTTCTGGGCTGATTTCTGACAGGCTCCACGAGGCGGAGGAGGAGATGCAGCCCTCGCTGTCGTCCTTCAACGTCCAGCGTCTGCTCTCTAATCTGACTGCCCTCAGGATCCAGGCTGGCAGCAGCGACGCACCTTGTAAGTGATCTCCTGACGGCACTGCCTCGGGCTGGGGGCTTCCTCCTGCTAAGACCACAAGAGAGCTCGGGGGCTGGGCGCTGGACCAGGTAGCCCTGCAGTGCAACAGGGAGGTCAAGGGGAGGGAAGAAGATTTAGCTTGTAAGCTCTCCAGGGCGGGAGAGCTGGCACAATGGGGCCCTGATCCAGATTGGGGCCTGTGGGCACTATTGCAATATAAATGATTAATAATCATGGTCACCAGGTGGAGGCTGCACTGAGTTCCTCTTGGACCGTTCTGAATGGTGCTGGCTGAGGGTTTTTTGGCCAAGGTCTTGAGGTTCAGAGACCTGCCCCACTCCGCCTGTGCCCTGGAGTCTGAGGATGGAGTCTCCCTCTGAGTTGTGGGAGGCAGGTGGCACAGTGGGAATCTGTTCCCTGATCCCATGGGCTGTGATCTAACACTAAGCATGGTTGGGCTAGGGGGTTACTTGGATGGGAGACCTTCCCGAGACACCTCGTGGTCTCAAGGATTCAATAAGCAGCGTCCCTCTCTCTGAATCAGGGTGGTCTGATGCTAGGGGCGTAGTGCGGCTGGAGTTACTGTTTCTGTGTATGAGACATAAAGCAGAGTCCTGCTGCTTATAGTCTCCACAGCTCGTGGTCAGCCTGGATGATCGAATGGGCTCTTCTGACGATCCCGTAGCAGTCAGCGTCATGGCCGCATTCAAACTGGAATAGTTACAGTCTGCCTCCCAAAATTCCCTCCACAGGTTCAGACTCAACATGGCATTTTCACTTTCCTTCCTAAACTCTTGGGCAGCATTGCCGTGAGCTGTTAAGCAATTCCACCTCTCAGGTGGCTGCATTTCAGTGGTGGGCGCCCCGATCTCTCTCGATTTTACTTACTGCTGCGGTGTTAGAAGGCTTAGTTAGTAAGGGCAAGATTTTCCAAAGTGCCTTGTGATTTGCAATCCCTCAGTTGTTGGGCTGCCGCGCTTAAGATGTCTTCAAGAGACCTGGTTTTCAGAGGACAGGTGCTCAGCACTTTCTGAAACACGGGCTTGCCTAAGATGGCTCAGATCAGGCACCCAGAGTCACTAATCATGTGTGAAAATCGCGCCCTGAGAGTATTTTGTAAAATGCTTTGAGATCCTTACATGGAAAGCACTAGAGCTGGGCACAGTGCTTTGGACAGCCTATCCTGGAAGGGATGCTAGAGAGACTGGATTGATGGGTCCATTGTCTCGGCACGGGTTATATTCGCCCATCGTAACTTCTGGTTGTCCCTTCCACAGGTAGAGTCTCCCTGAGTGAGGTCCAGCTCACCTCTGCTCGCCCAGGTCATTCCCTGCCTGCTCTGTGGGTGGAGGAGTGCATCTGCCCGCAGGGGTACACCGGGCAGTTCTGCGAATCCTGCGCTCCGGGCTACAAGAGAGAAATTCCATTGGGCGGCCCCTTCACCAGCTGCATCCCCTGTACTTGTAACCAGCACGGCAGCTGTGACCCCGACACAGGTTTGGATCCCCTGCTCTCTGTTAGTGATTTCCTTTTACCATCACACGATCTCTCACCCAGGGCCGACTCCAGGCACCAGCTTAACAAGCAGGTGCTTGGGGCAGCCCAGGGAGAGGGGCGGCACCTGCGGCAATTCGGGGGCGGCAGGTCCCTCACTCCCTCTAGGAACGAAGCACCTGCCACCGCCGATCGCGGCTTTTTTTTAAATTTTATTTATTTATTTATTTATTTTTGCTTGAGGCAGCATAAATGCTGGAGCCGGCCCTGCTCTCACCTTCCTTTTCTAGAGACTTTCATAGCATCCGTTCATTTCACAGCCTCCATTTATCCATATAATTACTATGCAGTTATGCTGTAAATAGATAATAAATCTGCATAATTCCCAAAGAAGGTTGGGAATTACACTTGAAGTTACAGTACCCAGCATCTCAGGTTATTGCCATGTAAATTACAGGGGGTGGTTTCATAACACTGTCATTTCAGAGACAAAAATAACTGCCTCTCGGTAATACTAATAATGCATGCATCTACCACCACAGATGTGCGTGGCATTTTATGAATGTAAGTAGGGGAGAGGGAAGGAAGAGCAGAGGTGTCAGTGGAAATGTTACTGGGGCCTGGATGGGGAGTTTGAATGTACTGCATGAAGAGGCAGGAGGCCAATGGAAGGACTGAAGGAGGTGGGCAGAACTTGAGGAGATGAAGATGACCTTAGCAGGGTGTTGGGGGCAGACTGGAGTGGCAGAAGTAAGAGGTAAGGAGGCCAGGCAGGAGAAGGCTACGGCAGTTGAGTTGCAAGTTGATCAGCACATGGACAAAGGATTTATCAGTGAGAAGATGGATATTGAAGAGGAAGAAGCAATAGGCTTTAGTGAAGGAGGCAGGGTAAGTGAGGAGAAGAAGCTATCTGGAGGTGGAACATAGGCTGCATGTACCATGATCAACAGTTGCAATGTAACTACATTATTACAGGGTTTCATACACAAAATGCTCTGCCAGTAACCAGTGACATTTTCACACCCATTGTTAGGTCCAGCGTTCCCTCTAATTTTTCTATCCATGTGTGGAATGAATTTTGTTATGTGCACCATTTCAAGGTAATGTGCGGATATGCACCACCAGTAGAAACCAAAAACCCAGATATAATCTATATTTTTAAAAAGTTACTCTAGGGATAATTACTCCAGCCAGGACAGGTTAGGCATTTTAGAACTCACTTATGCAAAGAATTCAATGTAACTGTAAGAGAGAAATAAAAATTATGAAATGCATAGACCAGCCAAAAAACTAAAATAGCACACTTTGAAAGAAGTATCCAGAAGTAACAACAACAACAATACAAGTATGTGTTGGGAGGTGATGTGAAAGACAGTGTGAGTGTGTGTGTGGGAGAGAGAGAGAGAGAGACAGACAGACAGACCCCCACTTTCAGTATATTGCCCTTTTAAGTAGATCAGCAAGTTCAGACACTGTAGGAGCTGCCAGCAAGCTCCCTCCCTCTAGAGCCCTGTCTTGCGCCCCCCCCCCCCCCAGCTCTGTGGAGATGGAGTACAGGGCCGGGGAAAGGAGGACACCCTGACATCAGCACCCTTTTCCCCTCCCACCGCTTTGCACAGCAAGCAGGAGGCTCCCGGGAGCAGCTCCAAGGCAGAGGGCAGGAGCAGCATGCGGCACTGGGCAGAGGGACACCTGAACTGTGTGGCACTTGATAGCCTGTTGGGCGGCCACCCAGCCACGCAGCTTACAGGGAACTTAGGTTAGGTCTTGTAGTCTCTGTAGGCTACTAGGGGGAGACATGTTCGTATGTAACCCACATGAGGAGAGTGTGGGGGGATGGGGTTGTCTCCCTCTAGTGGCTGGTCCATACAAAAGATTGCTGTAGCAGCCAGGGAGGAGACCTAGTCCTTTAGCTCAAGTGGGAGAGACTCTTACCGTCAGCTCTGTGGGTTCAAGGGTTCAAACCCCACTGTGCACCGAAGTAGGGTGGGTTATGTGTGGTCTGTCCCAGGGAGTAGTGTTTCCCCACTAGAGGAGCATGAGATCACAGGCACCTGAACAGGTCTGATACTACATCTCCCGAGAGTCTGGGCTAGGGGGAAACCAAGCAGATACACATGGAGTAGTGCTACACAGGGATAACCAAAACCAGATCTGTAAAGGCTGCCAACTTCAAATGAATTGCAAATGGCAGAGATTCCCTGCTGTGAGCTGCTCCTCCAGGGAAAGCATCTGGGTTTCTCTATCAGTGGGGAAAATCTGCTGGCTCACGGCTGCTTCACACGAGCACCCCAGTATCCAGACCAAAGTTCAGCGGGGGTGGCTGCATCTGCTGTCTGGAGATTCCTCCCGCTGTTCCCATTGGACACAGCTTCGTTCTTCACTGCCTGCCCTGTGCTCCGTTGACTCAGTTGCCACGTTCAGCCCCAGCCTGTGCCGCAGTAGAGGGATCACAGTATGCGCTCTGCACAGCACGCCGTCGTGAAAGGAGCTGCAGTGACACTCCCGTGCTGTCCTGATTCACACTGAGGCCTGGTCCACACTAAGCCCCCAGTTTGAACTAAGATACGCAACCTCAGCTAAGTGAATAATGACAGGTTTCAGAGTAGCAGCCGTGTTAGTCTGTATCCGCAAAAAGAAGAACAGGATGCATATATGTAGTCCACGAAAGCTTATGCTCTAATAAATTTGTTAGTCTCTAAGGTGCCACAAGTACTCCTGTTCTTCTTTAAGTGAATAATGTAGCTGAAGTTGAAGTATCTTAGTTGGAACTTAAAGGTACTTAACGCGGGTCCACACGTGGCAGGCAGGCTCCCCCGTCCACTCCGCCTACTCCTCTCGCAGAGCAGGATTACCAGCGTGGACGGCAAGCACTTCTACGATCGATTTATTGCGTCTAGACAAGACACGATAAATCGATCCCAGAAGATCGATTGCTTGCCGCCGAACCAGCCGGTAAGTATAGACGTACCCTGAGTAGTATTTTGCTCATCAAGTTGTCTCATTCACTGCAGTGCGGCTGCTTTACTCAGGGAGTAAGGCAGAATCGGGCCCATCGGATTGTGTGAAATAATATAACATCAATCCATGGCCACCTGTGACCTCGCAGCTGTCAGTGTGTAACATCGTGAATGTCATGGTGCTTTGTGGTGACAGCAAGGACAGCACCCAGGTCCCAAAAGCACAGACCATGAGCTAAAGTGGTATTAGCAGTATAGGGCCTGTGACACACAGCTGAGCCGTCCTGAGCATGTATAATTAGACAGGCAGGGTACATGATGTACTCCCCTGGTCAGGTACAGCTCAGACATGGGCACCTGGCATATCTGCTACCCAATAACATACTGTCCATGGCAGACAGAGCTCAGTCTGTCCATGAGTCCTGTTCTAGACATTCCCGGCTAACGCCGTGGCAGGCCCTTGTGGAGCCCAGTTCAACTTAGTTCCCTCAAAGGGACTTGGAAACGAGATGATTTACTTGTCACTTAACTGAAGAAACCCAGGACCCAATGTCAAGAAACCCAGGACCCCCCTCCATCCCCCGCGTCTTGCTGGTGGTCTGGCCCTGGCATTGTAACATCTGTGTTGCATGAGTGAGGAATTGTTTATGGCTGGGACAGAGAGTACTTTAAAGAGCAGTTTTTAACATGCTCCTCTGCCCTGCCAGACGGAAACATTACAATGTTCTGCAGCTTCTCTCCCTCTTTTGTTGTGGAGTGCGGTGTCTGGATGTCTCCAGTTTAATATGATTCCCGGGTGCAATTCCACGCCTTTGATCTTTCGGCCTTCATTCTGCCAATCAAGCCGCCCATTCATCATACAGGCATCCCTTCATTCATTTCCCACCCTTCTCTCTCCCTCCCCCTTTCTCTTTCAGTTCCTTCTCTCCCCATCCTGTCCGACTCCTTTGACAGCTTCGGCCGCTGCGATCCAAACTGCCCCATGTGTGCTCTTCCCAGGGAGCTCTGAGTCCTCAGGCCCCCTCAGCGCGCCCACTTCCCCCCCCTTGTCATGTGTCCCCCATGTGTTAAGCTGACTCCATGCCCCTTGGAAATTTCCCACAAACCTTTCCCCCCGGCTAGCTTGCCTAGTCCAATCTGATCTTGCCAACTGCATGCAGAAATCATCATGGGACTCTTTGTGCTCTCTCTCTCTCCAGGCAATTGAACTGATGGCTGGAGGCAGAGGGGCTCCAGCCAAAGGGAGAGGGATTCAGAGTTTCCCCATGTCCCCTGCTTGCTTCCTCAACCTGTGACTCACTGGCTTGGGTCACACGAGGAAGTTACACTCATCCGCTGGGCTCCAGACCGGTTGCTTGTGTGTTGCATGATGCAGATGGTGTACGTGTTTGGCCACATCTTGCGCCATCTCGCAGAAACACGTTGTCAATGATTTCAGACTCGGGCAGATTTTTAATATTGAAAATTCACTGGGCATCTAGCCTGACGGTTAAGTGCTCCGGCTCGCGCAGGGAGAGCTGGGCTGGCATGTCGCTTTCAAATTCTGCTGGTGTTACTCAGGCCTTATTCCATGCAAGCCAATCGGCATTTCTTGCCTGAGCAAGGACTGTGGGATTTGGCTCATAAATTGTAGAAAGGGACACACACAAGCACACCCCTATTGTTGTGGGGAGCTGATTCAATCGAATCCAAACCCGGAGGCGATTGAAATTTTGCAGCAGGCCCCATGTCTCCAAAGGGCCCGGTGAAAACCCTGGGTCCAGATGCTGGGGAGGTTGGAATTTGGCTCAGACACGTTTTAACTAGCAATTCCGCCAACCTGGGGCTGAGGCCTGACTCTGCTCTCCCGCGAGTGTAACTCCATTGACTTCGCTGGGGTTCCGCCTGATTCGTCTCTGCTGTGGCTCCATTGACGTCTAGGGGTTTGCTCCAGGGATGGATTTGTCCCTCTGTGTCTGGATGGTGACACCAGGAATAAATCCAGTGTGGAACCTGGAGCATGCGTCGAAAGGGATCCCCGAATGTAAAGGTTTGCAACTGTAGCTTAGCTATTGCCCCTAGGGATGACTGGAGGGACAGTCGGGTGAGCAGGAATGGGCTGTGGGTTGGGCACCCAGGGAGCCGAGTCATTACAAGGATACAGGGGGCAAGGCGAGGAACACTCTGGAATGCTACAGAAGTTTGGCTAGGCAGTGAGCATGCAGTGGAGGGATGGGCAGATGGGGCGGGCTGGCCGAGAGGCTGGTACATCGAGCTTCGCCGGGGGGTTTTCACCTTTTAGGATGTGAGATGAATCTTCCGCTGAGGGTGGCTCAGCAAGCGGAAGGCAGAGACACCCACCCGTGACTGGCATGGGAAGCAGGTGCTGTGGCAAGCCCTGGGCTTGAGCAGAGGCAACGCCATGCCCACTATCAAACTGGTGTGCAGCCTGGATGGCCAGAGAGTGGGATATTGGTGAGGAAGGGATGGACGGAGCGGAGGTATGTCTACGCTGCAATTAGACCCTGTAGCTGGCCTGTGCCAGCCGATTCGGCCTTGCAGGGTTCAGGCTAAGGGGCCATGCAATTGTGGGGTAGACATTTGGGCTTGGGCTGGAGCCTGAGCTCTGGGGCCCTCCCACCTCACAGGGTCCTAGAATCTGGGCCCCAGCCCAAGGCCCAATATCTACACTGCAATGAAACAGCCTCTTAGCCCGAATCAGCAGCAGGTTTTGAATTCTAGTGTAGACACACCTTGAGGGACCTCGCCCGTCCCAACTAAAGCAGCTTGTGGAGAGGCAAGGGGGGATGCACAGTCTATACGCTGCAGGGAGGGGCTGGGGGAAATGCTTCAGGGGTTTTCTAGGACCAGGGGATCCAGCTCAGACCCTGCAATGGGTGATCATAGAATATCAGGGTTGGAAGGGACCTCAGGAGGTTCTAGTCCAACCCCCTGCTCAAAGCAGGACCAATCCCCAGACAGATTTTTACCCCAGTTCCCTAAATGGCCCCCTCAAGGATTGAACTCACAACCCTGGGTTTAGCAGGCCAATGCTCAAACCACTGAGCTATCCCTCCCTATGTGTCTGACTCCACCCCAGTGCTACCCCCTGCTGTCCTCAGTGGGGTCACACTGGGGTAGCTATGAGCAGACCCTGTCCCAGGAGCATGAGGGGGTGATCCCTGGCCCAGGCAGGGGCCTGGGGTTTCTTGCATCCTGGCTTCGGGCTCTCTAGCCTGGGGGTGGGTGGTCTTTCTGCTCTGTCCCCTGCAGGGCACTGCCAGTGCCTCGATCACACCGAGGGCCCGTCCTGTGAGCGCTGTGCCATTGGCTTTCACGGCAACCCCTTCGTGGGGCGCTTTGACGACTGCCAGCCATGCCCGTGCCCCGGCCAGTCGCCTTGCACGGCAATCCCAGAGAGCGGGGAGCTGGTGTGCACCCACTGCCCCCAGGGGCAGAGAGGTAAGGTGCTGAGATGGGGGTGGGGAGCGGTTCTGGATGGGGAGGGGATGGGTGGGTTCACTGGCAGACAGACTCCCCACACACTGTGTCTCTCCCATCGCTCGCCCTCTCCAGGAAGACGTTGTGAGCTCTGTGATGATGGGTTTTTCGGGGACCCCTTGGGGAGGAACGGCCCGGCCCACCCTTGCAGCCCCTGCCAGTGCAACGGTAACGTGGACCCCAATGCCGTGGGCAACTGTGACCCTGTCTCCGGCCAGTGCCTGAGGTGCCTGTACAACACGTCAGGAGAGCACTGTGAAAAGTGCAGGGAGGGCTTTTACGGGAGCGCGCTGGCTCGGAGCTCCGCCAGGAAGTGTGCCCGTGAGTACAGATCCCCTTGCTCACCCCTGGCCCTCCAGGGCTTCCCCCTCCCTGGACGCGGCCTTCTGCTTGTCAGAGCCCACTTCACGGAGCCCAGGGCATGGGGCCCTATTCACCCCTGGTGTAAGCGGGTGCCGCTGCCAGGGAGGGGAAAGGAATCTCCACCCCATCACCTGCAGGGCTGGATTTGGCCAATGGTAGTGCCAGGGGAAACCAGTAAAGAGTGGAGGGAGTGTGGGCTGGGCAGTGCTGTTGAGGGGTTAGAGCGGGGGAGGGGAGGAGGGGGGCTGAGTTAATGGAATTGCATCCCTGTGTCACCAGACCTGCCTTGGGCTCTAGAGTTGTAGCGCTTTGCCCCTCTGCAGTGCTGGCTGGCCCGGCTTCCCGAAGAGATGGGCAAGCAGTAGTGTGTGAAGCCTTCTGCCCCCTCTAGAGTTCCTTGGTTTTCTAGGTGGGGAAACTGAGGTACAGAGGGGTGAAGGGACTTGTCCAAAAATCATGCAGCAAGTCAGTGGCAGAGCTGGGGATAGAACCCAGGTGTCCTGATTCCCAGTCCCTGGCTCGAGTCTGCCTGCTCCAGGTTAATAGCCAGTGTTTTCTCCCCCAGCCTGTGAGTGTAACCCTGTCGGTTCAGCCCAGGGGCTGGAGGCCTGCGATCCCCTCACTGGCCAGTGCACCTGCCTCCCTCACGTGACCGGGCGAGACTGCAGCCGCTGCCAGCAGGGATATTATGACCTGCAGCCAGGGACTGGATGCAAGAGGTAGGTGGAGATGGAGGCCTTGTCAGCCCACTGGAGAAGATGGTCTCTGAGTATCACTGCCTTGGACCATAGGGGACACCCCCTTCCCCCCTGCCCAGGAGAGGACCCCAGTGCCAGAACCCCCGTAATTCAAGAGCCGCAGCATGAGGCAGCCTGCTGCCTGTGGGGCAGGTCCGGCAAAGCCCCCCTACGTGCCAACGTACCCAGCCTTCAGCCTCACGTCACCTAGTCGCTGCGTGGGGAGCTCTGGTCTTGTACCAAAGCTGCCCCCACCCTCCAGCCCTGCACTTGTCAGCCGGGACTCGCTCTCTGCTAGGGCGGCTGGGGACACCCCAAGGGCCCAGGTGTTAACACCGTGCTGGGCACACGCCGGAGCTGACCTTGTCCCTGTTCCCATCCGGCTGGGCCCTTGGGGGTGGCTGGGCTGAAGGTTTGTCTGCCCTCACCACCTTCCTTTGCCTTTGTCCCAGCTGTGAGTGCCACCCGGTGGGATCCCAGGACAGCCAGTGCCACCCGCTCACGGGGCAGTGCCCCTGCCAGCCCAGTGTAGAAGGACAGTCGTGTGATCGATGCCAGCCTGGCTTCTTTGGGTTCTCAGTCAAGGGCTGCCGAGGTAACAGCAACGAGGAGCAGCTTCTCAAGTGAGGTCGTGTCACTCCATTTCTCTCCCATGTCACTGATGGCTTATGGTATCGGTGCAGCTGAGCCTGGCACAGGGAGCAGACTACAGTGGTGAAACTTTGTGCAGCACCAGCCTGGGGTCTTGCCATCTCCACTGATCATTCCCTCTCCTCACAGCACTCCTGGCCCACTAACTGAATAGTTCAGTCCCCTCCTGCCTGAGCCTGTCTAACACGAAGGGGGCAATGGGGTCTCCCGGTCGGGGCAGGGACCTGGAAGATTAAGCTCCTGGGTTCTCTTCCCAGACCCATCCTGGGCTTGCAGTGTGACTCTCGGCAAGTCCCGCACCTCCTGGTGCCCCCGTGACCCTCGCTGCACAATGGAGGTCAGATTCTGGCCTGCTTCTCCTGGCAGTCTGGGGCTCGTGTCTGAAGCCCTTGGCGAGGCTGGGAGAAGAGGCACTAGAGAAGGGCAGTCAGCCGTGCGTTCTCCTCCGCGGGCCAGGCTCTGATTTCGATTGCGCTGGTGCAAATCTGGAGTGGCTGCTTTGGATTCAGTGGAGCTACTCTTCCCATTGGCATCATTCTGGAGAGCAGGGTCTCCGCCTTAGCCGCTGGGCTGACTGGTCATGGCTCCAGTCCATGGACTGACTTGGACGCTGGCAGGGACGCAGCGCTCCACCTCTACCTTGGGTCGCCTACACCTGGGGTCTGGCTTGTGCCTGCTGCTGTCCCCTGACCCTGCTGTCCCTTGTGTGCAGCCTGCAACTGCTCCCCGCTGGGCGCCGTCACCCCACAGTGCCACGAGAACAGCACGTGCGTCTGCAGGAGGGGCTTTGTGGGCTACAAGTGCGATCGGTGCGAGGTGAACTTCTTCTACGCCCCGGAGCGGTCTCTGTGCCAGGAGTGTCCTATCTGCTACGGCCTGGTGAAGGACGAGGTACGGCACCCGACCTCCCTCCCGCCACGCCCCCTGCCAAGGGGATTGCAGAGCCAGGAGCCGCTCCCTCCTTGCAGGCTTCCTCCAGGGCCAGAGTTTCGGTCCCCCTGCCTGTCCAGGCCCTTTAGCAGCACCCCGGGCACCCCGCTCTCCTCAGGGGTCAGTCCAGGGTGTCTGGATGGAATGCTGTGGCCTGTGATATGCAGCAGGTCAGACTAGAATGGACCCTCCTGGCTTGGACCATTACGAATCTGACCCCCCCTCCCCTGCCTCCTTGACTGTGCTGACCCTCCCCTACCCCAGAGCCCCCTGCTATCTCTGCACACCCCTGCCTAGAATCCCCTTCGCCCTGCGCACCCCTGACCCACCCTGACAGCCCTTCGTACTCAGAGCCGCATTTGCTCCCCTCTTTCTCATGCCCCCCGTCCTCCACACTGCCGTTCCCCAACCCCCATGTGCTGTGCCCTCTTCCAAGTGCCATCGCTTTGTGGGCCCTGGCCCTTTACCCTACCTTGCCCCGGCCCTATATGGCTACCCTATATTTGCCTATATGCCCCCCTGTCCTATATGCCACCCTGCTCAGCCTGGCCCAAAGCACCACCCTATCCCTGCCCACACACCACTCTGCCTTGGCCCTGTAGGCTGCCTCGCCTGTGCGCCACAAGCCGTCCTCTCTGAAACACCCCATTGCCCTCGCAGGCTGACAAGCTGAAGGCCAAGCTGCAGCAGATGGAGGCGCGGCTGCAGAAACCAGACTGCAGCAGCCCCCAGACCCGTTACCCAGCGCTAGGAGAGGAGCCCCGAGGAGACCAGCTGCCAGGTAGGGAGGGGCAGAGTCAGGGGAGGCTCCTCTCCTGGGGTCAGTGCAGGGGGGGCCCTGGGAGAGGAACGGTGCACACTGGTTACTCTCCACGGTGCTCGGGGGCGACGGGACGGGGCTCCCTCCAGAGCCTGGTTCCGCCACGCGTTCATGTGGCCCGAGGGGGTCGCTAGACAGCAATGTGAGGGCCAGCCGTCCAGTGCAGAAGAACACGTCCCTCGTGTACAGAGGGGATCCCAGTGCTCCTCCAGTCAGCGGGGGCCAGAGCAGAGAAGGGCGTTGTTCCCTGTCAGACACTGAAGTCAGGGGACCTTTGCCCAACAGCTCGGTGCACTGCCTGAGTCCTCTGTTGGAAGTCTACCTGCCAGTGTCACTGT
This sequence comes from Malaclemys terrapin pileata, assembly GCF_027887155.1. Taxonomy (NCBI): domain Eukaryota; kingdom Metazoa; phylum Chordata; order Testudines; family Emydidae; genus Malaclemys; species Malaclemys terrapin. The sequence continues at coordinate 11,185,858 of NC_071521.1, read as the reverse complement.
GGGGCTGCTGGGTGTGGAGCATGCTTGGAAATCTGGTTACAGTTGTGGGTGCTGAGCCGTGGGAACCCGCCCCTGCGCTGCCTTAAAGATCTTGTCCCCGGGCTGTGCAGTAGCTGTGGGCCTCACATTATCAGGCAGATACTGACAAACTGCAGGGGGCTCAGAGAAGAGGATGAGGTGGTTGGAGGGACCCGCGGGGTAAATGTGCAGAGCTGGGCTCAGTAACGACTCAGTGCCGGGAGGATTAATGGCCACAGGTATTTGGGGACTGCCCAGGGAGGGGAATTGTGAAGGAGGGCTCAAGAGGGTGGACTTAGATGTAGTGGAGGAATCCAACTGTCTGTCATCAGAACCACCCCCCCCCCCCCCCGCGTTAGAACCTGTTAGGCTGGGGAAGACGTCCTGCTTGCCATGTGAGCATGCGCCCTCTGGGCCAGAGCGCCACTCCCCTCCCCTGGGCAGGAGACAGCAATGCATCAGTACGGGGCTCCCCCCGAGGGAAGGGGTGATGGCTGCAGGAGAGCTCTCCCTGTGCTGCTTGCAGATGCCAAGGCGGTGTTCCTGGAGCAGGTTGCCCAGCTGGAGGGCTCAGTGGGCACCGCGTGGGGTCGGCTGAGGAACGTCAGCGGGACCGTGGGCTGCGCCAGTGGCGGTGACGAGAAAACCTGCGTCCTCCTGTCGGAAATCAGCGCCGTGCTGCGGTCCACGCAGCGGGAGCTCCAGCAGGCTGCGGCTACGCTAGCGACAATGGTGCCTGGCTCAAGCCCAGCACGCTGGGCTTCTCTCAAACCCTCTCCCACGGCATAAAATGACTCTGAGCCGGGCTGGGTGCTGGTGCTGGTGCCCCACCAGGGAAGGCCCTTGTTCCTTTCCCAGCCCGGCAGGGACCAGGCTCATAGGGTGCAGTAGGACCTGCTCCTCCGGTAAAGGAGCAGCACCAGTAGGCAAACACAGCGCCCCACCCCCCTGGGTGACCTGTCAACCTTGCAGTCCTCCAGGTGCAGTGCACCTGGGGTGAGATTTCTTCCTTTGCTCTCTTTCTAATCCAGAGGAAATCCGTCCAGTGACTCTGCCCCCCCCATGAGATCCTGGTTGGGGGGATGCGGGGGTTGTTCTTCCCACCAGGAAGGCTGGGGAGGGCCCTAGGAAGGCGCATTCAGAGCCATCTGGCAAGACTCCCCAGAAGGTGACATGGAAGGAGCCTGCCCAGCCCTAGCCACTGGTAGTGGGTACAGTGCTGTCCCCACAGAGGGGACCTGGGGGCTGAACCCTGGGGTTTCACATTCTTGTTTTATATGTTTTTTTTTTAAGGTAATTCCTCATGATGTTTCCCAGCAGCCCACCAGCTGGAGTCGCCTCGCACTGGAGTCCCGGGCGCTGGCTGCCAGGTACCGCACGTTGGACATGCGTGCACATAGATGCACACACAGATGCCTGCGTATTCACACCCATGCATCATGTCCGCGTGCGCACAGGGGCACACCTCCTGCAGTCTGTTCAAAATGTGTTCGTCTCACTCTGATGCCTCCTCCTCCTCCAATCTGCTCGCTGGCTTCCCTGCTCTGTGTTTTCTCTCCAAGGCTCTGCCCCTGCCTGTATCTCTGCGGCCGTTCCCTCTCTTCCTCCTCCCCCCACTCAGCCTCCCGCCTCTTTTCAGGCTCCCCCTCACTCCTCCCCCCCCCACAACCTCCATCCTTAAAGCCAGTCCTCTTGTGGATCCCCTGCTCTGAGCTGCTCATTGACCATCCTCATGCCTCCTGGTCTGCTGACCCATGAGTTGTGCCTGAGGCAGAGAGAAGCTCTCAGGACAGGTACCTGCTCTCGTCCTGTGTGCTCTAAGCACCCGTGCAGGGAGAGTTCTCAGTAATCAGCCAAGTGCACGGACCGTGCAGTGACGCAGGCACGCTCTGAATCATGTTGTCCCCTGTTAAAGCAGAGAGGTGCAGGCGAGAGGTGGTCACGCCACCTGCCCTCCTTCTGGGCTCCAGCCACTGGAGCAAGGAGCCCAACAGGCACCGTGCGGCTCTGGAGCCGGGAGCCGGATGCCATTCTGCCTCGTGCATCCTCGCTGGAATCGTTCCGGTCTTGCTGCGGGTGTCGGGTGAATAGTGACGATCCAGCCGACCTGATCGAGTTCTGTCGCCTGAGACAGAGAGCTCAGGCCAGACTGACAGCACGAGCTTAGAGCCCATCTATGCCCTGTTTCTGGGTCGTAACCTCAGGGCTCACATCTGACAGCATCTCTCTGCAGTCACGGGGACGCAGCAGCAGAGCTGGAGTCTGTGGCCAGGAGAGCCCTGCTCGCTTCCAACACCAGCTACGCTCTCCTGCAGAGCACCTTGGAGGACAGCGCTAGCCTGGAGCGCAGGAGAGAGCTGGAAGACCGGTATGAGACCAGCAGTGTGTCTATGGGAGCTGAGTGCCAGCATGGCAGTGTGGCACAGGAGCCCTCTAGACCTGCCCAGGTTTCCCCACCCAATGTGCCTCAACCCCAGCTGCCAGGGACCCCCGCTAGGGGCAAGAGGGGAGCTGTCTGCATGGCCCATTCAGTCCGTGGCCTCTTTGCCAAGCCTGCCAACAAGGGGGTTGGTTGTGGTGGGTTTGTGCTGTGGACACCTGGGCTGAGACCCACTAAACTCGTTGCACACAAGCCACCAAAGTGCCGTCGGGTAGTGCTGGTTCCCAGGTCATGATCAGTCTGGACCAGCCTCAAACCCAGCAGGCTAGAGGGGACCCCCTACACCAGCAATCCCCTGAGCCCTGCATGCCTGGCCAACTGCCAGCTCACGTGTCCTTTCGCCTGCCAGATCACAGGTTTATCTTGCACCCCTTCTGTTTAGGTACCAGGAAATCCAGCGGGCGCAGGAGGAGCTGGCTGCTGGCATGCTGGAGGTGGCAGCTGAGGCCAAGAGAACCTTTGCATCCATCCGCCAAGCTAATGCAGACATGGCAAAGAACCTCTCGAAGCTCGATGCTCCACAGCTGGTGGGCAGCCCTTAGGACTTGCAAATGCTAACGAGTGCAGGCCTGGGGAGTCCTGCTGGAGACTCAGACGGGTCCCACCCGGCAGCGTGCCCCAGTCCCAACCCAGCAGGGCCCCTCTAGGGTGGAAAGGAGGTTCAGGCTCCATGACCGAGTCATTTGTCTAGATCACTATGGTATCTGGGCACCTCACACTTGTGCCTGGATTGTATCCTCACACCCCTGTGAGGCGGGGGGGAGGGGACAGTTGAGGCACAGGAGAGATGAAGACACTTGCTCGCTGCCTTTGTGCTGAGCCAGCCAGGGGACAGTCTGGGCCACCTCTGGTGTGGCCGTGGGGGTGATCGTAATGCGGCTAGCACGGCCTTTCTCCATCCCCAGGTGCTGGGTGGCCAGGGAGGGAATGGGGCAGTTCCCAGCCTGAGAAGGCACCTAACTGCAGCAGCAGCTCAGAGCTCCCCTGCCTCTAGGGGCCTTTTGGGGCGGCTGAATATTATCCCCACTTTAAGCCAGGAACAGAGCCCAGGTCTCCTGACTCGCTGTCCTGTGCTCTGACCACTAGAGATCCTTCCTCTGAGCTCATTCCCTCCCTCTCTGATGCCGGGGGCTTGGAGCAATGGGAGATGCCCCCTCCCCATAACATCCACTTTCTGACCAAGCGGTTTTGGTGCCTCATCCCACAGCGCTCCCTAGTGGTGCAGACCGGAGCCCTGACTCGGGAGCTGATGGAACTGGAGCAGGGGGTGGAGGCGAAAGAGCGCCTGGTCCTGGATGCGCGGGACTCTCTGAGGGCCGAGCCGCGCACGGAGCTGCAGAGGGCTCAGCAGTTTCAGCAGGCGAGTGTCTCAGGGAAAGGTGGCATTGGGATGAAACCAGGGAGCCACTTTCCTGGCAAACTTGGAGCCTGCCACTGATTTAGGCTGCGGGGTGATAATTCATCTGCATCCATCTGCACCCACCAACGCAGACAGGAATGGGGAGAGTGAGATTCTCCCTCCTTTCTGGGGACAGAGGCCTCTGCATCCCAGCAGAAGCCCGGAGTTTCCCTCATCCCTTCCTCTCCCACACACCCTACCCTCTCTATAGGCCCTCCTCCTGCTGCAGCCCTTTTGGCTACAGAGAACTGGATGAGCCCGACCTCCCTGGCACCTGGGCTTGCCCTGCTGAGCCCACTCAGGGGCGAGGAACAGGGGCAGGGAGGGCAGAGAACGCCCCCCCGCCGCCAAAAAAACCTTCACTGGGGGTTCACCCAGGCAGGCCAGGGCAGAATTGGAGCTGGAACATTTAAAGCCGGCATAGTTCTGTGCCCTGGGCCCTGTAGGGCTCTCAGATGCAGAGGGCAGTGCCTAGGTCCCCTGGAGTCAGCCCAGAGCACGTCTTGCCCCCCCGCTCTCCTCCCTATAGATAACCCACCCAAGCAGTCTCTGAATAGCATGGTCGGATCAGCAGGAAGGCTCCCCTGGTGAGATGCCCTCACGCCCCTCAATCTCACTCCTGCCTCTCCTTCCCCGGCAGCTGCGGAAGGGGGTCGATGCTGCCCGGACTCTGGCAGCCTCATCAGTTTCACACGGAAAGGCCGTGGTCTCTGAAGCAAAGTCCCTGCTGTCCAGCTTGGAAGGTAACAATCGCTGCCCAAAGCATCTCACCAGAGCTCAGCTCCCCCACTTATCCCAGCAGAGCCAGGGGGTGGGATGTGCCAACCCTGCCTTGCAGGGGGACACACGGGGCCTCCACCCTGCCCATGGAGTTCTGAGCCCCTGCCGGAGTCCGAGGCTAATGCAGACGGAGCAGAGACAGCGGGACCTTTTCTGCACTGCCAGCAGGGAGTTCTCTGATCTGCTCTCTGCAGCGACGGGGACTCCCAGCACCGAGAGTGGGACCTGACCGGGGGGGTGGGGTGCACGTGGCTCCGCTCTCGTTTCCGATCAGTCAAACACTGACGCGCTGGTGGGGCGTCCCTCCCCTCACTGTACTGCAGCAGACGGGGCTGGACGGGGCGGCATCTGTCAAGCCGTGGGAGTTAAAACCTCTCACAGGCTGCTAGAACAGGTACCACCTGAGCAGCACCAGTGGCAACGTCCCCACGCCGCCCTTCTCCCTACATGGAGTGGGGCCGTGCCCAGCCCATTCCGTTCCTGCTCTCTGTGCTGAGGCTGCCGACGGTGATGCAATGGGCTCCCATCCACTGAACGGAGGCTCCTCTACCTCCTTTCTCGGGACGTCATGGGATAGACCGACGTGTGATGTCTGGCAGCCTTTGAACCAGTGACCTAGAGGCGATCAGGTGCAGAGGCCATTACCAGTCCTCCAGCTTGGCTGGCTCCCCATTACGGTTTGAGGATGGGTTTATTTCCCTCCTGCTTTGATGCTGGGAGGGGAAGGTTGGTTTTGTCTCCGCCTGTTTCCAGGGAGATTCTAATGCCTGGAGGTTGCTGGGGTTCTCGCTCTGGTTCTGTTGAGCGTGATTCTCCTCTTGTTGGCCCCGGCGTAGATCAGGATTAACTCCTTGATGTCCAGGAGGCTACACCAGGGCAAGCTGGGGTGGAGGATCCCGTTCTCTTGAACGCTGCCTTTGTCTGCAGGGGGGAAGAGGGTGTTTGTGCGTCAGAAGGGGCAGGCCGCCATGAGCAGGAAGCTGGCCATCGTCCGGGACAGAGTGATCGTGGATGCCCAGAAGAAGATCAGACAGGCAGAGAGGATGCTGGGAAACACTGTGTCTGTCTCCACCGCAGCCAAGAAGACGGTCAGAGAAGCAGAGGGAGTCGCCAGGGAGAGCTCCAAGGTCTGCAAGGCTGGTGCTCAACCGAGGGGGTGATGCGTGGAGAGTGGGCAGTACAAGCCTAAGCAGGGCTTGCCGGGAGTCTGGCACATGGCAAGTGACGGGGAGCTGGAGTCCGGCTTAATGCAGAGAGATGCTGCACGGGCTTCCCCAGCATAGCGCTGCCAATGCACCCCCATCCTGACTGGCAGCGCCCCCTGCTGGCCTGCTACAGGATCCATGCCCCCAGCTCTGCCAATGCGCCCCCATCCTGACCGGCAGCGCCCCCTTCTGCCTGCTACAGGATCCCCCCAACTCTGCCAATGCGCCCCTATCCTGACCTGCAGTGCCCCCTGCTGCCTGCTACAGGATCCCCCCAACTCTGCCAATGCGCCCCCATCCTGACCGGCAGCGCCCCCTGCTGGCCTGCTACAGGATTCCCCCCCCAGCTCTGCCAATGCACCCCCATCCTGACCTGCAGTGCCCCCTGCTGCCTGCTACAGGATCCCCCCAGCTCTGCCAATGCGCCCCCATCCTGACTGGCAGCGCCCCCTGCTGCCCTGCTACAGGATCCCCCCAGCTCTGCCAATGCGCCCCCACCCTGACCGGCAGCGCCCCCTTCTGCCCTGCTACAGGATCCCCCCCAGCTCTGCCAATGCGCCCCCATCCTGACCGGCAGCGCCCCCTGCTGGCCTGGTACAGGATCCCCCCCCAGCTCTGCCAATGCGCCCCCATCCTGACCTGCAGGACCCCCTGCTGGCCTGGTACAGGATCCCCCCATCCTGACCGGCAGCGCCCCCTGCTGGCCTGGTACAGGATCCCCCCAACTCTGCCAATGCACCCCCATCCTGGCTGGCAGCACCCTCTGTCTTTTCTAAGAGCAGTTCAGAACCCTTTCTGCCACTCAGCCTTGATTCTAACCTGCAGCCCCCCTGACCCCCACACAGCCCCACCTCCTGGCATGCAGCAGCCCTTGCCTTTTAGATCCGAGCAGGGATTGTCAGTCATGCTGGGCTGGCTTTGCAGCATGTCTCATGCTGCGGCTAACTTGCCTCTCAAGTCCAACTTGAGTTCCTGCGTCAGGAGGGCAGGGCTGGTGCATGCGCTCACCGAGTTCAGCATCCTCCTTACGGAGCCTTCGCTTACGCCACCAGGTGAGTGACCCGTGGGCTCTTGTTGTTCGATGGTGGGGTCTGGGCTACTGTTGATAGCCTCTCTAAGAGGATGTCCTATCTCAGCACAAGGAGGGCATGGGATGGGAGAGGAGCTATGCAAAAGCCAACTCCTACCGATCCTTCCCCTTTGTAACCATGTGCTGTCCACGCCGTGCAGCGGTCCCAGGCTGTGCTGAGGGAAGGGAAGCGGGAACGCAAGCGTGCCAGTGAGCTCGCCAAGCGCGTCAACGTAACCCTGGCAGAAATCTCAAGGCAGGAGCACGTGTCCGAGGAGCTCAGGGAAGAGCTAGAGGTGTCTCACCAGGTGAGCTATGTCCCATAGGACTGTGGGTAAGAGTCCCCCTTTCCTCTCCACTGACCTGCCCCCCTGCTCCCACAGCACTGATTCTGAGGGCAGGCGCAAAGCTGGAAATCTCAGCAATTTGTTTGGAGTGAGGTTCTGTCCAAGAAACCCCAGGGCACCATGGCATGCAAGGCACATGTGGCATACTCTGGAGAATCCCCCACACACAGGCCGGGACGCCATCCAGGGGATCGCCCACTTGGGGCTGATCTGTTGGCACTGGCAGCAAGAATCCTCCATATGGTTTGTGATCTTGGGTGTGGCTAATGCACCTCCGTGTCTGTGTTGGAAGGTGAGGACAGGGGTGAGTGAAGCTAAGAAGAGCCTCAGAGAAGCCCAGAGCTCCCTGGAGATGGACATTGAGACCCTGAATAACCTGCTCAGCAGCCTAGGTAAGAACCCACCCCAGTGTGGTGGTGGCACATCCCCTTCCTGGGCACTGAAGCCCTCTGATCCACCCAGCTGTATGTCGACCTTGTTGTACAGTCATTGTGACAGCTCCAGCCCAGCAGCATGTGCTGCCTGGAACCTGTGAGTGCCGGGAAAGCTTCCACCATCCTGATCTTGAAGAAATCTCCTGAGGGATAAATGCCCTAGTGGGACCTCAGAGGGAAATGCTGCTGCGAAGCTTGGCCTACTGGAATCCCGCGGCGATAGCTCCTCTCTGTGAGCCCAATCCAGTTTGGGCACCTCCGTTTACTTAGATGCTGCAATTCAAGTTGGGATCTTGGCCCTATGTTTATTACAACAGATCTGTAGCCACCTAGGATGCCACAGCGGAGTCTCGGCTATACATCGTGGTCACTAGGACCTTGATAGCCACAGCAGGGATCAAACCCACAGCTTCTTGCTCCGAAACCACAGCCCCAACCACTTGAGCGAAAGGAGAATCTCTCTCTACCTGCTCTCAGCAAGCCGCACCGTGTGCAATTCCAGTTTTCGCCAGTAAAGGGCAGTGCTATGCTTTTCTTTTTTAAGCCTGCACTTTCTTGAGAGTTGCTGCTGACGCAGCCCAGGAGAGCACTTCTCTCCCAATGTTGTCATTGGCCTCCTGAGTCGCTAAAAGAACGGGACTGGCTGATGCACAGTCCACATCCAGAGCTGCCTTTTGTCCTGGCCTCTGGACCTAGCTGCTGGATTTGCATGGGTTTCCCCCCCAGTTGGCTCCTCAGTGGTGAGAACAGACTGTAACTGTGGGGTCAGCTGTGGCCTGGGTGGAGTGTCGGGGAGGGCAGCCAGCAATGAGTCAGGCTTCCTACCAAGCCAGGAGATTGGGGCACAAAAGGAAATGGGATGTTTTGTATCTTTTTATTTGATGTTTTGAATTAGAGATCTGGGGTGGAGGGGAAGGGGGGAGACAAAACTCTGTCACTGAAAACGCCAGAGCTTACTGAACCCAAAGGGATTTCAACAGCCAAACTTGGCCAAGCCACAGCCACTCTTGGGGGCTCTGTTTCCCCTCCCACCCTTCGCCTGTCTTGCCTCTGTAGGCTCTAAGCTCATTGGGACAAGGACGTCCTCTCCCGGTGTGTGCACGTACAGTGCCTAGCACAATGAGGCTGTGATCTCACCGGGGGCCCAAGAGTAAACAGACTTCTCCCTCTGGATGTTGTTAGTGTCTTTTTCAGCATTTAGCTTAGTCTGAGCAGTGAAACTAACCTGGTTGGCTTTGCTTGCTGTGGTGAGTCAATTTCACGGTCAGGTTTCCCCAGCGCTGAGGACATTCCACGTCCAAGCCATAGATCTCCAAGTGCTTTGCCGGGGCGGGGGGGCGATCACTATCCCCATGCCACAGGTGCGGGAATGGAATGTGAAATCACTTGCCCAGGGTCAGAGCAAGGCAATGCAGGGTGAGGATGGTGCCCAGGTACCACAAGGCTGTTCCCAGTGCTGTAGGGAGCCATGTTTCCATTAGCCGCCCCCCTTCGTTATTTGCAGTACCTGGGAGCTTCCAACTCCCTTTATACCCTTTTAATTCATTCCCACCCCTGAGGCGTGAGCCCAGCATCTGTCTAAAGCCCCTTCGGCCTGGCTCCACCCAGGGCTGCTGGGGCTCTCTGCCTCCTCCCTCACTGTTCTCCCCTCTTCATCTCACCCAGGCAACTTGGAGCAGGACCCGCACACAGACTCTGTGCTGAGCACCAGCCGCCTCCAGATGGACCGCCTGTGGCTGCGGCTGGCCAGGCCCGGACCCCTGGAGAGGAAACTGAGCCATCTGCAGCGGGAGGCGGAGCAACAGCGGCAGAAGATCCAGGCATTCGAGAGCGACCTTCAGGAGATCAGAGCCGACAAGCAGAACCTGGAGGAGGTTCTACGGAGCCTGCCGGAGGGCTGCTCCAGCTGGCAGTGAGCGGGCCCCATGGACAACCCCCATCTCCACAATGAACTGCAGAGCAATGCACATCCCCCGGCTCACTGACGAGCACCTCAAACCTGCCCTCCGCTCTTACGCTGCCTTCCCACAGAACAGCGGGGCAAGGTCTCTGTCTAAAGTTCTGGGGCAAGGACCACAGCCCCCAGCTCTGCGCCGCAGGCCCAGCGGAACTGCCAGTCCAAAGGGTAAAGCTTTTCCACGCGGGAGCCAGAGCCGTCTTGGGAGCCAACCCCAGACGGTGGAACAAACTCCTGCAGGAACTTAGGACCATCCCCAGGCCAACCCACCTTCCGCTTCTTCCACTGGCCTTCGAAACATATACACCTGTGCCGGATGCAAGTCACGTCACGCCATGCTCTGCTGGGAGGTGCTCACGCACTACGGGCTGGTGGACCACAGCGCCACCTGAATAGAATGGGGGAGCATCGAAGAAAGAGCTCGCCGTGGGGGGGTGGGACTGAGAGAGGGCTCAGTGCTGCCCCCTGTGGGGGACGCACACAACTGCCTGCTCCAAGGATCCTGCCGTCACAACAGCGTTGGTTGTAATGGGCATCTTTGCAAGCGCAGCAGGAGCCTTAACCTGGTTGAGGTGCAAGGGATGGGCCATGCTCTGCCTCTTGTGCTTTCACAGCTCTGCCAAGGTGGTCCGTAGCAGCTGTGCTATTGGCATCCCCTGGGCACAGTGTATCTCAGTGCACTCGGGGTGTGAATGGCCCAATGCCATGGTCTCTGTGTAGATGGCACCATCCCACTCAATATGTCGGCGGGGGGGGGGGGTGTCACTAGCCACGGCCTATGTTTGCTCTTGCGGCTGCATTCCCGTCACCCCTGCTCTCAAGCTCAGCTTGGCTGCAGCCCGTAATTCCCAGCAGCTCGTTGGCATCCCCTTGCCCTCCCTACCGGGAAAGGCGAAGCGATGAAGAGCTGGGCAGTTGCCTCAGGATTTGCAGCTGTGGTAGATGGATCTCGCAAGTCCAGTGGCTCCTGGCTAAAGCTTGACTGTAATTCCCAATAGCTGGGATCACTTGCAGGGCACGGCTACAGATAGAATGCTCCTCTGAAGTGAGCAATGTTCACCGTTTTCCCCTTCCTCTAACGGGTTGGTCCAGCTTGGAGCCAAGCAGTACATTAGATAAGAGAGATCTAACCCCTTCTGCTCTCGTTCACACTGGTTTTGCAGTAGCATAACTCCAGGGGCATGAGTCCTGATTTTCCACTGGTGTAAGTAAGATCATGCTAGAGCCTAGCGGCCTGCTTCTGGTTTGGTTTTTAACCTGATTCTAATGTGCTTTGGTGCCATTCACACTATTAGAAACTGGGCTAGCTAGAGTATCAGAGGGGTAGCCGTGTTAGTCTGGATCTGTAAAAAGCAACAGAGAGTCCTGTGGCACCTTTAAGACTAACAGATAGTCAGATAGCTAGAGCCACCTGTCAACCCTTTTTGCAAGGCTGCTGGAGCGGATTGTGGATCTCCCCTCGCCCCAATGGCCCAGCTCTCTGGAAGTGCCGCAGGGCCTGTTCCTTTCCCAGAAGACGCCAGCTCGTTCTCGCCTCGGCACAAAAGCTGGCACTGGAGAAGAAAGGCCCAGCTGGGTGTTGTCAGACGCTCCCCCTCTCCCTGCCCAAGGACAGCTCTGTGAAAGCACAACAGTTGTTGCAAAGCAAGCACAGCACGATTCCAGCTTGGCTGGGAGGCCTGGACAAATAGCCACATATTTGCCTCCCTAGCAAAACAACTGGACATCTTCAATCCGCACACACACACACACGCTGCTGTTAGAGAAATGTCAAGCCGTTGCCACCTGCCCAGTGCTGAAGAAGACGTGATTCACCCGCCTTCCCGGCCTCTCCAGAGACCTGTTTTCTTAGCTGATGCTATGTGCTTGTAGCTGTATCCATTAAAAAAAAAACTTAATATAATACATATGTTACATTCTGCGTGTACTGCAGTTCATGGGCTATAAAACAGCTGGTAGTTGTGTGTGTGTGGGGGGGGAAATACATGCCATACCTCTAGCATCTGTCCTCCAGCAGCCTCTCAGGGTTCTGTAAAGGAAAGCCTTACAAGAATGACCTCACCTAACAGTGAAGTGCAGCTGCTTCTGGGGTGGAAAGTGGCAGCTGTTTAACAGCTCACAGTAAAATGGCACAAGAGTTTATGAGAGGAAGTAAAAACCCCAGTATCCAATTGCAACCGCAGGGGGAATTTAGGGAGGCAGGATGTGACTGGAGATTCTGGCCAGGACACTAGGGTTAACACATCCTGTTCTTGAAAAAAGTGTCCTGGGATCTTTAATGACCATAAGGGTTTGGGAGCTCAGTTTCATGGCATCTCTGAAAGACGGCACTTCTGCAGCACAGCACCACGGGGGGGGCTGTCTAATTACTGACTCAGACAATGCTACTGTTTGCACCATCTGGGTTCTTGTAGTTTCCCATTGATACACTAGACATCCTTGTGTTACTCTGCACCCTTCCTGGTTCCATGTGCCGTGTCGTGCACTAACCAGGCTAGGGCTGTATAGCCAGTCCCCAGTGGAGGCGTGGAAAGGAACATACCCTCCTGGGTTCATAAAGACACTGCTATCAGCTGCAGAGCACCCCAGCATCTCTCCCGTTAGCTTTAGAAAAAGGAGTCCTGCAAATCCCAGTTCTTCCTGCAGATACTTCCTAAGAATGGAGCAAATGCAACCTGCACAAGGCTGGTGCGGGTTGCAAGAAGTGATAACACACGTGTGGTCTGGACACATACCCCAGTCTATTGTGAGAACAGAAGGCCCATACTGTTAGTGTGCAGGGTAGGGTGGGCAAGGGACAGGGAGGAGGCTGATGTGTTGAGTGACAGAGATGGGCAGGGGGCGGGATGTTTGAAGGGAACACAGCACCAATTGATGACAAGTCCATCCATAAGACGATATCTAAAAGAGGCCCACTGGCCAAGATGCGGGGTTAGGGGGAGCAGGAGGTTGGCAGGTCGGGGAAGGAGGTGGATCTGTGAGTTAAAGACGGGAGCTGAATCTGTGTGAGTGGAGATTGCTCATGCGATGGCTTTTTTATGAACAAAGGAGAGGGCCAAGGCCGGAGCCTTGTGGGGACGCTCCCTGAAGAGGGGAGGAGGGGGACACACGGCTGAGATGCCAAAGGAATTAGCAGGAGAGGATGGAGCCATGAAAGTCAAGGGAGGGGCACATTTTCAGCAGGGAGGGTCTGAACAGCAGAGGTCAGTGAGGAGGAGGATGGAACAGGGCCAGGAGGGAGGTTTAGCGACCTAGCTGAGAGCAGCAGGAGTGGAGCGGAGCAGGAGGAAGCCAGAGTGGAGAGAGTCAAGGTTGGAGGGATGCAGGCTAGCAGCTCTGGGGGTAGCTGTCCAACGTTCCAAGACCCAAACGCTCACTCCCACAAAGGGGATGGGTCCCTGCGTCTCTCCTGGGCAGGTACCAGGAACACTGTTTGCTTGTGCGCCTCTCCTAGCAGCCCTGAACACTCCACACACACCCCAGGGACCCACGACACACTGCAGGGTGCAACAGGGCATATTAAGGCTCTGCTGGGACCGTTCGACCCCAGTCCCTGAAGCTCCCCATGCTGCTGTCCAGACTTGGCCCAGGATTCCCTGCAATCCCGAGGCGCCTGGCTCCCCCACGACAAACCCCTCTCTCTGGCCTGCATTGGCTGGATGCAGCATCACTCCCACACTGCGGACACTAGAGGGAGGCTTTTCCCTTCCCAACGCTTTCAGCCTGCTGTCAAAATCTAGTCGGTTCCTGTCAGTTTGATCCATATGTGGGGCACAGCTCTGTTCATGGGCAAAGACAGCGTTAGCTAATCCTGAGCACTGTGTAATAATGGAATAGGAGGGAATGGGGTTAGAGCCCTAGTCTCGGACTTGGGAGGCCTGAGTTCAACACCCTGCGCTGGCACAGATTTCTGGTGGGGGTCTTAGGAAAGTCACTGAGGCCCAGATCTTCAAAGGTATTTAGACTCTTGACTTCCACTGAAATCAGGAGCTGGGCTTTAATCTTTCTGTCTCAGTTCTGCATCTCTAAATGGGGATGCCCTACATCACGGGGTGTTGGGAGGTGCTCGGATACTACAGTGAGCGAGGGTCACATAAGTACCTTGGATAGATAAGATCTACTTACCGATTCTCATAAGATGCAAGGCAGGGAGAATCAGGTCCTCGGTGTATAGGGCCTTTAATTCCTGGTGTGCTGGAATGAACAGGTGCCAGTATCTTGCAGAGGTCAGTTCTGAAAGGCTTGCTGGAAGCTGGGTGTTTCAAGGAGCCATCTGAGGGGGGTGAGTTGGATGCCGACGTCAAGGGGGCAGACCAGGAGAGGGAGCAAATGCTAGAATAATTGAAAGTCTGTGCAGGGTGGAGGTGCGGCCCTCAGCCCCCCGTCCCTCGACTTTCAATCCAAAAACAGGACACCTCTCCTAAGAGATGGTTTTTGGCTTCCAGCTGGTGACTCAGACTTGGCTTCTCCAGGCAGCAGCCATTCCAAGGGACTCGCCCAAACTCTTATTGTTTCATTTATTTTCTTTAATTAAAATAAACAGTATTGTTATTAGTGGGGATCTGAGTGGTTATGAAAACGGGAGAGTGAGATGGGCTGGAATCCAGCCTGGGGACTAACCTGCAGGTGGGTGCTGGGCAAGACCCTCCCCACCCCACCCCACTGTGTTTCCCCAGCTTTGCTGATGCACCTCAATCCTTACCACTGCACCGCCTGCGATATATCCCAGTCCTGCCCCCCTCTCCTAGCTGTACTGATAGCCATCAATTCTAAGCTGCAGCAGTCCCTGATATCCCACTCCTGGCCTTTTGTTTCAGCTCTGGGCGAGGAAGCATCTTGCAATTGTGCCAAACAGTTTGTTGGGGTTTTTTTTTTGTTTGTTTTTGATATGGACAAAGGACTACAAGGGAGCAGGCTGAGTTCCCCAAACTCATCTCACCAGTGACCAATCTGCTCTGGATTCCAGCACTCTGGGCCACCAGCCTCTTGTCCTCATGAGAATAATTTGTTTTCACGGGATGAAAATAAATCCGGATGAGAAGTCCCTGCATTCGGAGCTCAGGGGTTGAATCCTCTAGGGCTCAGACCCTACTACTCTGTCTGTTCTTTGGGGGCACATGTGCTGGCCAAGCTATTGGTGCTCCTGTGTAGCGCAGCTCTGAGCGGAGCACATGTACCAGGGGCTTGCCGAACTGCCATGAGGAAAGTGGCTGTGTGAGCCCAGGGGCTGATGGGGAAAGAGCTGAGGGACAGGAGGCATGGCCTGGTGCTCCAGAAGCAGCGTGATGCTTGTCACCTCGACTTCTAGGCCAACGCAGACAATCATATTTCATACCAGTGGGTCTTCGCGTGACTCTGGAGCCCGATTTGGGAAGAACAACGTTCCACACACTATGTCAAGTATCGGGGGTAGCCGTGTTAGTCTGTATCTACAAAAATAACAAGGAGTCTGGGGGCACCTTAAAGACTTACACTAAAGTTCCGCACACTGGCCATGATGGAGCCATTTGCCTAGTTGTGATGCTTGAATTGCACCTTGTTGCCTTGCCTGGCGCTATGCTTCCAGCTGTTTGTTGCGATTCGTCTGCAAGTTGTGGGCCCTCACCCTTAGGAAACACCACCAACCATCACAGGGGTTGCAAACGGAAACGGTCACACTTTCTAATGTGCCATTGATAACAGGGGGGAGGGATAGCTCAGTGGTTTGAGCATTGGCCTGCTAAACCCAGAGTTGTGAGGTCAATCCTTGAGGGGGCCATTTAGGGATCTGGGGCAAAAATCTGCCTGGGGATTGGTCCTGCTTTGAGCAGGGGGTTGGACTAGATGACCTCCTGAGGACCCTTCCGACCCTGATATTCTATGATCAGAGGCTCATGGTTTGTACCTGCAGGACCACCACATTATAGATGCTGATTTTTGGCTATAGACAGAGTCCATATTCCTTCCAGATCCAGTGATGGAGGCCGTATCTGGGGCTGGCTTTCTTCATTCATACATACATCCCTTTCGTGGTCAACTGTTGCTTCCTTAGTCAACATGCAGCCAGCACAGGTCAAGGTGTGGCTTGGAGCCTGGTGTCTTCCAAAGCTTGTGGACCGGTCTGGGTGAGGTGGTTGGGGCGCTGGCTGGTACCTAACCTCCGTTTTCATTGGGCTGATGGGGAGGCCGACGTTATGAGCCCCTGCAGCCGAGGCCCGAGCGGCTCCTGACAAGCAGGCGGCTGGCAGGGCCTGAGCCTCGGGCTGGCTGTAGCCCTGTCCCCTTCCCAGTGCTCGGCGCGGGCGCTCTGCAGAACCGAGTCCAGGGAGAGGGGCGGGGGAGAGAGGCAAGGGAAGGGTTAACCCCTGCCGGGCTGAGGCGGGCCGTGCCTGGCCGGTGCATGCTTTTGCCTCTTCCAGCAGAGGGGCCGCTGAGTCACCGGGGCCCCGCTTGGTGAATGGCTGCGCTCAAGAGGGGCTGGGCGGCCCTTCCGCTCCGGGCTCCGCCAGCGGCTCGCAGCGCGTCCCGCTCCGCAGTGCAGCCCGGCCGGCCGGCGGGAGGGCTCGGGGGCAGCTCAGCATGGCCGTGACCCTCAACAGCCGCTTCCAAGGTAAGCGCGCCCCGAGCCCGGCACCTGCTGCGCCTCCGGGCCCCCCGCCCCACCCCACTAATGCCCCTCTCTTCCCGGCGCAGGAGGCAAAGCCTACGGGCAGCAGAGAGCGCAGCAGGAGGGGCGGCTGGAGGAGATCAACAAGGTAGGGGGCGAGCCGGCGTGGGGCGGGGGCTGGAGAAGCGGCGTCTCCTCCCGGAGCTGGGTGCGCGGGGGGCTGGTCCATCGCCCCCCGGGCTGGGGAACTGGCTTGCGAAGGGGCTTTGGGGGGAGCCTGGGGCGGCGGGGGAAGCGGGCTGCGGGAGTGTGGTCCCGGCCGCCTCTGCTCCTGCTCCCCCCGGCTGTGGCCGGGGCAGGCGGTCCCGCAGCAACACGTGGCTGGCCGGAGCCAGAAGTTTCTGCTCTTCGATTTCTGACCGACCTCGGCGGCGCCCGCGGCTGAACCTGCTTCCAGCCCAGGTCTCCCACGTGTGAGCTGGAGAAAGGGGCCACATCTTGGCTTGTGTGTGTGTGTTTCGGGGGCATAGGGGTGTCTAGGTGTTTGCACCACCCCTATCACACTCCCTGCCAGGCAGGGCCCAGCTCGCCGCAGCTGACCTCTGGGGAAACTGAGGCACGGACCAATGAGGTGACTTGCCAAAGTTGGGGTGGAAAAGCCTGAACTCCAGTTCAGGGCTCTACCCACTGGGACATTCTCCCCCACCTCAGTTACTCCTCTCGCTAGTAAAATCTGCTGAAGAGCCTCCGTCTAAAGCAATTCTAATGTGCCTCTCTCCAGCCCCGAGCTCATCCAATGAGCCGTGCTAGGTGGGGGCCGGCGTGGTAGGGGTAAGGACGGATGCTTTTGTGTTTCTTTGCTGAAAAGTTTGAAATCCGCACAAGCCCCCTTCCCCCTCCCCCATCAGACTCTCAGCTTGACGCAGCAATCAGACATGCACAGTCGGTTAAGGCGCCTTATGCCAGCCGGGGTGACCACAGTTGACGACGTTGCACCAGGCGTCGGGGAGTGAAGTTCCCAGATCTGTCTCGGTCTTGCTCTTCCCTCTCACCCTCCCACTCCAACCTTTCCAAGGGTGTCACTAAAGCCCTCCAGCTCCTAAGCAAGACTCCTGCCTGTGCCCAGTGGAGAGAGCTGTCTGCAGCCCCAGCCTGGGTGTCTCCCAGTATACATGGCTTGGCTTGTGCCCTGATTTGTCTCACTTGTGGAGCAGATTGAAATGGTTAGGAGCTGGTTAAAGCTGAATCCTTGAGCTCAAAGCCCAAAAGCGGGGAGAAGTCGGTGTGAACTAAGGGTCTGTCTAGAGAGCTGGGAGGGGAAGATGAAGGCGTTTGCAGGGAAAGGAGGTGGGGGGGGAGAATCCATGTGCAGGGGGCTGGATGGAGATCAGAGTTGAGTGTTGGCTGCCAGGAGGGGTCTATGAAGGGGCAGTGTTTGAGGTGGGGTGTGTGGAAAGACTGGAGTCTCTGTGGGGCCAGGCCCTAGTTAATCTTAATTCCAACTGGGTTCTTCATGTAACTGTCTCCTGTCTGGTGTCTGGCTTGCTTCCCCCAGCCCCAAATGGGAATAGACCTGCTGACCTACTGTCATGGCTCTAGGGACCCAGTCCTGCCCCAGCAAGTAGAGCCCCAATCCCCACGCCCAAGCTTGCTCTGGGACCCTGGTATTAGAGGGCCATCGTAGTGACTGAGCTGCCTAGCTGCCCTTCCGAGTGCTTCCGTTCCATTTCCCAGCTCACGTAGGGGATCTTCAGAGACCACGGAAACTCCCAGACTGGTGAAGGAGGGTGGCTCCCAAGCCTGCCATAGAGCAGGATGGGGAGGTGTCCATCCGAAGTGCAGAGGGCCCCACAAAACAGAGCTGCCCCTTTGAGCCTCTCAGAGCCCTGGGGTGTGTTCTGCAGGCTGGGCAAAGTTCATGCATCATGGGACCAACTGGCAGGATGGTGGGGAATGCCCGGCCAGGCCTGTCCTTACTCTTGGCTTGGTGGATTAAATCCTGGTCCCTTCCCAGCAGCTCCCCACTCCTGTCCTAGTTGCATAGCTCAGGTCTGAGGTTATGTTTGAATAATCCAACCAGACTGAACAGGACCCTAGCAGAGGGGCCCCTGCAGGCAAAGCAAGTGTAAACACCCCTCTTCCTCACAGACCTCAGTGCCGCTGTGACTTCAACAGGGGCTGCAGCAAAGCCTGAGGTATGTAGTAATGCTTCCCCGGCAGGTCACACCCATAAACAACAGCGATGCTGGCCCTCGGCAGGGAGTGTGGCTGGCGTGAGAAGAGGGCGGGGGTGTGGCTGCAAGGAAGGAATGGAGCTGGCTTGAACCTGGGGTGGAGATTGGTCTGGTGGGAGGCGGGAATGGGTGGCTGGGGCAGGACAGCCACTAGCCGTGAGTCTAGCGTTGTGCCCCCTTGTGCCCTGTGGTCCCTGAGCAGGGGGTGCTGAGGCAGAGGAATGCCTTCAGGAGGCTGATCTCAGAGAGCTGAGAGATCAGACGCGTCTTGCAGAGATGCATTCAGTGGGAGGGATGGGGTGGAGGTGCCTTTTTCTCTCCTTCAATGGGTTCCCTGCACCCTCATCTGGCCTGATCTCACCTGTGCTGGGCACATGGCTGGTGCCAGGTAGGCATGTGGCTGGGGCCAAGCAGGCACTTTATGAGTTAGGCCCCATTGTGCTCTGCCCTGAACTTAGGCCCGTTACCTCTGCAGTGCCCCTGCATTCTACCAGCTCCAGAGAGCGGCATGCCCCCAGCCCAGGGGTCACGTGCTGCTCACCACTGCCCGGGGGAGGCAGCCAGAATGAAGGCTGAGATGAATGAAGCTACCTGGCGCTGAGATCTTATTGCATCTTTGCAAGTTGAACCCCTACAAAGCTGGCTGGCGTTTGGCTGGGAGCCCAAGGAGGGAGCAGAGTTCTAGTGGGCCGTGGGGTGACTGAAACTATTCCTTCCGTGGCACTGGGCATCCCAGCGTGGCACTAGGAAACGCAGGTCCCACCAGCCGGAGCAGGCAGCGTTAATGGCCCTGGGGTCCTGCTTACACCTGCACAGCCAATGGCCCTTGGAGGAGCGCTTCTGCTGCAGCAGAGCCGGTGGAGGTTAGGGCAGGAGATTGCAGCGCAGCAAAGCTGGATCTACACAGGGCCTGTCTCCCGACAGCAATCCCCTAGCTAGGGGGCTCTTCCCCTTCCTCACCGCAGCGTGAGGATTGGAATCGTGTGTGGGGGGGGTAAGGGCTGGGCTTGTGCCAGGGACCGTTGTGTGCCAGTGGATGCTTTGTGGCCAGCTGCCATAACGGTCCCTGCAGGAGCGCGCCCTGGGAAGAATAGGAGCTATTGTTCTCGGGAAGGGCTTTCAACTTTCACCCCAGCCTGTACCGAGCTGTTCCGATTTCCTCTCCCAGGCGTGCAGAGTTTCTGCCTCTTGAATGCTGACTTGGGTCTTTTCTCTGCTCTCTGTGTAGCCAGTGGGTGAGCTCGGTGCTGGAGCCGGTGGACGTCCTGCAGACCTTGGCAGGAGGCTGGAGGGAGGAACAGCAAATCAAGGATTAGAGGGTGCACAGGACCGTTAGGGTAAATGCCCTGGGTACGAGGGCTGGATGAGGTCCCTTTCCCTGGTGCAGTACAGAGGCCCCTGGGCTGGAGCGGGAAACCTTCTCCTGTCCCAGAGAGTAGGTTACAAGATGGGTCCATCTTCTGCCTCCCTCCCCCCCAACCTCTCTCCTGTCCTCTCTGCCTGTGCCATGAACAGTAAGTGCCTTACTCTCTCAGGGGAGGTGTTTCATGGAGGAAGAGGAGTTGGGATGGTAAGTGCTGGCGATAGGAGGCTGGCCGGGTTAATTCCAGGTGGCTTTGGCACTTTACCAGACTTCCTGCTGCTCCACCTGTCAGGAGGCCCATAAGGAGTGGGCTGAAGGCTAGGAAGAGAAGATGGTGTGGGGTGAAGGGGCATGTCCATGAAGTTCTCAAAGGCTGTGGGGGCGTGTAATGGATTCTGAGAACGACAAAAACCAGTGAAACTTCAGGGAGGAGGGTGACATCTGGAGCTCATCCAAGCCAGCACCTTCAATCTGAGCATCTCAAAGCACTTGAAAAGGCTGATGAACCTTCCCAACCTCCATGGGGATGGGGCAGCGTCAGCTCCATGTTACAGGTGGAGAAACTGAGACGCAGAGGGGAAGTGACTTGCCCAAGGTCACAGCAAGCCAGTGGCATAACCTGGAATAGAACTGAGGTGCCCCAATCCCAATCTCTTGCTCTCACCATGTGCCAACGTATTGCACTTGGTGGGTTTCTCGTCTGGGTATGGATGAGAGCCGCCAGGATCTCTTGGGCTGACTGAGCCCTGTAGAGTTGGGACTTACGGAGACCACAGAGGCGGGAATTGGAGACGACTTGAACAAGTGAGAGGCCTGAATAAGAAAGCACCTGGCAGAGGAGAGGTGGAGACAATGTCTGATGGGGGTGATTTAGGAGTGAGATACCAGGACAGCTTACACCTCTGGGAGATGTGGAGACTAGAGAGTTTGGGGTCAGTTCTAGCACTGCCTGATATCCAAGGGCAACTGTGAGATTTGGGGCTAAGAAGGCTGAGGAGAGAGCTACATTCTGCTGCTCTCTAACCTCCCCCATCCATAGGGTAATCACAGCTGGAAGTGCAAAGGGCCAGGAGACTGACACTGTTCCTATACCAACACTGTCCTTTCAAGGGAAGGGGCCCTGAATTCATTGACCTGCGGGGGAGGGATTACTACAGGCTCAATAGCCCCACTTGCATCTTGGGGCAGGAGCAAAACTGTCCATATTTTTACCGCATAGGGGGATGGTCCAAGCCTAGGCCCTGTGCAGGGGATGTGGTCTTGCCCTTTGAGCTGTGGCAGTTTCGGCCCATTGCACTGAGTGGGAACGTTCTTATGACTTGTGCCACCCTCATTCTGCGGCAGGAGTCTCCTTGTAGGGAGCTCTGGGTGTCAGAAATGCAACAAGCTTTGATTTCCCTAGGATTTCCTTGGAGAGCTACTTGTTAATGCCCTTGCTGGCTTCTCCCTCCCCACTGTAACACCTTTCTTGGGCCTGAGTGGTAGGGTGTGCTGACCTGAGTGGTAGGGATGCATGTTCTGGGCACACAACTGCTGCATGAAACAGCCTGCAAATACTGAGGGATTAATGGGCTGGGACAGCTGTGGGCAGTAAACTGCTCTTCTTGACCAGCCTCTGTACTTCCTCTCTTCACTGAGAGTGAGGTGGGGGGAGTTGTTTTTTGCTTTTTTAAAAATCTGATTAGCTGTGCAACTGCAGAAATTCGAACCTCTCCAGAACCTCCCAACTGTAACATAGCTGGCATACCAGGCTGTGCGGATGGCATGGCGGGGTCACCCTCAAGAGCCAGCTGGGACCGTATATGGAAAAGGAGAAACTTTCTCAGACTTTCTGAGGGGACTTTCCAGCCTGCAAAATCCCCAGGGCTGCAAACAAGCTCATTTAAGCAGGATAGAGATCTGTTAGGAGCATGTATCCTGACTCCCTAGTAGGCTTGGGAAGAACAGTCAGGGATACCACCTGGGAAGCTAACAGCTGGTCCCCTCTGGACTCGGCTCTCCCTGGCTGTCAGAAGCTGAAATGCTGCTCTTAGCACTCTCCTGACTCCTGTGTGGATAAGGATCTCTGGCAGGAAGCCACTCCCCACTGCTGCCTCCTGACTGCCAAAGGACATTGAAGACACTCCTTTCCAACGCGTTTCTCTCTGTCTTAAGGGACTGGTTTGGGGACTTTGATCTGCAGGTGCCTGGTCTAATCAGTACAGATCAGCAGCAATGCAAACTTTACCCTTATCCAATAGCTTTGGCCAATGGGAAAGGAATGGTCTCTATCAGTTTTCCAGGAACAAGGTGCTCGCATTACAAAAATGCCCCAGTTGAGGTCCCCGCTTCAAGGGGCAGTCTCAGCAGAGCCTAAGAATTCAATGGCCCCCTTGGAGACAGGCCCGATAATGGGCGCTCTACAAACACTATAAACGCTGTAGGTAGATTGGCCTGTCCCTCATGGGGGGTATGTCTTCACTGCAGTTGGAGGTGTGATTGCAGCATGCGTAGGTTTGATTTCACTTAGGTACCAATAGTGGTGAAGCCACGGCAGCATGGACTTCCGCAAGAGCTAGCCACCCAAGTACGCACCCAGGGTCCTGGGCAGGCTTGTGCAGTGCATGCTGCGGTGGCTTTACTGCTCTTGGTTCCTGAACTAGCTAGCTCAGGTACTTCTCCATGTGCTGCAATCATACCTCCATACCCTGAAAGGTCCAGGTGTGTTAGTGGGGCGGAGCTGAGGAGGTCTGTGCTCTTGCTACCCCAGTTGTATTGCAGATAGAGAGGACTTGTGCATCCGAGTCCATAGGCCTAAAGAAGATGACCTCTAGCCAAGAGTAACTCCATCTAATCTGTGCACTCATGTGTCTCATTTGTGCAGTTCTGCTTAGTAATAAGGATGCTAGACAGGCAACTATGCCCCTAAAAGCTGGAGCCCCGGCAGAGGGATCTGGGAGCAACCTTAACCGCTAGAGCAGAGCCCGAGTCACCAGCCCCTGGGGGTGGAATTCCTCTGTGATATTGTTAATGCCTGTTGTTCTTATCGCAGTGGCAACAAACAGGAATTGTATACAGTGAGGGTGGAATGTTTCCATTTGAAATGTCTTTCTTGTTGCTTTGCACATTCCAGACCAGGCCCCGTGAGGGTTGCTGGGCTGTGACTCTCGTCCCCGGCCGATGGATGAAATGCATTCTGCCCCCCCCCCCCCCCCTCCCAGTGACTTCTTGTACCAAGAGAACTGGCTGTTGACATCAAGATAGCTGAATAACTGCTGGGTCAGTGCCACCTGCTCTTGTATGTCACATGACTGGAGCATCTGGGCACCTGCCCTGGCAAATTGTAGCTGGTAGCAGGAGTTGGTGTCCTCCCATCCTAAATGCCTCTTCTTTCTCACCACCCCTCCATTCTGGGAGAAAAGTATACCCACTGCTCTGCTCAGCATGATCCAGCAGGTAAGTCGTGGGACTGGGAGTCAGGCCCTGGTTCTGTACTGGCTTTTCCACTCCCTCCTCTTGTGATGTTAGACGGGTCACTTCTACAGAGATTGTTTATACCCATAATAACCCTCCCTCCTTCCCAACACAGGTTCACTCTGCAGCCTGTGAGTCTGCCACCATGTCCCATGAGCTCTACCTAGGGTGGGCCAGATGGTGCATGCAGATAGTGTGCTGCTGGAGCTCTGAGATACGAACCCAAGGCCATGACCACCTGTGTCTATCGCAGCTCCCCTGAGAGCTACCTATCTCTACGTATAGAATGCTAATCCTGATGACCTGGCTGAATTCCACCTTGAGTAATGGCCTTCTGCCACCCAAAACTCCCCTTGCACTTTCAGCTGGGTTCCAGGGCTGAACATCGTGTTGAACTGGAGAGTGATAGTCTTAGCTGGATCGTTTTTTCTATTTAAGTATGGCTCAAAGGAAGCCAGACTGGCTTATGTGGGGGAGGGGAAGGATCTGGGTGCGTTGTTTAGACCAGCTGTTTAAATTCTCGAATTGCTGTGCTGTAGTGGTAACAGATGCTAATGCCACACTAGGTTGCATCAGGCAGTGTATGTTACACAAGCCTAAGGATTCTGTGCTGTTGCCACCTTTAGAGCAGTGTTCAGATCTGGTCACAGTAAAGAAAGGTCAGGCTCAGTTGCAGAGAGCACGGTTGGGAGCAGGGGTGGGGGTAAATGGAACAGGCATGAGGAGAACCTGATGAGAATGGGGCTAACTAGTGGTGAGAGAGTGAGCCAGCGGTAACATGACTGAACTATTTAGTGAGGGGCTTTTACAAAGCAGAGCTGTCTGAGGTTGCTTGAGAGACCAGAGCTAAGGGACGTCATTCTGTTCTGTGCTGGTTCTTACACTGTGCTCATCACCATACAATTTGAGCCCCTTCGAGAGGTATATTAAGCAATAGCTAATTAATTAGCAAGAGTTGAGAGGGGGACCCTATTAGAGATGGGGCTATTTAGCAGAATGCAGATTTGGGTCCAGACTTCACCACTCTGTACCTCAGTTTCCCAGTCGTTGGGTGGGGATAACGATACTGACCTGCTTGGAGAGGCACTGATGAAAAGTGCTGTGTGAGAGCTAGTGTGCTGATCCAGGCCCATCTCTGTGCTATAAGTAAGAATGCCAGGAGGTGTTTGTACAGAGCGGGGATGGGATGGGCTCTGAGAGGGAGGAGGCCATTATGGTAGGATTTTTTTTTTTTTTTTTTTTTTTAATGACTGCAATTGAATCATGTGGATGGGCTCTTGGTCGGTTTTGTGCTGGGGGGGAGCCAGCAGTACATTTGGGGGTTTCCCCAGTTTGATCCAGGGGCCTCTTGGTGCCAATTGGCAGAGGGCACAGGAATGCATAGAGTTTTACAAGTCTCTGCTGGGTTGGATATGTGCATAATAATTCACTAAAGGGTGGCATGTGTAGTCTCTATTGAAAGCCAGCTGCCATCTGGTCACCTTAATCACAGTGAAAAGTGTGTACGGGTGATATTGAAGGAACTAGGTTTCTATGCTGAGAATTATGTCCTTAAGGCAGGTGACCAGGAGGGGACAAACTTCTAACATTCGTACGGGGGGTAACGTGTCTGGTCACCTGTGTGTTGTATGTCTTATAATGGAGGCTGGTTTGCATCCTGAGCCAAATGCTAATCAAGACGTTGCAGAAATCTTCAAGAGAGGAAATTTGCAGGAAGAAATAAACAGCAGGAGGGGGCCCTGCTTACGAGTAAACCCAATGGATTGTTGGGTTATAATGGGCCACAGAGGTAGGTCTACCCTGGATCTTTCCTTGGGAGGGGGGCAAGCTGATAGCATGAGTTGTCTCACGAGTGGAAGATCACAGCCAAACCTGGCTGTAAAATGCGGAGAGGATTTGGGCTGAGATTTGCTCTAGAAGATGTGACAGTAACTAGTGCAGTAAATCTAGGTTGTCGAATGTATGTTCTGATTTTTGTTTTATATGTAACTTTCCATTTCCAGTATTTCTACTTGCTATCCCTTGAACCTTTATACTTTGTTAAATAGACTTTTACTGGATTTCACTATAAACCTAGCTAAGAGCTGTGTGTTAAGCAGAGCAATGATCAGAGGTGTAATGGAAGCTGGGGTGCACTGTTTCTTTGGAAGCAGTGAATCTACGAATACTGGGACTGTCCAGTGGATCAGGGACTGACCGCTCTGGGAGTCGCTCAGGGGTTGGAATGTGCCTATTGCTAACCTGTCGAGAGACAGCGGGGCCGGCAGAGGCCTAGAGGGCAGTGCTTGTGTTGCTTGTGGCCGGTGCAGCTGTGGAGCTGACCTCCGGCAGGTGGTAGCAAGGTGCCTCTCAGCCCTGGGTATCCCTAGGAAGCGTCACATCCCGCCCCTCCCCCCATCCATGCTGGCCACTGCTTTGGGTGTGGCTGACTAGTTTGTTTTCTCTCTTCTGAAACAGGTGTCAAATGTACTTAAAGCCTTAAAATCTCCAGACTAGAGATGGCTGAGTCAGCACCTGATGGTCCCAGAGCTGTAGACTGAGCCTTGCTGAGCCACCTCGGGGGTCTGGGTGCCTGGTTCCTATTTTGTTAGCAATAAAGGATATGTCAGGCAGGGTTGTAGGAGAGAACATGCAAGTTTCCATTCATATTAGTGATGACTGGGCATCCCAATACCTTAAGGCCAGGGGCTGCTTCTGTCACACTCATTCATGGCTACGCAGTCTGTGTCTGCAACGCATGCATGGAGTGTGCAGCAGCCTCCGCCCACTGCCCCTCAATCCCTTGGAGGGTCCTTGCCCCATACAAGCAAAAAATAAACAGCAGCTGTGAATGATTGCTGCAGAGAAGAATGCTGAACACGGACCAAGTGACTACATTCCTGGACGTTGGGTGGACGTGGGAGCCTGGAAATGAAGAGGAAGACCATGCAGTTTGCAGCTGCAGGGAGTATATTGCCAGCAGAGGTTCGCTGGAGGGGCACAGTGGTGGGGCTTGCTGTCCAGATCCTGCTCTGTGCTGGAGCTCCAGGCTCTTCACCTTGCAGTGCTAAGGCACTTTAATAATAAAGCCGTGAGATGATGACAGTGGAGACTGGAGACATCTGCAAGTGGGTGAGCCACTTCTCCAGCACTCAGGGGAACCTGTTTCCTGCCTCAGCGCATCAGAGACAGTAGCTGTGTCTCGCTTTGGATGTAAAAGGTCCTCTTAACTCAGTATCCAATGTGCACCACATCCTCTTCAGTGAATCCAGGAGCTTTAAAGCGCTGAGAGAACTGTGCTGGCTCTAAAGAACCAAAAGCCATTGGTGTGTATGCATAGACCTCAGGAGAGGGAGGTGAGGGGGTTGGAGTCTCTCATCTGCTACCCCAGACTCTCTATGGCTATATCAGGAACACTGTTAGTGTCCACCTATGGACAGAACTGAAGGGAATCCCCCGGCATTGCCACTAGAACAGCTCTGGAGTTGCTGGTGCAATGAAGGTGTTGTCATTAAGAAATCTCCAGGCACTGTGATTCCCTCTTGGTTCTCTAGGATCACCATCCAGCCCAACCCCTTCTCCTAGTTCAGCCCATATGGGGTGGGGGGAGGAATTGACCCATTTTAGATCTCTCCTGGCACTGATACTGCTCAGCTTTGTAAACAGCATCGGTTTTTGACTTTTGGCAGTTAATTCCCCTCTTGGGTGTATATATAGTCAGACACACGCCCCATCTTAGACTTTCCTTGGGAGGTTTGAGGAGCTTTGCCTTGTGTTTTTAACCTTTGGTACTTTTTTGCCCCTATTAGGAATTTCTCTGTGACCCCAAGTTCAGCGATGAAGAAGATCTAGAGGAGAAGCTCGCGGTGTTCAAAGGTGAGACTCAGCTGCCGCTCTCTGTCCCCTTTCACTTGTACTCTGTGTGCCAAGGGTAGCCTTTCCCAGGAGCTGGGACCAGCCAGACTGTAGAACTAGCTGCCAGAAGAGATAAGAGTGACTAAACAGATCAGTTTCCTCACGTTTCAGACTAAGCACTAACCTTCACTGTGACTTCGTTTTCCCACCATGAGTCTATATACACACACACACACACACACACACAACTGTGGCAAAACAGTTACTCCTCTAAGGGCAGCTCTGCGCTCAAACGTGTTCCTGTTTTCCAGCAGCTGCCCGGTTAGCAATGGCTGCGGCATTGCTTGAAAATAAGTACAGAATCTTCCAGGGCAGGCAAGGTCTTACTTTCTCCTTCCTTTCTCATCCTGTATTTCAATAGATCCTAGGTGGTACTGAGCTAATACAGTGACTGTAGCCATATAAGCACCTAGATTGATTAGACAAGTAAGTAGAAGCCTCTGCTACAAAGTTGGGCTCCAAACTTCCGCAAAATTGGGGGAGTCTTGGGATCCCTGTTTGGGCCACTTGTCCCTATGGTCTTTCCTAACACAATATAGATCGCCATCCAGCCCAACCCATTCTCTCCCAAACCCCTTCTCCTAGTCCAGTCCATGTTGATGGAGTTCAGAGATGTGCCCCTATCTTCATTTTCCACCTACAACTCTTGTGTTTCTAGATCTGGAATATTGGCTGCTCTGGGGTTTTGGTTCAGGCCTAAAATGGTGGGTTTTTCCCTTTTTGTTTGTTTTTTTTTGACAGGGGGAGAGGGCAGCACAAAGCATGGCTCTGCATGTGGGGCTGTCTGGGTGCGGGGTTTGGGCCCATTATGGGTGGGGAAAGTTTCAAGCTGAGCTGTCTTGGCTGCCTGTGTTTCTCAACAGGCAGTTGGGGGATGTCTGTGTTGCAGCTGGGAGGGGGATTCCCAGCGTGGGTAGACAGACTCATTCTAGCTCCATTCGAGCTAGCACACCAAAAATAGCGGCATGTCTGGTGGCTCAGGCTAGCCACCAGGCTCCAAGACCGCCTGATCCCCTGGATCTGAGCTCCGGTGGCTAACCTGAGCTGCAGCCCATGCCGAGCAGAGCTAGTCCAAGTCTGGCTCCCCGCACTGGGAATCGCACCTTCCAGCTGCAGTGTAGACAAACCCTTAAATACCCTGCCCCTCCTCCTGGGGAGCCCTGGGAAAACATGCCCTCTGTGCCATGCGCCCCTTGGTTGTCTGTCCTCTAGCAGGGCTCCTCAGCAAATAAGGGCCCATCAATAGGGGCCCCGGGGCAGCTGCCTAACCTGCTTCCATTCCAGGCATTGGCTGCTTTTGGCTTTGATGTCAGTCCTAGAGGGTGCTGGCTGGTGCCTTTCCCAGCGGAGAGTGAGGGAACTGAATGTCTCCTATTTCCCCATGTTCTCCCTCCCCGCCACCTGCCTCTCCTCCCATTTTTGCTGAAACCCTGAATTATTTTCCCTCTGAATTGGGCTTTCTTCAAACATTGTGACTGTGGGTTGCAGCCACAGAACTCCCTGTAACAGGAGCCCTCGGCATCTCCTCCCCCCGCCTCGTGCATTTGTCTCCATGGCCTGTTCTGTGGGAGTCCCGCTCCCTGCCGCCAACACCTCCTCCAGCTTCTCCCAACAATCGGCCCATTGTGCGTCCCCCCTCGCCCAGCTGAGCCAGAGAGTCTCAGGAGCCCCTGTGCAGAATCGGTGTTTGTGTGAATGCGCTGGGGTTAGCAGGGCAGGATTTCACCCCATTGAATCCCGGCAGCATGGGATGAAAGGGAAACCTGAACGTGTAGGCTCAGGCTTGGAGTGCCGTGGTATAAAGCCTCCTCTGTTCTCTGCGCTGCCTGTCAAACTTCCTCAGAGGAATAGAGAAAACAACACACACTGCACACAGCAGACACGCAGTGGGGGACACGTTTCAGATTCATATGCTGGGATGGCTGACCCCAGTGCTTGGGCCTGGCCAAGTAACTCAGAGCCACAAAGGAGGGCGCTCTGAGTAGAGAATTAAACCTGCCTCCCATCCCAAGAGCTGCTGTCCTACTCCCTTGCTACTCTCTGTACCTCGGGCCCACATGCCAGTCACAAGCTATTCCCCCTACAAGCCCATTGGCTGCAGCCCAGGATGAAAGGTGGCTTGTTGATGAGGCATTTGTCAAGGTGGAAATTCTCTCCTGTAGTCGGTCCTCTGCTGCTGAGCCGGAGAGGCAGTTCTAGCATCATGCCCTGACCTAGACTTGGTTAGGCCTCTCACCCTGAGCTGAGTCACAGGGCAACGTAAACAGAGGCAGCTATTTACCTGTTGCTGGTAGAACAAGGACATGGCACCATGAGCAATTAAACTGCAATTTGCCTGTAGAACAGGGAAATACTGTGATTGAGCTGGGACTTCCCTGTGCTGCTATAAATGACCTTGCTTAATGTTACAAAAATAAGATGGAGAAGAGAGGGAATGTCTTAATATAGTGCCCACCACAATGTTATCAGGGTATTGCTTAGAGCGAAGGGGCAGAGGAATGTAGCTTTGTCATCTAGGAGCGTCGTACTCAGCCTGTTACTGTAAAGGACAAGAATACTCTGAAATAACGAGGAGTTCGGGTGGCACCTTAAAAACTAACAGATTTATTTGGGCATAAGCTTTCGTGGGTAAAAAACCCACTGCTTCAGATGCATGGAGTGAAAATTTCAGATGCAGGCATAACTATACTGACACATGAAGAGAAGGGAGTTACCTTACAAGTCTTTTGTGGATACAGACTAACACGGCTACCCCTCTAATACTCTGAAATGATGCTGATTAATAATGAGCAGTATCTAGCATCCGGCCGGGGGCTTTGCTGGCATGAGGACGCAATAACACAGCCTCTTCCCACCAGGAATAACGCACCGCGTAATGGGAATGCTCATGGAACTAACTACGTGGTAGCAACACAAATGGTATTGGACATAGGCTGTTTTTCATAATAGAAAGTTATTGTAACGAATCCGTAGCCCTCTTAGTCTTCAATTATTCCCATGCTGCACACTGTAGCAACTTGGAATTTCAAGTTGCCAGCAGCAACGGAACCTTCTGACCCAAAACAGATTCCTACCACTTGAGCTCAAGGAGAATCTCCTTTTAGAGGTTAGCAGTATAAGGCCATAGACATACAGATGAGTTCTGATTCTAGCTGCTAGAGGACAATGGTGCATATACACAATAGCCAGCTCATTATAACAAGTGCCAAAAAGGCGTTTTCAGAAAAGTAAATACCCAGCTTTCTGTGCAGTAAGCCATCCCAAGTTGTACACTGTCTTGACTCTCTGGATGCTTTCAGTGTGTTAAAGGACACAATTTCTCCCCTCCCTGGCTTTCCAACCATCCCTGCCTATTGTGCCTTCATGTTTAAATCCAGATTGAAGGCTGTCATTCAACCACCCAGTGACTAATTGGCTGACAGCTTGGGGCTGAATCAAAGAATTTGTGGCCCAATACATCTACCCTGCACTGATCTTTCAGCAAACAGGATTATTTACCACATCAAACCAGTCATCCCTCTATCCTAGAAACCAGATCAGCCAAGTAAAATACAGTAAGGCTGTCTGTCACATGAGGAGATACAGGCCTGCTGCACTACCCAGTGTGGAAAATACACAGTTCATCCTAGCATGCAATCACTAATGCGTGGTACGTGTTGCCCAGATGCATGGCATGCACGGAGCTCCAATTAGCATTAACGAGCCCTATGCATTCACCCAAGGGTGACCCTGTCACAGTTCTGAATGGGGGGCTCTGGCACTAATTGGCACCTCTGAACTGGCGTTTGGCCTAATTGGTTCTTAGTCCATCAAAAAGGCTTTTGTATCTTCAAAGCCCCTTTATGTGACCTGAGGTTCAGGTTCAATTGCAAAACCCCTTGCCCAGCTCTCGCTCATGTTGTATATGATGTCTCACGTGGATCGGCAAATTCTGAAAGACGTGTCTCTGCTGGTAATAGATGTGATGCCTCAAAGTTTAAAAAAAAATATATACTCTTTGAAAACCTATTCAGTCCACATTGTGTAATGGTTGCTAATGGCTGGTCTCTCTCTGGTGATGGTGCCCCCTCTAAGTGGTGGGGCTAAAAATTTCTTGAAGAGCATTATCCAGTAAGAGACACTGTGCCTCGAAGAGGTGATGAATTCATGACATGGGCAGGCCTGCCTGCCCCTCTCGTCTCCCTCTGAATCCCATGGACAGGTTACCCCACCCAGTGGAACAGTGCCCCTTCCAAGTTACCGTTCATCAAGAAATCAGACCTAAGCAATTGGGGAAAACCCATCCCTTTACCTGTGCAATGCTGTATTGATCTAAATCCCTCCTTCATACCACCATGTCCTCATCCGTATCTCGCTACCTTGATCTGCCACAGCTCTGTACCATGTCTCTTTCTTTGGCTTCCCTGTAGGAAAGGAACCGCAACTGGAGACGTTACTGAGCTTTAGAGCCCAGGCAGGCACTAAACCCAAGAGCTTGGGCATTTGTGTCCCTGTGTGACCACCCCATGGTGGTATTAGGCACATCACTCTTTGTATTCCAGTAGCACTTGGAGGCCCCCCAGCTGAGATCAAGCCTCCATTGTGCTAGGTGCTGTACATACACAGTCAGACACATTGCCTGACCTGAAGACTTTACTGTCTGACTAGACAGAGGGCTCTCAGGTGGGAGGGGAGACACAGGGACAGAGAAAAATAACTTTCCTAAGGTCCCATAACAGATCATTGCAGAACCAGGACTAGAAGTCAGGTCTCCTGACTCCCAGCTCAGTGCTGTATCCACTAGGCCTCACCATCTTGCTTCCTTCCCTACTCACACGGAATAGTACAACTGTCGGGCATTTTGGGGTGTGGTGTGTTTTTTTGCCTTCCTCTGAAAGGCTTCATTGTTGCCAGCTTCTGAGGAGTCACATGGTGCCAGGCTAGCTGGGCGAATGAGCCATTCCAATATAACCACCCTGTGTGCTTCATTGCATCCTCTTGGTGATCTAGCCCCTGCGCCCAGCCATGGAGTAGTGCCACTCAGTGCTGTCCTCTACCTCAGCTGGGATATGGAAGGAGCTGCCCTGGGATCCTGCTGAAGCTGCTCTGATTTGCTAACTCCCTTCTGTGTGTCTCTTCCAGAGAAATACATGGAGTTTGACCTGAATAACCATGGCGAGATTGGTGAGTGACCCCTTGAGGAACACATCTTGTTGCTGGGCCAGAAGGAGAGTGATCTGTTGGGGCAGACACTGGGACTGCAAAGCATAAAACCAGGGCTGCTACTTCTCTCTCAAACTCTATCTCCAGGTGCTGATAAAGAGTCCAAGGGCTGCTCCCCCCCAGATTTCTAGCCTGGTCCTATGGAACCTTTACTCTGTCACTTGGCTTCTGAGAGACTGACGCTGTCCTCACATGTCCAGGTCTTTCTCTTTCTCTGGGTCTCTCCTTGCCTGCTTCAAGCATTAGACATCTCTCTGCTCTTAGTCCCAAGCTCCCCTCTTTCTCCTGGATCTCTGCTCAGCCCTCTTGCTTCTCTTTCTGTTCTGGGCTCTTCTTTCCTCGTGGTTCTCTCTCAGTAAGTATCAGGAAGAGCCAGGGATTCCTAGACAGGGTTTTGTGCTTGGATGAGCCTGCAGCATCAAGGCTTTGCTTGGTTTGAGGTTGAAACCAGGCAAAGCCCCTAGGTTTCCACCCAAAACCAAAGCTCGCTTGTCCTTGCTCACCTCCAGATTTTCTTTAGTGGGAGAAGGGGCTGTCCCCCAGACCTGTAAAATGAGGTCTAGGCTTTGGAGGTGGCCCAGTTTTCTGTTTGCACCTGCTGAGATCTCCCAGCTTAGGGTTTTTTAAGGAAGGCTTTTCTCACATCTGGTATTGGTGCTATCTTGCTCTTTCCCAAGGACAGGACCTGGTAGCTGAAAAGAGATGAGGCCAAGCCACAGTGTCCAGATCCAGACTTCTGCAATGTTCAGGATTTGGGTCCTGGGTTTTGCCTTGGGGCCCCTCCCTGCTTCTAACTTCCCCAAAGCACAGTGTATTCACTGTGTCTGTCTCGTGAGTTCCCTGCCAGCCACAGCTGATCCAGTGTCCCTGGTGGGCGGGGAGGGAGAAGGAGACCTGGCTCCTAACCCTGGT
This sequence comes from Malaclemys terrapin pileata, assembly GCF_027887155.1. Classification (NCBI taxonomy): domain Eukaryota; kingdom Metazoa; phylum Chordata; order Testudines; family Emydidae; genus Malaclemys; species Malaclemys terrapin. The sequence continues at coordinate 11,152,565 of NC_071521.1, read as the reverse complement.
GCTGGTTAGGAGGAGGAAAGGAGCCTGCAGCTCATTGTTCAAGTGAGAACAATCTGAAGGAAATTGCCTCAGACTCTGCCTGAGGGTGGGGTTTTAGCACCACTTCCAAGGGGCCTGTTTGGGTCTGGCTTGGTTTCTTTAATATTGGTGCTTCTCTCTCTCTCCCTCCCCCTCTTCCCTCCCCCTGGCTTTTCTCCTACACTTCAGGAGAGTTGGAATCCAGAGACCCTCATCTCTACTCACAATAGGGTAGGGATGGGGAAACAGGCACAGATGCCATGATTAGCCCGGATCTCACACAGAGTCAGTGGCAGGGTTAGGATTGGAAGTGAGGGGTTTGATCCCATGCTGTGCTTCAAAGGGCTGCACCTCAAAAGTCAAAACCCAGGGGGAGGGGCTGTAAAGGTGGCATTATACCACCTTAGCCCTGCGCTGCTCCTGGTCCACTGGCCCCGGCATAAGTCGGAGCAGCCCTTAGCTGTCTAACTTGCAGCTTCCTCCCACCTTGGCACAACCTCTATGCTCAGGTTTATGATGGGGGCCGGCTTATGTTTTACCTCAGGATAATCCCTAGCCAGTTATGGTCCCTGTACGCTTCCAGAGCAATGTTGTGGGGCCAGGGCAGAAGAGAGACAGAGAGAGAGAGAGTGGTAGATTCTAACAGGAGGCTGAATTCACTAGTATTTGAGGCACACAGGTATAATAGTATGGATGCCACCAATACTTGTTTGCTAACTAAATGAACTTAGACATCACCCAAAGGAAAAATATCTGTAATTCTTGGTTTCTATGGTACCTTTCTCCTGCTGATGGTCGGCCCTGACTTTTGCGAGAGCAGCATGGGGCTGCAAGGGATCTCTCCTGCATATTTTTTATTTTATACCTTGGAAACGTGAGGTAAAGTGGCCATGATCAGCTTAGGTTTTGCTGGAGGGCTTGTTTTGGAGCTCGAAGTTGCCCATTGAGCACGCTCAGCTTGTAATTGAATGGGTGAGGAGGACTGAGTCATTAATGTAAATGCCCTGTATCCCAAAGGCTTATTAGTCACGTTCAGTACTGCACTGTCTCCCGCTGCCGCCATTCCCGGCATTGGCGCTCTGGCTCTTCCTCTTGCAGATCTGATGTCTGTCAAAAGGATGATGGAGAAACTGGGGGCTCCGAAGACGCACTTAGAGCTCAAGAAGATGATCTCTGAAGTGACTGGAGGGGTTAGCGAAACCATCTCTTACCAGGACTTCGTCAACGTGATGCTTGGCAAGCGCTCCGCCGTCCTTAAATTGTGAGTGTCGGAGGGGCCGGGGGGCAGACGAAGGATGCGATGCTGGGATCTGAGCTCCATGCTTTGGGGGTTCGGGGGCCAGGTGCAGCAGGAGGCAGGGGCTGTTCTGCATGCCCCCGAGGGGCAAAGGTTGAGCAAGAACCCATGTGTCCTAGACAGGCTGGGAAGCCTGGATGGAGAAAGGATGAAGAACATCTCTGGAAGGCAATGAGCAGAGGGGCATCTCAAGGATGAAAGGAGCCGGGAGTCACTGGGGGGGAGTCGGAGTCCAGCCAGGGTGAGGGCTGAGCCTGAGGGGGGGATTATGTTGTGGTGGCTCCAGGCCCTGTTTGCTTTCAATCTACCTTCCAAAGCTAGACAATGTAGCCAGGTCCTGGGGTAGGGCTGTCCTAGGGCTGTCACCACCTCATGCTGCCAGGAATGCACTACAGAGGTGCCTGGCGTATCGGGAAGAGGCTTCCTCCTGCATTGACATGGCAGGGTTAAAGCAGCTCCCAAGCACACAGGGCGCAGTACTTTGGAGTACTCAGCCATTTGCATGGTTGAGCATGTGGCCCATCTCACAGCCCACCTAGGTGGGGCGCCACACAGTCACAATACATCTGTCATGGGGTGTCACTGCTGCTCGAGTATACGTACGCCAGCTAGCTTGATCTAGCTAGCTCGGGTGCTGATAGAAACGAAGCCACGGCACCACGCGCCTCAGCACGGGTTACCCAAGCCTGGGTCATTACTCCCGGGGCTAGCCCCGTACTGTAGCCTGTGCTGCCATGATGCACTGCACCGGTAGCCAAGCTAGCTAGATTGCGTCGACGTGAGCTGCAGTCACACTCTGTGATTGCAGTACAGACATAGCCTCGTACCCAGACTGAGGGTGACTCGCTTGGTGTGTGTCCACACAGGTGCTCCCCAGGTCCTTTCATGCTCATGCCCCAGTCCAGCTGTAACCCTAGACTGTGGTGGTGGGGAAAGGCTAGCGTAGCATTAGGTCCTCTCCTCTCTCTCCCACCTGAGTTGGTCTGGGTTTGCAGGACAGTAGGTTCCCTCTTGCTTTCCTGTCTGAAAGGCGTCTGCAGTGAACTGGGAATTCAGCGACCGTGCAGAGAAGCTGGGAGGCTCCTGTCACTTGCCTCTGTACAGAATCCCCCATCCCATCTCCTCACATCCATTCCAGAGTCACCCCTGCTGGGTGCCAAGGCTTTCCTTGTTCCCTTGGCATCGGAGTGGGTGGAGGAGGCACGTTTGAAGCAATGCATGCGGGGGAGGGGAGGTACTTCTACTGTGGTATGAGCCACTGATGTAAGCTTCTCACAGCCTTTTGTGCCCTCCTGACAAAGGTGGTGAAAGCGCTGCTGTTGTAACAAATGGCTTCTGGGCACCAGCTTGGCTGCTCCTTGCAATGGGGTGGAGTCTACGGGCTCCTTCCCCACCCTCCTAAAGCTTCTCTGCCTTTCATGGCCACCAACCATGCTAGCACTGCTTTTATGCTTAACCAAGATGGATAGATGGGGTCCTCTGTGCCCCTCGTCCGTTTCTGAAGGATACCTCCAGTGCGACTGGCTCTTCAAAGTGGATGTTAAGGGAATCATTTTGTTCCCCACACCAGCAGAACTATTGCCACTAATCTGCTGTGTATTTATGGTGGTGAAAATCTTTACCACCCCTCTCCCTTGGTTAGCATGTTAGTGAAGGATGTTTCTGGGGTTTTCTCTTCCAGCGATGGATTTGGTCATGATAGATTCATAGAATATCAGGGTTGGAAGGGACCTCAGGAGGTCATCTAGTCCAACCCCCTGCTCAAAGCAGGACCAATCCCCAGGCAGATTTTTGCCCCAAATCCCTTAATGGCCCCCTCAAGGATTAAAATCACAACCCTGGGTTTAGCAGGCCAATGCTCAAACCACTGAGCTATCCCTACCACAAACGCTCATGGGTGTTCCCTTGGCAACCTTCTTCCCTGCTGAAGCCTGTTTGACACTCTCCATCCTCTGCCCCAATATGACTAGTTTTAGATAGAGACCAGTCCCTTCTCAGCAGACACCCAAACAAGCATCCCATTGTCCTCAAGCCAGGGCTGAGTTTCTGCTCCAATTGTAAATGCAAAGTTCCAGTTCCAGCAAAAGCCACCGAACCGAGGTAGCAGCTGGCAGCAGCTAAGTGGCTACGATACTTAGGGAGGAATAAAGCAGTGACAGTTAAAAAGCATTCTGGATTCTCTTTTCAATTACTGCCCCACCCAATCGGCAGTCACTCCTCCTCCTTGTCCAGCACACAGTTGCTGTGGATTGCTTGTTGCTTCTGAATGTGCACGCAGTGTAGTTTCCAGGGGGTGGCTAGTTATGCTGTCAATGCACATGTCTGTAGGCATAGTGTATTAGAAGCAGTGGTCTGCCATGTGTTCTCAATCAACTTCAAGTGGCTGCCTAAAGTGAACATACAAATCCCTTGCACTCTCAGATGGGAACCAAATGGGCGACTTTGCACAACTTTTATGGCTACTTCAAAAATGAGAGATCTTGTATTGTGTTGGCAATACTGCCCCCTACTGGCTACAGAGTAGTGGTGGCGATGGGGGAAATAGCACACCCATATTTTTGCAGTTTAGCGTGGATCAATAAAAACATAAACAAGTTACTATTCTGCACATCTATAAGGCCTAACATCTGGGGATCTCTGAGCACTTTGCTGGCATGTATTGAGCCTCACAACACTCCCGTGCAATGCAGAACATCTCTGTTCCATAGGGAAATGGATACGTGGAAGGGCGAAGAGACTGCCCAAAGTATGTCAGGGGCAGAGCTAGGAATAAAACCCAGGAATCCTGACAGCCAGTTTTGCAGTCCAAATACTGGACTTTCTAGCGTAGGAGCAAGACCTTGTTTTCCAGCAGATGTTGTTGATCCTGGTGATGGGTTAAACTTGCACCTGTTTTCTTAATTCGTGCTTCTGACTGTTTGTTTTTTCCAGAGTCATGCTGTTTGAAGGAAAAGCCAATGAAAACACCCCAAAGCCTTCTGGCCCGCCTCCAGAGAGAGATATTGCCAGTCTTCCCTGAAGGCAATAGGCTGAGAGCCAAATCTGTCAGCACTATGGTGGTCTGTAAGGAGGGTTACCTGTTTTGTTACTTTTACATTGGTCAGTCTTAGTAATAGAAGCTAATCTGCCTTAGAAGAGGAATGACAAGGGAAGCCCAGGGACCCCCCAGTCCACAGGTAGCTGTCTTTGCTGCATCTCCTAGCCAGTTTCATCTGTAGCAAAAGTGTAAACATGAAACCAAAAATGAGAAATTGCTGGTCGTTCTCTGTGGTCTCTAGCATAGATCTCTCTGCTAGAAAGGGCTGCCTCCTTTTGAACAGGTGGATCCTGAGCCACAATGAATCAAATACCGAATCTGCATTCGGCACAGAGCATCTTCCCGTCACTCCCATGGGAAATTGGTATGTTCTTAATATGGCCTTGCTGCCAGTCACCACTTACTATCTGCATTCCCTGTGGCTGCTGTTGAGTACTGCCATGCCACAGATAGTAAAGTGCCTTCTCAGCTCTACCCTACACCTCACAACTTCTGACTAGTTCCTTTCCCACTGAACCTGAACAGCAATTCTCCAGCCAAATGCAAGTAAATCTTTCACCGTTGTGGCCTGCTCTCCTAGACTAGGATGGGAAGGTGGATGAACATTTGAGGCTGGCTGGCTAGGTCCTTGCCCAGGCAGGTGAGAACAGCCCTTTGGGGACGTAGTGGGGGGATGCTAGCCATTTGGGAGAAGGGCAGGTAACTGCTGAGGCTTGGAGGCCTGGAGCCTGACACTGAAGACGGAATCTTGGACCCCCTCCACATACTCCCACATCCCGTTGAACAGTAGGTCCCAGTATCTGCTCCTCTGGTTTATCCCAGCAGTGCTGGGTCTGAGACTAATGCCCGCTGTTAAATTTCCCCAGAACACCTATGACGCTCGTCTCTGTCCCAGTTCTGTTGCCTTTTCACTAGCCAAAGTGGACCCCAGTTACAGATCGATACCTGTCCTGGCTGAGGAAAAGCTCCACTCCGCTCTCCTGTACCGCGTGGCATCCTCTATTTTCATGGAGCCTATTGCTTTGCGAATGATGCAGAACCTCCCTGTTTTACTGCTGGGATTTGACCTCCTGCCCTGTGAAGCTCATGGCAGGGTTTGAGGAGACATTGGGTGTTGGGCTGGATAGTTACATCTTACTGTTCTAGAAGTTGCTATGGTAGGTTAAGAGGAGAGGCAAGGGAGCCCTGTAAAACTCTGTTGGCTCTCCTTAGCTCCCCTTATGTGCATTGCACTCCAGTAAATACCCAGTGCTGCGTCTTCTGGAGCTTTAAGTCAATCCTCTAAGGATCACTTTTTTAAGCTAAAGAACTGACCTTACTGAACGCATGCTAATGAGTGGCTCTCCCAGTAGAACTAATTCAGACCTGGGAAAACATCCAGTTCCAGGATGTACTGGATCTGGTGCCGAACTGGGATGGCTCTTTGGGACTCTGTTTCCTTTCGTTGTTGATCAGGAGTGTGGCTGAGATTTTGCTGGAGTTAGTTACACCTTGCATGTGTCTTCCTGAACTAGGGTGCAAATCCATGAGAGTCTGGACCTGTTAAAGCCTCTGGGGGAGATCCTGGCCCTACTGAAATCAATGGGAATTTTGCCGTTGACTTTCTAACGAGGCCCAGATTTCCTACTCTGTCTTGCAGTTCTAAGGCAGGCTAAATTCTCACTGACGTCCACCAGTATTTTGCCTGCCCAAGGTGTAAGATTAAGTCCTAAGTGTACTTCTCAAGCTGTCTGCAGGAACATGTTTGCTTATATGGTAACTACTAAAGAATCCACAAGTAACTTAAAGAATTCCTGCATAGCTGTAACTTAAAGGAGCTCATACCAGCAATGAGACTAAAAATAGGCAAGAATTGCCCTCGTAATCAGTCGCTGGCCTCCAACCAGAAGACAACAAAAAACTTCCATCTGTGACTATGGTGCAAGACAGAGAGCAAGCACCCTGGAGGGTCCCTCTTTGACCAAGGGGAATAAGCCCTTGCAACTGTGATCTCCTTTTTAGAAGCTAGAGAAACTATTCTGTTAAGTCGTCTGTGGTAGAAACTGTTGATCCATTGTCTGCTTATATTTATATAGTTAAAATGTAAACTTCGTAATATATTGGGTTTGTTTTCCTTGTAATGTGAATAAGTGGCTGGCTTCTGAAGCTTGCAGCCTCCCTCTTCTCCAGTGACCAATCCGTTCACTTGCCTAGAATAAATCCTGTTTTAAGAGCTAGTTCAATTGGCTGTATCTTGCACCTAAAATGTTGGGGGTGGTGGGAGAACAAGCCCAGCTTTTTTTGCCTTTGAATTTCACAGAAAAGGCCTGTGATGTTCTGAACCTGTAGGTGAAGGAAACGGGACTCCAATCTGAGTCCCTAAACTAGTCCAGAAAGAATTGTGGATGAGTCTGTTTGTTCATATTGATGCCCTCAAAACCTCCCAGATTAGACCTTTCTCCTGCAAACATACTCCTTCCTATGTGCTTGAATTTATTCTCATGCAGAGTCAGTTGACTTCAATGGGACTACTCTGCGATTAAAATTAAGCACATGAAAGGTGCTTTTTTTATGAGAACAGGGATCTTTTGGGGGCGGGGAAAGACTCCCCTGCATACCAGAACTTAGATCTAGCAGGACTGTGCTCTGGACATTGAAGTATGCATTGCGGTGTACTCTGTATTTACAACGCTTGGAACCCAGTTGTTTGCCCCTGGGGTTTCATTGCTTATCGTGTTTCTTCCCTCCCCCTCTGGCTTTTTTTCCTTTGTCCTTGGCAGCTTTTAACTTCGTGGTGTTTTTTAAATCATGGCTTAAATAAAAACAGATATCCAATTTATTGTTTGGAATTCTAACTTGTCTTATTGCGCCTGCCAAAGGCTGCCCTTTTAAAAAAAAATGTCTTGCTATTCTTGTTTGTCTGAGAACTCAGAACTGCAATGGAGAGAGACGTTGTAGATAAGGGCAGCACAGCTCTACTTGTACAGACCGAAAATAAATCTTCTGAAACTCTGTGAAGTATCAGTGTATTTAATGTTGCTACTCCAGAGCCTTGTCTAAACTCAAGTTGTTCCTGATAAACTAAAACTTCGTTTTTAAATCAACTTAGTTAAAAGGGTGCAAATCCCTGAATAGGCACTTCAATTACATCAGTATAAGACGGGTGCAAACCATTTAAGTCAGTAACTGATCAAATGCTTCAATGTTTGAGTTAAACACTGCAAGGGAAGTTTTGTTTTTCTTATATCAAACATTCATGAAATACTTCTCAGGCTGCCTCCTGGCTGCTCGCTTGCTTCAGGGTCACTGTTTGACATGCACACCTGTCTGGCAGGAGCAGCAAGACTCTTCTGACCGATCTTCTCCACCCTCGCTTTTACAATGGATTGGCTAAACCATCTGGGTCTCCAAAGATAATCAATCATCCAAGCAGGGACCAAGCTTCATGGTTCCAGGAGATGGCAGGTGGATTTCCTTTCCAGGAAGGCTGTGTGATGCCCTTTTGCCCCAGCATAGTCGGAAGCAGGGATGAGGCCTTGCCAATGGCCTCTCTAAAGAATGTATATGCCTCACTGGGGCCAGTGCAAATTAAGAATGTATTGTTCATTTTAAAAAGGGGAAAGGTTTACACTTGGAAGACGTTGTGACATTCTTACATGCTTCAGATAATACAGTATTACATTTAATCCTTGCATAAAGCTGTGGAGTTGTGACTAGAACCTTTTGTCCTTCAGCTCCCCCTGACCAAAATAGGGTTTTACTACTTGAGCTAGAGAGAAAATATTTTAAGTAGTAGTAGTTGAAGGTGTTTTGTATGCTCTAAAATGCCCATTAGAGTGATATAAACACATGCACTTGTACTACCTTACAACTGCACCTGAACACTCTCTAAACTGCTTTTCCAGTTCCCCTCAGCAAAACAAGGGAACCAAATATAGATAAAATCTCCTTGATATGTTGTTCTAGTGTTGGGTGACAGTAGAAGGCATGTGTTTCCTGATTTGGAGTAGAATAAGGCTCATCTGTGCTCAGGAAGGAATTCTCTCCCATCACTGTGTGGACAGTAGGTGGCTGGAGGCTTAACTTTTTTTTATAATTAGATACTTGGGTGTAGGAGGATGTAACTCCACTGAAGGCAACGCTAATGGAGTTGTATCTGCTTCTAACTGTGGTGAAATTGGCCTCAGCTGTGAAAAAAGGAGCCTAAGCTTTTTCCCAGAGATCTAATGGCAGGTGTCTCCTATAGATTGCTTGAGTAATGCTATTGTTATGTGTATGCCTCTAGTCTATCTAGTTCAGAGGTGGGCAAACTATGGCCCGTGGGCCACATCTGGCCTGCAGGACTGCCCTGCCCAGCTCCTGAGCTTCCGGCCAGGGACCCTAGCCCCTGGCCCCTCCCCTGCTGTCTCCCTCCCCCATAGCCTCAGCTCACCATGCCACCAGTGCTCTGCCCCACTGCTCCTGCTGGGCAGCACGGCGGAATGGCTGGCTCCAGCCAGGCTGTAAGCTCCTGCGGCTCTGAGCAGCAAGGTAAGGGGGTGGGGGAGGGTTGGATAAGGGGCAGGGAGTCCTAGGGGGCAGTCAAAGGACAGGGAGGGGTGGTTGGATGGGATGGAGGTTGGGGGCGGGGTCGGAAGTGGGAGGGGGCGGGGTCCAGGCTGTTTGGGGAGTCACAGCCTTCCCTACCCAGCCCTCCATACAGTTGCGGAACCCCACTGTGGGCCTCGGGCCAATAAGTTTGCCCACCCCTGATCTAGTCTGACACTATAGCAGGGGGACAAGACTTTTAGCTTAGTTTAAAGGGTCTGATAATCCCACTGCCAAATAATAGTAATTGCTAATGCAGTCAGAGGGTGTTACATGCTGCAGGGGAAGAAATGGAATTAAGCAATTCAGTTCTAACCATAAAGCCACATTAACTAGCTTCTCCATAATTTGAGACTGATGTTTTAAAATGGGATTTATGCTGCACTCCTGTTTCACTTGGAGACTGTTTGTACAAGGAATGTAGAACTCCTTTACCGTGGGTCAGTACAATCAGTTTTGAAATGCAGGAAGTGGATCTATTCCCCCCCCCCCCCCCCTGCAAAGTGCTAAACTGTTATGGTAATTATGCTCAGATATAACACCCTGGCAGCATCATTCGCAGCTCTTATGTATGCTGTCTGGGTACTGATTATTGCATATCGTATTGCCAAGCCTTCAACCTCATGAGTGGCTTAAAGATTATGAATTTCTTACAACATACATCTTTGGGGTTTCTGGTCACCTAGCATCTGAGCCTTTAGGCTACATTTAGGCTGGAATAACTACTGGAATAACTACTTTCTCCTAAGGTTGAGGCTGGTGATTTACTGCAGTGGAGTGACAGTAATGTGACCGATCAGGTAAGGGAAATGTTAGCCTGTGAGTTACGCTGCAGCCTCCTTCCAGGCTGGCTAGATCCACGGTAGGGTGACCAGATGTGACTCCCCATATTGGAGGTATTGTCTTCTATAGGCAACTATACACCACCCCTGAAAAATAAGTGGTGTGATTTTTCACAGGTGCTATCTGATCTCCCTTGTCACACAGGGTCAGGTTTGAATTATTCAGTGTCGCTCCTAGGAGCCCCAGTAATGCAGCAAGCCCCCACTCTGCTAGGCGCTGTACAAACCATAGTCGCTGCCCCAAAGAGCTGACACGCCCCCTCTCCTTTAGCCACGCCCCTTCCCAGTCAAAGCTCCCACCCCCTGGCATTAGGCCCCTCCCCTAATCTTAATCTCTTTCTACGCTTCTTTCTCCCTGCACCAGAGGCGCTACCATAGAGCGCTGCGGCTAGAGCGGCTCTTTAGGCCTGATGGCCGCCGGAAGCGGAAACGTCTGTTCAGGTCCCTGCGCAGCCCGCTGGCGGGGAAGAGGAGCCGAGCGGTTGGCGCCGGGGCTGAGCCGGAGCCATGGGGGACGATATGGATGTGGTCCCCGAGCGGGAGATGAAGGTGCGGGAGGGCTGGCGGGGAGCGTAGGGGCTGGGGGAGGACGCGGGGCTGGGGCCTGGTGGACCCTGGAACGGGAGGGGGGAACCCCTGCGTTGGGGGGTCTTGGGGGGTGTATGAGGGAGTTCCGGGGGCAGGGAGCGGGGTGGGGGGATTGTTAGGGTGCACGGGGGGGCTGTGTCCCGGGGGCAGGGAGCGGGGTGGGGGGATTGTTAGGGTGCACGGGGGGGGCTGTGTTCCGGGGGCAGGGAGCGGGGTGGGAGGATTGTTAGGGTGCCTGGGGGGGGGCTGTGTTCCGGGGGCAGGGAGCGGGGTGGGAGGATTGTTAGGGTGCCTGGGGGGGGGCTGTGTCCCGGGGGCAGGGAGCGGAGGGAAAGGATTGTTAGGGTGCACGGGGGGGGCTGTGTTCCGGGGGCAGGGAGCGGGGTGGGGGGATTGTTAGGGTGCACGGGGGGGGCTGTGTTCCGGGGGCAGGGAGCTCGGTGGGAGGATTGTTAGGGTGCACGGGGGGGGCTGTGTCCCGGGGGCAGGGAGCGGGGTGGGGGGATTGTTAGGGTGCACGGGGGGGGCTGTGTCCCGGGGGCAGGGAGCGGGGTGGGGGGATTGTTAGGGTGCACGGGGGGGCTGTGTTCCGGGGGCAGGGAGCGGGGTGGGAGGATTGTTAGGGTGCCTGGGGGGGGGCTGTGTCCCGGGGGCAGGGAGCGGGGTGGGGGGATTGTTAGGGTGCACGGGGGGGGCTGTGTTCCGGGGGCAGGGAGCGGGTGGGGGGATTGTTAGGGTGCACGGGGGGGCTGTGTCCCGGGGGCAGGGAGCGGGGTGGGGGGATTGTTAGGGTGCACGGGGGGGGCTGTGTCCCGGGGGCAGGGAGCGGGGTGGGGGGATTGTTAGGGTGCACGGGGGGGGCTGTGTCCCGGGGGCAGGGAGCGGGGTGGGGGGATTGTTAGGGTGCACGGGGGGGCTGTGTTCCGGGGGCAGGGAGCGGGGTGGGAGGATTGTTAGGGTGCCTGGGGGGGGGCTGTGTTCCGGGGGCAGGGAGCGGGATGGGGGGATTGTTAGGGTGCACGGGGGGGGGGTGTTCCGGGGGCAGGGAGCTCGGTGGGAGGATTGTTAGGGTGCACGGGGGGGGCTGTGTTCCGGGGGCAGGGAGCGGGGTGGGGGGATTGTTAGGGTGCACGGGGGGGGCTGTGTTCCAGGGGCAGGGAGCGGGGTGGGGGGATTGTTAGGGTGCACGGGGGGGGCTGTGTTCCGGGGGCAGGGAGCTCGGTGGGAGGATTGTTAGGGTGCATGGGGGGGGGCTGTGTTCCGGGGGCAGGGAGCGGGGTGGGGGGATTGTTAGGGTGCCCGGGGGGGGGGCTGTGTCCCGGGGGCAGGGAGTGGAGGGAAAGGATTGTTAGGGTGCACGGGGGGGGCTGTGTCCTGGGGGCAGGGAGCGGGGTGGGGGGATTGTTAGGGTGCACGGGGGGGCTGTGTCACGAGGGCAGGGAGCGGAGGGAAAGGATTGTTAGGGTGCACGGGGGCGGCTGTGTCCCGGGGGCAGGGAGCGGAGGGAAAGGATTGTTAGGGTGCACGGGGGGGGGCTGTGTCCCGGGGGCAGGGAGCGGGGTGGGGGGATTGTTAGGGTGCACGGGGGGGCTGTGTCCTAGGGGCAGGGAGTTGGGTGGGAGGATTGTTAGGGTGCACGGGGGGGGGGGGGGGGGGGCTGCGTTCCGGGGGCAGGGAGCTCTGTGGGAGGACACCTGGGGTAGGGTGGTGGCAGCCTGTCACTCAGCTCAGCAGCCATTCCCTCTTCCAGTGTTCAAATGAACCTTCTTCATCCTCTCTCTCGGGCCCAGTCATCCCCCTCTCCCCTGTATAGGTGGAGCCCTGTCCCGTGGAACTGGGACCCCGCACTGCCGGGGCCCATGTTACTCGCTGGCCCAGGGCGAGCTCCTTTCCAGGCAGGAGCTAAACCAGCTTCCTTCGTAGAGCTTGGTAGCGAGACTGGTTATTCAGGTGAAACATTGTTGTGTATGACAGGACGCGGTTGCTTCCTCAGTTTTCCACGCCTGGCGGTATCGAGTTAGACGCCTGTATTTATATTTAGGCACTTTACTAAGTGCCTAAGGGAGGGGGACCCCTAAATAAGTGGTCTGGTTTTTTGGAGAGGTGGGGGCACCCACCAGTGCCTTTTACATCAGCAGGTGCTAGGGTGATCAGATAGCAAGTGTGAAAAATTGGGATGGGAGTAATAGGAGCCTATGTAAGACAAAGCCCCGAATAGTAGGACTGTCCCTATAAAATCAGGACATCTGGTCATCGTTGTGAGTGGTCAGTACCCCTCCTCCCCCATCAGGCAGTTTGTTTAGGAGCCTAATGTTAGGCACCACCATTACATTTTAAAACATTGGTTTGTTTGTGTTTTTGTGTCAACCTATTAACTTGGGGAGAGAGACTGCATAGTAATAATGTTACCATAAAGTTCTCAATCCAGTCAATCAGCATTTATATGTATCTTTAAAATTTTGTGGTTTATAATCACCTTTTTTCCTATTTTTCTGTTTCCTGTGATGCAAAAGCCCTATGCAAACAATAGGGGGGAGTGATTATACGCAAATTACTGCCAAATACACAAAGTAAACATTCAAGGGGGAGAGGGAAGATGGAGGGGGATTTTTTCCTATTGTTTTGTGTATAGCTATCTTAAGTGTTACTACAATAGCAGGTAAAAATATATTCAGACACATATACCACTTTTAAGTTGACAGTGTCCCTCAACTGTCACTCTGATGACTGTACTAGCCATGATGCACAGTTCTTTTCAAATGGAAAATGTTGTGCTACCTTCTAGGAATGTCTTCATGTTCTCCAAATGCTGCCAATTAGTGCCAAGTTTATTAAGGATTATCAAACTTTTGAAAAAAAAAATACCTGTCAGGAATTAAAATGGTGACTTCCTAATTTATTTTGTAAACAGTGAAAAGAAGTAGTCCATTTTAGGACACCTGATAGAAAAATACTTTTAAAAAGATGCTTGAAAATAACTTGATGCTCAGGCTGTAAAGCAGAAAAAGTGAAGAAGAAATGGTTTAGTATTTAAACCTCCCTGAGAGAGATGTCAATATCATGTTGAAAAGGCACCTGTTACAGTTTGTGGTGAAAGTGTTTCATGAGATTAATAACAGCCTTTCCTATTCTGCATTATTTATCTTGTCAATATTAAATGTGCTGAGTGAAGTCCTTGGTCCATCTGTTTATAGATAATTCATGGAACTATCCCTATCACTCTCTCTGTTTATTAAAAAAATCTGGAAGTGATTGTAACAAATGATTTTTCCTTGGGTCAATTTTAGGGTCAATATTTTTGTCATTGTGGTGTGTAAACTATTTAAAATAATTTTCAGGAGCTTGTGGTTTGGCAACCATGTGGGAAGTAACAATTGAGAGGCTGTATGTGTAGTAGTGGGAAAGTGTAAAGTGCTTTTTAATAAGTTCAGTTTCTCCAGGGTGTAAGTGAAACTCAGTTTTCTGTCCTCTTCCCCACCCCACGTATAGAATTGCTTTTTAACTCTATTTTTTTATAACAGGATTTTCAGTTCAGAGCGTTGAAGAAGGTCCGAATATTTGATGCTCCTGAGGAACTCCCTAAAGAGCGTTCCAGTCTCCTTGCCATCTCGAACAAATATGGGCTAGTCTTTGCTGGTGGAGCAACTGGCCTGCAGATCTTTCTCACTAAAGATCTTCTCATGCAGAATCAAGCAGGAGAAGATCGCAATAAAATTGGTAAGCTTTTTTTTATTACTGTACAGTGAAGAGAGATGCATTTGGAAGGTCTATGACATAGTTGATTAGTCTATTCGTGCCATGTTCCATTTGATTCCGGCCTGGTTGTGGTGATCCATGAATTTGTGACTACCAGGCTTCATTATTTGAATTTGTTATATCTAGGAATGAGGCAACATATGCTGATGCAACTCCTGCTGATACAAGATGCAGCAGTTGTCTACTTTGCAATATAAATTGCTGTGAACGTGTTATCAGGATACCATACTCTCTGCACAGGCTCCCCATTGAATAAATTCCTGTTCAGTTTTTCCTTCCTGACATTCAAAGTCCTCCATGGGATTAGCTTTAGCTACTGGAGAGAGTGCTGTTTTGTTCACAGCCATGATCTCCTGTGACAGCTGCAGTCTATCAGGACAATAGTGAACCTGTGAACTCACTTACGGAGGCTTGTGAGAGCAGGAGATAGAATTTTCACAGGAGCTCAACCTAGATTGTGGAACCCTCTCCAGTAAAAGAGATGAGTCATCACAAAACTACCGCTTTCAGACCTCAGTGCAAAAGTAATTTCTTCAATTTAACTTTCTCTCTGTAACTTCTTCATAAATTACCAAACACACCCTCTTGCTCATGTAAACAAACCAACCTATAAATTCATCAAGCTGTTTTTCCTTAGAGGCTGGGAAGAAAGAGAGGTGGTTGTTAGTATCTGAATGTCTCCTGAGTAATTAAAAATACAATTGTGATGTGTGCCATATAAGTACTTTCTTTCACCTGAGAAGCGTTACCAGACTTGTACCTCTGACAGTTGATATTCACAGGAATTCAGGGATTGCCTGGCTATATTAAATCAAATCATCCATCTAATCCGGTATCCTGTCTCTGATAAAGGTCAGGACCGGATGCTGTAAGGAAAATAGTCTTCATCTCGCTTCTGTGATTCTGATGCCATATTTTAGTCTCAAAAGTAATGAGACCTGCTGGGATATTAGCCATCAAATTTTTAAAAAATTGTCATGAGTTCTATTTGATCTGTGCTATACAACCCTTCTAATAATTTGTGTATTAAAATTTAGAACCAAGTAGATGTAAGTCTCGGCCTCTTCAGTTTTAGGGCAATCCACATGCCAGGATCCAGAACAAGGAAATTCCTCAAAAACCTGTAATTAGAATTGTTCCTCTTCAAGATGGTTAAGCATCCAAAAGATTATTCAGACTTGACTCATGGAAAGTGGAGTACATGTCTCTACGCCTCCTTTAGAACTAGTCTGCAGTGTTTAGCTTTACATGAATACACTTTAGGTTACCAGGTGGCATCTGTATTTACTTAATAATTCTGCTTAAAATGACCACGTACTGTTGACTGTTTTCTAAGAGTGACCACTCCATACTTTCCCTCTTCCGTTTCCTTTTGTTTTTAAGTTGAAAATGTTCCAAGTATATTGGTTCCTATGAAGTTTCCTGTGCATCACCTGGCTCTGAGCTGTGATAACCTCACACTGTCTGTCTGCATGACATCCAGTGAGTTTGGTTCCTTCATTGGCTTTTTTGATGTCCGCACGTTCTCAAATCAGGTAAGGTACATGCAAACAGATGTACAAATTTCACCTTGAAAGGAAGCATTTGATAATAGAAAGGGGTTATTTCAAAATGTTTTCCTGGGTGTCCACAGTAGAGTATGCTTTGTACGCAAAGAACTGTGAGGGTTATTCAATAACTTTTCAATTAAAATCTGCTTTAGTTTCCCCACCTGTAAAATGAGGTTATTTACCTACCTCACGGGGCTGTTGTGAGGATCTCACAACTGATGTTCAAACAGCCCTGTGAAGAAGAAAAGTGCCAAATATTAATACTGCCACCTCTGACTTGGAATGTGGTCATTCAAGCTCCTGCTTGTATGCTAGCCCTATCAGTTGCACTAAGCAGTGTTTGTGATTGTCCTTCTCCACTATTGCACTCTCTGGTATTGCGTAGCTGTAATCTCTCCCTGAATAAGGCACGTGTTGAAAGAAAAGATTAAATCATTATCCAGAAAATATTCTACTGCAGTAGGGTCAGAAAATGACTTATTTTGGCCTTGTTCAATTGTTCCATATGACAGTTTGTATAGTTTACTGCTTGCTTTTTATCAAGTATCATAGGCTTTCGTGTTAGAGTGCTAAGACTGAACTTTAGTATTGACTGTGAGCCCCCAATATAGGGAGTGGTATTTCCACAGCTGCTCTTCTGGCTTTTAAAAGGGCATTATCCGGTTGTTTAGGTCCAAATATAGATTTAAAAAAGAACTTCGCTACTATTAGATGCTAGAAACAGTGACAGAATTTGATCTTGTGCAGCACTGAACATACTTAAATGTCACTGCAAAGGGATTAATATTTGTTTTTTTTAATATTCTGGCATAAACAATGTGCTCATACGTTTACACAGTCCCCCTCAGTGTTTGCAACCCAGCCACTGCAGCACTGTAGACTAGGAAAGGGAAACCGACAAAAGTGAAACTAATTCTTCCCCTCCCCCCCATTAACCTAAATGGTGGAAAAAATAAACTAGATTTTTAAAATTTTTCGTCATCTGGAGAAATTAACATGACACAAGGAAATAATTTTTAAATAATACATAACTTTTAACCTAAACATGTCACTTTAACTTGCATTAAGTCTTGGTTTGTGTGCTGTAGCAGTCAGTGTTTTTTTCCTACATCGCAGTTGTTACCGTACAGCAGGGCCAAATCGTTATGGATTGTGAGTTTGGGAGAACTTGTTTGCACACTGAATTTATGGGCTAAGGCATTCATTTCTTTTCTCTTAAAAGGCTAAACAGCAAAAACGTCCATTTGCTTATCATAAACTGGCCAAAGACTCAGGCAGCATGGCAATGGTCTGTGATTTGAAGTGGAACCCTGCCAGCCCCTCCATGGTCGCTGTCTGTCTGTCCGATGGTAGCATCTCTGTCCTGCAGGTCACAGAGTCTGTGAAAGTGTATGCCACTCTTCCCTCCTCGGTGGCTGTTACGTCAGGTGGGTGACACAACTCTGGCTTAGTGATAATTCGTAAAAATGGAAGATGCCGTAAAGCGTGTGGAAGTGTAGATGTCACTAGAGAGACAGGCTTATTTGCCTTTACAGCAATTTTAAAATTTTCTCCTGGGGAGCAAATGGAGTTAAACTTAATAGAACTTAATTATAGTCCAGTAGAGGTTTTCTAAAAAAATGTTCATGACCTTCTTGAGCAGCCCACTTTGAGAATTAGAGCTAAATGTTTCTGACAAAAGGTTACATTGTATCAGGCCTTCAATATCCCTTGAAGGAAAGGCGCAGTATTGCAGGTAAAATAGAATTGTTTCCCTGCATTTTTCAATTACATCAGTGCTTGAGGAACTTTGTCTTCTGTGATGTGGGGTGCAAGCAAGCAGAATTAATGTTTTGCAAGCATTCTCCAGACTTCTAGTCCAGATGAGGCCTGGTTCAAACACACGTTGCACTGGTTTTACAAAAGGTGTGATTTTTTTTTTTTTAAACTGATTTAGTTAAATGGGTGCAACTTTGTGGCTAGTCTTAAATCACAGGATTTTCACCAGTTTAAGCCAGTGCAAGTTTTTGTGTAGCCAGACTCTAAGGCAGATGTGCAGAAAGTTAAATGTTGCTAAAATTTTAATTAATCTGAACATTGCCATATGGTAAAGTCCATGGAATCCACAAGAGAGGACAACTTCAGTAGGATTGACTATTTGGCTCAGGTTTGAGTGGTATTTAGTTTACTGATGCTGTCACTGGGAAGTACTGTAAGAGTTTAATTCTTCCACTGACGTTCTATTTTGTGCTGATAAAACCCTCTTGTTTACTTAGTGTGCTGGAGCCCCAAGGGAAAGCAACTGGCTGTAGGGAAACAAAATGGCACTGTGGTCCAGTATCTGCCTGTAAGTTTTTGTTTGCAGTAATTCATTGTTTCTTTTCACTGACTTCTAATTAGCTTTAATTTTCCTTTCATCAGCATGTGGCTATTGACATTGGGAGCATAGTGTAGATAGTACAGTGCCTTTGAGGTGAGACTTTCCAAGCACATCATAAACATTAAGCATCTCAATCTGCCTTTGAGAGGTATTGGGACATCTGCTGCTGCTGAAATGCAAGGGTCTCTGAGGAGGAATGTGGTAGCTGTTAAAAAGGACCTGTAGCACCCTAAAAACAATTCTTTGGGATCTGCTAAACTCCTAATGGGGGTTGTTGATCTTATTTCTGAAAGAGGAATTCTTTTTCTTTCAGACCCTGCAGGAGAAAAAAGTAATTCCCTGTCCTCCGTTTTATGACTCAGATAATCCTGTTAAAGGTACAGTATTTCTTTTTCTTTTTTAATCTTTTCTTCCATTAAAATGTCATGTCCATTGATGTCTCTTTATGTTGATTCTTGTTGGTGCTAAGGTACTTAAGGATGTGCCGGTGTTTCTGCCACAGACACCTTTTTGGGGTGGGAGGGGTTAATTTGGTAATAAAAACTGCCTCCAGGCCAAAAATTAGTATACAAGGCCTTGTTTCAGTTGGACATTCATATGTAGAAATAAGGCATGAACTTTTTAACAGTGAGGATAATTAACCATTGGAACAACTCAGAAAAGGTTGTGGTGGATTTGCCATCACTGAAAATTTTTAAGTCAAAATTGGTTGTTTTTTCTAAAAGATATGCTCTAGGTCAAACAGGAATTAGTTCAGGGAAGTCCCATGATCTGTGTTATACAGGAGGTCAGACTAGATAATCACAATGGTGCCTTCTGGCATCATATTCTATGAATATTCAAACATTTAAAAAACCGTTAAATGTTTTTTTAAATGAATACAAACTGCTTTTTTATGCACATGCAAAATAATTAAAATAATAAGATAAATTTGTGTGACCTGCCTTAGGGGTGGAGGGGGTGGTGGTGGGGAGTAGCTCCTGTGCATATCTAGGGTTTCTAAGATGTGCATTATGTCAATGTGTGATGATGACTTAAGATAGACTGTACTTTCTAAAGTCTGCAATTACATTTTGCCATGGAGATTTCCAGACACTTCATGGGAGAAATAAAAAAAAGAGGTGAATTCTAATTGTCCTTATTTCATAATAAAACTCAAACCACCACTACAAAATTACATTCAGAACTTTCTAAGACTGATGCAAATGCAGAACATTTAGAGTTAAGGCTTCAACTCCATCGTTCGATATGTTCAGTGTGCGAAGACAGTGGTGTGTTCTTGCCCACAGTGTACAAAGGCACAGTAGGCTGGCCCAGGTACATGCTTCAGCTTTGTTTCTGAATTTCCTCACATCCCTCCTAATGTCCCTCCAAATGTTGGTCTCCTAATGTCACTCAAACACGTCATGTATGTTGTCTGCTAGATGATGTGTAGTTGGCTAAGTAGCGCATTAGAAGTTGTCTTCGTGCTACTGCAGAGGTGTAAACCATCCCTAAGAGATTTACAATATCACAATAGCATTCGAGTTTGGTTTTAGTTGCACATAGTGCACAATATCCAAGGAAGTGCTCCTTTTAAGATGTCTCTGGATGATGATTATTCATTTTCCTTCCAGTCCTGGATGTGCTTTGGGTTGGCACCTATGTCTTCACTATAGTTTACGCAGCTGCTGATGGGACCTTGGAAACATCCCCGGAGGTGGTGATAGCTGTATTGCCTGTAAGTGCTAGAAAGTCTCAACTTTATTTTTCTCATTTTAAGAATTTTATGCTAATGAATGTGATGGTAACACTGTTTGTTCTTCTGACCTGCTTATTAGTATAGTACGCTCTTTTTACTGTTCTCATTAGCATCAAATAGAGGTTCCAGTATCAAACTCAATTCTGAAGCTTAATGGCAAAAAAATTGAAGTAGGGTCCACTTGGGAATAAATCAGTATCCCATTTTCTATTGAGATTAGACTATGGTAGACCTTTTGAGGTCTCCAAGTTAGCAGGACTTAAGTCCTGCATATCAGGTGCTCTGAAAGGTAACCTTGATGGTTTATCACATGTATGTGGGCTAGCCAGAGACTGCTTTTTTTTTTTTTTTTTTTTTTTGGTAACCTGCTGCTGTACGCAATACCAAATTGTACCCTCCCAGCACTGTGTGTGTATAGTGATGCACACATGCACTCCTGATTGCTCCTGCGCACTTTACACAGATGGACCAGATTAAGTTTGTAGCGATCTGAGCATATTTCTAAGAAATGTAATGTAACGATATTGTCTAGATATACCCATTTGTATGAGAAGCTCACTTAACTTGCTTTAGTGGAAGCTATATCGAATGTTGATTTCTGCTCCTCCGGTCTCTGCAGAAAAAGGAAGAGAAACGACCAGAGAAGTTTGTGAATTTCATGGAGCCTTGCTATGGTAGCTGCACCGAGAGACAGCATCATTACTTTCTCAACTATGTTGAGGAGTGGTGAGTGTAGAGACCTATGACCAAGTCTATATACATAACAAACTATCCCTTTCTCTGTTTTTGGGTGGTAAAGTAAATGCACAAAGGTTTTTAAAGTCATGTGCTTTCCACTAAGAATGAAACTGATGCTTTAAGTGGTGGATAGCTTTTAGATTTTTCTGTTCACAGGTCTGTGTGAAGATGTTATGCCCTGTTTGTTAAACTATTTATTTCTGTTCCATCACAAATCGCTTAGAATAATGATGGTGCATGAGTATCTTATATCATCAACTCTGACAAAGGAACTGAAGCCCTGACTGCTAATGACACCTGTTTTAGAATGGTGAAGAGTTCACTGTATTTCTCCCCTGTGTTTTACCACTTGAGCATGATAAATCAGTTTCATTCTTGATTCATAAAGCATGCCATAAGTATTTGGGATGCCTTTTACAATAGTACAGGCTGAGGAACTCTGTGTTGTCATCATATTTGGACTTAACACTGTTTTGGTTCTGTCCTTGAAGGGATCTAGTCCTGGCAGCTTCAGCAGCTTCCACAGAAGTCAGCATTCTCTCTAGACAAGCGGACCAGGTAACCTTCCTTTCTACTGCACTTGACCAAATGTATCTTTTCCAGGAAAGCTATCTGGATATCAAGATCTGAGGGCTAGAGAATGCTTATCTCAGGGTTTACCCATTTGATATATGTAGAATCTTAAGACGAAAGGAAATTTTTATTACATCCTTGCCTTGCTTATGAGCCAGAAAGTTTTTAGTAACCAGAAAGTAGACGACTGAACTGAGGCATAGCAGGTAGTGAGCAAAGTGCGAAAGGGCTGTGTTGCATCAGTGGCTTGGTGCCAGTTTAACATCCTGAATCACTTTTCACCATGGTGACTTTAGTCTTGCGGAGCTCATTAGTTTAACTTGAATCTTAAAGTAAACTAATTCCAGAAAATGTAAGTACCATATGTAAAAGTCACTCAGGAATTTGTGAAGGTTTTTGATACTTGTAGGATTTTTCTTTTTACCTGGAAAATTTTGACAGATATAGCCCATCTTGTTGCTATCTATTCTTTCTAAATCTTTGGCTAACATTCCAAAGCCAGGCTATCCACAATTCATGTGCAAGGTATTTGTGCTTTCCTGCAGCTTGTTCCTAGTGTGAGTGAGAGTGCTGAAAATCACAGAACAGTAGCAAAAATATTTTTTCTTTCCAGAATAACTGGGAATCATGGGTTCTGGAAGATTCCAGCAGAGCAGAACTTCCTGTGACAGATAAGAATGATGACACCTTACCAGTAGGTGTTGCCATAGATTACACCAGTAACATGCCAATACCTATCAGTAAGTCTTATCTGCTTGTTTTGTTTACTGGGGAATATTATTAATAATAGCAACTCAGATAACTTTTGGGGAATGGCAGGGTGATAAGAATGGCCGTACTGAGTCAGACCAAAGGTCCATCTGAGCCCAGTATCCTGTCTTCTGACAGTGACCAATGCCAGATGCCCCAAAGGGAATGAAAAGAACGGGTAATCATCGAGTGATCTATCCCCTGTTGCCCATTCCCAACTTCTGGCAGACAGAGGCTAGCGACACCATCCCTGCCCATCCTGGCTAATAGCCATTGATGGACCTATGCTCCATGAACTTGTCTAGTTCTTTTTTGAACCCTGTTATAGTCTTGGCCTTCACAACATCCTCTGGCAAAGAGTTGCACAGATTTGACTGTGTGTTTGTGTGAAAAAAATACTTCCTTTTGTTTGTTTCAAATCTGCTGCCTATTAATTTCATTTGGTGACCCCCTAGTTCTTGTGTTATGGGGAGTAAATAACACTTCTTTGTTTACTTTTTTCACACCAGTCATGAATTTATAGACCTCTATCATATCCCCCCTTAGTCGTCTCTTTTCCAAGCTGAAAAGTCCCAGTCTTATTTCTCTCTCCTCATATGGCAGCCGTTCCATACCCCTAATAATTTTTGTTGCCCTTTTCTGAACCTTTTCCAATTCCAATACATCGTTTTTGAAATGGGGCGACCACATCTGCATGCAGTATTCAAGATGTGGGCGTACCATGGATTTATATAGAGGCAACATGATATTTTCCGTCTTATTGTCTATCCCTTCCTTAATGTTTCCCAACATTCTGTTTGCTCTTTTGACTGCCGCTGCACATTGAGTGGATGTTTTCAGAGAACTATCCACAATGACTCCAAGATCTTTCTTGAGTGGTAATAGCTAATTTAGGCCCCATCATTGTATATGTATAGTTGGGATTATGTTTTCCAATGTGTGTTACTTTGCATTAATCAGTGTCCTGAGAGGTTACATCTTGACCAGGGCTCTGGTACAGTTCAGCATCTAGTTGTCTAATTAGAGAAGCTCTTAGTAATCTGGGACTCAGCAGTAGTCAATATATGCTTTGTTTTCCATCACTTACTCAATCGATGGAATTGAGATGAGATATTTGGTTTGAAACTACCTGTAGCATTTCACTCGAGTACTTGCCTGTAAAAGTGCTTGGCATGCTCTTGTAGAAGAGTTGTTCCTGCAGGGCTATTTTCTTATATATACTATTTGCATTGATCTAAAGGAAAAGCAGGCTAAATCCATAACCAGGAAAATGCATGGTTCGTAAATGCCTAGGGATCAGCTCAGCATTAAAGTAAAAGGCCTGACCTGGCTTTGTCCCCTCCTATGCTCTACATACAGCCAGTTACGTTATTGCTGTAGCTTCTGCTCTGCCTGAAGGTGCCTCAGCTTCTGTCTCTGACAAGGTGCTTTGAAGATATAATGGCACTACTGTGCTGTACCTGGATGGATTTTGAAAACCCTCCCTCAAAACACAGAGTGAGACTGAAATGGAGGTGCCTTTGGGCAGAGCAGAAGGTAGGGACAAGCTGCATGTAGGGAGCACAGCAGGATGCCGGTTAACTGAGAAGAGCCGTAGCCTTTATTGTAGCAACAGGCTACAATACGCAATTTGTGTTTAATGCAGAATTGGATCTGAAGCGTTTTGTGTGTTAATCCAGACACTTTTACTGGATTAAGGAATCTCCTGGAGCAGCTTCTTTAGGTCCATGTCTCTTGTCTCAGGATTCAGCTGATCTCTTCAGAGAAGTCCATTGCTACATATTCCATACCCTCCCCACTTAACCCAATCAGCTCCTTTTTGGCTGCACTTAGTCTTGCTTTATCCACTCTCTGGCGCTTCCCAGGAGTCAAGGGACTCATCCCTAGGGGGGTGCGGGGTTCGGGACGAATCAGCCTGTATGTGCCCCCCATGGGGCGGGGAGCGTGCTGGGTCTCCCCTGAGGGAGAGGATGGGGCAGGGGTGGGCTGCTGGGGGCGATGGGGCTCCAGCTGCTCCACGGAACGTGGGCCAAGGAGGGTTACCTGGAGCAAGGCCCACCCACTGGTGGTAGGGGGTGGCTGTCCGCTGGGTGCCAATGCTGCCTCCTGGCCAGCCTGGGCTAGGACCCCACACTCCCCGGCCTCTGCATTTGAATAATGGTGGGGCTGGGGTGGGTGCACAGGGTGGGGGAGCTGCGTGCGCGGCACCCTCCTGCCAGCTCTGCCCTGGGCCCGGCAGGGGCCCAAGAGTCCAGGGAGGAGGCGGGGGCCGTGCGATCTGTGCGCAGGTGGCACGGGGGAGCCCAGCTGTCTGCGTGGCAGCCAGAAACTCTTGACCTGGGCCTGCCAAGCTCCCCTTTTTCCCCCCCCCAGCTATGCCAAATGGTATGAGCCACTGGGTGGGAGGCGAGGCCAGACACACCAGCTGCCTCCTGCTCGCTGGCTGCCGCTGCCTGTTCTGCTCATGGCAGACAGCTGCTGTCCTCACCCCATCTGACACTGTGATGTCGAAGCGTGAGGCCCCTTAAAGCGCGGGGCCCAGAGCGGTCGCCGTGATTTGCCCTACCCAACGGACGGCTCTGCCAGGCGTTCCCAGAGTTGAGAGGCACTTCACTACCAGCTTCCTATAGCATGAGGAAGCCTTGTCTCTGCCTGCTGGGGGTCAGCTCCCCAATTCCACCAGCTGCAGACAATACAAGCACTCCCCTCTAGGCATACAGGTTAGCGATGGGCATGCTTCAACCACCGAGCCCTCCAAGTGTCTCCTTGGAATGTCCAGCCCCGATTCACTGGATATTCACAAATTCGCTGCTGCCAAAGAAACCGCGCACTCCAGCTTAACAGTTTCACCTTGGATCGCTGCTCCGCTTAACACTTAGACGTGTTTCTACGGAAATCAAGTATAAGTTTATTTAACAATGAATAGAGATTCAAGAGATAGCAAGTAGAACTATTGGAAGCAAATGGTTACATATAAAATAAATCCTAGTACACATTCTAGAGCATAGACTTAATTAACAAGATATACTCTCATGTCTAATAAAGTATTGCTCACCAGTACTTTTACAGCCAGACTGGCAGTGACCCCTTTTTCATGAGACACAACAGGCTGTCAGTTTTCCTCCTCGGTGAAGGATCCTGTGTATTTCTTTGTATTCTCTGATATAACAGATCCTTTGATCTTAATCATAAATAGGACACCCCCCTGCTAATTATTTTTGTTTTCCTGTAGATTTTCTCTCTTGTAGATTTTGCAATCTTTCAACTGATAGCTGGCTCAGTATGCAAAAAGGCATTCATTGTGAGGCATGCAACACCCAATACTCATGGTCAGGCAGAGAGATAAGCATTTGTTACCTCCTGTCTGAAAGGAACATGTCCGAGGCATGTCACCTCCTGGTGAACCTGCCTTAACTCCTGTTAAGAACACAATTTTTAGTATAGATGCATAATTCCTTAAATATTATCCATTGATACATTTTGCAATGATTATGAAGACCAATGGTTTCTGGGTTTTTGGTTGAGATCTTATATGCTGCCCTTTTCAGGAACTACTATGCATATATCTGACCCAGGGGGGGTCCCTGTAAAAACCTGTGCAACCCCTGTGCCCTCTGCCAGTTAAAACCAAGGAATCCCCCTGGGCCACATACCCTCAACAGTTTTTTTTTTTTTTTTTTTGTATGAAACCCTAGTCTGTAGTGGACATGTTTCCATGGGGAAATGACCTTCCCCAGCAGGGTCTCAATGAGGTGTTAATAGGAGAAAGAATAGGGTCTTGGGAAGTCAGAGGAATGTGCAGCCATAAACCAGACAAAAACAATCATAGAGGTTTGTGTCCTAGATCTGAGTGTTTAATATAAATAGGGAGCATAAAAAAAAACCTGTTATAGGAAATTTTTAAAAGATCTGACAAGCAGTTTGGGGCCCAGATTTTAACCTTACTGAAAACATTTGAATCAGAGCAGACTCTAAAAAGAAATCTCTAGTTTCAAGAAGCCCAGATATTTCATGTCTGAGGCTTAGACCACTAAGCTGTCCTCTCCAGAGGGGTGTGTATTTAATGTTGGCATTATTTTTAAAATGTTGCATGGCATTTTAGTTGTACATTTTTACAAAAAGGAAATAAGACCTGTTTCTGGCTCAGGAGAACTTAGTCTTGGGCAAGACACAGGACAGATATGGGGATTACTGAGAAGTGAGAGGGGGTTTTATGCGTTGTGGGGAGGAGAGAATAGGCTCTTGGGGAGTGAAGACAAGAGGACTGTTTCAAACATATGGGGCTGCATAATAGAAGGCATGATGCAAGAATTACTGGGTAAACTTTATGCTGTGTGTTAAGCAGCAGGTCACACTAGATAATCATGATATATCGGTTTAGAAAACCGTGAAGTCAAGAATGAGAGAGAGACTAATGGAGGAGTGAAGTAGACGAATTGGGGCAATTGTAGGGGAAGATGAGAGCAGAGATATGCACAGCCTTATAGGCAAGAATAAGTAGCTTTGATGTGAGATAGTAAGAAAGTCAAATATGAGGGATTTGGGGTGATGGTGGCAATGAAGGCAGGTGACTTTGACAATGTCATTAGCATGCTGTGTGGTCTTTTGCAGGTGATGAGAAGACCCTCCCTCCAGCTCCAGTTCTAATATTGCTCTCTACGGATGGAGTGCTATGTCCATTTTATATGATCAATCAAAACCCAGGTGTCCGATCGCTCCTAGTGACCCCAGAGCAACTGTCAATAGAAGGGGAGAGAGCACCAAAATCAGCAGGTGGGTGCTCCCACGTGTGGGGAAGAGGCTTTTGCGCTTTAATTTGTGGCACTTTGAAGTACTTAGCTGTTAAGCTTGCTATCCAGGTAGTTAGAGGGTGACCACTAGGAGGCTTTTGTGGAATAAAACAAGCCTGTGCCCCAGCATATAGAGCGAAGGGAGCAGCTCATGATGGTTTCCATGCTCAAGGTTCCATTCCACCAGCTGTGTGAATGTACATAGAACTCACTAATCCTGGTGAAGGAACCCAAAGCATTTCTCAAACTGTACACTTATACCCAGTCACTTTTGGGGTACAGAGCTGCAACTATGTGGCAAACCAACTGCCATAACCTGTATCTTTCAAGAAGGCATCTTGGACACTCTCGTTGTGGTGTTATGTATCGCTTGTGTTGTAGTAGCACTTAGGACCTCCCAGTCATGGGTCCCATTGTGCTAGATGCTATACAAACACAGAACGAAAAGAGTGCCTGTCCTAAAGAACTTTTGTGTTCTTCCCATATGTTGTTTCTGCATGGGGCCATGACATGCGTTAGATGCTTTGTTTGTGATCATGAGGGCTTATTGAAACAGGTCTCGGATCAACTGCAACGATAGCATTGGAAAACTGGTGGGAAGTAAATAGTCTTAATAGGCATGTTGAGCATATTACAGTGTGTGTAAAATGTAGATTAGGGGGCTCCTTGTGCCAGCCTGGGCAGATTAATTCATTCTGTTTCGCTTCCCTGTATACATGGAGTGATGTTTCAGTGCAAAGCTACCCGTTTCTTCTTTAAATCTAAACATTTGCTTTTACCTCTTGGAACAGAACACCTTAGTTTGGCATTGTGCCTCTCGTTGCATCCACAGTAGACTTGTGCACTGGCAGGCTGCTTTATTTGGGATGCAACAAACTACATCAAAACTGATGAAGGAATGATGAAGCCTTTTCACTGGAAATTCCGGACTAAATTAATTCAGAATGGCTTGGGGAAATGATAGTATCGAGCAGTTCTTGGGCTTTGTCCATTCAATATCTCAGCGGTTTGACTTGGAGACTGAAACCCCCCCTTCCTCCCTGTCATTTCGTGGTGTTGTCAGTCTCAGTAGTGTGATTGACTTTTACTGTCCGCTTGCAATACTTCCTTCCTTTAATGATCGAATATTAACTTGGTCCAATTGTTTTTCTCCAGGAAGTGCTGCCACAACCCCGACCACACCTCCTGCTCCTTCAAAGTTTGAAACTTCACCAGTTGTCACTCCTGCCTCAGCTCCACCTCCATCTTCAGCCTCTAGTCTGCTTTCTGCTGGTGGTGGAGCAGCCACTTTTTCCTTTACATCTTCAGCTGTAAAGACGTCTGGCTCGATGTCTGGAGACCCCCCACCATATCCCTTTGCATCAGATGTCTCCAAGCAAGCTCTGGGTTCCAGTCTAACTGGAGCAGCTGCATTCTCTTTCTCTTCTGTTTCTTCCAAAGCTTCAATGGCTCCTTCCCCCGCTGCAGGTCCCATGGCAGCTACAGCCAACTCCTTCTCTTTTGGATCTACAAATTTTAAACCAACTACAGACAGCGCATCTGTGCCCCCACTGTCTACCACACCCGCCGGACTGAAACCATGTTTCACCCCTACAGCATCTACTGTCAAAGTAAACCTAAGCGAGAAGTAAGTGCAAGCTGATGGCTTATGTAAAGGGTGGGCAGTGATTAAACCAGTTTGGGAATGTGTAGCATGTGGTGATAGTTACTAAGATCAAACAGCTATTTCCAGTTTGTGATTTTTCTAAGGGGATCCTTTATGCTCCAGACGGAGTCCTGAGGATCACCTTCTCTACCCAAGGCTTTGTCATCAGTACGAGGTTGGAATAGTGAAGTTGTCATAGGTTGTATTCATAAAGCAGCAAAACTTGCACAGCACCAGCTTGCTATATACCTAGTGCTTTTATCTTTTTTCATAATCTTGTCTCTTGGCTTTTGTTAACTTAATACGGGTGGAAGGTACCAATTTAATACCATTGCCATTTGAAATCCTCTGTGTCCAGAGCAGGTACAGCATGGGTAGTAGCAGTGCAGGCTTCCTCCGCTGTTCACTAGTGTGCCTCACCCTGATCTAGGGATGAGAGTAATTGTTTTCAAGGTCCCTGTCATTCTTTTCTCTCTACTGAGCCTATCAGTGAGAGGTAAGTGGTTTTTTTATGCTGACATTTGTTCATTGAGAGCTGGACCTGAGTCCTCCCAAATCACTTCACACAAGCAATTGGAGGGTAACTGCTTCTGATCAGTATCCATATGAATTGGATTTGAGTCACCGGTGCAAAAAGTTATTGTGGCTCCAAAGCCCACTGTCCTCACAGATATTTAATTCGCTTAACTCACTCTGCTTTAAAGGGAAGAGACTAGACCACCAAGGGAAATGTTAATTGGAGCAGGGGGTTAATGAGATCAATTCTTTATATTTGTATAAGGAAATTTCTAATGGTTCTAAGAATTATTTTTAAATCAGAAAATCTACTTCCACTAAGATCTTGGGCTGTAGCTTTTAAAGCTTGTTTAAAGTGAATGTTAAAGACAAACAAGGTGATCAATTCCTGAATCAGCTGATTATTCATCTCAAGTGCTGGTCCTGGTTTTTAAGATAAATGGAAGTTCCTGTTCTCCTGTAGCATTTGCCTTTTTAAAGGAATACCTGACACACCTTACAGTGCCAGCACTAGGTTCATTTGATGTATAGCTCAGGTTTTAAGGCTGCTGGTTGTTAATT
Organism: Malaclemys terrapin pileata; assembly: GCF_027887155.1. Lineage (NCBI taxonomy): Eukaryota > Metazoa > Chordata > Testudines > Emydidae > Malaclemys > Malaclemys terrapin. The sequence continues at coordinate 11,123,238 of NC_071521.1, read as the reverse complement.
TTCCTCTGTGCCTGATGTAACGGGGGGTGGGATGATTCCTAGAATTGAACAATTCCCTGATCCAGAGCTGACTCCTACACAACTCTGGCAGTTCTGTGCGGAATAGTCTCCACACAGTTCTGCTCTGGTGGTTGAGGCAGCAGGAGCCAAGTATCAGATAACCTTCACCAGCAGCAGAAGACCGTTCTTCTTCATGACATTCTCTGCAGTTACCCATTAGAGCAGCCATGTCATGTGAGTCACAGAATCTTGTCAGACTAGATTGTCTGGATTGCATATGCCTCTTGAATCCAACATTCTGGAATGAGGTGTAAAAGCCCCCATCTGGTGACTGTCCCCGAGCCCACTTTGTCCTTTCACCAATTTCCCATTCTCTGAAAACACCACCTGCTCCTTCAGCTATGCAGTCTCATCCATATTCCCTGAACGGCTTCTTCCCATCTTCACTCCCAGCTAGAACAGTACTTGGTATCTGGATATTGAGTCCCAGTACTGATTCGCAAAGTTTAAAAACTGTTTCCTCTTTAGATGTTAATGCTTCGCTTTGGGTCTATGAGAGGAAGTTATGTCCAGTTCAGGGTGCTGAAATATTTGCCGTTTTGTCTTTCAGGTTCACTGCCATAGACACGTCTGCTTCTGCTGGCAGCAGCAGTCACAACAGCTCCACGATGTTTTCATTCTCCACTACCTCCAAACCTATTCCTGGAGGGCCCCTAAGCCAGTCCACACCCCTCTCTGCTTCACCTGCCACCCCAATGAAGGCATCCACCCCTGTGTCTGCAACAAGTATGACATGAGGCTAAGGCTAGATTCTTTCTTTTTTCTTTTTCTTTGCAAATTTCTATCTTACCAGGTATAAAGTGAGCATGAGAGGTTTTCTCCGTGTGGCTTTCAACTCGTGCAGATGGGCTATGGTTCCTGAAGTCTCCCAATCTTCAGACTGCAAACTATATAGTGCAATGGGCCTAGTACTGGGACTGGACGGGTTTCCCCTTTGCCCCTCATTCCTCACAGGGATAACTATTCATTGTCTCAAGTAACACATTTAGCTTCGTATCTTCACCTAGAAGCTGTTGCACGTTCAGTGGACTAATGCATCTCATTATATTGCCAAAATGTGTTTGCTCTGCTGCAGTGACTTAATGCATTACCTTCCATCTCAAATGGCCAGAGTTCAAACTGATCACAAATGAAATTAAACTAAATCTCATCCTGTTAACAAGTTAATGTTATTCCATTTCTCATATTATCATGTGACTAGCTGTCTCTGGCAGGAGTTGTCCAGGATTGAAATAGCAGGGGTGGTAAAGGTCAGACTTGAAAAGTACACCTTTACCCCGATATAACGATGTCCTCGGGAGCCAAAAAATCTTACCGCGTTATAGGTGAAACTGCATTATATCAAACTTGCTTTGATCCACTGGAGTGCGCAGCCCTGCCACCTTGGAGCGCTGCTTTACCGCATTATATCCGAATTCATGTTATATCGGGGTAGAGGTGTAGTAAGCTCTATCAGGATCCTAGCATTGGGCTAAAGGATGTCGCATGTTAGTACTGAATAGTAGTATTAGCAGAGCTCTTGCAGTTGGGAAGGAGGAATTCTTGAGGAGCACCTATCTGTTCTATAGCCAGTCTAGCCATTGGTCTCACTTTCATGAGAGTCAAAGTTCATCCAAACTACTCCACAAAGAAAAAGTGTGTGTGGAATTTGGGGAACATGCTTGCCAGCCTGGAACCTGTTCTCCAGTTCCAAGTTATCTGTCCTGTGTCTGAGGTCTGGGAGCAGGGGTAATGGATTTGGCTTGTAGAACCTTGCTGACTCGATGTAGATAGATGCGTCATTTTCCGGGGATGGACTTGCTGAAATGCGCTGTTAGGGTTTGTACCCTTCCGACTAGTGATCAGAATGTTCCCAACAGTGGGCATGTCCCATCTCCAATTAGCAACCTGTGTTTTAGATAACTATATGTGTTTGTCTATAGTTATTTCTCTCTTTAAATTCTAGTGGCGCGGCCTGCTCAGAATGTGCCTGCAGCATCTAATCTACTGAAGACAGCCAGAATCACCCCGCCTGCAACAAAATCCGTCTCCATTCAGGTTAGGAGAACTTGAGCAGATTATACAGGAGCTGAGAAATTTCACTGGCCTGTGATTTGCTTTAGTCTTGGACTGATTTAATGCTGTTAGGTCAAGGGACCAGTGAACTAAGATCTAAGTCACAAACTACCAAAATTAGAATGATATGCTATGTAATTTTGGGAAGCTGGAGCTCTGACATGGGTTGGAGTCTGATGTAATAAACAGAGCTAATGCTTTGTGCTGTGTGGAAATGTGGAATCACGTCTTTTTATCAGCAGTGAGATGTAATTCTTTGAAAATTCTGCGCTGCTTTGACTATTTAACAATCTTAGAAAATATAGTGAAAGGGGTAACTCCAAGTGGTGCATAAAGATTTAGCCATAATTTCCAACAGCTTTAATATGTTCAGTGTGGTTAAATCTCTGCAGCATTGTTTGAATGCTTAGATATCATTTTCAGTTTATTGTTTAGGTGAACATTTGTGTTTGTGAGAGTTGTTCCATAGGACAGTTTATGCATCTTAAATGACTTTATATACAAAGTCTCTATATTCTTTAGAATTTATATTCTAGCAGCAGATGTTAGTTGGTAATAAAGATTTTAATTTTGATAAGTTTACATTCTCAACACCTGGCTTTCTAGGGAAAGTCAGCATTGTCCAGCATTGGGTTAGAGAAACAGGACCATCAGTGGAAGGATTCGGACCCTGTCATAGCAGGAATCAAAGAGGAGGTGAGATTTTCAAGGATTTTTGTCTTCCAACTTCTAAGATGATCACTGTACAGGCATGTGGTCATCTGTCACTCTTTCATATTCCATTAGTGTCCTTCAGTACTTAGTTACCATGAGAGATCTTTCCATTATACTCTGAACCACTTCTTTAAACACTGTCGCCCCTGTTTGGCTGCTTAAACTGCTAGCATTAAAGTTATGTTGGGAATATAGGGCTCTCTTCCTTGGATTGGAAGGGAATGCAAGAGACTTGCCTTTGTCTGTAAATTATCGTGTACATATGGCTGTATAAATATATTAGCCAGCGCCAGAGCAGTGACATTTGTTCCAAAAGCTGTCATGTCACAGTGGTTGAACTTTCTTTACCATCTGGCTCTGTAGATTGCACATTTCCAAAAGGAAATGGAAGAGCTGAAAGCCAGAACTTCTAATGCCTGTTTCCAAGTTGGCTCTGCCGAGGAGATGAAGAAGCTGCGGACAGAGTCTCATGACCTTCAGACCTTTCTCTTGGAGATTAAAGAAACAACAGAGGTAAGTAGCACAGCAGAACTTCTCCCACATGTTTGCGCATTGGTTGAGACCTTCAAGGCTAGCATTTCGGGATAGGCATCTTTGCTTAACCTGTTAAGTGCTGAACAATATAGCTGAGATGTCTGGATGTGCTGCTTCAGTATGTGTGGGCATACCCAGTTGTTCCTGAAAGTAAACACTTTTTTGCTGAAACCCACGTACATACTGATGCAAACGGCACTGTTAAGGTCTTTTGTTGAAATCTGGCTCATCTGTTCACAGTCCCTTCATGGAGATATCAGCATTCTGAAGACAACCCTGCTGGAGGGCTTTGCTGGGGTGGAAGATGCTAGAGAACAAAACGAGAGAAATCATAACTTGGGATATTTGCATCTGCTGTATAAGAAACCATTGGACCCCAAAAGTGAAGCACAGCTTCAGGTATAAAGCCTGCTCACTAACTTTAAACTGGAGCTTTAAAATAAAATGCAACTACTGAGGCTTGAATGTAGGTTGCCCAGAAGCTTTGCCCTGCCACACTCACATTGCTTCAGCACAGTGTAACAACAGTATGATTTCATAGTGTCTTTCAAAGATCTCAAAGTACTTTGCAGACATTACACCCCTAAAACTGCTATTGGTAGGTATTGTCCCCATTTTAAATGGGGGGAACCAGAGACGTACAGAAGTGAAGTGACCTGCCCAAGATCAGAGTCATTGGCAGAGCTGCAAATACAGCTCCTGACTCCCAGTACCCTAGTCTAACCAATGAAGTTTACTTAAGTGAATTTTTTTTGGCCAGTGCCAGTTAATTTTTTTTAGCACTTCATAAAATGATCTTTTCAGAATTATTTTTATCTTTAGCAAATGCTTTGCAGAGCAATTTGATGATTTATAATGGCTTACAATATTGTGGTTAATTTCATGGATGGCAGAGCATAAAACTAAAGGGTGTTCTAAATGCCTGATTGCAATGGAAAATTTCCCAAAATACTCAAAAGGCTTTGAAAGAAACCAGGATAAAGTATATTCTCCCCTTCCCTTCCCCCTCCCCCCTCCCGGGCAATGTTGAAAGGTACTATGACAGATATGGCAATTTCCTGAAGTATCTTTGGGAGATTTTACTGTATTAAATTATTGTATCATTGTGGGCCAGGGATTATATGTTCTACCATGGGGAATGGTGACCACAGCTGTCCAGCAACTAAAAACTGTGTGTGTGTGTGTGTGTGTTGGGGGGGTGATTAGGCAAATTCATTCTGATTGTAGCACCTCTAGAGAGATACTACCACCTGGAGAGGCTAACATATACTGGTTTAAACTGGATTATCCAGAGGCTAACAGACAAAGAAAGGACTTTTGCATAAATAGCCTGAGGTTTAAATTGATTCAATGCCTGCTTTCTGGTCCAGCAAATGGACAGAACCTACTCTCCAAGGTGGGCCTCAATCCTTCCTGGGAAGGGCTGCAAGAATTTTTGCCTATGGAGGTCCCGTAAGACTGATAGGTGACCTCTGATAAGCTTTCTAGCATGCATATAGGAACTTCTATAGTTTTCAGTAATGCTTTCTCTGTAATGCTTTCATTGTAAGAATAATTATGCTTGCTTAGAAAGAGCTGTGTGTTAACTTATAACTGGGGGCAGTTACCCTGTTCATAGTCTTTGGAGAGAAAGCAAAGTGCAGATGTAGGCCTCTGTAGGCAGTCTGGCTTGCTGGGGTGTGCAGCCTGGAAAAACCCCAGTTGGGAGGGGGAGCAACGCATGTCTCCACACAAGAGAGGTGATGGCTTATTGCTGGAAACCTAAGAGTGGGTGCCCTTACTGGGCCATGGTGGGGGACCACAGGTACAGTTGCCCTAAACTATGACAAGTACATCAGGGAAAGTAAAGTAAGCGTGCCCTATAATTGTGACACTTATCTAGTTCTTGGTTCCCTATAGACAAAGCATGCTCATCTCAGGGAGTCTTACTAGGCAGTTGAGGGTCCCTTTTGTGTTATAGTAATTAAAAATGGTTTTGTGCTACTAAAAATTAATGGTATGACAGTTAACGTCACATCAGAGTGCACCACTTTGCATGCAATTTCAGATTTCTATTAAAGGGAAAATATCTACCTTCCTAATTCACAGTATTGCATGTTTGTATGTAGTCCTTATATAAAGAGACCCATTTTGATTTTGGTATAGTGTTCATTGCTGACATGGGGCCTGTTGGAATCCCATCCAGGACCAGGAAAAGAATATGTTCCATAAATATATTTATTCATATATTGCTGTAGTGAAAAGAATAGCCACTTTTTCCTTCAGATTTTACTAAAATTCCCCTGGGTGCTGTAGATTATTTTACGGTCCAGCTTGCCTCGTTTCTCCATTTTGTGACTTTAAAGGTATGACAACCTGTTTTTTAGGAGCTGACTGCACAGACCTTGAAAAACAAACATGGGGAAGGATGGCAGAAGGGGAGAGAAGCAGAAAAATTGAGACAGGAGTAGGGACATAGGATTTTCAGCTAAACTTTCTGAAAGAGAGTCTGCCTCCCATCTTCTTGATACTTTTTGTCTGTGAAACTTTGCTTAGCCAGTTCCATTCTCACATCTCCTGGATGCAGAATGTTAGCATCAGAATATCCACTTGACCAACTTCTTATGAGCTTTTAACAGGGTTTTAAAGGTCATGGGGTTTCTTTGACATTTGAACACATCAACTCACTCACCTGAAAGCTGTTGCTACATCAGTGCTCATAGTTATGGGACGGAGGAATTGTGCTTTTCAGTGTATAACCCTGGGTCAGCAGCAGCGCTGACTCAGTTTCATGTTGGCCTGGTCTGTCTTACTAGAGCCTTGTGCTAATCTTAAAACCAGTTACAATGGAATCCTGCCACAGGGATAGATTTTGGCATCCCACCTCATTTTGATATTTATATTTGAATGGGCACTCTTGAAATCAGTAAAACTAAACTTCCCATTGCATGCACCTCCACTGCCCAAAGGCAGCGTTCTACTAGGCATTTCCATGCTGTGGCATGTGAGAGAAGAATGAAGGCAGGGCGGAAGGGTAGTTTTACATTTGCGCACTGGACTGGGACTCAAGATGTCTGGGTTCTGTTGCCAGATATACTAATGAACTCTGTGGCCTTGGGCAAGTCACTTTAATCTCCCTATGCCTCAATGCTTTATCTGTAACGTGAAGATAGTACTTTCTGACCTGACATGGGTGTTGGGAGGAGAGGTTTTTAAGTGCTTGGGAAGTGCTCAGATCCTTGAGTGATTGGGGGGATGGGGGACACATGAGTACCTAGATAACAGAACTTGAAGTTTTTGATCACTTTTTACCTTTAGAAACCAGCAATGTAAACCAGGGGCAAGCACATCATCAGTAGGAAATGGCTCTAGAAAAGTGAGGTTTGATCTGTGTAATACTTGGCATTTGAAACACACTTCATCTTGAACACTTTGCACTGGTAGAGAGCAGGAAGCTGAGGTACTGAAATTGGCTTGCTCAAGGGCAGACATTAAGCTAGTGACAGATTTGATTAGTAAAACAGAGTTCCACTGTCTAGGGTTCTGCCATTCTGATTTAAATTTGCTAGATGTGAATATGTAAAAGTGTCCCACATGACTTTTATTTTGGTTCATTTACAGGGTCTTTAATTTACTTCATTGGGTTTGAGATTCCCGTAGAGAATTGAAAGATGACTTTTTTTTCTCCCCCACTCCCCTCCCACCCCCCCTTTGGTAGGAAATTAGACGCTTACACCAGTATGTGAAGTTTGCTGTTCAAGATGTGAATGATGTTCTGGATTTGGAGTGGGACCGGCATCTGGAACAGAAAAAAAACCAAAAGTGAGTGAGTGAAATTGGAATAGAAAATTAGTCTGTGTCTAAGGAGCACACTAATGAATTAGGAATAGGATATTAATAAATAGACAAAAGGCATTTTATGCTTACAACTCCAAAACTTTTTCAAAGAGTTTATGAACAACATTTGATTGAGCCATTTTTACCTGTATTTAAAAGTTCAGACTGCGGACTATTGAACTATGACTGACTTTGCTATATGCTTTCCAACAAATTCTGTACGTGCTGTAAATTCCACTTTCCGAAATGCCTGTAAAATAGGCTTTGTATGCACTAAACAAATCCAGGGGAGACTGGTAATGAAGCCCTTTTGTTGAACAAGTACCTACTTGTTAAATGAATAAATTTACAGTGTACAACAAGAAATATACAACTGACCTGTGCTGCCTTGGTATTTAAACCAAAATGTGGTTTGGGGGGGTGAAGTCCACTTAAGTCAGTAGCTGAAATAAACCAGTTTTCTGTGTATGTGTGCACATGCACCTGCAGCTAGGTGTCTAGTGGTCTTCTCATCTTTTCCTTTTTCTTTTTTCTGATGTTACCAGGCGCCTGATTGTTCCTGAGCGAGAGACTTTGTTTAACACACTTGCTAATAATCGTGAAATAATTAATCAGCAGAGGAAGAGGCTGAATCACTTGGTGGACAGCCTGCAGCAGCTCCGTTTATATAATCAGACTTCTCAATGGAGTATGCCTAGTGACACGTCTTCTCTTAGCAGTTCTCAAAGGTATGTATAATAATTGGAGGTTGCAGCAGGAAGGGTATTGAGTTACGTCTCTTCCCAATAGTAATGTTTGAAAGTGCATGTCCAAGACAGACTTAACAATCATGCTCTGTAGATACCATAACTGAGTGTAGGAGATATTGGAGGGGGAGGGGAGGGGGAGATCCTCAAAAATGGGTACTGGTTGTAAATGTGCAGATTTTGTTCATGAATAACACAAGTGCTCCTCAAATCGGCTTGAAAATTAATTCTGTTGTATTTTGTGGTAGCTTGTTTTAATATATCCGTGTGTCTCTGTGAAAGATGGGCTTTCACAGTAATGAAAACATTGTGAAAATGTAGCCTCAAAAATGATCTATCATTGTCATGTCTCGTGAAGATTACAGTAGAATTTTAATTCAGGACAAGAGGGAATTTATTGGCCATTTGATTTTTTTTTTTTTTTTTCCCCCATAAGTAACTTAAGGTCTTGGTGCATGCAGTTAAATGTTGCAACATCTAAAGAGGTTCTGGTGGCATTCAACAATGGCTGTTGTAAAACAGTGTCATTGAGGCATATGCAGATGGTCAATCCTGTGTCCTTTAGCCCTTGGTGAATTGGGCAGCAAATTATGGTGTTTCCATGTGAGCCTGTGGTTCCTTCTCATTCCCATACAGCTGTTTCTGTGGGGCAGTGATATGCAGTGTACCTGGTTTTTGTTTCAGTACTGTCTTGTTTCAGCTTTGACAGTGACCTTGAGAGCCTGCGCAGTGCCTTGGTGAAAACTACCTTGGAATCGTATGCCAAGCCCCTGCCGAAAGCACCTGGTAACTCATTGTTCTGTTTTTTTTTCCCCACCTGAACTTTCTAAAAATGACTTGTAATTGAATCTCCAACTGGTTTCTATAGACTAGTGATTTTTTTTTCCATTTTGCAGCTAAATTGTCCCCAGTTAAACAGGCACAGCTGAGGAATTTCCTAGCCAAGAGGAAGACTCCACCTGTGAGATCCACTGCTCCAGGTAAACCTTTGATACATTAGGAATCTGAAACATGCAAGTCTTCCCCCAGAACTTGTTAATATCCTGCCTTATCTGTAGAAGGAAACATTCCTACCTTAGCCCCTCGTATTCATCACTTCCCCAAATAATGGGCTTCTGTTGAACTAGTTCTAGCTAAAAGCTTCCTTTCCCTGCTCAGACTAGACTAATGAGCATTCCTTTTAGGGGCCAGTCCTCAAAGTTGGCCTTCTTATTTTCAGTAACAATAGTGCTGTTTGCTAAACTGTTAAGAAAAGGAACCTAAATACCAAATGGAGGCAAAGTTAGAGGGAATCCCTAATTCTTAACTGTTTTCTTCATACTAGTGTTGGTTATTTCTGTGTAATGCATCTATAAAGAAGGCTTTTATAAGCCCTTTCACAAAAACGCAGAGTAAAACTAGTTGTGAACCATGATCACGCAAAATACTAAATATTTAGACGTTATTTAAGCTTGACTAAATTCTAAATATCTCTTTATGGCAGAGTGGGTGAGTTATTTCTAGCACCTAGGAGCTACAATCATGGACCAGGACCCCTTTGTGCTAGGTGCTGTACAAATACAAACCAAAAAGGTGATCCTTGCTCCAAAGAGCTTACAATCTAAGGCATGGGAAGGGCATCATTAAGCTTTGTACTGTACACGTATATGTGCAACCCCCCCCTACACACACACACGCTCTACGGCTTTTGTTCATAAGAGAGATTTTTAAGATGGGTGTCTAATCTCTTAATTGCAATGAGCCTTCCAGTCTGAAATCCAGGTTCAGAATTGTTTTAAAATAAGACTTTAAAACCAAATGCCTCTTTTCTTGATGTTCTCTAATTTAATCAAAGTATGTGGCACTCATTTCAGCATCAACCACCAGTAGCTTTTGTTCTGAAGTAGTTATTATTCAGTGTAAGTCTTGCATATTAAATCACAAAGAACCATTTCTTTACAATAACAGCAGAGAACAATTTGTCATTAAAATCTTGAGGTGGAGGCAGTCAAAGGGTTGCAGGAAGCAGCAGTCTGATAGCAAGTTCCTGCCTCTTTCCCTTCCCTGACACTAGACCTACAGTACTAAGAACCATAAATATTGTACTTCATTGTTAAAGTCTCAGATTTGTCAAGGAGATAACAATGTAGCTTGAGACTGATACAGACATGGCTCGTGAATAACTGTTTTACAATAGTTTCTACATGAGACTTGAAGGAATGATGTGAGGTTGAAACTTATAAACATGTGATTAACAAGAAACCTTTAAACTAGATTTATCTTAAGGATGGTTCTCAGTATCTTCAAGTGTGGAGACACTTGCAGACTCCATGTTATGATAATCTGCTGCTCTTTATGCCATTCTTGAAAGTATTGCCTTAGCACCACACAACTTCCAGAAATGGTGCAACAATACAGCTTATCATACACACCGACATCGCAGGTTACTACTGTTGGCCTTGCCAGTATTTCCGTGCTGGTCTTTGCTCCTGCAACCATCCTGCCGCCATCTTCCTACCAGCACTGTGTTTCTGCAGCCTAAATGCTGTCTCGCTGCACACATGGCTGGGGAATTTCAAAGTGTCATTTGAGATTGAAAACTGAATCTCAGGATCACAAACAGCTCCTGCACTTTAACCCTTTGAAAACTAGGGTTTTCTCTTGCTTTATCATGACCGCTTTGAGAGTTCCAAAGAACTCTTGGCCCACTCGTTACCCCACCAGGTGGCATGTCACTTGGTGAACACCGAACGCTGAATGCCACTGTGAAGAAAAGGGTTTTTTTCACTAAATGTAACAAATATGGAGATTGAGACGAATCCTAATTTGCATATTAACCAGTCAGTTTCAAGTGTGACCTTCAGATCCCTCAGGGCAATAGGGGCAGACACTAAAAATAAGGGTTTCCATCTGTTATAACCACAATGGGTGGCTTTTCAGATGGATGGCTCCTATAAGTCAGAACAATGGTTCTTATGGCACTGGGAAGCCTTGGAATGTCACCTGCTCCAATATAGTTTTTGAATCAGTCTCAGTATCACAATATTTGGGGGTCGTTGGCACCCAGGCTCCTAAGAGACGAACCCCAACGGCCCTGTGTGCCTTGGGCGGTTCATAATAGACCATGCGAGTTAACAGCATTTATGGGGGCACTGATGTCATTGTAAGAAGAGTGTCTTCAGGCTCTCTTCCTTATTTTAGACACTTTTGACCCCCTTTCAGTTTTGTTCCTATAGCCAAAGAAGGTTCATTGACAATGTCCGCACTGGTAACTTTCAAACATGTAATATTTCTCGTCTGCTTCTTCCGTAAGTAACGTCTCTCCCAATCCATTATAAGAGTATAACAAAGCAGCCCTTATTTTTAATTTGAAAGGATCAGGTGATTGCAGGTTACCTTAATGTAACGCCAGGCCACACGGCATGTGGTGCCAGAGTTGAGAAGTCAGCTTCTGCACCATGAACTTAAAATGAGACAATTAAAAAGTTTTATAGACATGGTGTTTCTAAAGCCATTGAGATTAAATAGCACCCTCATTGGCTTTGGATGACAAAATAATGTGGCTCTTCTCCCATTGCAGCCAGTCTCTCCCGATCAGCCTTCTTGTCTCTGAGGTATTATGAAGATTTGGATGAAGTCAGCTCAACATCCTCCATTTCCCAGTCACTGGAGAATGACGATTCACAGGTCGTAGAGCAGGAAGAGGAAGCTGCTCCAGTCCAAGTCCCCCGGCATGCTCCTGTAGTCCGTACTCCCTCTATTCAGCCTGGTCTAATGGCACAGTCTCCACCATTTGGTAAACCTCATCTCACAATGGGCACTTTAAGTGAGTAGAGTTTGGAACTGCATTCCCCTTCTTGTTTATGACTTTGTTGATGTTTTTAATCTCTACAGTGCTTGTCATAACTTCAAATCTAGGTGAAATGATTTTGTGGTGTCTGTCTTCATGTTGCCAAATCTCCAAGAGCAATTAACAGTACAGAATTATAGCCCCCTTGAACTCAGGCCACTGGTGTTGAAGTAATATTGGAAACTTTATTGTGCTTTTCCTATAGCCTGGGCCTTTTACATCAAGACTGAGAAATTCAACTAAGATTATCTATTGGCTAGAGGACAGGAGGAAAAGTCAAGACTCCTGCCTTTGCCACTAATGTGTGACTTTGGGCAAGTTACTTGACCTCCTTGTGCCTCAGGTTCCCCAACAGTAAAAATGGATGAACCTTTCTGAGCCATAAGTATAAAATCTTACAAGGGAGACATGCATATTGAGGGCCTCAGTTTGTAGCTTTGTGTGTCTGACTTCTGCTTTCAACTGGTGTAGCCAGGTTTAATACTTCGCATCCCAGCGTCTGCCAGTAAGGTGACTGCTTGTGTGTGTTTGGTTTCTCTCCACACCCAGAAGAGTTGTGCTCACTTCTGTAGGGATCCTCTAAGCAAGATGTCAGTAGACATGACTATAAGGACAGACTGAGAAAAATATGTCCATGCTTTTATGTGACTGCCTACATCTGGTAGCTGATTAAGAAGGAGTATTTTCAGCAGATGACATTCTAATTGTTAAGGTTTATTAAGGAATTAATGTATGAACTGGGTTATGTTTTTCCAAAGGGAGTAAGATTAAGGGTTGGCAATTTGACACACCCTTCATGCTGAAAAGATAGCTGATTAGGGCTCCACTGCATGCAGTTCATTAGAAGTTATGGGAAAGTGAACATTGCCAGATTTGATGAATTGCTAGTTGCTTGACTGTTGTAAATTAGTCTTGTCTGACTCCATGAGGATTCAGAGGGAACAGGTATATAGTGTATAGTTTGTAAAGAGTCAGTACATTCTAGTGGGGCTTTTCAGTCTCCCTTGTTCATGGGAGTTCAACGAACTGTGTCTTTTGTTTTAGTGCCTACGTCTTCAAGCAGAATCGTTCCACACGGGGCAGATAGCACAATGCTTGCAACAAAGACTGTGAAACATGGGGCCCCTGCTCCCACTGTCACCGTCCCAGCACCACAAGCAGCTGCTGCAGCAGCATTGAGAAGACAGATGGCTAGCCAGACTCCAGGTAAAACTAAAGTTAACTGACTAAAGTCTGGGCATTTCTACGTGTGTGTGTGTGTGTGTGTGTGTGTGTGTGTGCGCGCGCGCGTGTGGTGGTTTTATTTATTTATTTTATTTATGTAGTGAGTGAATTTAATAGATTTTTTTTTTTTAATGCCTTTGAGGGTAAGAAATCATTGACTTTGGCATAAGCCAAATCTGATATGTACAGGATCTGTATATTCCCCACACAATGCTGCCAGTGGTCTCTTCTCTCTTATTTGAACTATCAGAAAAAAATGCCTGAAGAATCAACATCCAGGGCTACTTAATATTCATTTTAATCTATGCAGAAACACAGGAGTTGATGACTATATATCTTCAAAAACTAACATTACGATCATCTGATATACATAAGCCCCAAGGAATTCCTGATGGTTGACTATTGCACAACTAAAATAATAACCAATATATATGTAAAAATCCTCCATGATTAATGAAAGGTAAAAGGAAAAGATGTGTTGCCCATCCTAATAGTTCTTCACTGTGTTAGTTACATTAAAAGATGTATATTTTAAAGCAGTTTAATATTAATGTTAAAGGAACACTGTCAGGTAGGTTAGTCCTTAAATCTGGCTATGGGGTTTTAGAAGACGTTAATAGAAAAATCTCCATATATTAGGTTTTTTTTTTTTGTTTTTTGTTTTTTAGTTTGCTTGGATTTAGACATCCCTTGTAGCACCCAATCATTGCAGGAAATAATAAAATTCAGCTACGTACAAAAAGGAAACTGACTAGTCTTTCTTGTCCAACGTGAATGGAACTGCAAAAAGTAGATGAACAGCATGAATACTGGAAAAGTAAATTAGGCATTTAAAATTCTTTGTTTTATTAATCCCAGAAGTTAATAAGGGAAAGGGCGAAAGGGCAAGGTGAGAGAGATTTGTGTTAAGTATGACTTACTCTCTATAAATCTCTCAATGCGAAATACAGTAATTCCAAATATTACAGAATCCGGTAAACTACTTTATATTACTCTAATTTAGATTATAATACAATCTAATCTAACTAATTTACTACAAGTAATTCTACAGAGCAATTACAGTATAAATTATAGTAAAGTTTATATGACATTGCCGCACAAACTGACACATAAAATTACTTTTAATACCTAGGACTAATATTTGAATATATGCACTTAAGTTTTGCACATACACAAATAGAGCATGCATTTATGTGGCCAAAATAGCAATCATGCACACTCAATAGGTATTTCTATATGTGCCATTCTTTTACAGTATAATTGTGGCACCTTAATAGAGACTTTTATTCTCCACGGAAATATTTTTTGGAGGGGATGGGAGAAAGGAAAGGGATATGATCATAATCGCAGTTCTAAGGATAAAATAGCCAGAATTCTGAATTGCAATCAGGAGGTCTGTCAAGTATTGATACCAGTTATCACACCAGTTATTAATGTCCTCCCATGCATAGTTGTCAAAAACTCTATATACATCCTAGATGTGCTATCATAAGTCACAAATTTTCTAATCTGCAATAAATTACTCTCATCAAATTTGAGCCAAATCCATGGTTTCTGCTGATTTGAATAGACCAGGAGTTCCCTTGTAGCTAGTGTACTGCAGATTCCTTCCCCTGTCCTCCTAGGTGTACGTAGGTGGTGGTCTAGTTAAGAAGCTACTCCTCTGGATACTTGTACGAACCATGTGCAGTGGAATATTTCAGCTAATTGGTGGGATTCATCTCTGTTCACTCTTAAAGCAGTCAGCACCTCCTTGACTGAATCAACTCTAAAGAACGTCCCTCAGGTGGTGAACGTGCGAGAACTGAAGAACAATGCCTCAGCCCCTGCGGTTTCTGCGGTAATAGGGTGCGTGAATGATTTTCCTTTCTCTACATTTTAATGTTCCTTTAATTAGCCCTTGCAATAAGGTTCATCTGCCAGTAGGGGGCAGTATTACTGCTTCATATAATGGGAACCAGTGGAAGTGTTTTGGGGCGTAATGCAGGAATGAACAGCTGCTCCTTGCTGTTTTGTTAGCACGCAAGTCTGTGGAGAGGTGCTGGGGGGAGGTGGCAGGTACTGTCCTCCCTGAGTCTTTCAAGGACATGCTACATGATTTGCCTAAACAAGAAATTTCCAGTTTCTGATTGAGTCCTGGTAATCTAGGCTAGTGGATCAATATTGAATTCATTATTAGTTTGTATGTAAATATAAAATATGTTGGTACATCCCCTTTCTGTTATAGTTCTAGATCCTATGGTTTCATTGCTAATGCAAACTCTGAATCCTATTACCTCAGTGGCAAGCTTGAAACTTTGCTATATGGTCCCCACTTCCCAGTTACTCGTATTTTTTGCATGTATCCTCTACTTTTGAGTGTGTGGGGGGGGAAACACACGCATCTGCAACTGACTGGGTCTCTGTGTGTTTGAGCTGTCGGGCTGCTCTCCTGTTTATTCCTTCTACCATAGAAAACATCTGCTCTGTAGTTTACTTCTCTAATCTCATGCCCCTGGGTTCCTGCCCTGAAGGATTAAGTTTATACTCCAGCTTCTCTAGTAACTTGCATCATTGGAATTTCTTCACAGTAGAAAACCCTTGATATATCAAGGATTAAATATTAATTAGGGACAGAGCTCCCCAGAAATATATCCAGATGCTAGGCTGTCTTGCTCAACAGAAACCCACGAATATGTGCTAACTGTTTAATTTACAATTTATCAAGCAGTTCTGACTTCCCTATGAGTTTAACTGAAACTGTTGGCCTTCCGATACTCCACATCCCACAGCCAGCTGCCAGCTCAGGTCATTCCAGGGATTTCTCTCTTCTCACCAAGCAGTGTCACCAGTCACAAAACTAATTCTTTTCTCTGTATTAGTAATGACCTTGAAATATCAAGAGAGATGAATGATTTTTTTTTTTTCTTTTTTAAAGTGAGGGAGGAGAGATTTCCACTGAAAAGTATTAGAGGAGTTAAGGATTATGCTGTATTCCTGCTATGATTAAAAAAAAAAATGGTATTACAAAAGGAGATAAATTCACCATATGCTTCCAGTGTAAATTGTCTGGAATTGCAAATGCTTTATCCTGGACGATGGTGTGCATTGGACATGCGCCTCTTGGAACTATTTGTTTGCCACTTCTGGATTTCATGTATTTTCTATTCCTCTCTTTGATGGAGAAGGGAAAGCAGAATTCCTTTGAAATAGTTTATCAGAATGCCTTGGAAAAGGAGTTTTGTAATGGTGAGCACCAGCTGTTGCTCACCTCCTGGGAGTCCATCTTGGAGGGTCTACACTTGGAGAAGGTTCAGAAGTTCTTTAGTATTTCATTTTTCCCTAAAAGCAACTGCCTTCCTCTAAGGCAGTATTTTCTTGAAGAGCTGTACACTACCAAATAACAGTGCCCAGAACTCCTGCCAAAAGCCAAATTGGGATGAGCCTGTGGAAGTGATCTTGACAGGATTTAAGTTGGTTGCATGTAAATTGATTTAACTATTACTCCTGGGGAATTCTGTGCCAAAAAATTAAATTTTGTGCACAATATTTTAAAATTCTGCATATTTTATGTCAAAACAACACAATATAATCACACCAGTTTCAATTATTATTTTGGGTAATTTATTTTAAAATACCTGTCAGCAAATATGTCTGTAACAATACAGACGACAAAAAAGATTTGGGAAATGTTTTTTGACAAATAGATTCCTTGCTAGGCATATTAATACAGAACTCTGAGTAATAATTCATTTAAACTACAATACAGAGCCATATTTCCTGCACCCCTCAGATGCAGTGCAAAGGCTTGGGGAGTCAGGGGAAAGGGAAGTAATTGCTGGAAAGGAGCCTGAGTGTGAACTTGGAGGGTTGTTGGGTCTGGGTGGGAAAAGTATGGAACAGTTTTTGGGGGTGGGGGGTAGGGAGGGATTGTTAGGGACCTTCCCCCATGCAGACACTGGCTGACTCCTAGCCTCTCCCATTCAGTCAGACACATCTGCCCCTGTGTTCTTGCACCCCCTGTCCATGTATCCCTCCACCCCCACTCAGACACCCACTCCCTGATCCCCATGTGTCCCTGCACCCCCTCCTCTGTCCCTGTGTGTCTCTGTGCCCCCCCTCAGCCATCCCCCTTCCCCATGTAGCCCTGCACCCCTTCAGCCATCCCATCTCCTCATCCCTATGTGTCCCTGCACCCCTTCTCCCCTGACCTTATGTCTCTCTGTGTCCACACTCAGCCATCCCCCTTCCCCGATGTGGCCCTGCACCTCCCTCTCACCGTGGCCTTGTGCCTCCACTTCCATTCAGCCCCTGCCTCAGTCTGGCCTCCCCCACTAGCCCTTATGAACCCCAGTCTGACCCTCCAGAAGCTCCACGCTGTCTGTCTCCCCATATCCCCTTTCTCCTGACCTGGCCTGACAGGCGCTGTGAAGAAAGCACTACAGGCTCTTTCTCTTCCCTAGCTGGCTGGGAGTGACTGCTGTGTTCTAGCACCACAGTGCCCTCTGGTGGGCAAAAGGCAGAATTGCAACAACTTTTCAGCCAAAGTTATTTTCTGCTTAGGCTGGCCAGGAGTGGCTGCTCTGTTCTAGCACCATAATGCCCTCTTGTGTGGAAAAGGCAGAACTGCAGCAACTTTCCAGCAGAAGCTATTTTCTGCAACAACAACAAAATTAAAAATGTGTGGCATATTAATTATGCACGTGCGCAGTGGCGTAGAATTCCCCCAGGAGTAAAACTGTATCTCTTGCCTCAATGATCATCTCACTCACCGTTATGCAGCCTTGTTAGGAGTGCTATATTCAAAATGAACAATTGATGCACATCTTGGATGAGTGTTAACTTGACCTCTATGATATAACTATTCTAGCTTTAAATAGTTTTTGACTTACAGTATCGATCTGTATCTATAATTCATGGGGTGCCATATACCTTTATATTACAATAAGGCTGTAAAAGCCTTTGAATAACAGACCTCCTAAAAATGTACCATCTAAAAAGTCTATCAAATAGAACCCATGCTAGCCGGTCACATTGCTGGATGGATGCTCCTTATTTAGTGATCAAAGTTGTCATGCTTTTGCTACTTAGGCCTCCTGTTTCTCTCTTGCCACAGCAGCACCTTCTCTGGGTTGTTGAGCTGCAATGATTTCTAATCATTATCAGGGGTTTTGTGGCCTGTAGTTAAACAAGCCGGTGGCCTCAGTCCACTTCTTAGTGTATGGTTGATCTCCTCGCCCAAAAAAAAAGGGTATCTCCACACTTGGAACCAAACTGGCCTTTGTTAATGGTTTCATCAGAAGAGCGAAGGATTAAAGGAGTTTGAAGACCAAATTTTCCTCTCAATCAGAGACGTGACCCCTTCAGAACATTGTGGGACAATGTGGGGAAGCTTGCTCCACTTCTACCTGTATTTTACCTGCTCTATGCTTTGCCTTCAATCTGGCACCTTTTTAATAAACATCCTATTTATCTATGGCACCGACATTCATCAGATCAAGCGAGCGTAGCTACACTGAGTGAGTAGAAATCATATCCTTCTAATAAAATATCAATGGCTCACTATCATTTCCCCTTTGGGAAGAACTTTTTTGATAAATGTTAAGGTCATGAGTTGCACAAAATCATTTACATGCAGATGATACACTTATACCTTTTGCTGATTTTAAAAGTAATTTAAATTCTTACTGCAAAGAGTAAATCACTGAAATGTCTTCAGTGATCTCTGGATGTAATTTGACAAAGGAACAGAGAAATGTACAAATTGAGATGATCTCTGTACATAAATCTATGATTGAAATTGGTTTGGAAAACCTTCATGAATACAGAAGGTAATGGCTGACAAATCTGATCTGGCTTTTACTTTGGCGCATGATGACAGCGTTCTGCTCCTGTATGCTGACATTCTGTACTGCTCCAGCAGGAGGAGAAAGGAAGGCTGAATCAGAGAGTCTTTTTAGTCTCTTAATTTCTATATATATTATACCAAAGAACATCCAGCACCACACACTGAGGCTGCATCTTTATTACTAGGTTCTAGTCTGTCACCACAAAACTTCAAGACATAGTTTTGAGCAATTCATGCACAAGATGTTTGCCTTATACTTGATGTGTGCTATGTAACCAGAGTGCCTTCAGTGAGTCAGCATTATCTAGTGGCTGACTTTCGTTTGGCGCTCTGTCACTGAGAGACCTTGAGCAAGTTACTAACCTCCCTGCCTCAGTTTCCTCATCTGTGCAGAGGGCACAGTATTTTGTGAAGCACTTTGAGACCCTCTGGAAAAAGGTGGTCTGTATATTTTTTTTAAAGTGGACTTGTTTCATGAAATCATAGCAGATATCTTTAATTTTTTAAATCTAAAGTATTCAAGGACCTTTAGATTTTTTTTTTTTGTTTGCTTTAAATTTAAAGTGTTAGTCTGTAGCTATTTTAACAAAGTTTAAACAGCCCTAGTAGGAGGAGAGGCTTAACACATTCAATGGAGTGAGTTCATGTGGTGAGCAGGAGGAGAGAATATGAATATCCTGGTTGG
Organism: Malaclemys terrapin pileata; assembly: GCF_027887155.1. Taxonomy (NCBI): domain Eukaryota; kingdom Metazoa; phylum Chordata; order Testudines; family Emydidae; genus Malaclemys; species Malaclemys terrapin. The sequence goes on along the minus strand of NC_071521.1, from coordinate 11,103,748 downwards.
TAGCAGTCAGAGAAGATTGGAGTTTATAAGCTGGAATAGATCAGGTCTATGAAAGGACCTTTGTAATTCAGGGGTTGCTTTTCTGTGGGGATATGTGGTTGTATGTAGCCAGTAGGAGGCAGAAGAAGCTAGAAGTGAAAGTTTTTATGGCTGTAGCATAGTGTTTGAGTAAAAAGCAACAGAGGGTCCTGTGGCACCTTTAAGACTAACAGAAGTATTGGGAGCATAAGCTTTCGTGGGTAAGAACCTCACTTCTTCAGATGCAAGTCTTTTTACAGATGTTGCTTTTTACAGATTCAGACTAACACGGCTACCCCTCTGATGTTTGAGTAAGTTAACTGTCCATATAACAGAAGGAATCCTGCTTTGCTGATGAAAGTGGGCTTTCACTGGGGGATTTTCATATCTGCACTGGCTTTGGAAATTGTCACTTTCCTTGACCAGCTGATACCAGTGACTGAAAGTGACACGGGAAAGTGCATTCTCTGATGCTGCCTGTCAGGATGCTTCAAACTCCTTTTTGCTGTATTTTGCATCATGATGATTTAAAATAAGATAAGGGTTTCCAGTGCTCTGTGTGTGTGTGTGTTATACATCTGAACCTTGGATTCTGCAGACATGGGATCAAAAAAGCCTCCAGCAGCTGAGACCTCTCCCTTGTCACAAAACTCAGTACCTGGCACTTTCGGGTGTATTATACTTTAGAGTTCTTTTTTTATAATGGAAGTTTGGGTGTGGGAGGGCTCTTAAGAAGCTGAATGTTTCAGTCACACCACGGCTCATAGTTTGGGAATCACTGATTTAGAGCAGCAACTCCATTGCCAGTAGAATCGCCACCACCGTTGATTTAGGGACGTAAGCAGGGCCGGCTCCAGGCACCAGCCAAGCAAGCTGGTGCTTGGGGCGGCAGATTGAACGAGGTGGCATTCTGCCAATCCTAGGGCGGCACGGCTGCTTTTTTGTTTTGTTTTTTTGTTCCGCTCCGGCCGCCCTGTAGGAGGTGGCGGCGCGGAGGATGGGAGCGCCCTGCGGCAAGCCCAGCAGGGCAGTCCTCGTCCTTCCATTCCCTCCGACCGGAGTGGGGCCCTCGCGGCAGGTGACACTGCGGGAGGGGCCGCGTGGCAGTGCCCCGCTGTAGCCTTGGCCATCCCCCTCTCTCTCTCTCCCGCCTGCTCCTTCCCCCCCCGCTAGCCGGTCCCCCTGCACCCGCACTCCGGCCGCGCCGCAGGTGTTTTTTGTTTTTTGTTTTTGCTTGGGGCGGCCAAAAAGCCTGAGCCGGCCCTGGATGTAAGTCTAAGGGAGAAGGTCCAGAGCACCCTCTTCCTCCCTGTCCCTATAAAAGCTGATTTGGGAAGGTGAACTTTAATTGACACATTCGCTATTTAGCAAAACTCCAAAGATCTATTTTTCTAGCAAGTGACTGTCTCCTCTAGCTGACCATGAAGTTTTAGAAATCAAGTATTTGAGCTGTCTCTGAATGTTCCAATTCTCGGATTTCTTGGAGAAAGGAATTGTATTTGTATTGCAACCCACATAAGCTAGTTTCGTGTCTCCAAGCATGTCCTGCTTTGTTCCTCCAGCTTGCCTTGGGCATCTGCAGGCCCTGGCAGTCCCTGAAACTCATTCATTTTCTCTCTTGTAACATTGATTATTGTGCGTGGGGGAGAGCAGTGCTACGTACTGCATACAGAACATTCCTCGGGAACTGATTCGTGTGGTTCAACAGTAGGAATACCGCTCTGCTACACCTTCAGGGAGCCCTGGAATGAAATTATGGGGATCTCATCTTCCTGTTTAGTCCTGATTGGTATCTCTGAAGAGTCTTTATGCTCTTATTTTGCCAGTCATTGCTCGTTAATACCCCGGCTGTAATGAGGAGTGAGATCAAGGGGTTATTGCAAAGGTCTGTGCATTAGACTCCTGAGTTCTGTTCCCAGTCCTGCCACAGATTTCTTGTGATCTTGGGCAAGTTGCATAACTGCCATGCTTGTTTAGTCATCCGTGAAATGTGTGTAATGCTCACCTACTTCCAGAGGTATCATTAGGCTTAATGTTCAAAAGTGCTTTCAGATCCTGGGATGAAAGAATGCTAGGAGTGTGTTATGACTGTAAGTGGGTCTAAGGTTTAATCCTGCCTTTTCCCATCTCCCCTGAACTCTGTACATAATCTAGTTTGTGTGGAAACGAACTGAACCTGGTGTACACATCTGCTGGAGCTGCGCATTAGTCAAGTGGGCTTTAGATAGGGCTTTTGACAGGTAAATCGATTGTGCAAGAGCTTTCAAATGATCGCCTATAGGAAGCTAGCACGGCGTTTCCACCTGGGATCTTGCATATTGTGTTGATGACCGGCAAATAAGTTCTGTTGCCAGTACACTGATTCTGAGTATTGAAATGGCAACCCCCGTGCTCAATGTGTTCATGACCTGTAGGAATCCTTGTGTGATATTTACCAAATCTAGCCTTCAGGCATGGTACTGGCTTTGCCCCTTCATTATAGGGTTTCAGATTCTATTGACACTTGGCTCAGGATGTGCTGGTGGTATGTAGAGCTGAAGGTAAAACATCCGTGGAGATATTGGTTACGGTGCACCCTGTACAGGCTGGATTCAACCCCTTGCATAGTTTGTTCTCATTCAGTTCAGGAATGCAGGGTGCCCTTCCCTGAAGCTTTGGTAGCAGTCTGGTTATAATGCTTCTGAATGGTGGTTGTTCTGTTGGGTGTGGGTGTGTGAGTGGGTGGTGGTCCTGAGAGGGCGCGTGCAGAACGATGTCGTCACATCAGACCTAGATGTTTGATTGAGTATTAGAAATGCATGACATCACCTTGGCTTGAGATAAAAGGGCTTTGTTCCTGATTGGCAGACAGACATGGTCTGAATCTTAAGACTAGCTTGTGTCCCGAGGATTGGAGGAGAGCATTCAGGATATAGGGCATTACTGCTACAGTGTAATGCACTGTGTGTAACGGTCTGCAGACAGAGGGATCTGGATGAAAAAGATCCTTGTTTGACCAGGGGGTCTAAAATCGTTGTCTAGAAGCGGTCTCATTAACCAGTACAGTTATGCTAAATAACCTCAGATGTTGGGTGTACTGTGTGGCACAAGATTGAAGTGCCTTTAATCACTTGATGGATGGGCATATGGTAGAACCAGAAATGCTGTTTGTGTTTAGTACAAACACTAATGACCTATTTTCTAGGCTGTGGGATGTCTGCAGTGGGCAGGCGTTCTCCTGAGGAGACTTGGCTATAGCCTTTGCCACCTCATCCCCACCACCACCCATCAGTGCTGCCCTGAACATAGGCTGCAAAGGGACATGAAGCACCCTTCCAGGAGCACCATTGCATACCCCTAGAGCCACTAGATAGGGTTAATTCTGGCTGGTGCAGCTTTTGCAGAGTACATCATAGTGTATGCGAGAAGTGCTGAATTGACGGTTCTAAGAAGTTAAACCATCTGTCCACACCAATGCCCTTCTGCCTTGTTGTGGAGGGACCACCTGCTGGATTGCGAGAGAGCACTTCGCTCTTCCTGCCCTTTTCATTCTTGGCCTCTCTGAGGGTGTCAAGTATAATTTGAATGTAGACTCCAGACTACTAAAAACTATATTGAAATCGCCAATTCATTGCACATAGACAATTGAACTGTTGTCAGTTGTAATGACTTGCCATAACAAACATGCCCTGGACTTGAACTAGTAGCTTGAAAGGGAGAGACTCCCATCCAGTTACCAATGCTATGGGGGTATCTATTCATTCTCTCTACACCCAGGGACCTTGAGCATCTTGTGATGTTTCTCATCACCTCCCTTCCTCTAATATTGAGCATTCTCTAGTGCTAGTCAGTTGCTGAAATTGTTATTGTGATAGCTAGGCACAGGGCTATTCCAGTGTGTGCAACACGGGGAGCTTTCATTGCTGGAAGGGAAGGACTTGCCATTAGTGCCAGTCCTTTTTAAAGCTTTGTTTACAGCATCAAATCCTATTCAAGCTTCCCCTCCCTTCACCCCCACTAAAAAGGCAAATGGCTGTGAGAAATCGTGCTTGTGTGTACTTGTCCCATTCCCTTGGGATGTTAGGAAAATTCTGAAAGTTTTCCTGGTGACTGACTGACTGACACTGCTGATGTAGAGTGTGGGAGTTGGAGCGGTGTAGTAGTTACAGCACTTTTGAGACCCAGATTTCATTTCTGCCTAGAGAGAAGGACTTCATAGAATATCAGGGTTGGAAGGGACCTCAGGAGGTCATCTAGTCCAACCCCCTGCTCAAGGCAGGACCAACCCCAACTAAATCATCCCAGCCAGGGCTTTGTCAAGCCTGACCTTAAAAACCTCTAAGGATGGAGATTCCACCACCTCCCTAGGTAACACATTCCAGTGCTTCACCACCCTCCTAGTGAAATAGTGTTTCCTTATATCCAACCTAAACCTCCCCCACTGCAACTTGAGACCATTGCTCCTTGTTCTGTCATCTGCCACCACTGAGAACAGCCGAGCTCCATCCTCTTTGGAACCCCCCTTCAGGTAGTTGAAGGCTGCTATCAAATCCCCCCCTCATTCTTCTCTTCTGCAAACTAAACAAGCCCAGTTCCCTCAACCTCTCCTCGTAAGTCATGTGCCCCAGCCCCCTGATCATTTTCGTTGCCCTCCGCTGAACTCTCTCCAATTTGTCCACATCCTTTCTGTAGTGGGGGGCCCAAAACTGGACACAATACTCCAGATGTGGCCTCACCAGTGCCTAATAGAGAGGAATAATCACTTCTCTCGATCTGCTGGCAATGCTCCTACTAATGCAGTCCAATATGCCGTTAGCCTTCTTGGCAACAAGGGCACACGGTTGACTCATTATCCAGCTTCTTGTCCGCTGTAATCCCTAGATCCTTTTCTGCAGAACTGCTGCTTAGCCACTCGGTCCCCAGCCTGTCGTGGTGCATGGGATTCTTCCTTCCTAAGTGCAGGACTCTGCACTTGTCCTTATTGAACCTCATCAGATTTCTTTTGGCCCAATCCTCCAATTTGTCTAGGTCCCTCTGTATCCTATCCCTACCCTCCAGTGTATCTACCTCTCCACCCAGCTTAGTGTCACCTGTGAACTTGATGAGGGTGCAATTCATCCAGATCATTAATGAAGAAGATATTGAACAAAACCGGCCTCAGGACCAACCCCTGGGGCACTCTGCTTGATACCGGCTGCCAACTAGATGTTGATCACTACCTGTTGAGCCCAATGATCTAGCCAGCTTTCTATCCACCTTATAGGCCTTTCATCCAATCCATACTTTTTTAACTTGCTGGCAAGAATCCTGTGGGAGACTTGGTCTGTCTCAGAGTGGAGAGAGAGAGATCAGTTTTTACAGAGCACCTGTCATTGGTTTAGATGTGGGGAAAACAGGTCATTATAAGGTTTCTTCCTTACTACTTTCTTCTAAAATCTATGGTATTGGACCAAATGGACCACTAATGGGAGGAGTTCCTGTGACTTAATGACCATTCCCATGTTATAATAATTAGAGCCATAATGCGACACACAGTGGGAGCTAAGTTTCACCCCAGAGTAGTTGCCTTTCATTAATGATTGCCCATGGGCTCAGAAGTACAGTTTATAAAGCAAGTTAAACTTTCATATAACCATAACCAAGCAATCATATTATAAATCACAGATTAACCACGTCACAATCCTTTCTCACTAATTCACTGTTTGTACAATTTTGAAGCCAAAGGGAAGGATTTTTTTCCACATTTTTGTCTCTTTTTGTTCATCACTTTTGAGAGTTACATATATTTGTATCCAATTCCAGGCTCTAGAATGTGTGGAAAGCCTCTTTCATTTTTGTGTCTGGTGTTTAACACACACAATCCCCTGACCTGCTGATTCTTTCTTCAATTCCCTGTTGAAATAGAGAGGGGTTCACTACCTTCTCTTCAGTGACATAAATGGGTATGAAGGAGACTTGATCACTTAAGTCTAGCGCTTTAGACACACTTGCAGCCACTCTCTGTTAAATGAGGCTTATTCATTTAAGAGGTTTATTCCATAATCTGATTTGTTCCTTTGGGTTTTGCGAGAATCACGTGTTCAGAATCTTTGCTGTCAATGCTGTACTGGACTTCTCAAAAGTTGATGCTTTGAGGAGAGACCTGCTACTAAATTAGCCTTTCATTAAATCTTTTTTTTTTTTAGATCTTCCGTACCTCAGTCTGCAGCCCAAGCAGTCCACCAAGTTTTGGCTACAGTTGCTACAAATCAAGCCAAGCAGGTATCTCTTGATATTTGTCTTTTACCTATTAAGCACTATGCCGGGCAGATGCTATACCACTCTGTTTCAGCTGCTGTTGAATAGGTTGTCTTACAGTCCCTTTCCACAATCTCTATCCTGCATTCCTTTCAAACCACTGCTTAATCTGTGACCCTGACTGGATAGTGCCAGACATATCTGTATTATGTCTCTTAACTCTACTGCTTTCGTACTGTTTTTGAAAGTAGCTTGTGGGCTGCAAGTGGCCATGGTCTTACTGCCGCATCAGGGCTGTCTAGTCAGTCTGAAACGATCAATGAGGGAGATAGTGTTAACTGAGTTAACGGACATTCCGAGTTGATGCAAAAACAGAGGCTGGTGGGGAAATCAGGGGAAAGAATAATTCTCTGCATCCAGTATTTTCCATAAAACCTTTCCTACTGGGGGATTAGATACAACAGGTTAATGGTCATCCACATCCCAAAACATTAACATTGTCAGTCTTTGCTCAGGAGAGCCTCAGTAACAGAGGTTTGCTGGGCTAGATTGGAGACTCATTAAGAGTTGAGTATGGACTCTCTATTGAGTTTTGTAGAGCTGTGTGTGGGCTCACAATTGTAATAGGAAGGAGAATACTGCAGATTAGGACAGGATGCATTGCTAATGTTGGCAGGTGCTTTGGCCAGCTTCTCCTAGTTTTAGATATAGTGCTCCTTTCCTTTTTTGGACACCAAATCCACCTCAAAATTACACGGAGTAACTTTTAAAAAAAAAAAAGGGGGAGGGATTCATTATATGCTTGGGCATTGAAGTAATAATTACATTAAGTGGTGTTTGTATTTTTAGGGGTCTCTAACCAGCTCACTTAAGGCACAGTCTTCACCTGTATCTGCATCCATACCATGTACCATCACTACTACAGCTGGTCAAATATCAGCTGGCAACAAAATCTCAGGTCAGTTGTCATTTATGTTGAGATGGAAACAAGAATGGGAGAAGGCCCGTCCTTCATAGCACGGGGGGGGGGAAATCAAGACACTGATTCAACTTCTGTTGACTGGCCTCTTACTATTTCAATCTAGAGCAGGGGTGGGCAAATTGGTTGGGGACATTGCATGCAGGGCCATGAATGTAGGGCTGGGGCAGGGGGTTGGGGTGCAGGAGGGAGCATGGTGTGTGGGAGGGGGTGCAGTGTGCAGGAAAGGGCTCAGGACAGGGGGTTGGGGTGCAGGAGGGGGTGTGGTGTGTGGGAGGGAGCTCAGGGCAGGGAGTTGGGGTGGGGGTGCAGGAGGGGTTCGGGGTGTGGGCGCTGGTCCGGTGCTATTTACCTTGAGTGTCTCTGGGATGGCAGCGGCGCACAGCGGGGCTAAGGCAGGCTCCCTGCCTGCCCTGGCCCTGTGCTGTGCCGCTCCGGGAAGTGGCTGGCACCACATCCCTGCGACCCCTGGGGGAGGGGAGGCAGAGGGCTCCGTGCGCTGCCCTTGCCTGCAGATACCTCCCCTGAAGCTCCCATTGGCCGCAGTTCCACGTTCACGGCCAATGGGAGCTGCAGGGGGCTGTGCCTACCGCTTAAGGAGCCCTCTGCTCCGCCCCTTCTCCTTCTCCCCCTACCCCCCGGGGGGGGGAGCAGAGATGTGGTGCTGGCCGCTTCCGGGAGCAGCGTGGGGCCTGCAGCACCACAGGGGTGGCAATCCCGCGGGTCGGATCCAAAGCCCTGATGGGCCGGATCTGGCCCGCAGGCCGTGGTTTGCCCACCCCGGTCTAGAGAGAGAGTTTTAAAAGCAAAGGTACAAAAGCTAAATGGAACAGCTGCTCAAAACTCAACCCATCCACATGGTTTTTGTCTAAAATTCTGCCTTGAAAAAGTTCCTTTTTCATTCTGGAATCAAGGTGACTACACTTAATATTTAGCTTGTGTGTTCCCTTTAATTGTAAATGTTTGAAGTATCTGAGTTGGACACTGGTGTGTTTAAAAAATCAGTTAAAACGGAAGCCTGTTTAGGGCTTGAAAGCACGGTATGCTCAGCTGCACTCTGGGATTTTCACTGCACTGTAGCAGCGTCCACACGAGATGATTTTGTGGCAAGCTGGTGCACTGTAGATTCACACCCTGGCTTGCCATGCAGTAACTTACTATGTAGGCCAGCTCTTAGATTGTGTAAAGGACTTCCACTGAAGTGCGAAAATGACATCCTTGTCTAGAGGTAACAGTAATATTGTCCCCTATTAATTTCTGAATTTGTGGGTATTAACCAGAATAACCCATGTTAGGCAGTTGATAAGTTACCTATCTTAAGGGCTACTGCAGACCTCCTTACAATTTTCAACTATAACAATAGTTTGAAATATGATCAAGAATATACACAAGAATGTTTCAGATATCCGTGTTAATTTTTACTGTGACCATGCAGAGTTTGGAATTGCCCACGTATCTTTATACAATAGTTGTTTGCTGCCTTCAAAGAGAAGCTACACATGAATGGACTTTGTGGTTCCATGTCTAAGGCCTGGCCTACACTACAAACTTAGGTCGACATAAGCCATGTTAAGTCGATCTAATAAAGTGTGTGCCTACGCTACCAAGTCCCTTCCACCGCTAAGTGGCCTGTAAAGTCGACTTCTCTACTCCACTTCCGCGAGAGGTGTAGTGCTTGATTTGACATCCACAAGTCGACATGGAGATAGTGTAGACACCGCGTTGTGTAATTCGAATGAATTGGCCTCCAGGAGGTGTCCCACAGTGCTCTGCTGTGACCAGTTTGGAGAGCACTTTCAACTCCACTGCATGTCAGCCAGGTACACAGGAAACAGCTGCTCCCCTGTTAAAGCCCCAGGAACTTTTGATTTTTCATTTCCTGTTTGATCAGCGTGGAGAGCTTGCCAGCACAGCTGATCATGGAGACTCAAGGCCGCAAACACCCTCCTACATGGAGTACACAGGAGGCGTTGGATCTTATTGCTGTGTGGAGAAGAGTCTATACAGGCAGAGCTCCGATCCAGCAGAAGAAACGCTGACATCTGTGTCAAGATCATGCGGGGCATAGGGGAGATTGTGCAGGGCATGGGGGAGAAGGACTACACCAGGGGGACACAGCAGTGCCACATGAAAATAAAGAAGCTTCGGCAAGTGTACCAGAAGACAAGGCAGGCGAACAGTCATTCTGGTTCTGCCCCACAGACATGCCGCTTTTATGAGGAGCTGCATGCAATTCTCGGCAGTGACCCCATCACTACCCCAAAATGCTCCGTAGATACCTCCCAAGAGCCCTGGGCGTCCTCAAGCAACAACAAGGAGGACATTGTTGAGGAGGACAAGAAAGTGAGGCAGGCAAGTGGAGGATCCATCCCCGACAGCCAAGAATTGTTATTAACCCTGGAGCCCATCCCTACACAGGACCAGTTAGCGGCAGAGCATGATGCTGGGAAAGGCACTTCTGGTGAGTACACATTTCCAATCAAACTCTAGGGGTTACATGCTATTATTTTTTATGTTTAATTGGAACAAAAAAGTAGGTGTAATGGGTATCGGTGGCCACTCCAGCTATGCAGAGGGTGCTGTCCGAAAAAGACTCTTTATGTGCATGGGGATGGCCTGGGAATCTAGAAAGCTTTCATGGAGGTATTCTGCAATCCTTTGCAGAAGGTTTCTGGGAAGGGTTGCCTTATTTTGTCCACCACGGTAGGACGCTTTCCCATGCCACTCCAGTATTAACTCTGCTGTCATCATTGCAGCACACAGCATTGCAGCATAAGGACCAGTTCTGCATCCAGATGCTTGCAGAATCTGCTCCTTTGCCTCCTCTGCTACCCTAAGGAGAGTGATATCGCATAGGCTCACCTAGAGGAAACGGGAAGTTTTCAATGCTAGCCCTTAAACCGCAAACAATTCAACTAGTAATCCACCCCCCGTTTAGTGAAATATGGGTATCACAACCACACTTTCCCAAACGTGCCGTGGTTGTGATTGGAAGGGATCACCGTGTGTTGCAAGCAGCATTGAAAAAAAGGGAGGGGGGTGACTTCCTGTTTGTCTCCTCTTCCCCCTCCCCCACCCATAAAAGTTTGTAAATAACCAAACTATTTGGGGGGCTTTACCCTGGTGCCTGTCCTCAAGCACCCTCCAGGTTGCTAGGGGGAAGGGGGGCTTTTCTCAAGTTCCAACCTGTGATCCCAAGGATGTCTTCACAAAAGCAGCAGCACAAGACCTCTCGCCCATGCCTCATGGCCTCACTCACCATGGCTGGAGCAGCAAACAGTCTCTTGCAATAGCCAGCGGTTGTGATTACGTTGTGGCTTGCAGTGAAGTGTATTCAAGGGTGTATTTTTATTTAAAAAAAAAAAACACCAGAAACGATGCACGCCCTGTCCATGCCACTCTTGTGCATTGCATTCCTTGCAGCTGAAACCTTGTCCATTGGCACTGGGGCAGAGACTTTTCCAGATTAGAAGGCAGAAAAAAGAAGACTCGGGAGGACATGTTCAATAAGTTAATGTGCGCCTCCGAGCGTGACAAGACAGCGCTCAGAGCATGGAGGATTACACTGTCTGAGAACCTAGACATGGACAGGGAGGACAGAAGAGCATGCAGGGGAAAAGAGCGCGTGCCATGCAGGAAGAGATGCTGCGGATTATGAAGGAGCAATCAGACGTTGAGGCGTCTGGTTGAGGTTCAAGAAAGGCAACTGGATGCTAGAGTTCCTCTACAGCCTATGCTGAACCTGCTGCCATCATCGCCCAGTTCTACATCCTCCTCCCCCAAACGTCCTATGAGGCGGGGTGTGGGGAGGAGAGGGACGTTTGGTATCCCTTGCACTCAACATCAGAGGAGGGTACAAGGACCAAAAGGCGCCCATTCCCACACCTTTGATTGTTATTGCAGTGCATCTGTAAGCAAGCTTTCCTTGTTTCTCCCGAGTGTTATCAGCCCTTTTGCCTCAGGTTCTTACTTTTCTTTGCTGTCTGTGTGTTTGTGTGCATAATAAAACTTAACAGATAGCGGAGAAAAGGCTCTTTATTCATTCAACATGTGGGGGTGGAGTTTACAGGGGAGAAAATGCAATGGAGGGGACAGTTTGGTAAGGAACAACACAGATAAGTGTCACATTACGCCGGCTCATTGCTGAAGCTTGATTTCAAAGCCTCACAGAGATGCAGAGCCCTTCGATGTGTTCTTATTGCCCTGGTGTGTGGCTGCTCAAAATTGGCTGTCAAGTGATCTGCCTCAATCCCCCATCTGGGTGAAAACTTTTCTCCCTTTATTTCACAGATATTATGGAGCAGGCAGCAATAACAATGGGGATATTGCTTTCACTGAGATCTAACCTAGTAAGCAAACACCACCAGCGACCTTTTAAACATCCAAAGGCACATTCCACCACCATTCTGCACTTGCTTAGCCTATGGTTGAACTGGTCCTTACTGGTGTCCAGGCTGCTGGTGTACAGCTTCATGAGCCATGGGGTTAAGAGGTCGGCTGGGTCTCCCAGGATCACAATTGGCATTTTAATATCACCAATGATTATTTTGCAATCTGGAAAGAAAGTCCCTGCTTGCAGCTTTCTGAACAGACCTGTGTTCCTAAAGATGCGCGCATCGCGCACCTTTCCCGACCATCCCATGTTGATGTTGGTGAAACAGCCCCTGTGATCCACCAGCACTTGCAACACCATTGAGAAGTATCCCTGTTGGTTTATATACTCTTTGGCAAGGTGGTCTGGTACCGAGATAGGGATATGCATTCCATCTATCACCCCACCACAGTTAGGGAACCCCATCACGTCAAAACCATCCATTATGTCCTGCACGTTGCCCAGAATCAATACCCTTCTTAGTAAGTCTGTTAATGACCCTGCAAACTTGGATCACAACAGATCCCACGGTAGATTTACCCACTCCAAATTGATGCCCCACTGACCGACAGCAATCTGGCATTGCAAGCTTCCACAGAACTGTTGCCACTTGCTTCTCCACTGTCAGAGCAGCTCTCATTTTAGTATTGCTGCGCTTCAGGACTGGGGAATGCTCTTCACGCAGTTCCTGGAAAATGGCCTTACACATTCGAAAGTTCTGCAGCCACTGCTCATCATCCCATAGCTGCATAATGAAGAGGTCCCACCAGTCAGTGCTTGTTTCCCAGGCCCAGAAATGGCGTTCAGCCGTGTCAAGGTGATGCGTGACTGTTGCCAGCAACTGTAAATTGCTCCGCTCCATCTTCCAGCAGAGCTGCTTGCGTGGCATCACATTGTTCCATGCGGCGACTCCTGTATTGGCTGTGTAAATACTGCAGGAGAAGGCGCGGGGTGTTTGTAATGCTCACAACAACAGTGTACAGCTGAGCGGGGTCCATGCTTATCGTGCTATGGCATCCGCGCAGGCACCCAGGCTTGCGAAAAAAGGCATGAAAAAAGGCTTGGCTTGTTTGCTATTGATTTCAGGGAGGGAGGTACGGAGGGAGGGAGGTAAGTGCATAATAGGAGTCTAATGCCATGTTTCCATAACCACCCAGGCCAATGTTTTGGTCCCATAAGCCATTGCAAGCCCAACCCAAAATTCTACTCAGCTACGGCACTGTGTGATAGCTTCCCACAGTACAGTGCTCCGTGCATCAATACAAGCCCAGGCTAGTGAGGATGCGCTCCGCCGACCCAGTGAGCACAGTGTGAACACGCAGGATCGACTTGCTTAAATCGGAGGCTCAATGTCAACTTATATAAAGTTGACTTAACTTTGTAGTGTAGACATTGCCTAAGAGTGAAGAAGTGATGGGTAGTAGGTGGGCATTAATCTATTCTACTATAGCTACCTAGTTCAACCATCCCGTATGGTATGTAGGCTGAAAGAGGAACCTGGCAAGCAGTTGGCACATAACACTCTGATACCTGGAACTTGGCAGTTCTGGGTTAGTTATTAGAAAATGAGACAAGGTTATTTCATTGCAAATGGCTTTAAATAGTAGTTGAATGTACTTCAGCATGAATTAATCACTAATCCATTTGACTGCACCGTTGGTTTTCTATGACTTCTGAGGTTTGTGCTCAGATGTGATCAAAGGGACTGTCAAACATTTTCTCCCTCCAGGCTCTTCTGGCTTTTGCAAATCAGTTTGGGGATACTCTAGAGACTGTTAATCAGCGTTGTTTTTCAGTGCACAGCTAAATCATGTCTAGAAATCCGTATGAAGGGACTGCTAGAAGAATTATGAAATATGGTGTAGAAAAGGGATTCATGGAGTAGGAAGAAGCAGCTATTGCAGAAAAATCCCCACAATGTTACTTGTCTCCTGCGTTATTCACTTCAACATTGTTTCTGTTGTAAAAATTAGATAAAAGTAAATAACTAGATAAGTGTGTGCATGCTTGCAAAGATTAGGATTAGAGTGAGCCTTCTGTGTGGAGCAAGACATCTTTCTGAAGTTATTCCAGACTCGAATCCCTCTCTGCTCTTCTGTTAATTGTTTCCAGTGACTTCTCAATAGCAGCTCTGGCTTCTCCATTTCCTTGGTGCCAAGAGGATTCAAAATAAGGAGCCATCTTGCTCTTAAGAAATAAAGGTTAAGAGCAGTTAAAACTTGGAGGGGGTTGGGTTTTTTGGTTTGTTTTTGGGAGGGGGTTGGATCTAGGTTCATCAAGTAACAAGAGCCTGTAGCCTCTGAAAAGTCAGTATTAGAAGATCTTTTTGTTAGGCAGATCACCTAGTACTCATCCTTCTACCGCCATAGAGAAGAATACCTCAAACTATAGTATCACTCAAGATTGTTCGGTTACATGTAGCTTGAGAATTCCAAATTAGTGCTCCTTTTCCCTCTAACAATGTAAAATGGGATGGGGCTGAGAAGATTAAGAATTACAGTGATGCTTGGTTGTTTCACTGTATAAAGAAAAGAGGAAATCAGTGGTGACGGGAGGAGTTGATCTTCATGCATGCATTAGATAGCAGTGGTAGAAATGGGTATGGGTTTTTATAAAACCTCTTGCATAAATTTCTGAAATCCATCTCATCGTTGATATTCATGAAATATTCCCTTTAATCCATAGATGTAGGTTGTTTCTTAATCAGAGAATAGAGCTAATAAAAGTAGTCAGGAACCACATTTCACATAACAAAACAATAGATTAAAAAAAGAACACAAACCTCTTAAAATGTTAGTTGAAAATGTCAGATGTTGAATTTGATAGTACCTTCTTTGTATTTGAACAGTGGTTGTTATGGTGATGGTTTCAGGAGGGAACACTGTCAAGGATCTCTTGGTAGATTTTGTTGTGCTATAATATTTATTCTCTTATGAGAGAATGTGACCATTAACTTTGCTCCTAGTCAAATACAAATGATTGCTTCAATTTTTGTTAAATAATGGTTCAAATGATCTGCAGTCTTGCACTAGTAGCATTAATACTTTTATGTATAAGTGTCAAAATAAAAAGTGAAATGCACTTCCTGAGCCTATGCTGTTAGAATTTTGCAAGACTTTTGTTTTCTGTTGTGTTTCCAGTTTGTGCAATAGGACACAATGTGTGTTTGTGAAATGCTCTTTTCCTTTTGATACTGCATATGGTCCATCAGATATGTGAGGACTCTGCTGGGCTTGGCCTAAAAGATTCTCTAGCTACAGCACATGACATGACAGGCCTATACTTAGGGGGACCTGAAGGTGAAAAGATGATGCACTGGTTTTGTATGTGCTGTTTTCTGCAACTTTTGTTGTTCTTGTACCCCTAGGGCAAGGGACAGCAAAAGCAGTTGCAGCTGTGACCTCTCCTACAGTGACTTCAACTCCAGTGGCTTCTGCACAGTTTAACCAGACATTTTCATTCTCTTCATTGGGGTCTGTTATGAGCCTTTTTATTTCTGTATGATATATCTTCTAAGTACTGTAATGCTGCTACAGCAAATAATATCAGTGAGCTATGTAGCAATGAAAAATAGCTACTGTAATTAATTATAAGAATTTTCTATCCGTATGTGTGTAATTGAAGCTAATGGCTCCAGTCAAGGGCTTGGCAAGGCTTACGTGGTTCGTAGAAGGGCTACATAAGCAAGGTTAGAAGGGCTGTGGGAATTTGGCACAATTTTATTTTGCTGTAAACATTCTCCATCAGGAAAAGTGGATGAGGAATTCTGTTCATAGGTTTTGGGTGGCTGGTTGGCAGCATGGCATTAGCCGGGTTTGAATCCATTGGGTTGAAATCCAAGGGTTTAAATGAGGTTGTAAATGTGGTAGTGTATTTAGTGGTTAAAGCACCAACCTGATGGTCGGGCAAACTGAATTCACTCTCTGCCTCCCAAACGTGCAGCAGAGACACCACTCTCTACCTATGTGCTTCAGACAAGTGTAGAGTAGAGTGCTCCCCTTTGGAGGGGGGCAGAAGAAAACAGGATGGGGGATAGTCACTTCTCTGTGAAGAAGACAGAGACAAAATGGATCTGGCTTTCTTATCACCTCTTTATCCAGCCAGGACAGAGAAGTAACAGTGGAGCTTTTCCTAGAAGCTAGGACAAGAACATGAGAGAATGAACCTTCAAATCTTCAGCTCCTAGCTGTTGAGAAGGCCTGAAGTTTCCTCTTCCAGAGGCTAAAATTGAGAGGCAGGGGATCTGGGCTAACCTTTGGCTATCCTTGTAACCTTTGCTGATAGGTTTTGTTCTCCAGTTAATTTTTCTAACCCTGGATTATACAGATGTCCATTACGAAAGGGCGGGTGTACACGCTAACAAGGTTCTGATACACACACAAACACAAGCACTGAAATTTCCACTTATGGCTGGAAATCTGGACAGACAGTCCAGTTTGAACTCACTGAAGTTAAAAAAGACACAACAGCATGAATGCCATATTGTGACTTGAAAAGTAATCCACTCATGGAGGTGACTACAGTCCCAATGCCATCTGGTGATTTCTGTTACATAAGCAATAACACACAGTGAGGCATGTGTTATGAGATAAAAGCACGGTGTTATCACGTTATAACCTTTATTCTAAAATGCTTCAAGGGTGAGACAAAAACATTTTATAAACACATATATAGTTTTTAAATTTACTTGGTGAAGGCAAGTAAAATAGATATTCTGTGTGTATTTATGCATTCGGGTGAATTTTTTTTTTTTTTTTTTTTTTTTTTTTTTTTTTTTGAAGCAGGTGTAGGCAAGTATTTATTTTAAAACAGAGGTTTGGGAATTCCCTTTCCGAGTTCTGTTGCAGACTGCCACTTCTATGATTTTAGTCTCTTAATCCCTCTTGCTTTAGTTTATTAATCTGTATGTTGGGTATAACACATAAGCACTTTGACTTGTTGCACTCTTCAAAGGACCCAGGTATTTAATCTTAAAAGGAGGAAGTTGAAATTTGAATGTAAAAGAGAAAATCAAAAACCCTCTCAAGTTACAGCCCCCTTGTCATAGCCTAGAGTGCATCCGCTGGGTGTGGAACCTCTGTGATTGTGCCAGCAGAATGTAATGAAACATCCCAGACTTTCTCCTAAAGCTGCAGCAGCATCTGTCACAGAGACTTAGGGTGAAGTGGCCAGAATGCTGAAATTCCTGCAGGCTTTTAGGTTCCCCGAAGGATCCCAGACCTCATTATGCTGGCTTTATTCTATATTCAACTAAAACTAGATTAAAATATATTTCAAGAATTTCCCTCCTTAAAGTATGTTTGTATTATTAACTGAGGTTGTGGAAATAATCTTTTAATGTATATAATGTGGATGGTTTCCTCCTTCATGAGTGGTAGTAAAGAGCATATAATTATCCGATAGTCTCTATATATATAAAATCATTTGGCTTTAAGGTTGTCACTTGATTTTTAAATAAATCCATGTGCTTCCTGTAGCTGCTGCTGCCATTAGTCTCTTCCAGATCCATTTTCGGCTAAGTTAACTTATTGTATGGAGCCTTTCCTAACAGTGAATGGAAGAGAGGAGCAAAAACAGCAGAGGAGAAAGGACATGGGAAGATGAAGTGGTCAGCAGGGTCTTGAATTGAACTGAACTCTTACTGTCTATAATTTTCTAAGAGCTTTGTCATATGTAGGGAAACAAATGTCAGCCATTCTCCCTGCATGTGTCAATTGCTGTACAGAAGTATTTCCAGTCATAACCGGTTTACAGGAGGGAAGCAGGGATACATACCCACATGTACACAAATCCTGATTTTGTACACCTCTGTGCTGGGAATCTGGGTTTCACTGGCTGTTAGTCAGTCATGAGGAAGGAAGTATTAATACTATATAAACTAAATATCTTCTGTCCCTTTTTCTTTTTGTCCCTAGGACTGGGTTTAATTTTGGTGCAGCCACGTCCACTGCATCAACACCACCCAGCCTTTCTGCCTCACAAGGTAAATTGTGTGAAGTGTGAAATAACATCTTTTCTATTTCTCCTCTAGATGATTACTTAATGCCGTCTTCATGCATACAATTGTGTTCTGTTGCTGCTTTTTTGTTGTTAAAACTGCAGTAGTTGCAATAATATTGTGTATCCATATGCTGGATTAAGCCATGTAATATGCAGGAATCCAGGCCACGTGCCTTTCAATTAAGAGTAAGCAAAATACTTGTTCCCAAGAACATCTAGTGAAGTATTAGCATATGAAAAGGGCAGTATCTGAAATTATTTCCTCTACTATCTTTAATCGTCAGGCTTTAAAATGGCATAGGTATAGGTGGCTGGCTGCCAAGTGCCATCAGCCTTAAGTAGAACGTGTACATGGTGAGTGATTTGGAACGGTTCATAGCCGCATGCTTCTCAGAAGCTGATGTGAAAAACAGGCAGGCTGCCTCTCCTACTTAATCCTTTGGTAGATAATATTTACCAATAACTACCTGGATGGAAGAGCACCTGCTGTATCAGTGTGCAATTATTCCATCTCTTTCAAGGGGGAAGAACTGATTTCATTTAATCTTCAACTTCCAGATCAAGGTCTTACAAATGTGGATAAATAACGGTGGTGAAGGGGGATTGGAAGGTTCAACAGGTCTAATGAACTATTTGTAGTGCATTACACATGAGTAATTTCAGTTCCTCATGATACTTTCCCTGGGTCAGCCAGAGAACCCTAGCTTTGGTTAGCTATTTATGGTGGAGATGGGAATTGAGTGAAGAAAATTGGTAAGGACCTTAAAGTTTCATGAGGAAATAAGTCATACTAATTCAGTGTCTGTTACTAGTATATATTAATCTGTATCACTTTAACCTTTTAATTTATTTTTAAAAAATGGGTCAGTAAGGGCAGAGAAGAGAAATTAGGGCTTCTCAAAGGTCCCAAAACTATTTGGTCTTTTTATTGGCTGATCCCCATGTCAAGTCTCTTACGCTCTGTCTGTCTAAATACCACAAAACTAATAGATAATTTAAGGATATTGTACCATATATGTATGTCCAAAGTAGGCATTTACAGTCAAGGCATAGAAATGTGATAAAATATATAAAATATACAATCAGACTGAAAATTTTCTGCATACTAAATAGCACATTGATAACTATATATTGAATAAATGTTATTACATTTGGGAGCTTTTCTTCAGTATTTCAAAGATTAGAATAGACTAGATAAAAGTGGCTAATGCTCTCTATATAGCTAAGATTTTATATAAAAAGACTTAATTCTGTAGAAAACTTGGCAACTTCCAGAAAACAGGTTTGTGACCCAACCTTAGCTGAGAGCCACTGCTTTAGACTACCAGTTCTTCACTGCATGCCAGAACTTTTTGCTAAGTACATAAAGGGTATAAAAAGTGGAGGTAACTGCAAGATGTACTGTAGTAAAGAGAGTGGGCTTTTTAGTTAGATAATTATAACTGTTGAAAAATGAAGGAAGTAAGAGCACGTAAAATGGCTATAAGCCTATCTATAATGAAATGGGCCTCAGATATAGCCATTGTTACTCTCATGAAAGTGGGGCTTGAGAAAGTGGCAGGGATAGTTAATCATCTGATAGTCATGAGTCTGTAAAGTCTTTGAGGTAGGAGCATTTTCTTCATACCTGTCTGTAAAGCACTCAGCATGCTGGTACTATACAGATGATAAATGAGCGTTGCCACCTGTAACTCGTTTTAATTCCTTTTATGTCTCTGTAGCAGTGACAGCCCCTGCTAAAGAGTCAAGTCAGCCTGACGCATTTTCACTTGGTGGGGGTACTACATTTGGAACAGTTCCTGAGAGCTCATTTACCTTTGGGTCCGTCAAGCCAGCCAACGTTTCAGGAGTCTCCATGACGAGTGGCTCTTCTGTAGATGCCACCCAGACGAACAGCAAACCTGCCCCGACTGCCACTCCTGTTCCCTCCACAACCTCTGGCAAACTGGAAGTCCTTCCATCAAAGCCAGGAGATAATTTATTTCAGAGTAATATGGCTGGGGAAACTCTTGGGAGCTTCTCAGGACTAAGGGTTGGTCAAGCAGATGATAACACCAAAGTCAATGTTAAAGCTCCATCTACCAACATTGCTGGTGGACAGCCAACTAAAACATCCACAATACCTTCTGGATTTACCTTTAACAGCCCTCTGCAGTTAGGGAAACCCGTGGAAGTCACTTCAACATTAGTCATGGCCACCAGTACAGCATCCACATCAGTCAGCACAAATACCACAGGCAGCATATTTGGCAATGTCCAGTTAACCACCACAGGGTCTTCTGGGGTATTTAATCTTGGAGGATCTTCAGGTGGCAGCAAGCCTGCTTTTTCATTTGGCCTTCCACAAGCAAACAGTATCACAACATCCACCTCTGTACCTGCAACTCTCCCCACTTCAGCATCCCTGTCATTTGGAAGTCTTTTGAGTTCAGCGCCAACTGCTGTATCCCCAGCAGCTTCTAGTAATGGTGCAGGGGATGTCAAGCTACCACCTTTGTCTGAAAAGCCACCTGAAGATGAAGTACTAACAACTGTGTCTGCACCTCTAACTTCTCAGCCACAAATACCCCAACCACAATTACAGCTCTCCGATTCTGTTAAAGACGAACCTGCTTTATCTCCGTCTGTAGCAGGAGATGCAGATGTTACAGGTCCTAGCACCTCCTTGACTCCTTCCACAGGTACAATCTCTACAGCTACCTGTGCTACTGAGTCTAAGGCAGAGGCACTTCCTCCAGTCTCTACCTCTGCCCCACTGGACCAGAACATTTCAGTGACCACAGCTGCAGCAGATGTTGTCATCGCCCCTTCTGCAGAAATTACAAGCCCGTTGGCTACCACCACAGATATTGACACATCCGTTCAAAGCCCAGCTGTAGGTACTTCTGTATTTGGGACTGTTTCTTCAAGTTCCTCAGTGTTCTCTCAGCCTCCAAATTCCAGTTCTTCTTCGGCCTTTAGTCAGCCTGCTGGTGACACCACCACCACCCCTTCCACTCCTGTTTTTGGACAGCTAACAGCCGCTACCACAGCATCTTCTCCATTTGGTCAACACACCGGCAGCACTGTCTCCACCACTGCGGCTACTACTCAGGTAGCTGGCTCAGGGTTTGGCACGTCTGCTTTTGGCACAGCAGCTGCGGGTGGCTTTGGTCAACCAGCATTTGGGCAAGCACCAGCCTTTGGACAGCCAGCAAGCAGTTCTTCAAGTGGTTTTACCTTCACTCAAACTGGGTTTGGGACAATGCCTGTTTTTGGCCAGCCGTCTTCCTCCACTGCAACTTCAAGCGGTGGGAATGTCTTTGGAGCACCATCTAGCACCAACAGTCAGAGTTCTTTTTCTTTCGGCCAGCCATCTGCCAGCACTGGTGGTGGACTATTCGGGCAAAGCAGTGCTCCGGTTTTTGGGCAGAGTGCTGGCTTTGGACAGGGTGGATCAGTGTTTGGGAACAATGCTACTGCCACCACTACTACATCATCTTCTGGATTCAGCTTCTGTCAAGCTTCAGGTAAGAGCGAGTGGTGATGATGGGGTAGTCTAGTTAGAATACAGCTGTCGGGTTGAGGTATGCGAGCAGTATTTCCTAGGAAAAACTAGGACTAATTTTGATGCCTTCTGCTGGCAGTGGACATAGCAACTCCAAAGGTATGTGTGAGACCTGCAGTTGGAAGCTAAACATTCTGCTTTAATCCTAATAGTTTCAGTGGAAGCTCTGTTTAAATAAAGAAGTTCCAGTTTAGGTTCCCATTCCTAACTATACCTTGACATGATTCTGAGCAGTGTACTGTGCTGCTCATTGACCAGTAATTCAAGTGTTTTGGATTCACTGTAGTCTCAAATTACAAAGAATTAAATGGCTATTTAAGGACTTCAGAGCATTACATTAAACAGAGATCTAAGGTAAGCCTGTAACAGTGAGGAAATTAATACAGCTGAAGAACCCTCTTAAGTGAACTGTATTGCATACATGTAGTCAGAGCATATAGATGTACTGTTACATCAGGAGCTGAGGGACTAAACCAGATACATTTAGCCACCCCAGAGCAGTGGGTTAATGAGGATCTAGTCATCTAGCTAAGTATGCTTTTGCTTTATGAATGTCTTGCAAATAAACAAGGGGGGAAATGTGGCTTCAGAGTCCCTGCCTGTGCAGATAAATTGAATATTTACACAGGCCAGAACCTTGTTTGCCAGTCTTTCTCTTGTTACCTATGTTACTAAAGCAAATAGCTTTTCTGTTCAGGCAGGGTTATAGCCTTCTGAGAGCCCTGAATGAAAGGTGCTAAGTGCAAAGTAATATTAGATAAAATGTATTTCCAATAAAACTAATTAGCCTAATTTAATTATAACAGATGGGACTGTAGGAGACCTGCCTCTTGCATTAACTATAGTAATAAAGAATACTTAAGACTCGGGGAAGTGAACTCCTACTAAAGGAAGGTGCTTCTAATTATAGAAACTGCAAATCTTATTACAAAGTATGTATTTAAGTGAACTGGGAAATGGAGTCGGGAGTTCTTTTTAATCAAAACATTTCATTATCTTTAACTGGAATCTTTAGGTAACAAAGCTCAGATCCTCTCTACACGAGGGAAATCAAAATCCTACAGCATTTGTTCATAGATTGCAGCATTACAGTGACGTTAACAGAAATCCAATCGGAAATTCAGTACTGTTAGCAACAGCCTAAACACTAAAACAGATTTTATTTCCTGTTTGTTTTAAATGGGGGTGAGGGGATAATAATTTTCAAATAAAATGTAAATAACATTTACCCTTATGTGTTATACCATTCATGTGTTGGTATGTACCTAGTCACTCCAGCTCCATTTGGTGATAACCTTTACGGTATTATAAAGTCCAAACTGAAGTATCATTTGGATCTTGAAGTGCATTGCTCCTTTTTACTGGAGTCTCTGTATTACTCTCTTCTGAAGTACTGAATGGCAATCCCTTTTAAATTGTCTGGTACCATAGTATTGCATGAGATTGGAATTATATCGGAGCATCTTTTCCCTTTCTTCTTTGGCCAGGTTTTGGTTCCAGCAACACAGGTTCCGTGTTTGGACAGGCAGCCAACACTGGGGGCGCTGTCTTTGGCCAGGTAACTACTATCTGTGTTGTCTCTGTGTACGTGGCAGGCCCTGTACTTGCAAATAGACTGGTCCAAAGAACTTTGGTTGTAGCTAGCCAAATAGAACCTGTTTTGTAGTCAATAAATAAAAACTATCCAAGGCTATATCAGTAATGTTTGATTATTCAGGGATGTACCACTATGGCATCTGAGTGAGAGGACATAGCCTCTGCCCCTTCTGTGGCATGCATAGACTCTTGCGCAAGACAGAACCATTTGAAGCAGACAACAGAACAAAACAGTGTGAACAGGTGTCAACAGGCGTACCATGGACTCATTATGCACCTGCTCCAGGGAAGGGCCGGTGAGCTGTGTATGGAATTGCTGGCTAGGTGCAACAGTGGTAGGCCCTTCACTACTTGCAGGGATTGCACTATGTAGATGAGAGACAGGGTGGCTAGTGTGGATCTGATGCCCCATTGCAGCTTGCCCTAGTGTGTCCAACCTGGTGCAAGTTACAACTGTACCATTTTCCAGGGTCAGTAAAGCTTGAGAGAGACCTAAGCAGATGCTGATTTTGTTCAACCTTAGGAGACCAGCTTCTTAGCTCCTCATCCCTTTTGTATCGCTATTGTGAATAGAAATAGCTCAGTCAAAATCAGCGGCATATATGTGCTTTTTTTTACAGCGACCTATAATGCTTTCTTGCCGTGTGCCCTTTGTTTTGTTTTTTTAGCCATCATCCAGTTCCAGTGGGAGTTTGTTTGGGTCTGGAAGTGGTGGAAGAAGTGGAGGTTTCTTCAGTGGCCTCGGAGGAAAGCCAAGCCAGGAGGCAGCCAATAAAAACCCCTTCAGTTCTGCCACTGGAGGGTTTGGATCTGCAGCTTCCCAGAGTAAGTAAAGGAAATGAGTGTAAATGTACTGAGCTCCCATCTTGCTTTTGTGGGGGTAGTTTTGTCCTTGGGTAATTTCCATGATGGCATGAAAGACCTACTGAGCAACAGAGGGAAGTGGTTGGAGGGGGATGTGCTGGAAGGGGGGCGCTGTACCTTTCCAAAGTCTACTTTCCTTTTGCAGTTTTGTGCAAAATGAACAGGGAAATATTCCAAATAGCCATGTGCACAGAGAGAAGTCTGAAAACAGCGTGCATATTTTGTAGGGATTTTCAGTACCAAAATATAATTCTTCAAAATTCAGTGCTGTAAGTTCTTACCAGTGAACTTCAGCTTTTAAGTTGGATGTTCAAACCTTGTTTATTTCTCCTCTGCAGTATGTTTTACTTACTGCAGAGTCCCACAGTTACCACTCTATTCTCCTGTGATTTTGATTTCTTGCATTCTTTTGTTGATCTGTCATTTTGTAGCTGGAAACTGCAAAAATTCTTATTAAAATATTTATTCTTGCTACTAGTGGTAGAGGAGCCAGGAACCTGCCTTTCTCAGGGTATCTTCGCAGTCGTTTTCATATTGATGTGTGATACAAGATATATTTAGGAGCCAAGCAGGAGCACTGCACTAAAATACAACAGATGTATTCAGTGTATGAGTCCACTTACTATTCAGATCCCAGGCAGTTCTGTACAAACATCCCGTCTCTTTTAATCCATAGACTAAAGGTGATCCTGGTGATTTTACTTTCAAATCTAGGAATGAGTAAGCAAGGATGGAAAATGAGGTTATCTTGAAAGACTGTGAAGTCCCTTCTGCTTTAGAAAGCTAACATCTCCACTGTTGGGTCAGAAGGCTGGATTTTTTTTTTTTTAACACCATATGGATGTGCAAACCCTTAGGTGCCGCTAACAATTCATAAGCATTTCCAGTACCAGTATAATTGCACTCATTCTGGACAAGTGTTCTGGTCCACTTTAAAACATTTCAAAGCTAGTGTAGCTGGGTCACATAGCTGCAGACAGTCCTCCCCCTTTCACCCAACAAGGTTTTGCTTTTTAAATTTAGAGAGAAATTATAGTTCAGATTTTATAAAGAGAGAGAGAGAGTGTTTAGTGTCTGAGTAAAAGTGAAAAAGGAAACTTGAAAGTGGGAGCTATTGAGTGGAAGTGAGGGATGCTCTGCAACACAGCTTTCTGTGGAGGTTTAGTTGGGGCCTGTTAACGACAGTCTAATCTACAGCAAGCCATGCAGCCTTCTGACATGCATATCTACACCCATCTCCAAGTGCTAGCCTCTTTTACGGTATTGAGTTCAGCATAGCTTGATTTTTAAGGACCTTCTCCTGACTTGTACTGAAGAGACAAGTTGACGTGCCCTTCTAAATAGCTCTTACTTTCATAAGCATAAAATGCACAGGTCATTTAATGACCCACTTTTCCCCCAGGGTGACTGCCCATCAAAGTGGAGTTGTTTACTGTACGGGCTTGTACATTTTTCAAGGCCAAAACCACCTTCTGGTGGAAAGTTCAACTCTCACATTGCTGGGTTGTGGTTCTTGAAGTGCTGTGTGTATAGTTTGATTCCTGCCACTGGTTAGCAGGGATAACATTTTTTAAAAGCACTTACAGCCACTTTCAGAAGTAACTTAAGTATTTTGAAAGTCAACAGGATGTAGGTTCCTAAGTAACTTTTGAAAACTTGATCTTAATATCCCCTTGGGAAAGGGCAGGAGGAGGGAGGGAGCAAGACCAAAGACTTTTCCTCTTGTTTGAATATTTTACTTTGTAATGTGCTCAGATACTACATGAAGAACACAGTAAAAAAATCTAGATAGAGGTTTACAATGGCATGAAATCCAGTCTCATCTAACTTGCATTTCAGATGTTACTCCTTGGAATACAGTTTGGGTGATCTGTGTCCTTTTGCTCCCTTCTTCCACTCCTTTCTCCCCCCTACCCCCCGGTCTAAGCAAGATCCTTAGATTTTCCCCATTTAGGTGCAGTAGCATTTTTGACCCATTAAGGAAGCAGTAACACTACTTTACCTGCGAAGGCAAGTCTGTCATTTGAAACACAACCTTGTTAGTACCGCACTGTGTGTGCAGCTGGAGTGGGCGCCTTTTTCTCTCTAATGCCAAAGCCAAAATTTATTACCTTCAGAACTTGAGTCCCACTGTGTCTCTCAAATGGAAAGTACGTTAACTTCATTTTATTAATTAACAAACTATCAGAAATCTATTTACTAATCAAGCAACTGGTGCATGGGGATTGAATGAGTAGCGGAGGGAGAGGTGAATTATTTTCACGGCAAGAGGATTTCAATCCACTGATCTGCATAAATCAATAGGAGAACAAATCCTAGTCATACAAATAGCTGAGGATCGTCAGTAGAAATGAGCAGTGTAATATTGAGACGCCATTTTCCTCCTTCAGATGCATTTCTGTATGCATAAGAAAATATATTAAATCTTTGACACAAAATTTCACAGGCCTTCAGTCACTTTTCATATGCAAGATGAGATATCAAAGAAATGATGAAATCTCAGAATGCATTTAATTCACATGGATGTTTTACAGGGCAACAAATGTAGTTAATGGCGTAAAAAGGCGGGGGGTTTTAAACCTATTCAACGTGTTACTCCTGGACAAGCTGTTCTGTCTTGGGGGCTGACTTTAAGCCTGTTCAGGGAGTCATTGCAAGGCATATGCACCCTTTAAGATGCCTTTTAAAGGCCAGTTGTACAGGGGTGATTTTTCATTTCTTTAGAAATCTGCATTATGTTGGTCATGAAATATTAAAACAGAGAATCTCTGGAGGCTACTAAGGATTTAGTAGGCAATTTAGATGTTTGTGTGTATTGAGGAGTGGGGAAAAAGCTAATCCGATTCCTCAGAAATTTGTCTCTGGATCTAGTAGTTAGTGCCAGGCTCAGATTGTTGGCTGTTAGTGTAAAGTTTTGTATTGTCAGGGCTGTCGGACTAAAATTGCATTAGTCTGAGTTTTCTGAACTAGCTGGTCTTTATAATTCCCTGTGAAACTGATTGAATATCATGCCCACCAGTCTCCAGAATTGAAAATCAGTTTGGAATACTTGGAGTACCATAACCTTATGCATGTATCTGTTGCAGACTGTTCAGTGGTCTGCATAAGCATGTTAACAAGTACATCTATATTTAAACAAAATTAGAAGCCTTTTTTTCGTATCAACTGTACCTTTTACTAAATTAGTAGCTTCGAGTGTCTTTATTCGTTTTCCCTTGTAAATTTGTCCAACAGCTAGCAGGGAAATAGGAGAAGAGGGATCTAGTGGGTAGGCTGGCTGAAAGGGAGCAATGCAGTTGCCAGCAGATGAAAGTAGGGAGGAGAGGGAAGCAGCCACATTAGCTCTGTAAAGTTGAAAGGACCATTTAAACCCACTTAAAAAGTAATCTGGTCCCTTCGTACCCTTTTAACAGTCCACCAGCATTAAAGGCTGTGGCTAATTGTTTGTCCTGGCAAGTTCACCCATCTCTAACTTTAAAATTAATCTTCATGCTAATGGAAAACAAATAGTTCACCAAAGAAGGACTTACACCCTTCAGGGTCGTTTGACTACTGAAGCCATAAACTGTGTTCTGTCTCATGGAAGATTTAAAAACCTCAGGCCCTGTTTAGCCAGTGAGGTTGTAAGAGCACAAGTGCAGCTGCAAGTTAGACTGCAGTGTATCATGTCAAGAAATCCTGGCTCTTCCTGCCACAATGGCTAAGAATCTTTAGTGTCAGAGGGGTAGCCGTGTTAGTCTGGATCTGTAAAAAGCAGAGAGTCCTGTGGCACCTTATAGACTAGCAGATGTATTGGAGCATAAGCTTTCGTGGGTGAATACCCACTTCGTCAGACGCATGCGCATGTGGTATTCACCCACGAAAGCTTATGCTCCAATACATCTGTTAGTCTATAAGGTGCCTCAGGACTCTTTGTTGCTTTTTAAGAATCTTTAGTTCTTCTTCAAGTATTTGTCAGTGTGGATCCCAATGTCGATGTGTACATGTGAGTTTGGAATCTTTGGAACAGTTGTGTCCATCAGCCATGTATGCACCCCGTGCCTCCTTGTGCTTCCCTGTAAGGGTGCCTAACTGGCAGAGCAGTCCCTCTGTCCCTTCATACCACCCATGGTGGTGAGGCGGAAGCTAGCGAGGGTCTGACCTGCTTCAGCATTTGTCTGAGCTTCAAAAAACTATTATGAAAACTGTTCCTCACTTGGGTTAGTTGAGTTATCGATTTTACCATTTAGTTGGACCTTCCAAAGTGGGGGGGAGGGGGCAGAAGAGAGAAGAGACTGTAGGGGGAGACACACTCTGCAGCAGAGCGAGGTTGTAGAACCATTGGAAGTGGAAACTCCAAGCCTCAGGGTTTAAACCTGCCCTTCAGGCAACCGTCTGTTGCCCCCAATAGGCAAGCATAGCTGATGTCTCTTCTGCCTCAGGGAAGGACACATTGCTGATAAATGCTCCATTTGCTGCTGCTCCTCCTGCAGCCAAAAATCAAGGGATGTAAGGCTCAAACTGCACGTCCTGGAGCAATCCATGAAGGTGGCCTCAGACCTCGGGGAGATCTCATCCAAGGTGGAACCAAGGAGCATTTCTTCAGCAAATGCCTCAGCAACAAGGCTCACTTCTGGTTCCAGTGAAGAGAGGAGATTAAAAAGAACCATGTCAGCACCGGGAGTGCGTGCACCAACAGGCACCTCCTTGGCATCATAGATGAGACAGACATCCTCGGCACCGACCCCAGGACAGAAAGACCCCAAACACCGCGTCATATGCTGAGCGCAGCACCTACAGTGGATGTGCCACCCAGTCTGGCCAGTACCAGTACAATCCGCCACCATTGTACTGTTGGTGCTACTGGAGCCCTCTAGTCTCAGTTATTTCATCCCAAAGAGGGTAACTCAGTATATCGCACTATTATGAGCTCCCCACTGTCCCTCAAGGATCAGTCTACCAGACCTCAGGCAACATTCTCGACTTGTTTCCAAAATGTGCCAGAATGCGCATATGCAAGGCTGCTAGGTGAAACAATCCACTCTTGTTTGTAAAGCACTATGCATTGGACTTGGCTGATAGATCCGATGCCAGATTCAGGAGAACAGCATTCAGATTCCTGGTTGACTGATGAACCGGGCACTCCTCCATCCTGAAGAGGATACTGCTTGCCAGGCACTTATAGGGGGATCCATACTGACCTACTCAAAGAAGAGAGAATGGTTACTTACCCTACATTAACAGCGGTTCTTCGAGATGTTGTAATTCGTGTGGATCCTATGACTTGCCCTCCATCTCTGCGTTTGGAGTCCTCAGCTAACATGGGCTACAAATCGAGGGAAGAGAGGGAGGGTCGTGGCTGCTCCAACCTTTATCATCCCTCACGGGAGCATGAGTAGGCACAGGACACATGCAGGGCCCCAAGAGACGGTGCTGTTCAAAAGATTCTGAACTTGTGTGCGAAAGGTGCATTTGCACCTACAGTAGGATCCACACTGACTACAACGTCTCAAAGAATCAGTTACTCTAGGTCACATAACCATTCTTTTCAAGGCATGAAATCTAGATGGTAAACTTGTCACCATGAGTGACTGTTTCCCGTGACCATAATTTCTTATTTGAAGGATTGACTTCCACTTTTTATTGCACTATCACACCAGATGGTCAACACTGGAGATAACAGTAGTTACATCTGTCTTGTTGTCAGTGAAGAATGAGACAATGAAGTGGCTACTAGTGCAGTTTATTAGAACAGGGATTAGGACAAACTTAGTTTCTCTCCATAGACTGCCATTTTGGATATAATATTCATTATGTGCTTTTTGGGAACGTGCTTCTTTTTGTCTCTTATGAGCTTCACGAGTATCCTTCATCTCTCTAGATACCTCTAGCTTATTTGGAAACAATGGGGCCAAGACCTTTCGATTTGGCAACTCATCTTATGGAGAGCAGAAACCTACAGGCACTTTCAGTTCTGGAGGCGGGACCGTGGCCGCTCAAGGCTTTGGGTTCTCTAGTCCAACCAAAGCAGGTATTGTATTAACAAACCCGCTATAAACACCCACACTTACTTGTAAGATATTGAGTAGTGTGTTTCAGTAGTCAGAGATCTACACCCCAGACCCAGTGTATGGAAGATCATATGCATGAGTATTGCCCCTGCATGATACTCCACCATATGGTACTGTGACGGGTTGGATCACAGAAACCCCCTTGGGAGCTGCCACCTGATATGCCCAGACTACTTCTACCCCTGCTTTCCCTGCCAGCTCAGGACTCCAGCACCCTGTCTTGCTGAGCCAGACATACCCGTCTGCTGCAACAAAGACCCAGGGTCTGAATTACTTACCCCAAAGCTGCAGGTTTACCTGAAAGCAGCTCACAGAAGTGTGCTTGTCTTTAACACTAGATGGCCAACTCCCAATGGGGTCTAAACCCAAATAAATCTGTGTTACCCTGTATAAAGCTTATACAGGGTAAACTCAAATTGTTCGCCCTCTATAACACTGATAGAGATGCACAGTTGTCTGCTCCCCAGGTATTAATGCATACTCTGAGTTAATTAATAAGCAAAAAGTGATTTTGTTAAATACAGAAAGTAGGATTTGAGTGGTTCCAAGTAGTAACAGACAGAACAAAATAAGTCACCAAGCAAAATAAAATAAAATGCGCAAATCTATGTCTAATCAAACTGAATACAGATAAGATCCTCACCAGTTCCAGAATGCTCCCTTTTACAAACTAATCTCCTTTTAGCCTGGATCCAGCAATCACTCATACCCCTTGCAGTCACTGCCCTTTGTTCCAGTTTCTTCCAGGTATTCTGGGGGTTGGAGAGGCTCTCTCGTTAGCCAGCTGAAAACAAAATGGAGGGGTCTCCCAGGGGTTTAAATAGACTTTCTCTTGTGGGTGGAGACCCCCTCCTCACTCCTATGCAAAGTTGAGCTCCAAGATGGAGTTTAGGAGTCACCTGGGCAAGTCACATGTCCATGCATGACTCTCAGTTTTTACAGGTAGCATCCATTGTTTACATGCTACCTTGAACGTCCTCAAGTAGACTTCTTATGTGGATTGGAGCATTCCAAGATCCATTGTCCTTTAAGTGTTTCTTGATTAGGAACTTAATTTCAACATTCCTTTCTCCAGGAGCTGACCAAATGCTCTACTAAGGTTATTTAGAAATCAAGCCAGTCCACAGCCAACATTCATAACTTCGAATACGAAAATGATACATGCATACAAATAGGATTAATATATTCAGTAGATCATAACCTTTGAGATATGTTACAGGCATGTGTAGCATAAAACACATTCTAAGCATATTTCCAGAAAGCCTTATGGGAGGTACCGTCACAGGTACCATCTATCTCCTTCCAAAAAACAGGTCCCAGCAAGTGGAAATTCAGATACTAGATTCAAAACTTAATGATTTAGAACCTGAATTACACAAAAACACTTAGTAGACTTTATCTTCACAGGGTTCATTGCAGAAACTGCCATTCAGTTTGTAGGGAAGTGAGCTGTAAGTGTTAGTGCCAGGCGTATATAGCTCACTGACAGTGTAGCGTGGAATGTGATTTATAGAACTTATTGTGAACTGGGTGTTTTTGCCTATTGATGATCCCGAATTCCCTTCTTGTGTAACCCGTTCTGTCATAAACCCATCATGGCCTTGTATGCACCAGAGTCTTTGGTGGGACTTTCCCCAAAAAGTCCAAGTCAGGAAAGCTTCAGATCTACTTTTTAAAAATCAGTCTGACCTTGCTGTTACACATGTGGCACTTTCTCTTCTGTAATTAGTCTGTAGTGAACACTGAAATACATGGTTCAATCCTTGAGGGGGCCATTTAGGGAACTGGGGTAAAAATCTGTCTGGGGATTGGTCCTGCTTTGAGCAGGTGGCTGGACTAGATGACCTCCTGAGGTCCCTTCCAACCCTGATATTCTATGATTCTGTGCTGTTCTGTTGACTATTAAGTTCTTGGAAATCTTGCCTAATCCTTTTTCCTATTCCATGGTAATTTGCCTACTGCAAACATTGGGAGTAATGGAGACTGATATGAAGTCTGTTTCAACTGAACAAGGTGTTTGCCTTGATAATTACCAAACAAAAATAGAAAACCAAAGGGTTAGACAAAACAAGAATTCTTTCATCTAACCTTAGAATACTCCTCCAGTTGGCACCTTTGCAACTTGGAATTTCCTTGGGAAAAGGCTATACAAAGGTTGACGCCATAGAATTCAGAGAATGATGCTCCAACGTACCCCTTACAGAAGTGGTCCTTCATGAGATAGTATTTTAACATGGCAGCCATGGCACTAGTGGTGACTTTGCTTTTGGGTAAGTGAGGTAGCTGATACTGTCAGTTGATGCTACTAGCCTCGGTAACGATGTCCAGTGTTTCTCCTAAATACTACTTTCAGTAAGGCAGAATGCTTGACACACTATCAATCAGGCCAGCCTTGTATCTTTTATCTTGGGTGTTGGAGATAGGTGGTTTCAGTGAATGATTCTCCCCCTCTCCTCCCTTATTGAAGGAAAGGAGATAATTCTCTAACTCCAGTTTCAAAATAAATCTTGAGATGGGATTTTCTGACAGGTTATTGTAGTAGGCGATTTAGTGATGTGGAACCTCCTTAAAGCCCTTTCCACAGCCAAGTCTAGGTGTTAGACACCATAAAAATAGTCTGTAGTTTCCTATTTAGTATGGGATGAAGAAGGGGCATGACTTGCTACAGAGCTTTCTTTTTCCTGGTTTGCCGTCTATATATTGCGTGGCCTTCTTATTTTTATGTTCATTAACACACAGTATACAAGAGAGTCTGGTCCAGAACTAAGCTCCAAGGAGCTAGGTAAAGACCTGTGTCTCTAGAAATAAAGGGTAACCGGATAGCTGATCTGTTTCAATAATTCAGCTCCAGCTTTTATTTTTTCCAGACCTTTGTGTTTACAACCAGACAGTATCCATTCTCTTGGCCTGGACTGGAATTTCACTCCGGGTATTAAAATGCATGGTGTTATCCCAAACCTCCGCCTTAATCGAACAAACCAGCACGTGCCCTACGAGATCCAGGTAGTCAGTTCTAAACAGGCAAACAGCATCAGCAGAGTGAATGTAGAGCAGAAAAATCCTAATAAAAGGTTTTTATTATGTTGTGTAGAAGGAGGAGGTTAAGACACTGAATGGGACCTTGAGGCCTAGTTTAATTCTTGGCTCTGCCACTGATTCCTTGAATGACCATGAACAAGGCACATAATCCCGTGACTTAGTTCCCCATCTCTAATTGGAGGTTAAAAAAATCTCCTTCCCTCATTAGTCCTTTAAAGGTAAATTTACTGTTTGAGGTGCTCAGGTGCTATGGTGGGTAGCGTATAAGAACATAGTGTGATACAGGAGGGCCAGGGAGCAGTGGTAGAGGGGAAATATATAAGCCTTAGGCTAATTAAGATGTGGTTCCCTGTAGACTAGGGAGGGTTGCTACAGGTTAATTGGAGCACCTGTAGTCAGTTAAGGCCCTGTCAGGAACGTAATAAAATCCCCTGCTTCAGGCAGTTGGAGGAAGAGGAGGAAGGAGAGAGGATTGGAGCTTGGACATGTATGTGAGATTTGAAAGACCAGAGAACCAAAGTAAGGGAGACCCTGCCCCTGCGTCTAAGGACCGAGGGTAACTCCACCCACGGGGGAAGAGGGAAAGAGACCCACAAGGGTTGAGAGGGGCTGGGACTCAGCAAGGAGCAAACCCAGACCCCTCTCCTGTTTCCCTCCTCTACCACCTTCCCGGGCCACTAGTGGGGCCCTCAGCGCCCAAGAGCAGGGGCAAGGGGTGGCGTCTTAGCACCCTCCCCCCCCCCCTCAAGAAAAGCACAGGACCCACCATACGAACATCTGCCATCTTGTCACAATAGGTAGAGAAGAGCAAATCTTACCCATTGCATTGAGAATCCTTCCATGTTTTTAAGGATCTATGTGCAGCACAACAATATTGTTGATCCAACAGGTTTGTGTATAAGCTATCTTTCATATCAGATATGTAGCATTTTGTTGGGGGTGTTGTCAGTGAAACCAACCTATGCAGGGAATTTTTCATCCTGTTTTTTTTGCACAGGTTTTCCTTCAGACCTTAATAACTTATCTAATTCCTGGTGATTAGGTTTGTAAAACTGTCTGCAGAAGCTAAGCTCTTCCCTTCTGCAGTAAGGGACATGAGATCATTGATGAAGGATGCATGAGCATTGTTTAAATAAATGAAAAGCATCAGTCTATAATTTATTGCCACATGTATTTTTAATTGCCAGTATAACCCAGTTAACGTGAATACTCCGCTAAATTGCAATTAAAGCATCTAGTTTATATAAAGCAAGTAGACTGTTTTGATTCCTTCACACACCATACAAGCATGAATGTGTGTTAGTGGGCTTTGTACACTGTATATATCCCCTGATGTGTATCTAAATTTAAATTGAAAATTATGCTCTCTAAAATGTAATTCTGGGAATCAAGCTCAGCTGCTCAAGCAACCCAAACTGCACTTGCCCATTGGATAGTCTGTGTGTCTTTGGGCTGGTTTTGGAACGCGTTCACAAGCTTTCCTACCCAGGCCTTTTGTAATAAAATGGGCTGCATTTTGGAAGCTTGGTTGTAGCTGTATTATCCATAGATAATACTGTGACCATGTACAGGAATGTCCGCCCTGCTTCTAGAATCTGTCTACTTGGAAATCTAACTTTGTTTTTCTTTTTTTCTGTGTTATTGTTTACTTGATGTTCTTGTCCCTTTTTTGCCTCTGTTTTGCTCAGGTGGCTTCGGTGCTGCTCCAGTGTTTGGCAGCCCTCCCACTTTCGGGGGGTCCCCTGGGTTTGGAGGGGTGCCAGCATTCGGTTCAGCCCCAGCCTTTACAAGCCCTCTGGGCTCGACGGGAGGCAAAGTGTTCGGCGAGGGTACAGCTGCAGCCAACACCGGAGGATTTGGGTAAGCCAAAGAGGGTCTAGGGACTGGGAAATCAGTGTTCTTGTTCTGTCTGAAACTGTTATGCTTCATTCTGTATCCAATTGATTCTGCAAATAAAGAAGGGTCTAGGGATCTAGGGTTGATCAGTGAGCAATGGGCTTCCTCATTAGAAAAGCCCACCCGAAAGGGAAACAGCAAAAAACAGTATTTTATGATTCCGACCATGCTGGCCCTAATGAAAGTAACAGGTTCTCATTTTAATTTGGGAGCTATCAAATTGAACCTTAGAATACAGAAGTGAGAAAGACCTAGGCCATCCAGCCCACGTATCTGAGAGCCGGTTTGTTTCCTATTTGCACTTTTGTTAGTGTGCATTCCAGTCTAGTTCTAAATGTGCCAAGCAAGGGGGCTTGGAATGATAAATATGGAATGATAAATTTGTTTAATCTCTAAAATCAGTCCCACTTTTGGGGTGGGAGAGAGATTTTGAGAAGAGTTCAATATGATAGCTCATCCCTGCACAGACCCTACTAGTAATATGTGGTCGATTCCAGAGATGGAATACTGATTTTTTTACCTTTGATCACTTACATGGCACTGAAATCTTACCTTGCAGCAGACAGCACTTTATTTATTCCCTGTTCCACCGAACAAGTACATGGTTTCAAACCTTGTGAAGCTGCAAATGTTCCACCCCACACTTCAGAGTTGCTGGTAGATACCTAGTTTTCAAGGCGACCCTTTCCTGTATGTACACATCCCATAATAATAATCAGTCCCAATCATTTTCTGCAGGGAATTCTTGGAGAACTGTCTGTCGCAAGATCCAGTGGAAAAACCACCCAGCCTTTATTTTTTGCACTCTGTTGTAATCCCCTCAATCTCAGTGTTTGCATATCTCACAAGTGTCTGCATTGGGTTCAGAGAGGAACCACCTTTACATAATGCACCTCCGTATTTTCCATCTTCAAAATGGGTTTGCAAATGTTAAGTAGTTAATTCTCAGCACCTTCATGGGGCGGTCAGTTAGGTGTTCTCCAAGGCCCACCGTATTCCATGGCAAGCTCATTGTAAATTCTGCTGCAAGATCCCTGAGTTCTGTAGTACTGCAGTGCAGCGGATAAGCTAAAAATGGAGGGGTTTATTCAAATCTAAAAGCAAACACAAGGAATACTGCACTAACTGTATTTAATTGGATATTAAACTCAATTTATGTTGCTCTGCCATAGTGCTTCCAGTTGCTATTGTGCTGCAGAATTTTGTATTGAAAACACACGCACCAAATAGCTAATGTCAGCAGCACTGAAATTTCAAGTCCCATCATTAGGATTCAGAGTTAACATCTCATTTTCAGGAATGTAGCTATTCACATCTTAATGAGAGTTCTTGTTTAAGGAATTGAAGACTTGGGAAGCAAGCACTTCAATGGCTTGCACTCCATTTTCTTCACAACCTTAGAAGCTAGAGACTTGGGCAGCTTTGAAAAGCTTATTCCAAGAGATTGTGTCCCTATTTAAAACAAAAATAAAATGGGAATTGGGTGTCCAAATTCCCTAGGAAGCATTGAAATCCCACCCTAATTGGCTTAAATCAGCTGTGCCCAAACTTTTCCTGTCAACCCCTTCTTCCCCCGCAGTAGTGGAATCTGTCTGCGCCTCCTCCCCCCACCATTACTGCAAGGCGTTGGTGGGGGGGACGGATGACAGATAGGTTGAGAAGCTGAAATGCAGGTAATGTCATTTGCCCAAGGTGTTGGAGGTAGGATTAGTACTCTAGGATTAGTACTCAGCTCCTTTCAGTCTTGTGCTCAGCCCATTAGACAGTGCTGCAAAATCAGTCATGTGGTTAGTTGCATCATTTCTCAACAGTTTACATTGCTTTGAGGAAGTGCAGCAAAAAGCAGCTTCTGTTTCTTGATACCTGCAAAGTTCTTTATCAAATCTAAAGACAACTTGGGATGGGGACAGGCCTTCGCTGTCACCACCTTAATGTCAACTCCCTCCAAATTCTCAATCTCGCAGTGACGCTGCATGAGAAAATCCCCGAGAATCTGGGAGAGGAGTTTGGTCACAACTAGATTGATAGGTTAAGGTCTCCAGCTCTAGAAATAGAACTTACGCCGTTAAAGTAAAGTCAATGGCAATGACTTGTAATTTTTCTATTTTTTGTATTCTTACCTTGCCTAGTCTTTTTCAACAGCCTGTAGTAGTAGCTGAAAGATTGAGGCAGTTAAACCACAGGTTTCTTTGTTGCTAATTTTACGTCCAGTTCTTTCCATAGCTAGTAGAGATGGTTTATTTGATAGAAGCACACAGCCTGGGGAGACAGAACAGTCATAAAAACCTTGTCAACCACTGGCCCTTCCTCCCCCTCTTAAAAAATACTAAGAAAAGCAATATCACATTTCATTTACAATCAAGAGCCAAAGCCATCTGCAACTAGCCACGTCAACAATCTTATTCAGGGCTATAAGTGGCTAGCAGGCTTAAGTGTTGAAAGGCAAAGTGACTGAAATGCCTGTCTGAATCTAATACCATATATGGAAACTACCTGCATAGACAACTGTCTCTTAAAGAGAGCAAGGCAGAGAGGATTACTTTTCTTTATCAAGAGACTTGCATGCAGCACTTCTGCAAGGGCTGTCTCTTTTCGAGATGTATGTTTTGATGCTTCAAAGAATGTACCCTTGATCTGAATGGCTGGAGATGTGAATTAATTCACTGTCGGTTCATATTGAGTTTCACAAATGAATGGAGCTTGCTGGGCTCAGCCTACTACCTACTTGACATTTTATCAGCATCAGGAAACAGGCACACTGTTTAACTTGACTGGCATCTCTGGCTGGCTGCATTACTCCGTGCTGAGGTGCATTATCAGAGCTTTGTGATGAGAAACTTGGATAGCTCATGCCCACACTATTCCCAGTTCCAGATATTATATCTGTGGTATAAGCCCATTGTTTTCAAGCATAAATATAACATACAAAATTGTGAGAGGGCGTTGGTGCCAGTGAGAACCATGTTAGATGGAATTATCATGGCATTTCATTGATGTGATACTGGCGGTGGTGGGTTATTTTTAAAAAGGAAATATTTGCCTGTACAGTGCTTGGTTGGATGGGGTGAGTGGGGAAGGGTAGATCTGCTTTCTCTCTATAAAGCTACATTTGAGTATCATTTTTCAGACAGACTGTGTCCCCCAAAGCTATAAAGTTAATAATTGTTCTAATCGGTAAAGTGAGAGAAGTGTCAAAGGCAAGGAGAGGTTCAGGAAGGAAGCAGAATGATGCATACTTCAGAATAGAAAGGAGAAGGAAATAAGGCTGGAGAAGACTTTATGGAAGGGCTGTATTGTTCACTGAATAAGGCACTGCCCTGGGAATCAAGAGACTGGGTTCCAAATCCTGGCGCTGTCATACCCCTTGCTGTGTGACCTTGGGCAAATCACACAACCTCTGTCTCTGTTTTCCCCCTCTGTAAGATACAGTAATGATGCAGAATTTTTGAGCTGGATGGATAAAAAGTGATGGTGGTGGGGGTGATTTATTATATTCCCCATGATGGCAGGAGTTGGGATTTCGTGGAATGAAAATGCACCACAGTTGCTTGTCATGTGTTAAGTTAAACTTTTTCTCCATGTGCTCACTTCTTGTTTCCTCTGAAGGGCAGATGGGCAGAAGGGTGGTTGTAGTACTGTGCAAAATTCTTAATAAAACCAAGAAATAAGCATCTCTCAGTGAGTGGGTATATAATAATAGAGGTTCTGTGGGCTTCAGGGGGTGCTACTTTCAGGGAGGTGGGGGCAGACACGTGGTCTTCCTTTATTGAGTGATGAAATATTTGTGTTTTCTCTTTGAATTGCAGTTTTGGTGGCACCAGTAACAATACTGCATCATTTGGCACCCTGGCAAATCAAAATGCTCCTACATTCGGGTCGCTGTCCCAGCAGACTACTGGTTTTGGCACACAAAGCAGTGGATTCTCTGGCTTTGGGTCAAGTGGAGGAGGTATGAGGAGCTGAAATGTCCCTGTCAGAGAGTGAAGTGGGAGAGACCTAGCATATCCCTGTGCCTTGCTCCCATTGCCTGTTGGGGTTTACGAAACTGGGCGTGGGAGAAGAATTGAGAGGTG
This sequence comes from Malaclemys terrapin pileata, assembly GCF_027887155.1. Taxonomy (NCBI): domain Eukaryota; kingdom Metazoa; phylum Chordata; order Testudines; family Emydidae; genus Malaclemys; species Malaclemys terrapin. The sequence continues at coordinate 11,065,098 of NC_071521.1, read as the reverse complement.
TATTTTTCCCCTTTCGGATTACAATAAATGCCTATTTCAGTTTCCTATTTGATTTTACCACAAATTTGAGAGAGCGAAGGCTAAACAGGCATCAGGTGGATCTCTGCCCAGAAATCTTAACTGGCAGAATCCAAGAGAACACAGCCAGCCCTGAGGGGCCCTGAGCCTCGCCACCCGGGGCTGAAGCGCCTGAGCCAATGTAGCTTTGTAGGGGCCCGTGTGGTGGGGAGCCCCAGGCAATTGCCCTGCTTGCTACCCCCTGGCTTTTACGTGCAGAAAAACAGTTGTGACACGGGGGGCGTGGAGTTTTTAGCACGTTTGGGGGGGGGCTCAGAAAGAGAGATTGAGAACCCCTGTTCTAAGGGAATATGGGAGGGTGACCATACTATGTGTCGCATGCATTCTTTATGCCTTTAACAATAATCCTTCTTTAATCTTGCATTTCTCTCAGGCTTTGGCTTTGGACCATCTAACTCGTAAGTACCCATCACTGCCTTGTATCTGATTTTCATTAAACACATAAAAAGAACTAGAATAGAAATGCTAGATGATGTGTGAAAGGAAGCTTTGGAAAGCACACTAAAATGCTAATCCTAGTTGAAATTTTAAGCAGTAAAGGAGGATTAATTCATTATTGTTTCTCCTTTTAATAGTAATATACACAGCTCAGTATCTAGATGGCAAGTTTCTTGATCGTGTCCTTTCCTATGTAGTGAACTGTAAATTTTCTTTTACAGGGATTATGTAGTACTTTTTTCTCTTGGTCGCAAAATGCATAGTAGGGATAAGTAAATATTTATCCCCATAGTAGAAATGGAAATATGGTGCAAAATACTAGATCATCTTCCTGATCTAAATGAGGCTTTGTCTAGTGGTTAGAGTACTCTTAGGAGGCAAGATTCCTATTTCTATCCCCACTCTGCCACTGAGTTGCTGGGTTGCCTTAAGCAAGTCATTTAAACTTTGTGCTTCTGTTTCCCCATGAGTAGAATAAACATAAGCATATCTACTTAACAGGTACATTGAGACAGTGTTGTTAAAGCTCTCTCAGATCCTCAGTTGAAAGGTGCAGGAAGTGCCAATGCGTTCTATTAAAAAGCTTCCAGTGGCACGTTGATTGGGATGGAGGTTCTTGGACGCTTTAGAGATTTTCTAGATTGCTCTAGATGAAGAGGGACTCTCGCTTTCACTGTTGTGTTGTGCTGCTGTTTCACAGATCCACCTCTGGGTTTAGTGGTTGGAGAAGCTGAGAGGGGATGTTCATGAGCCCCTTCCACCCACGCTGTCGTCAGCCAAGTTAGAGCTGCTCAGTTTGTGAATCCTCTTCACGCTCAAGCATCAGATCATCTTTCCTTTGAAATATCAATTCTACTTCCTTTTTTAAAAACCCTTAATGCTGATTTTTATGCAATACTTGTTCTTGCTCTTTAATAAACTGTTTTATCTGCTTCACTGTGGTTTGTGTGGAAGAATTTTTCAGCACGTATCCAGAAAAAAACAAGCTTGCATTATACCAGCTCCATTTGGATTGGATATAGATGCTGTGAAAGGATGCCTCTTGTCCAGCCCACTTATGTAAGAGAGAAGGGGCTGTATTGGCCAAATTCAGCCCTTGGTCTAAACCAGTGCAGCTTTCATTGAAGTAAATGGAAGTCAGTCTTTTTTTTTTTTATGACGGGGCTAGTATATTTGACCCATCAAGTGACAGCTGTGCATGCTCACCTCACTGAAATGCCAAGAATCATGGGTCCAGTCTGAGCCTGCTGGGGAAGGAGAAAGTCAGTTCAAATGAGAAATTAGGAGAGTACAGCACAAATACTGTTAGCGGCCATGCTCAATAAAGTGGTGGGGAGCCAGGGCTCTCTCCATTTCATTTTTATAGTAGGCTTTGCAAAAAATGATCACAATTGAGTACAATTTTTATAGGGAAGACTTTTAGCCTTTGTATTAAAATATGAAATCCATCTAGAAGCACTAATGCTTTTCATCTTATGGCTTTGGGCATTGGATCTCCCTGTCAGCTACACTTTTACCAACCTCTGTGAGATATTTTTCTTAGTGGCGCTCCGCTCCAGTCAGTAACATTTGTGAATTTGTCTTGTATGTGTTTACTTGAAAATATATAGCAAATGTTTTTAAAGCATGCCTTGAAGGCATCCAGAAAAACATTTTCTCTCTATTTTAATGCATCTGACCTCGATGAAACCCCCAAGTGATGTAATGGATTTTCTCTGCACTATGAAAGATGCGTTTGAAGTAGCAGCTTGATATTAGTTTGATGTGTTGTACTTCCCCCGAGGAGGGTCTGTATAAGGATAGTTAAGTACTAGAATAGGCTTCTAAGGGAGTTGCAGAATCCACGTCTTTGAAGGTTTTTAAGAACTGTTTAGACAAACACCTGTCAGGGATGGACCAGGTGTAGATGGTCCTGCCCTTCCAGACATACATTTCTATTGTTCTGTGGCTGGTGTTGACTTTATTTTTACTGCATGTAGTTAAGGCAGTATCTCATATCAGCAGTCCCCTGAAAAACCCGTTTTCAGGGGTTCATAACTCCAGTTGACGTGCAGTCCTATCAGTTGACTCTGCTTCCCATCCCAGCTGTGGAAGGTGACTCTCGTGTGTTTCTACAGTGACACCCATTTGTCAACTAGGAGTGACGTTGGGTAAGTTCAGTTTAAAGGGACAGTCATAGAAATGCAGGGTTTGTAATTTAATGTGTATAAGAAAGAGGGGAAGCTTTTGTTAGATGTGGACAGGCTTTTATGAAGCTGTAAGCACTGCAGCTCTACTCTCACCCTGCATTTCACAACCCACGCCAGGTGAAGTAGCACTGTTTTAGCCCCTCTAGTACTAAAGCTGAAGTTCCAAACTAATAAGGAGATGGGGTACTATCAGAGAGCTTAGAGCATGGCATCCTTGTATAGTGTGCTCCTTGTCTACACCCAGTCTCACCAAGCCTAATTGTGCTGCTGCCGTCCCTGTGGTTTCCTTCATACTTATAAATAGAAGCTGGTTTGGCCCAAGTGGTTGACCTTAAATTCTTTGCATTAATCCTCCATCGCTGTGGCATGTGACACCTCCTAGCAAGGCCGTATCAGCTGTGCTCCCCCAGATAGCTAACAAATCACTTGCTATGAAGCAGATTGGCTTGGTAAGAATGTGAGGCTGGCATGTTAAGCCATTTAGAGTTCCCTTTTTAGGATGATGGGAGCAGTTGGGAGACGTCCCTGCTCTTGCTCAGTACCTGTTTCGCTCCTTTCCCAGTGAAAGTGGAGTGGCAAAAGGATTGCTTCAGGCTTCCATTAAAAGAAAACACCTGTGGTTTTATCCTGAGTGCAGCAACCCCACAATCTTAGTGATCATCTGCTGGAGCGAAATGGGTGGCGCCCAACACCTGAGAGGGTAGACCTCCAGTTTAGCAATGTAAAAAGCAGATTAGCACAAAGAAGGCTGTGATTGATCCTTGGCTTGCAGGAATTACGTGCATTTTTATTGGCTGGCTCGACGGCTTGGCAACTGTATATGGAGCCTTTCACTTATAGCTCAGTGCACTTCAAATCCAACCCAGGCTGGTAGTCGCCGAAAGTCATTACCATTTGACAGCTGTTAGGTGTCCTGTCTGTGAGCTGATGGCTTCTGTCCAATTTCTAGTGGGCAGGTGTTCACATCAGAGAATAAAGTTACTATCCCAGTTGGCACCCTTGTTGGCAGTCCTGCCAAAGACGCCAATGACTTAATGGCACTTGAACTTCCCTAGTTCTATTGCCTCAGATTGGCTAATCCTTAAATAGCCATTAAGCTCAGAAGAGCAAGTCACCCCAGGGATGCCTTGAAGGTGACCTGCAAAGGGAGATTAACTGTGGTTGTGCTTTTGTTTTTTATGATGGAGAAAGGCAGTCTGAAAAGTTTTTGTCAAAGGTGGTGTTGGTCTGCTTTGTTTTTTACCTTAGATATTCAAGTCTATTTTTCTTGTGCGGTATTCTGAATCCTAGGCAGAGGGGTCCCAACGGTATCTGTGAATGGGATTCAGCTATCTGCACAGCCAGTGACAAAATGGGTTATAGACTGAAAAATAAGACTATGCCTCCTTGGTAAGATGCAATGATGTGATATAGACTCTTCCTATCAGTATATTTGAAGAGGGTGTCCAGCCAGGCTGGGGAGAAACCAGACTGGGTATTCCTTTTCTAAGGTCTATAACAAAGAGGGGGAAAACCTTTTTTTTGAAGGAGGCTCTTGTTACATCATAAAGATGCACAAAAGACTCCAACAAAATTATTTTCATTTCACCTTTAAATGCTGTATTGCATAATGTGTGCTATCCCATTTCTACTCTTATTTGTTTAAAATACTAAATCCCTGCCTACGATAAAGCGCTTCTGGATACATCTCTGGATAGTCAAGATCAGAGGAAGTTTGGGCACCTGTCAGGTATGAGATGAGGGGGGAGTATTGAACCATCTGTTTTTTGCTGGGGGAGCCGAACTTACCAGGAGACTGGCCTGTAGTTTTAAATGCAAAACCTCCTTGTCTGGTCATGATAGTGGAGGAGGGAGAGCCTGGGGCAGGTTTACATGCCTTGGGAGGCAAGTTGCTGTTTGGCTTTTCTTAAATGTTCCAGTCGCTCCTTTCCTTGGTGTACAGGAAGCCATGGTGTTTCTGGAGTTCAGAAGGAACCAGTCTCATCTGGCCGTTCCCAGCAACTGCTGGGAGAAGGTGTGACATTGCTCCAACTACCCACTTTTGTGAGAGCCATTCCACTACCTTATAAATAGAAACCCATCCAGACAAGGGCCTTGACCAGAGATTCCCAGCATTGTTTTCAAACCTTGGAGGGATTTGTGAGGCCTAAAGCAAGAGCAGATTTCCAGACCAAGTCACACTTGAGTGCCTGGTGGGTGGGGGGGCAGGTGTTCCTGACTGTGTTTCTGGAGAGCTGTAGCCTCAGAGTTCGGCCCCACTCCCCTCATACTACATAGCAACACCTGATGAATCCTGAGTGTTACCTCCACTCCCTATCTGTTCCCAAGTGCATTGATGTCACATATATACCCAGGACGGGGGTTTCTTAAGGAGGTAGATTGCTGCTTGCTGTGCCAGGCAGATTCATAACTTCCTTCTCTAGCGAAGTCACAGGCTCCCAATCTCCTCCCTCTCTCCCCCTCCTGCCCCTCACATCCTCAAGTGGTTGTCAGAAGACTCCAACCTATGACCCACTTACAGATATGCCCCTGAACCATAGTTGCGACAATACTGTGTTTATAACTGGCTTCAGCTGAATTAATAGGCTCCCAAGAGAGTGTCACTAAGGTCTCGACCCCTGGGGAGGGGGGCTCTGACATTTTCTTCCAGGTGCACCTTCCTAAATCTGCAGGTACCAGGTGGAGTTCACCCATGGCAAATACTCTGAATTCATGTCTTTGTGGAAGCTAGTTCTTAAACAGGTGGCCAAGGAGGCAGGAGGGAAGCACCAACTGGAGGAGTGGGTGTGAGAAGAGTATTGGATGGGAGGAGATGTCTTATTGCCCCACTTCGCTACTAAAAGCAACCTGGTACGGTTCAGCTTTAAGGTAACTCTTAAACATCGGTTAAGCCTGTGATTACACTGCAGGCACCACCAGTGGCAGCCAGGGATATTCCAACGTTGAGGAGACCTTTCTAGGTCAGGTCATGAAATATGGAGCTGGGGAATTTTGCTCTTGAGATCAGCGAGGCTCTGATTTCACCCCTAGTGTTCCAGGTTTGAGCCACCACACCACATTCTAATTCTAGATATCACAACGATCCTTCAGCCGGGAGAGCTGAATCTCTCTGTTAATGCCACTGTTGAGTGACATACTAGTCTAGATCCCAGGGGAAGGGCGAGTAACCACGTCAGCTGGGAAAAGTAGCTTATTGCTGCTGTCTGTTCCTGTTTTCCAATTCACATGCCATCTCCTCTAAAGCTCCATTTCACGCGGGGGATCCCTGGAGCCAGGCATCTGGCGCTCCAGCTGCGCAGCCTGTGCTAAACCATGGGGAGCTCAGATGCTACAGCAATGGGTGTAGGATAAGAACCTAGACAGATCAGACTTCAGCGCATGTGAACAGGCGAGTGGGGGGTGTCCTCGTGGATGAGATTCCCTCCATCTCAGACGTTTGCCATTCACACGTAGTAGAAGAAACCAGCTGCTTTCAGGAGTTGGTGTTCTGCCCTACTTCGTTTTTCTCAGCCCTTGCTAATTTATTTGATCCTAAACCAGGCAGCTGGAGAGAGTCGACCAGTATGTCAGGGAGGGCAGTGCCAGGGAAGACAGGAGCGGAATACCGAGTTAGAGCCTTAAGGAATAACTTTGTTCTGCTCTTGTAGCTGTAGGGCCAGGTTTCCAGTGCTCAGCACTCCATGTGTCTTTTGAAAATCTGTCCCTGAGTGTGGATGCTGGAGCAGCTTTGAAAACCTGTCCCGGGGTGTCGTCCTGGACTCAGATTTGGATACTAAATAGTATTCCCAGCAACGCGGGAAAAGATTGAGATCTTGTTCTGGGTGCACTCAGGCCCTGGGCACTGTTTTATTTGGAGTTTTGTTTTTTGATTTTAGTTCTCAAGGAGATAAGGGACCAATAACCCTCTTGGAGCCAGGCCTAGCAAATTCCGTAAAGACACGGTGTAAACTTCCACAAACAGGTCAGTGGGCCCCCTGCTTTTCTGATACCAGATCCCAATCACCTTTAGGTTAACCTCTTATTCCAGTCCTAGACCTCTACCTAGCACTGCCAAAACATGTAGTTACTGACCGTATTCTATCCTACCTGCCATTCCAGCCCTGGGTCACTTCCACTATCAGCCCCTCCAGCTCCTTTCTAATCATGAGCAAAGGTCAATTTGCATTTGGGTTCCCAGAAGGCTGATTAAACCTCTGCACCATTCAGGCCGTGGCTGTATAATGCCTCCTGTCTGAAGCTATTGCCCCATGCCTTCTGCTGGCAGTACGTGGCTGGTGTCTGAGAAGATGATACACACATCCATCCATGCTTGGTGCCAGCGTTGGGTCTGTTGTTTTTTCCCTGAGCTCCAAACGGTTCCTGAATGAAAACTAAAGCCCTTCAGCAAAGAGGAATCTTTTGATCGGGCAGCTCTGCTAATTGCTGAAGCTAAATAACAAGGCCACTTACAACTACATTCCTCTACTGGCGGAATCTGAGCAAGACTGGGGATGCTAGGCATGGGACAGCCAGGAAAGCCACCAAGGGTTGGAGGAGGAGTGAACCACCTACCTTCCTTGGTTATACCTACCACGTGCACATCAACTCGAGCTGCAGAGCCAGAACCACAGAGCAGTGCTGCATGGATTTAACATAGGCCACTTCTCCAAAGACCGTCCCTCTTGTTGCGGGCTCCACTGCTTAGCAAGGACCACAGTGGTATGCACCCTTCAATGGGAAGTCCGAGATGGCTGCTGGGCTTCCAGTAGTGACAGCGATGGCTAGACAGAGTTGCACTTTAATTGGCCGCAGAGCTCAGGGGTGAGTGGTCATTGGAAATGGACCCTTTGACCTGCACTCTCAAGTTTATAACCCCAGCCACGTGATACTGGGATCCAGTGGCAGCACTGCTCCCGCTGGTGTTGCACTGTCCGGGGGTGGGGGAAGTGAAGTGCTGTAGTTAACTCAGCAGCTAGCGCTGCCTTCCCTCCCACTCCCCGTACTATGGCTGCAAGCTGGACACGAGGCCTTCACTGGTACTCGTACGCTAGTAGCCCTCGAATGACGATGCGGCTGCGGTGAGGCAAGGATTTGGGTTGTTGGTTTGTAAGGTGGCCCAGGTGACATTTTATTCAGCACTTCCCCTTAGCTTTCATGCATCTTGCCCTTGTGCATTGCTCCCCGTGTTGCATACAAGGAAATACTGTCCTGCATGAGGCCTGGGCAGGAGCGTGGCTCCTCGTATCAAGGGAGTTTTCATGGCGGGATAGATGTCAAGTGGAGCCGCCGGGCTGGAAGGGGAGGCAGCGGCTCAGAATTTATAGACAGAACTGAGATTCAGCAGCAAAAGGACCCCTCTCTTCCCCCCCCCCCCGCCCCTTGGCAGAAGCAGCGCAGCTTGGTCGGAGGCGTGTTTAACCTCCCGGGGGAATGCTAATCTCTAGCCCATGCACGTGTGTACGTTCAGCATGTTTTGTGGGGGAGCGTGAGAGGATGAGGGACCTTCGGGAAACTCTTGTGGAGACTGTCCTGTAAATGTCTCCCTTGGCATCGCAGGGTTATTGCTGCCTCCCTGGCTGACTTGCTCCCATGCCAAATGAGGAGGGGAAGGGCACCAGCAGACGTCTCTAGCCTAGCCACAGGGATCCTGCCCTATGATTCCCCTCTCCTGGGAGAGGCTTTTCTGTCAGTCTCAGCTAGAACTAGGGCTGTCTCCTTTTTAATTAAAGCAAACTGTCGGCTCCCACACTGAGGACTTGAGATGACTAGGCTACCCTGGCTGGAGAGGGAACAACTGTGACCTCACGAGGAGCAGAGAAGATGAGGATGCTGGGATTAGCGTGATAATGTTGTCCTAAGGCAAATCCAACCAGAGCTCACTCTCAGGTTTTATTTGCAGGTCGGGGGAGGTTTGGGCTTCCAAGTATTTTGGCTGTAAATGAGCCTGAAACCTCCAAAATCAAAGAATAAGCCCCAGGTTGATTTTTGTGGGGAGGGGCCTGAATTACCCCCAAACTATAAATTGATTGAGGTTCAGATCTGACTCTTGAGTGACCTGGACAGCATTCAGACTGTGCCATAATCCAAGACCTGGGGAGAGGTGTTTGGGGGAGGTTGGTTTGTTTTTTGTTTTTTTTAGTATTGTTGCAGGAAGCCAAAGGGCTCAAGTTATTACTTCCCCATAAAAAAACTGGCTCTATTATAAAGGTGACGCACCAAGGTTTAGCTTGGGAGAGTCGGGTGGCAAAATTAGAGGTTATTCGTGCCACTTTTTTTAGTTAAGTGCACAGAACTCACAGCACTCCGAATTAAAGAGGCAAACCATCTCTGTACTTTATGGAAAAGCGTTTGTTTTAAAACATAACAACATTGGGAAGTAAAAGCAACATCTGCAGGTGCTGCACGTCAGAGGTCACCACGGTGCAAGACGGCAGAAGACACAGCCCAGCCTGTGACAGCAGATGGAAGTTCACTGAAAATGGTTCTGAGCAGCGCCGTGGAGATAAATAGGAAACTTCTGCTAACAACTGAAGAGTAATAAAATCTGAGGCATTATTCCACTTAAAAAAAGGGACCATGAAATTACGAATCGAAGTGGTGAAGAACAGAAACTAGGCTCACCAACTTCAACGCCCTCTACCCCGTGGGCTGCGGGGAGGGGAAGTGTCTGTTCGTTAAGAGTGGAGGCACTGCACAGAGAGCCTATAGTCAGTTCAGTTTATGGTGCAGGTGTCTGGCCACATGGCCAATCCCCATGCCATCTTCTGTAACCAGTGACTGGACTGCAATTCTGCTTTCCCTGACAGCATGTCTGGCCACGTGAACAGGACTAAGAGCTGCTCTGGCCTGGAGCACTATTGTTACCGGTGACCTCAAAGGAAAATAAGTGTTTGGTGAGAGCTGGAACCTATGAGTTGGACGAGGCTGCTACACATTTCTCCGGCACCAGCCAGGGCTCTCAAATGCTCGAGGGACCTACTGACTCCTGACATCAATTGCTAAAGGTGACCCTGCAGCCTTTGATGTAAATGACACATCCAGCCTTGCGATCGTCCTTCCTTTTCACGTCTGGTGCTCATGCTGGCCTCTGACTTGCATTTTCATTTAGCCCAGTGACGGGGGAGTCCTGGCATAGAGCTTTGCCTCCCTTTTCACATGGCTTCTAGTCACACATACCCCTACCACCTGACCCCCTGACTACTTCTCTAACCAGAGGATCCTGTCTGATCTTGGTGGGCTGATGGATTTTTTTGTTTTTCTGCTGGGCTTCTCAACCTTGGCAATGAAAAAAGTGTTGCATCTTTTTTTTTTTTTTAAAGATGCCAGGGGGATTTAGGGGTTCAGCAATGAATACTACAGCTGCCTCTGCTGCTCTTTTTCCCCAATTCTCCTAGGGAAATATCTGGACTCTTCTACACATAGAGCAAGTGATTGGAGCCTTTCACCTCCTTAAGTGTGTAGCCCAAAGCAGCTGTTGATAGACTGGTATCTTCCCCCTTCCCTCCCACTCTCCCACCCCCCCCCCCAAAAAAAACCCTGGGACAGCTAAATTTAACCTGCTATCAGCATGTAAGGCTGGAGAGTTTCCACTGTGGAAATGAATCCCACTTGGAACCTGTCTTCTCTTCTGTTCAGTCTCCATCCCTGCAAATTCCTGTCACTAAGCCACAGCCTACAAAATACTTTATCCCCATCTCCTCCCCAGCCGCATACTCATATGTGTCCTCACGTTCATGCTTTGCTTTTACCTACATGCTTGTTCAATGTCATGATACTCACGCTCAGTCTCAGGTACATGTCCATACAGCCAATAGCTTCCTGTACACACATACATGGTGCATACCTTGCACACGGCCTTGGAATAGTGAGAGAGATCCTCTGGCCCTCAAACGGTTGGCTGTAGCATACAGAGTATAAAGGTGCTTGCTGTACTGACTGCTAACGGAGCCCAGGGAGAGAAGCAGGGTGTTTGAGGATAGAAGGTTTAGAACTGAAGGCCTGGTCTCTTTGTCCTAGTGCCACCTGTGTCTGCTGCCATAAGAACGGCCATACTGGGTCAGACCAAAGGTCCATCCAGCCCAGTATCCTGTCTACCGACCGTGACCAATGCCAGGTGGAGTGAACCTAACAGGTAATGATCAAGTGATCTCTCTCCTGCCATCCATCTCCACCCTCTGACAAACAGAGGCATGGGACACCATTCCTTATCCATCCTGGCTAATAGCCATTAATGGACTTAACCTCCATGAATTTATCTAGTTCTCTTTTAAACCCTGTTATAGTCCTAGCCTTCACAACCTCCGCAGGCAAGGAGTTCCACAGGCTGGCTGTGTGAAGAACTTCCTTTTATTTGTTTTAAACCTGCTGGCCATTAATTTCATTTGGTGGCTTCTAGTTCTTATATTATGGGAACAAGTAAATAACTTTTCCATATTCACTTTCTCCACACCACTCATGATTTTATAGACCTCTATCATATCCCCCCTTAGTCTCCTCTTTTCCAAGCTGAAAAGTCCTAGCCTCGTTAATCTCCCCTCATATGGGACCCGTTCCAAACCCCTAATCATTTGAGTTGCCCTTCTCTGAACTTTTTCTAATGCCAGTATATTTTTTTTGAGATGAGGAGTCCACATCTGTACGCAGTATTCAAGATGTGGGCGTACCATGGATTTATAGAAGGGCAATAAAATATTCAGTCTTATTCTCTATCCCTTTTTTAATGATTCCTAACATCCTGTTTGCTTTTTTGACTGCCGCTGCACACTGGGTGGATGTCTTCAGAGAACTATCCATGATGACTCCAAGATCTCTTTCCTGATTAGTTGTAGCTAAATTAGCCCCCATCATATTGTATGTATAGTTGGGGTTATTTTTCCCAATGTGCATTACTTTACATTTATCCACATTAAATTTCATTTGCCATTTTGTTGCCCAATCACTTAGTTTTGTGAGATCTTTTTGAAGTTCTTCACAGTCTGCTTTGGTCTTAACTATCTTGAACAGTTTAGTATCATCTGCAAACTTTGCCACCTCATTGTCTACCCCTTTCTCCAGATCATTTATGAATAAGTTGAATAGGATTGGTCCTAGGACTGACCCTTGGGGAACACCACTAGTTACCCCTCTCCATTCTGAAAATTTACTATTTATTCCTACCCTTTGTTCTCTGTTGAGGTGTTCTTTCCACCACAGGAATGTTAAATGTTGTTATATTATGGTCACTATTTCCAAGCGGTCCTGTTATAGTTACCTCTTGGACAGAATCCTGCGCTCCACTCAGGACTAAATGGAGACTTGCCTCTCCCATATTGGGTTCCTGTACCTGCTGCTCCAAGAAGAAGTCATTTAAAGTTTCGAGAAATTTTCTCTCTGAATTTTGTCCTGAGGCAACATGTACTCAGTCAATATGGGGATAATTGAAATCCCCCCACTATTATTGAGTTCTTTATTTTGATAGCCTCTCTAATCTCCCTTAGCATTTCATCGTCACTATCACTGTCCTGGTCAGGTGGTCAATAATAGATCCCCACTGTTATATTCTTATTAGACCATGGAATTACTATCCATAGAGATTCTATGGAACATGTGGATTCATTTTTACTTCATTTGATTCTACATTTTCTTTCACATATAGTGTGTCCATCCCCTCCCCCCCCCCCCCCCCCCCCCGCATGACCTGTTCTATGCTTCCGATATATTTTGTACCCCGGAATGATTGTGTCTTATTGATTGTCCCCACTCCACCAGGTTTCTGTGATGCCTATTATATCAATATCCTCCTTTAACACGAGGCACTCTAGTTCACCCATCTTATTATTTAGATTTCTAGCATTTGTGTACAAGTACTTTAAAAACTTGTCACTGTTTGTCTGCCCTTTTCTGATGTGTCAGATTCTTTTTTATGTGAATGTTTTTCATCTGGTCTGGCCCATACTTTATCCTCTTCCCTCCTCTGCTCCTGACTAAAACCTAGAGAGTCTCTATCAATAGACTCTCCTCTAAGAGAAGTCTCTGTCCGATCCACGGGCTCCGCTGCAGCAACTGGCTTTCCCCATCTCTTAGTTTAAAAACTGTTCTGCAACCTTTTTTAATGTTAAGTGCCAGTAGTCTGGATCCACTTTGGTTTAGGTGGAGCTCATCCTTCCTGCATAGGCTTCCCCAGTTCCTAATAAATCTAAACCCGTCCTCTCTACACCATCGTCTCATCCACGCATTGAGACTCTGAAGCTCTGCCTACCTACCTGGCCCTGTGCATGGAACTGGAAGCATTTCTGAGAGTGCTACCATAGAGGTCTTGGATTTCAGTCTCTTTCCTAGCAGCCTAAATTTGGCCTCCAGGACGTCTCTCCTATCCTTCCCTATGTCATTGGTACCCATTTTTTAGGATGCCATGGGGATTTAGGGGTTAGCACTAGGTAACTCTAGACCTAATGGCAGGGGTCTCTCCAGTTTGAGCTAAAGAATCAGGCTTGGTAGCTGTGGGCCTTAATAGACTCTCATCCTCTGTGGGTAGGGCACAGAAGGGAGTTGATGTGGTAATGCAGTCTGCAAATTTACCATAGTCATAAGCTAAATTGCTGAAAAGTGGGCAGAGGTTCATGAATGGTCACAATGAACTCTCTATAACACTGATTAAGGAAAGCTGTGAGGAGACAAACAGACTGAATTAATTTAAACAGAAAGGATCAACTGATACTACCCAAGGACTGTTACGATTATGACTGGTAAACAAGCGGAACAGAAATCAAGCAACCAAAATTGGTATCTTGGAAATCAGGCCTAACTGGTGGATAAAATAAGGAGCACATGTGCACCCACATCTACACAGCAGAAGCAGTCCCTTTGTGCCCTTTTTCATGGGCATGTGCTGGGCAAGCCACCGAACTGCCTTGCTGCAGTTACAGAAAGACAGTCTGCACAAGAGCAGGTGTCCTTGATCTGCCAGGAAATAGCCAGCACTGAAGGGTGGCACCTCTTGCATAGAACAGGTTGGGCCTTTCTCAGACTCCTTGCTGAGAAGTCCCTGCCTGACCTCGCACCTTTGACAGCAGTGAGTGGTCAGACAGCAGTGGTTCTGCAAAAGGGAAAGTGACGATCCAAAACTAGATGCAAAGATGTATTTCCTGGGGGGGGACCCACAGTGTGGCTAGCTGAATGTCAAGAGGAAGTTGCAGTTGAGACCTAGGCAATGCCACGAGAGGTCCTATTGATTAATCTATTAGCCTGGAGCTGTTGGCCTAAAGCCCAGGTCCATACCTTCTCCTTGGACACTTTCCTGTTGGATTAGGTGCTGCCGTTCTTCTTGAAAAGTGACGTGAATCCTAACAATGGCAAGAGGAGGGGGAGGGGGGAATTCTGGAGACAGATGGAAGGGGGGCAGTTGAAGTTATTCCTATAGACCAGTGGTTCTAAAATTATATCCTGAAGTCCCGCAAAAGTCTACAAAGCTCTGCTTGCAGAAGTGGCCCTAGGCATTTTTCAGCCACCGCCCTCCTGCATCGAAGCGCCATGCCAAAAAAACCCAAAACCAAATCCAGCCAATCAGCACAGCTGCAGAGTAACCCCTGCAAGTTGGTACCCAGGGCAGTTGCCCTGCTCACCTGCCACTAGTGCTTGGCAGTGCTCAGTATGGAACCATTTGAGGAGCAAGTGAGGGTAGGAGCCTGGGAAAAGAGATGGGTCTCTCAAGATGCAGTGTCTAGGCAGATAAAGTTTGGCAAGCCACTTGCCGAGCGAGTGTGAAAACCACATCAGGTAACCAAATTGTGCAGAAGCTCAACTGGTGTCTACCCTGATGGGTGCTCCAGGCTAGGTTAGCCTCGCAGTTTTATCGCAGGGCACATATCAGCCCGGAGGGTGGAAAGCTCCCCTGTATTTTTAAGCAGTACCTCCACACATTGTGGAAATGCACACACAAACAGCACATACGCTGCAAGCAGAGTGTTTAATATAGAAATCTGAGCATGAATGCAAACACCATGTAATCTTTACCTTAAAAAATATCCAAACCCCGCCCCCAACCACTCCGGCAGATTTGTTTGAAAATTCCACTTTATTTCTCTCCATTATAAAAGCAGGGTTTTATTTTTACATTTCTGTTAAGTGTCCAGACTTGGTACATCTTCATTATGTTTTCACAGTATCTCTGCCAGACCCCAAGGACGGTTTATATTGCTGCGGCATGAATGTGAGCAGAATGCTAGAAAGGAACCTCTGCTACGGGGTCTAAGGTAACCCTTCTCTCCCCCCGCCAAAGCACCATCCTAATCCAACTGCCTTTCTCTGAGCTCACTGCGGGCTCTCTGCTGCTGCTTGCCATGCTAGCTGGTGCATACAAGCATAATGGAAGCCAGGAATGGAATCCATGTGCCATCGCTCACGTGGGGTTCTTGTTCACTAGCACAAATGAAATCCTGCCTCCTTTCAATGTGCGGGAGATGGAAGTTAACATGAGGGACCCCTTGCTGTTTCCATCCCGATCCCTCCGCAGCTCTGCCCATCCTCTCTCTCCTGATCTGCAGCAGAGACTGACCCAGTCCTTCCTGAGCAGAAACTGGCACATTTCAGCTCATGCAGTGGTTTGGGGGCTGTAGAGAACTGCCCATCAGGAGAGGAGTAAGATGGGATCACCGGAGCTACCACACTCACGTTGCACACTAGATCTGTACCCAGACATGCAATAGCTCATGTTTCCAGCAATACCCAGCTTTAGCTCTGCACTTCCTTCAGGACACGTCCCTCGTACAACCCCAGCAATTGCTTGGCTCCAGAGCACCCTAATAGAGAGAGAGCTCAGCTGTATTTACCTCTGCTGATTGCAGCCACTCAGTGCAGCATGAGCTGGTGCCCTGAAGATTCAAGTACCAAAGGAGAGGCTAAGTGCTATGCGCAGCAATTCTAAATATATGGCTATTGAGTTATTAACCAGCCATATAAATAGTGGTGTGCATAGCACTTTTCATTTCCAGCCGCCACCCCTTTTGTGTTGGCTCAATCTGTCCTCAGCAGTTTTCGTAATGAAGCAGCATTGGAAAAACATCATTTATTTAATCCCAAAGCATGAAGTCTTAAAAAGGCAGTGTCCTTTTTCTACACTAGCGTCTGACAGCACAAAGGGAGGAGGGAGGGATGTTTCCAACAAGGAAACGGGAGAGGCATTCTTGGGATGGAGTGGGAGTTAAAGGCCTTGCAAAACTGACCCCTGACATGAACCTTCATTCTCACATTTACTGCCCAGCCAGGTCTACTCAGTGCAGCAGGAGAGTCTTAGCAAGGAGGTTAATGTCAAATTGCAGGGGTGTATCCAACCCAGCAAGATAGGTAGTAGGAATCTGGCTTGTTTAATGTACCCAGAGACTAAGCCCAATGCCACGCTAAATGAAATATGACCTGAGAATTCCCTGAATGTGATTTCGGATGAGCAGGAGAAGAAATCTTTCCTCAGAACACTCCTTCATATAGCTAGTTAAGACAGTGATTTTTTTTGTTCCAGAGGTGCTGAGAACCCACAACCTGTACTGAAGTCAAAAGGAGCTGCAAATACTCAGCACTTCAGAAACGGGCTCTAAATAATGCCAGGCCTGAAGAACACCTCCCCCCTCCTTCCCCTCCCTCCCCTAACGCGCACACACACTAAACTTTGGGGCTGCTGAGAAATGAATGCAAGCTTCACCACTTGGGCCCATCCCAACTATCACCAGTCCGGACACAGCAGGAAGAGGTTTTGCCGTAGTCGGTGATTTGCTAGGGCGTGGTATTGCCTGGGAGAGGATATGGATAAGTCTCAAGGGTCTGTACAAGTCAAGCTGTAGCTGGGAGCTGATTAGACCTAAGAAAGGGGAACTGAAGAATGATGGAGGCAGTCGCCGTTCACACCACGAGGTCTCTCAAGCTTGATTCATCATCCTCTCCTCCTCCTCCTCCCCTAGATCAACTCTGACTCTGGTGGCATGGAGGATGACTATAGGTGCTGTCATATGGGATGCTGGGGCTTGGAAGCAGGCACTGAGGCTTCTGGTCCCTGGGCGGGAGGGTGGCATTTGAGCATGCTGCCAAAATAAAGGGGTTGGACACAACGTAGGGAGGGTCCTGGTATATCGTAAGGCTGTCTTGCTGGGGAACTCTTTAAAGAGCGTGCATGGAGGCTGGCTGCAATGCTAGCAGCTCGCCGATGAGTGTGGGGGAGAGACAGAGCTGCTTGGAGCATAGCGTGGGAAACGGCAGATCCAGATGGGAGTCTTGGGGAGTCCTGGTGAGACCAGCTGAGCAGGGACCAGCCAGGTAGAGAACATGTGCGCACTCTTAGTCCCTAAGCAATTCCTCGGTAAGGGGAAGTGTGACTATCCCCATTTTACAGGTGCAGTGGAGAGGTGAAGAGACTTGCCTGAGGCCATACAACAAGAGCTGAAAACAGAAGGTAGGTCTCCTCCTCCCAGCCCCTGCCCTGTTCTCCAGCTCACGCTGCCTCCACCATACAAGTTCCTCCATTTCTAAACTCCCCTCAGCCACACATGTCTCAGTTGAGCTGCCTCCTTTTCATGCTTCCTGTCTTTGGAGAAATACTGGTGGTGTCTCTGAGGCCACCCAGGAGATCCACCAAATGATTTCTTAGGTCCCTGACTTATGTTCCAAACAGACATGACTTCCCACAGCATCCTCCCCGCAGGATGCAGATTTTGCATTATTTTCACCTTATTAGGGGTCACCTGCTTACACATGTATGCTTCCACCATATCTCTGCAGCTGTGTCTTCACCTACAACCCTTATCACTGAAAGCCATCTGAATCCGGTGGGACCATGAGGCTGGTTCTCCATCAGCCCAGGTGAGCACTAAAGCTATAGTAAGAGGAGACTTTTTTGTTTTCACTGTTAATAGGAAGGGTGCATGTTATTTTCACGGGTATAATTCTTCCTGAGTCAGAGACTCCAGTGGACAACAGCTGCCCTCATTTACACCCATGCAGCCCCAGTGATTTTAGATGGGTCCTGCTGTACCTTGCTCCTCTCACCCCACCTGTTATGAATTCATTGGGGTTTCGTGGGAGTAACCAATGGCAGAATTTGACCCCACATATATTACAGCTTGTGTGTGACCCACCACTCACGATGCCCTCGGGGGAAATAATAGTGGGCTAGTTTGGAAGGAGAAAGTCCTCTCCTCAGGACAAGCAAGATGGAACTGACTCCCCTGAATTGTGTTTCTTTTTGAGTACCACATCTCCAGTCGTTCCCACCACTGTCTGGATTGTTCCGTCTTCTCAAGCTCAGCTCAGAAAGTTGAAGCAATGCAAGGCTGTGACGACCCCTTCTATCGAGCAGTGAGGGGCCTGCCAGCTCTTGTCCAAAGATGGTTCTCTAACGAACTTGTTACTTGCATTGCAACTGGGTGCAATACTAGTCCCGTTTCTGCTCATACAGCAAAACAACGGGTTTTGAGCTGGGTTTATTTCCATGCTTTCTTGTTCCATGTTTAAAACCAGGAAGGTTTTCTTTTTAATCTGGTTTCTTCCATGCTCATTCCTTCCTCCTCATCCCTTGATACACTGACAATCTATCCCTTGCTCCAGAACGCTTCCCCTGACCCTCCCTAAAATCCTGTAGAAAAGAGATTCTGCTTGGTGAGATTAAATTTTCTTTCAAACACAGCTTTAAGGCAAAAGTTTGGCAATGCAAAGCAAAGTCTACATAAGGCCGCATGACTTAGATTTGCAACTCAGAACCTTTTATCATTTAAAAAAACCCATAATAATAAATAAATAGTCAGCGATTAGCTCCAGGAACTTGAGTTTCATTCTGGGGAGAGAAAAAAAATCCCTTTCCTCCCACCAAACATAATAAAATCCCAGATAAAAACCTTATTTTGTTCTGGACAATCTGGGTGAGCTAATGAGACTGAAGTTCAAACAATAATTAAAGTCAGGAAGAAAAGAAAGCTACAGGGCTAGAAATAAAGTTTAGTTTGCTGATTCCTCGCTTAGGAATCAAAGTGATGAGACAGACCCTGGTAAGGTCTCCTCTTTAGCTTTAGCACAGTGAGATCCGTCCCAATGGGAGAAGGTAGAATGGTTGCATTTCTGTTGAATGAATAAAAAGTGCATCTGAATTTTGCTTAGATTCTAAAAATATCTAAGTGCAGGGTTATTTTCTTCCCTTCTGGTGCCGGGATGCCAGGTTGCTATTACCGATATTTTGAAGGGATCACCACTAGTGGTGGCCCGTCCTTTGGCCTCCACATGAGTACCTGAGCATCATTGGCATTGGGTTTCACAAGGGCACTGGGTGGTATTGGCTCATTCTTGCTAAGGACCTGGGGCTGCTCTTGAGCAAAGGGTTGCCGCAGCGTAGCACGCTGCCCCAAGGGTCTGCTGGGATTCACCTCTATGCCCAGCCTCATACGCCACTTGATAGTCTGCAGGGTCACCATCTCGCTGGTGGCCATGTTGGTGGCAACCAACCAGGTGGTGAAGCTTTGATCCCGGTGGATGCTCGTGAGTTTTGCCATGTTGCTCTCGCTCACGGGCACCGCCCACGTGACGCTTGGGTAGAAGTTATCATTCATACTGATGTTGAACTTGGATTCCTTCCTGGTGGGCCCCACGATCATGCAGGTTTCTGTGGTGTTGCCGTACCAGGGGTAGTTCACACCGTCCGAGTCACTTATGGCCTGTATCTTGCCATCTTGCAGGTCCGGGAGCTCCCAACTCGACCTGCCACAACCAAGAAGGAATCACGGAAAACTGATTAGCGCAGGGACTCACTGGGCTGGGTTTTCATTGTACAGCCTGAGAGCGGGGGCGGCTCTGAGTATCTTCCTTCATCGGGATTTGTGCTCCCAGTGTTACTCTGTGATGAGCGCTCATCCCTTCTGTTAAAACAGCATTGCAAACGCCTAGGCCCAATCCTAGAGGTGGGGGGCACCATTGCACTGGTATCAAACAGGATTGGAAATTCAGTCTCAAGGCTTGGTACCAGTGTGGTCACAACTTAACTACTGGGAGTGCTCTCAAATATACTGGTGTTTCTAAACTTCTACAGAGGGCCCTTTATACCACAATCAGAGCCATGAGACCCACCCCAGTTCACTTTTCTCCTATCCCTTAAAAACCCTTTATTGCAACCGGTCTTGTGCTGCTCCTTACTCAGCCTCTTACTCATTCCCTTGCCTCCAGGACAAACAAGCTGCCTCCAGTTTCCTGGCCCCCGCTGGTTTTAAGTAAGAGGAGGAGTCAAACCCAAATCTCCCAACTAGCCAGGGCTGCTGCCAAGCTGGCAGTCAGACTTCCAATCCTATGTGACAGGAGGAGCAGCCTTGAGTGGTAGGGAGAGGAGGTCCGCAATCTAATGGCTTTCAGAGGGCCCTGCCACTCACTAAGTCCTGAAAATAAATACTTGCGTTTAACAGGGACCTTCCTATCGTCATTCAGTCTCTAACCACACACCATTGTTCAGCGTTCTGGACAAGCTACTGTCCTCTCCATCTGCCCCTGCTCTATACCAGTCATGGGTAGGGCCCTCCAAATTCACGGTCCATTTTGCTCAATTTCACGGTCATATGATTTAAAAAATCATAAATTTCATGATTTCATATATTTAAATCTGAAATTTCAGTGTTGTAACTATAGGGGTCCTGACCCAAAAGGGTGTTGTGGGGGGCTGGGTTGCAAGGTTATTGTAGGGGGGGGGTCTTGGTATTGCCACCCTTACTTCTGCGCTGCTGGTGGCAGGGTGCTGCCTTCAGAGCTGGGCACCTGGCCAGCAGCCACTCCTCTCCGGCCACCTAGCTCTGAAGGCAGCAAAGAAGTAAAGGTGGCAATACCATGACCCCCCTACAATAACCTTGCCAACCCCCTTTTGGGTCAGGACCTCCTGTTTGAGAAATGCTGGTTTCGCATGTGAAATCTGTAGAATATGGGGTAAAAGTACACAACAGACCAGATTTCACGGCCGTGAATTTGGTAGGGCCCTAGTCATGGGCAAGGATTGCCTTGTACAGCATCCAGAACAATGGGGTTCTGATCCTGACCAGGGGCTCTGGACACTACTTTAATACAAATTACATTAAATAAGGCCCAGCCTCTCCCTCTACCCCTTCCCCAGTCCCTCCTCTTTAATCTAAGACAACTTTCTTACAGCACAAGACTTGACGGTGCAGCTAAAAACCCAACCAAGCCAATAATAATGAGGCAGGTTGTTCCAGTGACCCTCGGGGCTGTTACTTTGCAGTTCAGCTACAAAAGAGCAGCCTCCCCTGGGGGGGGGGGGGGGGGGAGGAGCGTTACAGCTGGGCAGATTGTTCTTAATTAGGCAGCTGGAGAGTGCAGGGAGATAAAGTCTGTGGCTTGACAAATGTATAGAGGGTCTGCGTATACTACTTTGCATTTCCAAATCCAGGGCGCTCACCGCATTTTCCAAACGCTAATAAGCACCGTAGCCCCCCTCCCACCTACCTTGTGTTTTATCTATTTTACAGATGTTGAAGCACAGAGAGGTAAATGGTCTGATTTTTTTCCCCCTCCCTCCCCCCCAAGTTGCTCAGCACTTGCAGAGCCCACTGACGTTAGTGGGGTCTGGGAGTGCTCGACACTTCTGAGAATCTGGCCCTAAATGCCTGACCCAACATCACAGCAAGTTAGAGCAGTGAGAGAGTGTGCAGTCCAGGGGCTAGGCTGCTAGAGTGGGAGTCAGGAGACTTGGGTTCTGTTCCCTCCGCTCCACTGCTGACCTCTTGGCTGAGCTTGGACAAGTCACTTCCCTTCCCACCTTTTGTCTATTTAGCCTGTAAGCTCTTCAGAGCAGAGAGCCTCCTGTCTGTGTGGTGCCTAGCACAAGGTGGGTCTAATTTTGGTTGGAGCCTCAGGCGCTACCTACCAAAATACAAATGATAAATGTTAGTGGCAGAGCTGAGGAAAGCACCTAGAAGTTCTGACTCCTCATCACCTGCTGTCACCGTTAGACAAAAGTGCCAGCCCCAAGGCCATCACAGTAACCACAAAAGCAAAGGCTAAGAGGTTCAATGCCCTCTAAACCAGGAGGGGGAGGGGAGAGCAGCTGCAGTCAGTCTTTCTGATTGCAAGTTTAAACGTAATCACAGGACTCCAACGAAAAGGCTAGTGCTTTCTATTGAGAAGATGAACAAAAATGTTCCTGCCTGACCTGCACATTTAACATCAAATGCTGGAGTTTTGACCCTTTCAGTTGGATTTTTCAGGCCCATTATGAGAATCTGATTATTGGGTAAGAGGAATATGATGCCAGAGGTAGTTGAGCTCAGCTGAGAGCCTGATTTTTTTTGCAAAGTAGACACCCCAGACTCCAGTGACCACAAATGCTGACATGAGCCCAAAGGCCAAGATGCATTCTGGAGGCCTGCTTTTACAAATTGAGCTGGCAATGCTGGTTCTCATGTGCACACTGAATTCCTACTGGCTATCACACGCTAGAATTACTGTGTTTTGGGGGGATTTTCTTGCACTTCAGTACAAATCCTATGTCCCATCCTTTAAAACCGCCCTTAGAGTAAATCAGAGAAACATGCTTTGAGCACAGGACTGGGAGCAGGGGATTCTACAGTCTAATCTAATATTGACTGTGTGGTTTTGGGCTAGCCACTGACCCGCTCCTTGCCTCAGTTTTCCAATCTGTAACTTGGGAATAATACAAGCTACCTCACAAAGCTGTTCTGAGGCTAATTAGTTTAATGTTTGGAGAGCCCCATGAGATTTCTCTTTCACTAGTTAGCAGCAGAAGTTTGTCTCTAACTATCCTGTGGGATATTTTATACGATCTGAGGTTTGTCGTGGTCTCCTTGGTTAAAAGCCTTGCACTTGTGGTTATGCAGCATACTGTATACTGGGTGGCTGCATGTCTAGTGCTGTCGTCTGTACAGTGCTCAGGGGTGTTGCAGGATGGAAGACACAACATAAAAGGAAAATATTAAGTGCAAAGCATTATTTTAGGAAACTGCATAGGGCGCTAAGATCTGGGGTCAAGATCTTCAAAAGTCACTAGCAACTTTGGGTGCCCACCTTCAAGGAGCCTGATTTGCAGAGTGCAGGTGCTCAACACTTCCTGGAAATCAGGCCCCTTTAACGTGTCTCAAGTTGGGCCCCTAAAAATCACTAGTCACTTCTGAACATCTTGGCCTCAGACCGTCCAGGCCACAGAAACCTGGCATCCTGCCCCTCAGCCTGGTAAATTCAGTGCCATGTGATGTTATCAGAACCTGTAGGGGTATATAGCCTGATTCGGTTTGTCATGTGCTACAAACCTATTGGCTAACATACTGTCTGCGGCAGTTCTTGTTCTTCCAAGTATATTGCCAACAGACAGAGGGAGTCCTTTGCCTGAGAGCCACTTCTGACCTAAAACTGTAAAAAGAAACCCTCTGAGTGGATTCTAGCCATAACCCCATGGCACAGGGGAGACTGATTATATGAGTGTCTCTTAAACAGCTAGGAGTCATTCCTCCCCTACGCCCCTCAACAAGGGATGAGAAAGAAAAGCTCCAGGGATTTTTCAGTGAACTCCTCCCCGCGAGGGAAGATGAATAGGAGGTCACGTACTATAGCAACAGGTTTAGCCCTTGCAGCAATGTCTCATCAAGTGTGATCTCTGGAATACCATATGGGAATCCTTTCTCTCCCTTTCAGCAGATGGTTTAGGATTACTTTCCGTTCAAATCGTTGCTGATGCTGTTTGATTGAGGCCCGGGGACGAGGCGTGACAATTTCCTAGACGTTCCTATACATTATGGATGTGCCCACTGCTGAGACACGGGCGCAGGGGCTGTACAAACGTGGGTGCACCACACTGGGATATCTCGTTTGGGACTCAGCCTGCTACTTGAGGTCTGCAACTGAATCCTGAGCTGGTTTGTCCTACCCTTGCCCAGGCTGGTGGAAAAACTCTGGCTGAGGATTCCACTGAAACTGTGAAAACAAGTTAATTGGTTCCACCTTAGCGCCTGATGGATCTTTTGTCTGCATCCCAAAACCACTATGTAAGAGCCTCTGGTCAGGAGCAGCTCTGCAAAGGTTGTTGCAAGTCAGCACTGAGAGGTGTAGGCAGCTCTGTGCTGGGCCCTGGATTAGACCGGTAAGGAGTGTTGCTATATGGCTGAGGTGCATCGGTTTAACTTTATAGACTGACTCGGGCTGGTGGTGGGTGGATTAGGAGTGGATGCTGCAGGGCAGGTGAAAGGTTTGGGGAGGAAATTTGCACAATACCCATGGCTCTATGCCTAATTCTAGCAAGTGTGAATAATCCTGAGGATTTCAATGAGCCTCAAATTTACTCGCAAATGTTAGTGAGAGGAAGAAGTAGGCCTTCGTCATCATCCTGTTACTGGAGCAAGGGGAAACTAAATAGCATAGTTCATGAACCACAAAACCTCGAGTTCCTGCCCCTTGCCGGCTGTTATTATCAAAGATCTCTTGCCAAGAGGGGTCATGACCTTTGATTGTGTGGCTTGTCCATATGAAGTCAAATAATTCTCTCCAACTGACCATTTTAACATGCTCAGAAGGAGGTGCTGCAGAATGCCCCATTGCTACAAACGGATCTCTCTGGGATTAAAACTGTGCCATGGAAAGCCCAGAAACTTGCACTGTAAATTATTCGACACCAGGGAAGCTGTGTGAACTCCCAAGGCTATCTGATTTCAGGCTGAGCTGCTCCAAAATCAATGGTTCTGGCTTGTAATGCTGACAAGTTTGTGTTTTACACTGCTGCTCAGTCGTCCAGAATCACCATAAACTAGGTAGCTGAAAGGCCGGCTTTAACTTACCGCAGGGCCTTTACTAACACATGAATACTCTTTCAGCTACATCTCCATGGAGCAATGGTGCCCGGGCTGTAGCCTGTCAAGCCATATTTTCCAGCCCTCCTAATTTGGGCTCTGACCCTCCCCATTTCCTTTTCAGGCATGTTTCTTTCTATTCCCTAAAGAGGGGACCTGGCTTATACAATCTCTCTGGATGTTCCCCTGCAGCATAACATGAGGCTAAAAGTGCAGCATTGTGTGCAGACACAGCAAAGTGACCTCCAGCTTTCCGCAGCAAGCAGGATGACATGGGTGCATTAAGTTAACCTTTTCAGACAGGCATAATGTGCCATCAGTAAACACTCGGGTGCTAGCTCATCCTCGGACCTCAATGCTTGAAGCCAGACCTTAATTACTCACAGGACATTATGGCCTTGCATATTGTTTTTATAGTAAAAGGGGGGCGCTTGCATCAGATCTAGACTTTGCGTTGCACAGATGCCCAAGAGGAATCCATATCGGGGCAATGCAAAGCCATCCTAGGCTTTCCACCCATCCTTCCACATGATTCATTGTGACCAGAGGTGTTGCAGGATGGAAGCTAACAAAGTCTGTGCTGGTGACAGAAACAGACCAAGGCAGCACTGCCCATTAGCAACAAGCAGGAATAATCCTGAACTGAATTTCTGTGGATTTATACCCCTGATCCGCCACGTTCAATACAACTCCCTTTATAAATTGGCTTTTACCCTCTACCTCACCTACTTCAGCACTGCAAAACCTGGTAAAGAACGAGAAGTGAATAAGAAAGTGGAATGGGGACAGACTCTCATGCATGAGAGTAACAGAGCTGTTACCGCTTTTAGACTTTGGAGGAACCTCAATGAGTTGGTTTGCTGCGCATCAGAAATGTCACTGTTCTTTTAGTGGATGAGTCTCCAATCACATTTCTTCTCCTGGGGTCTTGGCAGTTTATTTTTCACATAGGTTTGTTTTTATAGCAGAGATCAGTTTAATTCTATTTCTGTTGTAGGCCCTGGAAGATGTAATCTTTAAGGCATCTCTCTTTTAAAACTTTAAGGGACACAGAGAAAAATCTATATACAATTTTATTTTAAAAAGCCTTCGCAGATGACTCAAAAAGTCTGGTTTATTTATCAGTCTTTTGCTTATCACCATCTGTGCTGCTACGTGCACTTTACTCCATGGATACAGTGAAATTAACCTGGTTAATTTCATGTAAATTTTATATTATTTGTATTACGATAGCACCTAGGAGCCCCAGCCATGGACCACACTGTGCTAGGCACTGTACAAACACAGAACAAAGAGATGGTCCCTGCCTCAAAGAGCTTACAATTTAAGTAGGACCTGACCTGACCTTCCCCTCCCTGCTTAAGCAAAGCTTTCACTGCCTTATTCTGATCACCCCAGTTAAGTAGCATCTTGCGCCAGACAAATAGTTCCATTCACTTCCATGGAAGTGCTACTCCGGGTAAGCAGTGGTATCAGAACCGGGCTCTCAATACAACCTAATAACCAGGGCACGTTGTTTGCAAAAGGACAGCAGAATAGGACCAGCGGGCAGTTTCACTTTGTAGTCCTTGTGCTTTATTGCTCTGCTGTTTGCTTTCGGCTCATGACACTGCAGGGGGAATCTTCATGGCCAAGGAAGCGTTCAGTGACTTTTTAAGCAATGACATTTCTCTTAGCATTAGGTTTTTCAAAAGTAAGTGTGTGTGTGTGTGTGTGTGTGTGTGTGTGTGTGTGTAACCTAAAAACTTGGCACCTAATCCCTGAGCTGCAGACATCCTTTTAAACAAGCGTGTGTCTGACAGATTGCCTCTGTATCTCTCCTCCATCTAGTACTGAGGGGTACACACAGCTCAGTCTGCGTTCCCCAGCCATGCCTGCCTTCTTCAGTGCAATGGGCAGTGTGTAGGTGACTGAGTGACAACTTCAGAATGCAAAAGCAAAAATGCTTCAAAACCTGGTGCGAAGATGAGGCTCCCATTCTCAACCTGAATCCTTCCTGTGCAATCAGACTTCATTCAGGGCATGGACATTAATTTTTGTATTCAGAGTTATTAGAGCCTGATTTAATGGTCTGTTCCAACAGTGATTTTTTTTAAAAATGTTCCTATTTAAGAGGGAGTGTTCCTTGGGCCAAATTCTCCACTGCTGTAAAACTCCAGCAATGGAACTCTGCTGATGTACACCAGCTGACAACCTGGCCCATTCTTTCAACCAGATTTCCATTGGTAAAAAGCTCTTGCAGTCCAATGGCATTAAGAGGTCTTTCTCCCCAAATGCCCTTTTTATAGCTTTATCATGTGGCAGGTCTGGGGGCAACTCCCTAAGGAAAAGGCATGGAGAGGCCAACAAACTTTTAATCATGTTTTCATAATGTACAAAATCAGCTAAATATGGCTGACCCCAGAGGAAAGCACCTCTTTGCACACATGCAATGATATTTTCATCCCTAAATTTTCATTGTTTACTGAATTATAGTTCATTGTTCCTCTGTATATGAGCTTATTTCCAGCTGCTCTGATAATACTTAGCTCTTATACAGAACTTTTATTCTACATCTATCACAGCGTTTTAGAAAGGAAAGTCAACATCATTGTCCTCAATGTACAGATGGGAAAACAGAGGCACAGAGACAAGGTGACTTGCCTCAGCTCTCCGCCTGTGAGTGACAGTTGGGTATAGGACAACTGCCCTGTTAGTTTTGTTTTACTGAATACCCACCTATATTTATACACCAGTGGATTTTTGTGTTTTCCTTTGCACCTGATCATCTAGGCTGATTGTCAAATGAGGCTATGGGGTTAGGCACCCAATTTGTTTCAGCTTTGAAACCCCCAGCCCTAATTTCTTGTTGCTGGGCCCTACCCTGCAGAACCCCATTTTAAAGAGCAGAGAGTGAGACCAACCTTCCAGGGCTCAGCCCACTGTGTGTGCTTTAGAATCAGTAAAATCTTCCCCCCTTCCCCATCCAACCTAACTCTATCAATATTTGGCTCAAGCAGAAAGCTCCCCCTCACCAACAATGAGCTGAGAAAGGAAATGGGGACAGAAAGTGGGAACTGTTGCTCCTTGGCAATCTGCTCCCCTGGGGCGCTGGGCCTGTCAGGCACATATTCACTTCATGCCTGGAATGTCAAACTCATGTCATTACGCTAGGCAAATACTGTATATAAGCTTGCCCTCTCTGGGTCCTGCAGTGCTCCTGGAGGGGAGAGGCACTGGAAGGCGGAGTACAGCAGAGAGGCAGTTGGACCTTTTGGGAAGGCAATATGTTAGGTTCATCTGCTCTCTGGTTCTATCCTCTATCCCCCTTCTCTTCCCTCCTCCCCACCTTTTATTTTGTAGTTGGCCTGTCTTTCCCCTAGCTAGGCAAGCATTCCCCTTACGCGGTGCTTGCTGAATTAGCAAGCAGGAAGGCTGCTTAAGCCTGACCTTTTCATCCCATCTTCGGCTGGAGACTGGGCAGCATCAGTGCGTCCAGTCACCAAGCCACCTGCCTCCCCCAGCCTACGCTATGTTCTAACGTCAGGCTCTTGTATTGCTGGCTGGGCAAACCACTTCCGCTGCACCATGAGTCTTCTACTAGTTTTACCCATGAGCCACACACTTGCTATTCGGTGTGGGTGTGGGTGTGTAATAGTTAGTTATTTATATATATAGATGGAGCTGCATTTCCACTTACATCACAATTTGGAGGTTGAGAGGTGTGGTGTTTTTTCCCCTGGTCTTTTCACTTCCTGTTCTTACATGGTGTGGATGGGGATGTACATTTTTAACCGCAGCCCCAGCGTGCTGCAGAGGGTTAACCCATCACTCTTGCAGCCAAATCCTGCTTGCCTCACCCAGGCAGGCAGCCTGTTGCAATGAGCAAAGCAAACAGAATTCAGCCCCTTAATGCTGCCTTCCATTCATGGCTGGTGTCATGTCAAGCCCTCATCCCTGCTGATAGCACATTGCAGGAATAGCAACCCAACTTGTTTACAACAGCAGAGCGCTGCAAGTGTCGGCATTTGTTTGCATTCTGATTTGTCAGAAAGCACCCTTTCCTTTTTTAAAAAGAGGGCAGCGGCGAAGAGCTGGCATGGAAGGGACTCCCTTATCATATGAAAAGCAACGCCCTTGTCTTCTCCGCAATCTCGTGGCGGGGTGACTTCTGCTTTCAGGTTTTACAGCGTTACTGGAACCCTCGGACCACTCTCTGTATAAATGGTATTGCATTTGGATGGCTACCAAACCCAGCGTTTCTGTTTTAGAGCCTGATTTTGTTCCCCTGGGCGTCAATGGAAAAACACCCAATACCTTTAAGGGGCAAGATCAAGCCCTTATCTCTCTTTTTTTTTTTTTTTTTTTTTTTTAAAGAAGTGTACAGTTTTAATATTAGAGAAGGTAAATCAAATGGGTTAAATGGTGCTTCACCAGCCAGGTCCTGCTTCCCCTACTGCAACACACACACACACACTCTCTCCCTCACTGGAAATACTTACATTCCCTGCTCTCCATAGTGGTTGTAAAACTCCATATGGCTACATGCTTGAATCCAACCCACGATCCAGGTCTCTTTCTTGGGGATAGGAGGTACCAAGACCTGGGCAGAGGCTCGAAAGTGAGGGGTCCGGTATCGCAGAACCACGCTGGACGACTCATCGATGCTGGTGGGAACAGGATCGATGGAGGCTTTCACCTCAATCACTGAAATACTTTCCCGGAAAACTTTGGATTTGCAGCTAATACTCTGAATACAGCCCATGGCATACAACACCAGTGCAATTCCTAGGACACTCCAGCAATCCTGGGGAAGATTAGGCATTGAAATGATAGGGTGCTAGATCAAATATAGATCTTCCTGGTTTGTAATCTCAAAAATGATATCCATAGGATAGAAAATTCATCATATAAAGTCTTTATTTGAATTTCAGTATTATCGCTGCTGCTTTTATGGATTTAGCTGCACTTCAGAAGCAAAAGGGCCTTTTCTTATTCTCTAGTTAATGACAGATGAAGTCTTTCATTCATATATTCTTTGGATTAAAAAAAGTCTTGAGTTTAATAAATAATCATCTCCTTTTTTTAAAGATGAGATATTTAGTCCTTCCTCTTTTTGAATGCCATCTGTTCACCATGAAACATCAGCGAAGCTGGCATTTCCCTTTATTCTTTGGATGAAAAAGCAGAATGCTGATAGACACATCTATATAAATAATAAAATACTTCTTGTCACAGCCCCTGTAGATTTTCACTTCCGGACTTGCAGTTGTTCATAACTTCCCTTTGCAAAGAAAAATAGTACTGTAATTAAAAAAAAAAAAAATAACGGTGGAAAATGTTAAATCGGCCACATCTCTGATTTGGAGGCTTCTGTAGATGTCAGAGAGATGGGTGTTGCTGATTTTTTTTTTTTTATTTAAAGTAACAGCTTAAATAATAAATCACAGGTCTTTGTCACGCATCACATTCCCCCGGCTTTGCCTGTGGAAATACAATAGGAGGAGAAATGAATAAAATGAGCAGTTCCCAAGGAGATATTTTAGCTTTTCTATTGCACCACTTCGCTGATTTCTGTTTCAACTTTGCTCTCCCTTCTTCCCTCAGTCCCTGTGGGTTCCAACTGCAGAAACATAACTGGTGGCAGCCCAGCAGACTCCCGGTCTCCTCCCCCCCTGGGCTTTTCGCGATCTGTGGGGAGTGGGGCTACCTCGCCTGGGTTTAGTCCTCGCACCTCTCCGCTCCGCACCTGGCTGTGGGATGGGGAGGAGCCGGCTGTGAGATCTGTAGAAGTTTTGTCGAAGTTTCTCTGCTGTTACTGGTGGCGGCGGCTGCTTCCTGGCTGCTCTCCCGCTAGGTCACGATCCGCCACGCTGACCCAGCCTGCAGCAAACAATCGCCGCCCGTGACATCTCCACTCCCCCGCCACCTGGGCTGGGGAAGGATGCGAAGCCGGCAGGATACGAGCCCGGCGGTGGCTTCGCAGCTTCCCCCACCCCACCCCTCCTCCTCCTCTTCCAGCGCTGGGCTCTTAGTTTGATGCTGCAGTGGATCGCATGTCACGCCGCCTGTGTCCTCAGATGTCTCGGCAGCCCGCCTCCGGGGACCAGGCTCGCCCTCACCCCCAGGGGCTCGTCTGCAGGCGTGGGGCGCGTGTCCTTCGCATGTGTGTGAACCGAGAGAGAAAACAGCCTTTCCCCCCAGTCTGTGCTTCCGGATCCTTCTGTCTTCAGCGCTTCACAGCATCCTGCACCTTAGGGGAACTTTGCATTTTCACCAATGCATCCCCCCCCCTCCCCCCTTGGGACCAATGTCATTCACAGGCTCAGATCGCGTCGGAGCTGCGGCTGCTGGAGGCTTCTTGGTGTCGGGACAGTAGCTTCTTCGTGCATCCGTTTGCTAGGCTTTTCCAGCCAGACCTGTATGCGCGTGGGGGGGTGGGTGGTTTTTTTGCTTTATGTCTAGGAAGGTGAGCAAAGCAGAAGCGATCCCCCCCTTTCCCCCGCTGTTGCAAGCTTCCTCTTTTTGCCAGAAATCAATCGGGGGGCAGTATCTGAATTGTATTTCAGCCTCTCCCGTGGATCAGTCCCTTGGACGGTGGCGGGGACACAACCCTGCTTCAGTTTCTGCTGCAGCATCAGAAAGGCAACCAGGTCAAACTTTGCAAGAAACTCATTCCCAGCATTTTCATGCCCGTGGCATTCTCAGGCAGCCCAGCTGTTCTTGCCGGCTTTCCAGGGAGGGAGCTCTGGGCATGACAGCTTCTTTCCCTCCGCCCCAGTCCAATTGCAGTATTATTAGCAGGTCTCTCTCTCTGCCGCTCATACCTCCCTCTCTCTCTCTCTCCTAGCCCTCCCCCTGTATTCCTCGCTCAAACTGCAGCTGTTGGAGCTAAACCTCTTTGCAAAACGGCATTTCCTTTCAACAGCTTCAGGCATTCTGGGTAATGTAGTTTTGTTTTTTTCATTCCACCTATATATTTTGTTTTAAATGCAATGCATTTTCTGTCACTTTAATTTTGGCCCTTTTCTCTCCTCCGGAATATTTGCTGGTTGAAGTTTGGTAGGTGGATTCAGTCAGGGGCATGACATTCCCTTAGTCCTAGAGGCTCTCGGCTGGGTGCGGATTCTGGCAATGGGAAATCAAAAGCTCTCCGTAGTGGGAAAAGGGCTGAGGAATTACCAGGGCCACCCAGAGGGGGGGACAAGTGGGGCAATTTGCCCCGGGCCCCCTATGAGAATATAGTATTCTATAATATTGCATTTTTTTTTATGGAAGGGGCCCCCCGAATTGCTTTGCCCCAGGCCCCCTGAATCTTCTGGGCGGCCCTGGGAATTGCTGGCATAGACAGAAAATTGAAAGGGGCTGTTAGGAAGCAATGGCTCGTGGGAAAGTTATTATCTTGTATTATTGATACTTGCAATGTTGCTGCAATGGTCTTGTTGTAGGTTTTTCCTCAGTGTGTTGGGTGCTGGGCTCTGTGAAAATCTGAGCATGAACCCTGCTGGGCGAGCACAGCTGCAAACCTGGGGTGCATGCATGTGTATGTGTGTGTGCTTTTATAGAATTATTATTCTAGCTCTTAGTGCTTTTCATCTGTAGAGCTCAAAGCTCTTTACAAAGATGGTCAGTATTATTATGCCCATTTTGTAGATGGGGAAACTGCGGCACGGAAACATGAAATGACTTGCCCAAGGTCAACCAACAGTATAGTCTATCATCTCAATATAATAAGATGGACACGTGTGTGTTATTTACATACACAATTTATTTAGCTCTGACAATGTGCTTGGCACTGTGCCGTCTACCCAGGTACATCTCTGCCCTTGACTCTACAGTCGTCTAATAGATACACGGAAGTTTGGGAGGCAGAGGGAAATTTAGACACGCAGATGCCTTCGGGACAGGGCGAGGTTGTATCTGCTCCTCATGGGCAGTGCTGGAATCACAATGGAGCCCATTGGAGCTGAGACCCGAGCGAGAGCACAAGAATTTCACTGGGATGTGCAGGCATAAATTCCTGCCTCCAACTCTGTCTGACCAATAATGTTCAACCCTCCTCCCTCCCTCTTTTCAGCCAGGGTCCCTCATTCGTCCACCCTTCTGCCCTGGAGAATAGCATGAGGTGGTTTGCTGAGCCCACGCACCTTCCTCGGCCTGCTCCCGCTCTTCATGCACCTTCCACTCTTCATGCGGAACAGAGCAGAACTGGCCACCCCACTCAATAGGTTGGGGCAGAAAGAGCCAGGGAGGGACACTCAGGCCCAGAGAGTACCACAGAAGGAGTTTCCCTGGCTGCCAGGGTGATGGGCTGATGGGGAGGGGAGTGGTGAGCTGCTAAGCAAGCCCCTGACTGTAGGAAGAAATGATTGTAGGGGAGTGGGGGGCAGAGACCAGCCCCAGATGGAGCAGGAGAGATCATGAGGTTTCTCCTATTTGACTTTAAAAGTCATTTACAATCTGCTCTCTCAGCAGAGATCCCCTACAGCCTAACTAGGCATGGACACAGACTTTCACATTTTGCAGCCACGCCCCGTTGGCCTGTGAAATGGTCAAATTAAGCTAAACAGGATCAGAGCTGGTCAGTCTTTGGATGGAAGCTTCCAGGGAAACAGGTGCTAGAAGGGGCATTCATTGAACATTTAGCAAGTGGTAATATTTTTGTGCTTTATATTTTTCAAAGTGCCATGCAAACATTGGATTCATTACTGATTATTGCTATCCCTGCAACAGATAGGGAAACTGGGCCATACAGACCATACAAGGGAGTGATTTGCCAATGAACTCGCATCAGGTCTGGTGGAGGGGGAAGTAGAACTCAGAAGTTCTTGGTTCCCAAGAGACTACTTTCTACCAAGTCAGTACTGATACCAAAACCAGCCATTGTGATGCTGAGAGTGATAGTCTGCAGACGAGACTTAAAACAAGGTAATTAAAAACCCCATTGCGCTTTTTGCAAGAGTTGAGTAGAGCTGTGTGGCCGATAGAAATTCTGTTTTGTGCAGGATTTTGAAATCTGGCTTCATTCTGAAGGGAAAAAGAAACTGAAAATTTCAAAATATATTATAACATAAAATAAGAAAAAGTTGAAATAAAACCAAAATGATTCCATTGACCCAAACCTAATTTTCTGGGGAATTTTTCTGCACTAAGAATTTCAGATTTTTAAATATTTGTTCCAATGCAGAACTATAATTTCGAAACAGAAAATTGAAATGTTTCATTCTGAAAATGTTGACAAGGGGACATTTCAACCTTGCTAGATCTTTTTCCCTCAGTGTTCTTCTGAAATTAACCCCATTTTAAGAAGCATTTTGACTTCAATAGAATCTGGTTCTGTTGCAATTTCGCTGAGCCTGTTTACCTTTGCTGTCCTGGTCAGTTTCTAATTTGGGTCATTGTAGGCTACTTATAACTCCAAATCGTCTCTGCAGTTTCAACGGGATTCTTCTTCACATGTAGCGGTATGTGGCTGCATAGCATGCTGGGAACTGTTAAACAATTGCCACATTCCACTCCAGCAGTGGCTGCATGTGAGGACGGGGTAAAGCAATACCTGTGCTAGAGTGGGGAGAAGAGCTTGAAGGTGAAAATGTTCATGCTGAAGGCTGGCCTTTGAGGCCCATAATGTAGCGCTTGGGGATATTTGTTAATCCCTTCGGTTGTCTATAGGATGCTTTTCCTTCTTAAATCTGTTTAGTGTGTGTGTGCCCCCGTCTCACATAACATAGCCCCTCTCCATTCCTCCTGGGGCTCTTTCCTCCTGGCAGTGGGGCTGATATACTGAACTATCACCTTGTTTCAGCACAGAATGGTGGAAATACAGCACCTTCTTTTATTGGGGAAAAAAAAAATACTGCCGTATTCTACACTAAAGGACTCAAATGCTGCAGCTGGAGCTAGCGTTGCTGTAGCATTCCGGATTAATACTCCAGAATACTGTGGTGTATTTTAAATAAGGTTCCTTCCTCCCCCACCACCACCTCCTCCTTCACCGCCACCTCCCAATCAAAAGCCTCCTGAAAACAAGTCCCATCATAGGAAGGCAGAAGGTTTTGCTGTTGAGCAGTTTGGCTGCAAGAGTCTGCTGCTGCTGCTTCTTGGCAGTGATTGCTGGAGCTTGGCTGTGGCTGCTGGCACTTGGGGTGTGCTGAAGGTGTCGGTGATGTTGGTGTGGGCGGGGATGGGGAGGTTTCCAGAATCACGGGGATAGAGGCATTGCTGCTGTTCCCTGATTGCACCTCCACTGCAGGCTGCGTAGCTGGGGTTGTGGACTGAGCTGATAGGCAGCAACAGCTATGTGGGGAATTTGGGCCATCAGACCCCGCCCGCCCAGGGGAATGTGGAGCCAGCCTGGGAGGAGGAGCCTGCTGGTTGGGGAGGGAGCTGACGAGGAGGGGAAACGTGCTGGGCCTGGGCAATCAGCCACCTTTGGCAAAACTTCAGTCTGCTGCCCCCCACCTATTCTCCTAGAAGTTTGCAGCAGACCCTCTGCGCCTCCCCCACTGCTGCTAGCCCCCAGCCCTGAGCCTCATGCCGGGTCGGAGGCTGATGGGGCAGACCTCAGCCTGGGCCCCAGTGACAGTCAGTCTGGGACAGACCCCAATCTGATATCCCAGTGGGTTGAGCTGGACCAGGCCACCATGAACGTCCCTCCAGGCCTATGCCCTAGGCCCTGCAAGCTGCCAAGACCTGCTCTTTGGGCCCGCAGTATCCCTAGCCGGGGCCACCTTTCCCAATGGGCCTTTCCGGACAGGTTGGCACCAGCTACCCAGGGCTCAAGAGGAGAACGAGCCCCAGCTCAGCATTGCTGGCCAGCAGCAGCTTCTTCCCCTGGGGCCACTCAGCTCAGCTCAACCCTAACAGGACCCAGGCTCGGGCAGAGGGCAGCTCTCGGCCCACAGGGGCCTAGTGAATGGGCAATGTGGACCCCCCACATGAAGCCACCTGGGCTGGGGATGTGATTCGCCCTTTGCATAGTGGGCACCAGGCTCCTTGCCACTGGCAGAGTGGGGTTCTCCACCCCTCGGCCCCCACACCTGGCTCCCCAGCCCCATGCTGCTAGTCCCCCGCCTGCCCACCCCTGCACACCACAATCCCAGCCTGTCCCCCTGCACTCTGCATTCCTGCCTCCACCCGTCACTCCCATACTGCCCGGCCCACCCCTGCACTTTTCTGGATTTGCGTCTCACGGTTGGGCTCGTAGCGGTGTCAGTCCCTCCAGAGCCCACCCATGGGGGAGTTGAAACAGCATCTGGGGCAGGAGCCAGGCACTGCGTGGGCAGCAGGGCCTATGGGGGGCAGGTGCCAACCTGGAGCTGGGTGGGGCATTGCCCTTGTGGCTGAAGCCCTACCAGCACTCGCGGTGCCGCAAGGAGCAGCCCCAAGCCGCTCAGCACCTAAGCTACTGCTGTGACCACTTCCTTACCTGCGCCGGGCTCAGGGAATAGCAGAGAAGGGGCAGGAGCACTTCCCCAGCAGCTCAGCTGGGACCCCTTCCTGCTCCTTGAAGCCCTGGCTGGTGGCTGCCGCCACCGCCAGTCTGCCGCCTTCCAAAATCTGCCATCCTAGGCAGCTGCCTAGTCTGCTATAGCTAGCAAGGCCTCGGAAGCATGGCCTCAGGGAAGGGACCTGGAATCCATCAGCCTGGGAGTTCTCCAAGGTGCTAAAATAAACCCAGTGTGGATCAGATTGCAAAACCAAAATAACCCAGCAGCAGCAGCCTTGGAAATCTGAGCAGAGAGCACAGCGCTCAGCAGAACGAGTGTGAGGGAGGGCAGGCGCGTTTTAATGGTTTATTAATAATATTTCAAAGCCGTGTATTTCTGGTTAGCTTCCAAAACATGGTGTGCCTCTGCGAAACCTGCTTCACCTCTCCCTCCCCGCTCGCCACATGCATGTGCAATATGTGTCCATGCTCAGGGCAATCTGCGAATGATGCAGCCTCAGTGTGATCTGTAGGAAACCCAAAACTTTTCTCTTGAACTCTCCTTCCCCTCCCGGGCGACAGACCATTGCAGCCTTCCTATTTGTGGGGCTGCTAACAACAAGCTGCTAAAAGCAGAGCCCTCTGCCCAATACAGTCTTACCCCTGAAAAAGGGGAAAAGCAATGAGGTGTCTCCTTTCCTCCCTTTAGGAAGAGTGGGAACTGGGCAGATAATTGCCTTCCTCTCCCATCAAGCTGTTGGGAGAACATTGGGAAATAAGCTGCTAAATCTGTGTGGTGCCCTAGTTAACCACTTGTGCTTGTGTTAGGGTGACCAGTCAGCATGTGTGAAAAATTGGGCCGGGGGTGGGGGGTAATAGGAGCCTATATAAGAAAAAGACCCAAAAATCGGGACTGTCCCTATAAAATCAGGGCATCTGGTCACCCTAGTTATGTTTAAGGCTGGAGCCCTGATGAGAGAGAGAGAGAGAGAGTGTCCCCCGTGTACTGGAAAGTAGTTGGCAGGAGAGAGACCCATCAGATTTAAAATTAACACCCAGTGTTTGCTTTCAAAGTATTTTTCCCTGTGATTACTCCACTAGGGAAACTGCCTAGTAACAACCTCCTTCCCCCCCAGCCATGGCCCAGAGAGACAGAACTCTTCCTCCTGATAGTTAGGACTTCTGCCACAAAAACAACACTTCATTACAAACAGCCCCACAGAGCAACACCCCTGCAGCAGGCAGTAGGAATCTCTGGGCCATGCAGACCAAGAGTGACCGCTATCACAAAGTTAAAGAGGTGACTCCTCTAGCCAATGGCACATGGGCTGTGATTATTCCCATGCCATGGAACCTCTGCACGGGGTAATGGCAGACCAGTAGTAGCAGGGATATTGACTTCTCTGATATCGTAAGAATGCAGCTGCATAACTCTGATCAAAGGGGACCTACTGCGTGTCTGTGGTATACTACTAACAGCGCTCCTGTGCTGCCTCTTGTCTGTCTGCACAAGTGTGGTTGTGTGTATTATACATGTAGTAGCTGTCTTTACAAGCCAAGCTGGGGTGTCGCTCCTGGGATGGGATAGGTGTATTTGGAGAGGGGAGGGGACAGAAAAGTTTGCTGCAACGCAGCGAAAGAGCTCTGTCCTCAGCTGGTTATCACATAGCAGTGGTAGATCCTTGGGGCAACGGAGGCTGAGAAGCTGCATTAGACTGGAAGATGTATTTTTATCTGTTATCCATAGAGAGGGAATGTATCTGGTGATCTGAGAAAGAGGCTAGGAGTTGGGACTCCTGGGTGCCTTTATTAGCTCTGCCACTGATTTGCTTGGGCACATCATGGGTTAACCTCTCTGTGCCAGTTTGTCTGTAACAAAGTCTTATACCACCTCCCTCCACAGGGCTGTTGTGATGCTTAATTAATTCTTGCGACTCACTTTGAGAGACTCAGAGGAAAGGTGCAATAGATGTGCAAAGTTTTTATTTTATTTTATGTTATTTATTTATTTTATTATCCTCCGAAGCCAAAACCACCTCCTGCGGATGGTTTCAGCTCTCCCATGCAATGTATGACTTAATGCTCGTATTGATAAACAGCACTGGAACCAAGGAATGTGCGTCTACCATGGGGCAATGGTAATCTTTAATTGCACTGCCTATCATCTGAGGATTTCAAGGCCCTTGACAAAGATGGGTGCATATTGTATCACTTGACAGATGTGGAAACTGAGGCACACAAGGGGCCTTGTGGCTTGAAGGGCAATCCAGCAATACCGTCAGTATTGCTCCTGTCGCTATTTGGAGGGGTCAAAGTTGCAAAGGCATCCACTCCAAAAGACTCAGCCTGGCCTACGGGGCTGCAGAGAAATGTCCCTGGAGACCCCTCCAATTCCTTTCCAAGCAGTGCCAGATTAAGCACAGATCCATTGAGCTGTAGCTCCAAATCTTACGTGGCAAAGGTTCTAGTCCCAACAGCATTTAGATCTACTGAGGTGTGGCTACCACCCACACAAGGGGAGGGACGACTTGGTTGGGGGCTGGCCCAAGCTGTCCGCTGCTGTCCTGTGTGTATTGCATTAAGGAGCTTGATCTGAGCCCCTATGCAGATGTGGCCTGAAACAAGAGTAGGGAGCTCGCTGTTGACATCTGTCGGTGACCAGGGAGAAGAGCAGCCCAGAGCTGCATGAGAACTCCAGTTGGACAGGGACTCTATAGGGCAGGGAGCTCTCTGCTGGCATCTATTAGTGAGCAAGGGGGAATGACTGAATGGGCCAGGCCTCATTTGCATTTGTTATGTGACAGTTTGGTGCATTTTGGTTAAGACACAGTTAAGTTTGGAGTTGGGAGCAGTAAAATGCTATTGTCTGTGGTGGGAAATGAAGGGACAAGAGAACTGCATCAAATCTGCCTAGGGTGAGAAGTCACCCTAACCGCAATTGTGATCTTGCATAGCTGAGTAGCAGTTACTGGACAAAGTATAAGTAAGTGATTTGAACGGATAGACTGACTTCTATCTTCTGTTGAGACGCCCTTCCCGGTGGTAGGGGCTTTGACTCTTCTCTGAAGACTCCTTACAGAGGTAGCTTCAAGACAGTGGTTGGCTTGGAGGTAGTAGACAGAGGTAAACTGAGGTGCTTCAAGGCAGTGCAGGGAGCTGAGGTGGCAGACAACATAGGCGGCGCTGAGGTGGCTTGGGCTGAAGCCACAGAGAGCCGCAGCTTACCTTAGGGACTCTGGTGCAGGCATCTCTGCCTAGCAATCGAAGCTGAAATCGCTTCTGCTGGGTCAGGTGGTAAAAGACATTTTCCCCCTCCCCCTGGCAACCCAGGCAGCCCTTCCCTTAGGGGCTGATGACTGAACTGGACACCTCCAATCTTGGACACCAAACTGCAAGTGGGGGGGCTGGGATGAGAGAAATGGCCAGAGGGAGTTAGGAGAACTGAGTTTGAAACTAACTACTGCTAAGACACCTTGGGGTAGGGGAGGAGAGTCGTACCTAATGCTGTCCATTTATTAACTGCTGGCTTTCCCGAGGTAATTCTGTTGCCCCTCTTTCCTCTCTGCCCCCTGCCCCATAAAGTTCTCTTTTGTTTTAACCCCTGAACTCCCCATCCCACTCAAAGCTATGCAGCATGAGTTGGTCTCCTAGTAACATGCCTATTATCTATAACCACCTCATCACACCTCTCCCTAATAAACCAGTCACGTCCTATTTCCTGAGCCTGTCCGTTTTCCCATACTCCCTGCTTCCCTTTGAATCTCGTGCCTTAGAGTCTCTCTGGTCACACCTTGCTCTGCTACAGATGCTAACTGCATTGTAATCTTCTGCGCTGATTTGAGTTTGTAGGTGTCGCCTGTCAACTGCTGGGAGTCAGGGTTCTGTGATTCTGTGCGATGCAGTACAAACGTGCTACAATGAGGCCAGACTCATGTGGCAGGTGGGAGAAAAGGGGAAATGATTAGCAATCCGGCATCTCTCTTAGTCCAAAGGCAGGTGCTGCTACACCTACGGCCCGGAGGCTAGTGGGTTGATGGAGCAGTTACTGCAGGAGTTTAGAAAAGGTGGCTGGGTGTTGGGAATATAGGACTAGTGATATTTGAAGGCAATTAACACCGAGGTGTGACAGGAATTATTTAGGGCAGCACAAGAGGCGGACAAGGGGGCCAATTATGAGCCATGGGAATGAAACTAAACAAGGGAAAAGATTGGACAAACTCCCTGACAATGCCCCAAGGAAGCCCCATCTCTTGAGATTTCAAACCCAGGCTGCACAACAGCCTGCAGGGATCAATCCTGCCCTGATAGGGAGAGGGGATGGGGTGATCTTTTTCAGCTCTAATTCCTCCATTAAATCAGATGGAAGAACATGGTGAAAAACTACATTTCCCAGTCTCCCCTGCAGCCCTGGGGATATAAGCAATTGGAAGATTTAAATAGACCAGGCCTGAAGCAACCAACCTTTGGCACATAGAATTCCCCTCCTCTTCTCTGTATCCATTGGCTGTTTAACCTTTTTTCTGGTGTTGGACTGGCTGCCCAGCCTGGCATTAATTTTTCTTCCAAGCTTGCTAGGCCCATGAAGTAAACAGCCATGTGCATTCCTTGCTCTATATT
The DNA here is from genome assembly GCF_027887155.1 of Malaclemys terrapin pileata. NCBI lineage: Eukaryota > Metazoa > Chordata > Testudines > Emydidae > Malaclemys > Malaclemys terrapin. The sequence goes on along the minus strand of NC_071521.1, from coordinate 11,024,593 downwards.
TAACAGCTGCAGTCTGTGCTGGGGGAGACTGCACAAGAAGGGAATCCGTGTCGCTTACCAAATTCCTCTCTCTGAAGGGGGGAGGTGGGGAGAGCTGATTGGAAGGGGAGAGGGGTTTCTCTCCTGTACATTTTTTTGAAAGCAGGTTTCATCTAGGGAGACTCCACAATGCCAGCATCCCAGAGCCGGGCCAGAGCCAGAGAGCGGAACAATGTCCTGAACAGGGCTGAGTTCCTCTCATTGAACCAGCCCATGAAAGGGAACCAGGAGACCAGGAGCTCCAGCAGAAAGCAGGGCAGCCAGTCTGGTCTGGCTCCCACCCAAAACGAGGGCACCAAGGAGCGGAGGCAATCGCAGCAGCTTCCTGAGGAGGACTGCATGCAGCTGAACCCCTCCTTCAAGGGAATTGCCTTCAACTCCCTGCTGGCCATCGATATCTGCATGTCCAAGAGGCTGGGGGTCTGTGCCAGCCGCGCCTCGTCCTGGGGCAGCGCCCGCTCCATGATCACACTCATCGGGATCACAGGGCATGGCGTACCCTGGATCGGGGGCACACTCATCTGCCTGGTGAAGAGCAGCACGCTGGCGGGACAGGAGGTCCTCATGAACTTGCTGCTAGGTGAGTAAAATACTCCACCTCTTGCACTCAAAGCCCAGCCCCTAGTCGCAAGGGACAGCAGGAAGGTGCTCTGATACCCCGATGATGGGCGCAGCATAAGGGCCTAGAGGGTGCATGCTAGGTTCTGTGCCTTCCTGCATTAGAAGTCCAGCTGGTTCCATTTGGCTACTCCTGGAGTAAGGTCCTGTGCAATGTGAGATTAGCAGAATGGGACCTGGTACGGTTAGTGACCAGACCTGTGGGCAGGAAAACCTTATGGCTTTGATGCTGTCAGCCAGATCCTTTATTAAACTGTATCTGCCTCCCTCAGAGGCTTAGCTGGGGAAGATTTAAAGATGAATTAAGATTTCAGTCGAGGGTGGTTAAAGACAAAATGGGGATCAGAGTCACCCAAGTTTGATGCTCTCTCCACAAATGTTTTGTGCCCCCCTTCCCTCTGCCTCGAGCAGACTCTGGCCCCTCTTCTCAGATCCCCCAAGGGGAGTCTTGTCACCCGCCTGCTCCTGCTCCTTTGATTTTCCTCCCTTCCTTCAGCAGGTGCCTGCCCTGCACCATCACCTGCTGCTCTGCTTCGCCTTACTGAGCAGAGAGAAGCCCCCTTTTAAAAGCCTATGAGGACCAATTGGTAAGGAACTAAAGGCCCCTGGCAGAGTCTGTACACATATCCCGTGCAAGGCTAGCCTCTGGGGCCTGGGAAGCCTGCAGCTCTGGGCTTCTGAACATTTGCAATCCAATGATGATCAAATGCTAATTTCAGCTTTCACTTTATTTTTATTTTTTTTAAGTTGCTTGCCCTTTTCACTGCAAAGCTACGATTCCAAATATGAAGCAGTCCTGGGCTGGCCCCCTTCTCACAGGTTATTCACACTTAGCCACGCAGCTGCTGGCACCTGGCCTCTTGGGAACACAAAGCCCGCATCGGTAGGTCCCCTCAGTTCTGAGGTGGTGCCCAAAATAGCCTCTGCTGGGCTTCCCCCAAATCTTAGCCCTGCTCCCAGTGACCCACAAAAACAAATTATCTTTGATCTTGTTGTTCTTCCCAGGAAACGTAAAGGCTAGTTTCATCCCCTATTGATCAAAGGATGGTGTACTTTGTCTAACACCCGTTGCCATAGTAACTAGGCAGTTTCCAAATAGGGGCATATTAGGGAGATTGCAGGAGAATCGAAACAAGACGCATGGAGACATTTCTGTCCCCTGCATCCCCCTTGTCACATTTCCATCATCTCCCCACGTAGACTTGCCATTATCGTGTACAAGGGGATGGCAGATACAACAGGAGTGGCCAGTTAAAGGCCCAAAATTAGGAGGGCAGAGATCTGCCTATTTATAGAGTGCCCGTTGCCATAATATCTATGTGCTGTCAGGATGAAAGGTCTAACTAGGGATGTGGGGTTGGTGGACCCAGCCAGTGGCCACAAGAACCATTGTGCCTAATGGTTCTTGAGAAGGGCGTGGTATGGCCAGCGAATGTGTGTCTGTCTGCTCCTCTGTTTTGCGAGTTGCTTCTCACTAAGAGTCTGGGATTTTTTCCCCTAGACGGATACCTGAATGTTTCAGTGACCTTTTAAATGTCTCAGTTCTCCTTCAGAAGGAGACAGGGCTCCCATCGCAGACCTTACCTCCCAGCAAGAAACTTGGTTTGCTGATACTGTCCGACATCCTCTGTCACCCTTTTGTTTTGGCTCAGTCCCATATGCAGTTCAAATCCTGCGGTACTTGGTGATAACAAAGCCCTTCTGGGTGAGGACAGGTCTGAGGGAATGGGCTCTTCCCACCCTCGCCCTGACCCTTTGGAAGGGGAAGCAGCAAGGCTGTTCACCCCACGTGGCTTTCCTCCCTTCCCCCAGCCCCCTTGGAGTCTGAGACAGCAAGCAGAATTTCTGATGCAGTCTCTGGGCAGGGAGCCAGCCCATCACAAAGCGCTTGTTTAGGATTTGTAATCAGGCTTTGCAAAGGGAAGGAGTAAGGCGATTGCTGAAATGGGACTGGGGACCTGGCAAAGGCACAGCTGCAGATGGAGAGCAGGCTACACGCCCCTGAGCTGTGTGCTGGGTGAAAACTTCCCGGCTGTATGATGGCATGTTTGGGGTGGGGGTGCTGAAATCTAGCCCTGCGCCATCCCCATCTAGCCCTCCCCATAGCATGGATCCCAGCTGTGGCTCCCCTCCCTAGGCTCAGTGGACCCATGTTGGCCCACACCTTTGCCATCCATGCTGAGATTTATTAATTCACCTCTGCTTCATCCCCAGCCACAAATGCCAAGCAACCAAAGTAAAGAAGCAGATTCGGAGCCTGTCACTAAAAAGGGGGTCTCTGTCCCCATTATACGGGCTCCTCTGCTAGAACACGCTTTCAGGAGAGCGAGGCCTGGGTACTGCCAATCTCATCTGTTCAAAAATCACTAATCAGGCCCCAAAAATCATGATTGGCTTAAAAATCACGAGATTTCAAACCATACAATGTGGGTTCATTTTATTTGGAGCACTTAGAGTTTTTCTCTGCAATAAGGAGGGCTAGAAACTTACATTTTTTAAATGAGAACTGAGATTTTCAGATAATCATCTGACTCCAGCAGGTGGAGAAAATCAAATATCCTGGGACTCACGATAAAATTGCCACAGTTGGCAAGTTTGGGGCCAGTGCTCTGATCCAGACCCAAACTTTCCCAAGGCTGAAGGGGGACAGGATCTGGTGTTCTGATTCTAATCCACCTAGCAGAAATGGGCCCAAGTTCATAGAATCATAGATTATAAAGCCAGAAGGAACCATTGTGATCATCTAGTCAGACATCTTGAGTACCACTGGACGTCCCTGTATTAATTTCTGTTAGAACTAAAGCAGATCTTTAGAAATTTTGGCTGTTTTTTTAAGTGATAGAGAATCCAACACTTCCTTTGGCAAGTTGTTTCAATGGTTAATAACTCTCACTGTTTTTAAAAAAAAAAGTACCTTTTTTTCTAGTGTAAATTTAGTCTTATCTAAATAATGTAAGTAGCTTCAACTTCCAGCCATTGGATCTTCTTATACCTTTGTCTGCTAGACTGACGAGCCCTCTGTTATCAAATTTCTCTTCCCCATATAGTTAAATATAAACTGTGATCAAGTCATCCCTTAACCTTCCCTAAAACCAAACAGATTGAGCTCGATAAACTGATGCTTTCTGGATCCAGAAATCTCGTAAGCCTGAAGGGGCTTGGTTCTGTTGCCCAGCATTGGGCCCCTTTTTGTTCTAATGCAAGCTCTGATTCCAAGGACACTGCCCATTGGGCCCTGATAGTATCAATTCCATCTTCACCCCTTTCCCCTACTCAAAAATCCTCATTAAGGGTAAGTGCTCCAGCTCCCTGGTAGCGAGTCAGGGAAGGCACTGGCTTTAAATCATTTCTTCCTACAGAAGGCTGTACTTCTGGGGATAATAATAGAATAGTAATAGTGAACCTTCTTGTGGCACCTTTTAACGCAAGGATATTCAAATGCTGTACAAATGTGAGCTTGTTAGTTCCCAACTCTGTTAGGAAGGAAGGAAGGAGCTGGTATCATCCCCACTTTCACTGGGGAAACTGAGCCAGAGAGAGGAGAGCTGACTTGTCCAAGGCCATGCTGAGTGGTTGTCAGGGGCCCTGTCCATAAGGGAAGTTTGCTTGGGCCCAGGGAATTCGGTAATTCCCCCAGCACACGGAAGGAAGTGGCTGATTCTGCTCTTGTTTACACTGTTGACTTCAGTGGAGTTACTCCTAATTTACACTGGTATGAGTGAAAAGAGAAACAGGCCTGAGGTGCTGTGAAGGGGCTGGGCTGGCTGGTACCAGGGGCTCATCCCTCTTGGAGACGTGGGGGATACAAAAGTCCTCTTTTGAAGGACTCAGCCTTTGGCCGCACAAAGCCCCCCTTTCGGTTAATTTCATTTAGTAACCAGGCTGGGGGAGCCTGATGAACCTGCAATGTAAAACTCTGGCTGTGGGACACCTGGTTTGTTATACTGGTCTCTGTAACATCAGGCAGTTTCACTTCAGGGGCCTGATTATCCATTGGCTTGCTCTTGGTGCAGTCCTACACACCTGTGCAAGGTGAGTGGCAAGTGCTACCATGTGGATTTGGTAGCATTTTGCACTCAGCTTGCACAGACATAAATGCTTACACAAGGTGCACGTCAGCAGAGACGCCAGCCCCCAAGTTCTGGGGCATTGGTGCCACATCTGATTGTGGCTTGCTGGACGTGCCACAAAAATCCAGAGTCCTGATTCCTTGTCCCCTATACTGCCCTTCCCCCTCCTATCCCTCAGCATTTGCCTCTCACCCCATTAGGAGCCAACTGGATCTTGTTACTCTTGAATGAGGTTTGGTGGTGGGGAGAAGTTTGTTTATTTATTTACCTGGTGCAGAGTGGCACAGCTCCATTGACTTTAGTGAAGCTACAACAGTTAGGGGACCTGGTCCTTAGATTTTAAATAAGATGTTACCATCCGTTACCAGCCCTGCATGCTGTATCTAAGTTGTATGTTGGCTCCTTGGCTTTGTCACAAGGGGTGTATCACCGTCAAAGAAGCAGTACCGAATGAAGTGGATGGATCCTTCGTTTCTTAGCATCAGGGTAAGGATTCGCTGTCTGCCTGAATGAGGGTGAAAGGCTGGGGTAGGGGGATTTCCCCTTCATAAAATTCAGCAAAAGGTTGGGGCACACTCACTTCAGTCTGTTCCCTGTATGCAGAGCCAGCCTTAAGCTCTGGGAAGCCCCAAGTAGCCGGGAGGGGTGGGGAACCAGGCTGTAATGTCCTGGGAAAGTCCCCTATAGATTCCTGACCAGGACTTTGAAACAATCCTGGAAATCCATCCCTGACTTTATACAGAGCCCAGTACATACAGGGACAGGACTCTGGGAGTTTAGAGAGTACTAGGTGAATACCCATGCAGTGCGGGCAAGCTCATTGTTCATGTATCTGTGGGTATGTCTACACTGGAATCAAGGGGTGTGATTGCAGCCCATGTAGACATACCTTTGCTAGCTTGGGTGCTGGTAGCAGTGAAGCCACGGCCACACAGGCTCCAGAAACTCACCCAGAACCCTGGGCAATCACTCACGCATCTAGCCCACACTGAAGCACGCACTACCCTGGTATCTCTGCTCCGGGACCTGAGCTAGCTCAGGTATGTCTACACAAGGTGGAATCGCACCCCGGGACTGCAATGTAGACATATCCTTTCTGTCGAGTCTTGGGGCTCAGTAGCCTGGACACAACCAAGCAATGAGTTACGTCCTTCTTTGCTCTTAAGGAGAGTGGCATTGCCAGACGGCCAGGTCTACACTACAGACCTATGTCTGTTTAACTACGTCACTCGGGTCTGAAAAATCCACACCCCATAGCGACACAGTTACACCAACCTAACCCCCCATGTAGACAGCGCCATGTCGACGACAGTGCTTCTCCTGTTAATAGAGCTATTGCCTTTCGGGGAGGCAGATTAACTATGCCCATGGGAAAGCTCTCTCCCCTCAGTCTAGGAGCATCTTCACTTAAGCACTAGAGCGGCGCCAATGCGGTGTTTTTAGTGTAGACATGCCCAGGGTCAGTCCATATGCAGCAGAGCTTGTGGGCCCCAGGTGGGGTTGCCTTTAGGCCAGATACATTGATTTTTTTTTTTTTTTAATTATCCCACCGACATGTTAGGGAGCATCTGAATTAAGCAGAAACAAATTATGTTCCAGTGGTGGAGGAAACCGCTTCTGAAGACCCGGCGGCTTGCGTGTACATTCCCTGCTCAGACACCGTTCGGAGGTGGTCTCGTCCCCGGCTTGTTATCCTGGAATGCAGGCGAGACGCTTGCCTAGCCTCCCCTCCTGGGATCTGATTTGCCCGCTGAAATCTTGGCAAGTTTGCAGCCTATCTGCCCACTGAGGTGGAAACTTTTAAATGTCAAGTGGGCTAATGTGACCGGCCCATGGTGGGTGTTGATCGGAGGTAACCTCACACACATCCACCTCCAGTGCTCTCTGCATCCCCCATCCACACCGCCTCAAACTGGGAATGAACATTCCTCTTCATCACCCGTCACGCTGCAAATCTCTCTCATTATCCTTCTCAGGCGCTGCAGTAAAAGCCCCGGGTCCTTTGCCCCGTGTCTCCCTCCCGTCTTGTCCCATCCTCACTGATGAGTTCAGGCATTGATGAATGACAAATTGCATCCAACTCCCTGGCCTCCCCTCCTCCTCCTTCTCGCCCCGCCTGCTGTAGTTAGAGCAAATACGTGCTGTTAAAGGCCAACCCTATGAGTCTGCAGTGTCCCTTCATATAGTGGCAGGCCCGGTGTCACGCTAGCACCTGCTCAGCTGCTGCCGGAGCAGAAACCAGGCCCTATGTAGGATCCCGCCTGGAGCACGGGTCCAGCTAGATTAATCAGCTAGCTCAGCCATGACTAACACCCAGCACTTCAGAAGAAGGTGGTATGCCCTGAGGCCAAATGCAGATTGAAAGAGAAGGGAAGTGCTGTGGTGGTTAAACGGGGGAGGGGGAAAGTGGCCATATTTCTGTGCCACCCTGCACAGCTGTCTGGATCTGCCTCCCCCAGCTCTGAACTCTAAGGCACCCTGGGAAGTAGGTGTTCTCAGCTGAGATGCATCCTGCTGCTGCTGGGAGAAGCTCCCACCCCAGGGGCAACGTGTGTGAGTTGGCCTCTAATGCAGCTTGACAAGAGGAGTAGTTGGGGGAAAGGAGGACAGGAGTGCGGATTCCAGTTGCTTTCTTTAAGGCCGCCAGAGGATTGGTGGGGAGTGTTGAGGGGCAGGAGAGAGGGGCTCAGGGACCCTTGGTGTCAGTCTGGCTTAGGACGTAAGGACAGTATTAGAGGTTTTCTCCTCTTCCTGGCAGAGCCAGGCTGAAAAGCTCCACTTTGTTAGAGGATTTCTTAGATGTGATTTCAGGTTTCTGCTCCTGGCTCCCCTTTATCACTCTCCCTGGGGCACTGAGAGGGCCCAAGTCATCAAGATTAGTAAAGTGCTTTGAGTTCTACAGGTGAGAGGTGCTGTAAATCCTCCAAGGCTATTAAAAAAAAAAAAAATCTAAGAGGCTGATTCCACTTTCATTGAAGCCGATGGGACTTAAACACATGCTTAAGTGCGTTGCTGAACAGGGATAAGCTGAAGCGTGGTTTCATGTTAAGCATGTGCTTAAGTACTTAGCGGAAGCTGGGCCTTAATCATGACATTATGGGTTGCCCAGGCTAGGCATTGCATCACCAGTGGGTGAGCAGCCCAAAGCGCTTCTCTTCCTTCTCCCCACAGGCAAAATGTTCTGCTTTCCTTTCCTTTCCGCACCTGGCCCAAGCCTTCCCTCCCATGAGAGACACGGACCATAAGTCCAATCTAGTTACGCTGATGCAGTGGTCTCGTGCTATATGCTGTCGTTATGGGTTGCCTGTGCACCAGGCAGTCTCATGCTATATGGTGCCATTACAGGATGCGTTAGCACTGTGTTGGCATGGTTGCCATTATGGGATACACTGGTGCTATTCTGGTGTCATTATGGGTATTATCAGTGCAGTGTTTGTGCAATCTCTATCCGAGGTAGCTGCACATTTGTGGGAGAGGTCTCACAGCGCGTCAGCTCGCCTCTGCACATAGCTAGCAGGATTTGTAGGCAACAGGGGTATGGAAGCAGATCTGCTTCAACCCAATAAACAAGATGGTCAGAGGCAAGTGCCCCGCAGAGGCCCAGTTCCTCCGTAGCACGAGGTGTTTTCACTGTGCTCACCCTTTCCTCTTCTCTTCTCCAGAATAATTGAAGAGCATGTGCATGGCAGAGCAAATTTGGGAAACAGCCATGCTAAGTAATTGGTTCTAAGATACAAATTGCCCAGCTCCCAAGGGCATGTTATATCCAAGGGGAGGCTCTCTAGGCAGCCTGTGGTTTCACTCAGGGCTGTTTTCTGATTAAGCTAGGAGAGGGAGTCTAACTTTTTAAAATTCCAATGACCTCAAATTCCTCCACCATATTATCCTCCTGGGACCCCCATGTCCCAGAATCCTTTGTGTTGTTTTGACTGAAAAACAACCGCCCCCAAATGCTGCACTATATCATAATTAGTTATTGTTTAAGTTCATTGTGCCATGTGTGGCCACTGTCTCCATTGATGCGTGTGGCAGGTGAACCTGATCATTTCACATGTCAGAGAGAATATTGGGAAGTAGCGGGCTAGACTTTCAGATTTGGTGAGCACCTCCCGCTCCCACTGACCTCAGGGCTTTAGAAGACCAGGCCCATCAATTTATATCCTTGTTGGGAATGGTATAGCTTGCACATTCCCCAGGGCTACATCTTCAGGGAAACTAATTTCTACAGCAGCTTACACTTGGGAAGTTTTCCACACAAGCAGTAGGTGCTATTGAAATGCCATGAGTTCCAGAAAATAGCTTCACGAACCACCTTGGTGCCACAACTTCCGGGAGATGAGAATCACAGCCTTGAAAGTGCTTGGTTTTAGCTTGACCTTCGACTCTGTGTATTACCACAGCTGTGGCTCTTGTGAGCTCCCCAGGAGAGCAGTTGTCTTTTACTTTGTTTGCACAGTGCCTAGCCCAGGGGGGCCCTGATTCAGATTTGAGCCTCTGCGTTCTAGTATAATAAGAACATAAAGAACGGCCAGACTGGGTCAGACCAAAGGTCCATCAAGCCCAGTATCCTGCCCTCTGACAGTGGCCAATGGCAGGTGCCCCAAAGGAAATGAACAGACAGTTATCAAGTGATCCATGCCCTGTCACCCAATCCCAGCTTCTGGCAAATAGAGGCTAGGGACACCATTCCTGCCCATCCTGGCTCATAGCCATTGATGGATCTATCTTCCATGAATCTAGCTCCCTTTTGAACCCTGTGATAGTATTGGCCTTCACAACACCCTCCAGCAAGGAGTTCCAGAAGTTGACAGTGCGTTGCATGAAAAAATACTTTCTTGTGTTTGTTTTAAACCTGCTACCTATTAATTTCATTTGGTGGCCCCTTGTTCTTGTATTATGAGAAGGAGTAAATAACACTTCCTTATTTACTTTCTCTATACCACTCATGATTTTATAGACCTCCATCATATCCTGCGCTTAGTCGCCTCTTTTCCAAGCTGAAAAGTCCCAGTCTTATTAATCTCTCCTCATACAGAAGCTGTTCTATACCCCTAATCATTTTTGTTGCCCTTTTCTGAAACTTTTCCAATTCCAATATATCTTTTTTGAGATGGGGCGACCACATCTGCACACAGTATTCAAGGTGTAGGCATACCATGGATTTATATAGAGGCAATATGATATTTTCTGTCTTATTATCTATCCCTTTCTTGATGATTTCCAACATTCTGATCGCTTTTTTGACTGCCGCTGCACACTGAGTGGATGATTTCAGAGAACTATCCACAATGACTCCAAGATTCCTTTCTTGAGTGGTAACAGCTAATTTAGACCCCATCATTGTATATGTATAGTTAGGATTATGATTTCCAATGTGCGTTACTTTGCATTTATCAACATTACATTTCATCTGCAATTTTGTTGCCCAATCACCCAGTTTTGTGATATCCTTTTGTAGCTCTTCGCAGTCTGCCTGGATCTTAACTATCTTGAGTAGTTTTGTATCATCTGCAAATTTTGCCACCTCACTGTTTACCCCTTTTTCCAGATCGTTTATGAATATGTTAAATAGGACTGGGCCCAGTACAGATCTCTGGAGGACACCACTATTTACCTCTCTCCATTGTGAAAACTGACTATTTATTCCTACCCTTTGTTTCCTATTTTTTAACCAGTTACCAGTCCATGAGAGAACCTTCCCTCTTATCCCATGACGGCTTATTTTGCTTAAGAGTCTTTGGTGAGGGACCTTATCAAAGGCTTTCTGAAAATCTAAATACACTATATCCACTGGATCTCCTTTGTCCGCATGCTTATTGACACCCTCAAAGAATTCTAGTAGATTGGCGAGGCATGATTTCCCTTTACAAAAAGCATGTTGACTATTTCCCAACAAATTATATTCATCTATGTGTCTGACAATTTTGTTCTTTACGATAGTTTCAACCAATTTGCCCGGTACTGAAATGAGGCTTACTGGCCTGTAGTTGCCAGGGTCACCTTTGGAGCCCTTTTTAAAAATTGGCGTCACATTAGCTATCCTCCAGACAGTTGTAATACAAGTAATAAATAGGGATTAGCCAGACTGCCCATGCCCTAACATCCATAGGGATTGATCTGAGGATAGGGTTTTATCTGTGGAACTCCCTGATACTGTATCACTCTCGGGCTGTTTTCTGAGCTCATTGTAAGTTCTCCCTGCTTGAGTGAGTTTCTCTCCATCCTTTCACTTCCCCTTTTCCCATCTACCCCCATGACTGGCAGGTGGTAATGATGCCTGGGGGTTACTAGCTGAACCATTGGGTCCTGGCTTGTGATTTTTAGTTTGATATTTATCCTAGAGCCCTTACTGCCAAGAGTTGTCCTTGCTCATTGAGTGATTCCATGTGAGTACCTGCAGGAGCAGACGAAGCAAAAGGCTTTGGGGCTTTCTTTTTGTCTTTTTTGGTACTGCACCCAGGTTGTTCAGCAGTAATCATCGGAGAACTTATTCATATAAACATCTCCCCAGCGCATCTGCCCCATCCCTGGAGTCGCTTCTCTAGCTCCAACCTACAGGAGTCAGCCAGCCTTCCCGCATAGTCAGCGACAGCTGCTGCCCCTTTAAGATCAGCCTGAATCTACTTCAGAACTCTTTCTTAAAGGGACAGCAGCAGCATTCACACCTCAGAACACCGGAAAGGAAAGAAACGACAAAGAGGGAAATCCTTTATTCAGACGTCCTTTAATGGTGATATTAGCGAGAGAATTTTTGAAGACGTGAATGGAAGTATTAACACTTCTAAGCTTGTCCCTCACTGGTCTATGCAGGAGGCTACTACCTCTCTCTTGTTGTTGAGCTGCAACTTTTAAGTGGTTCTTGAATGCAGTAGCAACAAGGTGGAAACATTTACCCTTTCTCTATTAGCAGAGCTAATAGCTACCCATGTGGCTTCCCTTAATTTCAATGGGAATACAATGGGTGAGAATCAGAGGCCAGATTTTAGTTATTGAGATACCACATATTAGATCTCCCTAGATAGGTAAGATTTGGCCCTTTATGTGCTGAGTAGAGTTGTGAAACCATCTTGATTTGCACTTCGAGAGATTTTTGCCCAAGATATCTTAGGTTTTCACATTTTTTAAAAACATTGGGTCACAGGAGAAATTGAGCACGTGCCATTTGAAAAAAAAGGGGGGTGGAGGGAGGGTTTAAACCTAAAGGGAAGGAAAGGAGAATTGATTCCTTCCCTTGAAATATTTGATGTGCTCCTAAAATTATGTAATGGCACCTAGCTGTTCTGCTGATTGGCGCTGTTGCAATAAAAATTGAGCTCTGCAATCATTCACACTTTTGCCTCAGGTGACATTTTGCCATTTTTGCTATAAACCCGAAAAACTCCCTCTCTAGGAGCAGTGCAAGCACAGTCTGGAGAGCCAGTTTCAGGCTCTCTTCAGAGACCTCTGCCTATCCTGGATAGGGTAGAGTCACAGGAGCCAAATTTTCTACAGTCATCAAGTATCTGGGCCCGAAGATTTTGCCTGTGTCTCCATGTTGGGTGCACAGGACAGGTGAACTGGGTGTGCGGATGCCAGTTCGTAAATCAACATGTACTCACGCAAAATGGATGTGCTGGCAAAGTTTGCAGGTGCAGCTCAGACAGTCTGCTAGAAACTTAGCCCTTTATTTTTGCATTTCCTGCGCACGCAGCAGGCCAGCTCTGGAGAGAGAATCCTGCCTGCACTGGGCTGCGAGATTGAAACAGTGATGGGGGAGGGCGGTTCAGCCAGCCCACAGCCTCCATCCAGACAAGAATGTAGGTTGGGGAATTGCAGGGGGATATGAGCTGGACTATGTGCTCCCTGAGTGACTGCACCATTTGTATCTATTTCTGAAGGCTGGGCTGTTTGCTGACTCTGTCAGAACTGTGATAACGCCATGTGCTGATTCACTCTGGCGTAGTGTTTCCCCAGGGCAAGCGGTGGAGGATAAGCGAGTCAGGGAGGGCAAGGTTAGAACCTTTGCTTTGGTGTGTTGTTGAAATGCGCTGACTGGGTGTGTGCTCTAGGGCTGGGGTGAGCCGCCCGGCATTGCTTTCAACCCCGTGCGTTGCGCTTCAGAGCCAGGGCACTGCTGAGGCTGCTGCAGACGCATCCGGGAACAAGCTGCTCGGGGGTGGTGACCACAGTGCAGGGGAAGGGGACAGAAAAAGCACCACGCTGTAGTATCTCGTGGTAGAGAAGGGACAGGTGTTCATTGTAATGAATATTATTGAGGCTGCTGGAAAAGGCACAGACAGACCCAGGCTCTCTAGCTCCCAGGCCGACTCTCTCAACCTATGCTGCCTAGGTCATTGCTAAGACCTAGCAGTTATGGGCCACAGACTGGCATTACAAAAGTAATTTAAATGTGTCTAACTCGCCTCTTTATTTTAAGTCTAGCATAAGTCCAGGGAGGCTAAAGCAAGTGTCCATTTCAGAACAAGATGATCCTATCCCAGAGCCTCAGATCTTTCAGCTTATGCCCAGGGAGAGAGATGGCCACTTTCTTGGTTCATAGACCAGCTGCAAGAAATCGTATAATAGGCCCTGGTTCGGAAGGTGCTTCAGTCCTTTGCTGAATTGGGGCCGTAACAGGCACGGTGATAAGGGTTCCGAAGCTGGTGTCCAGCAGCAGCTCATGAAGCAAAATGAGAGTCCGAGCCCGAGACCACTTGGATCACCGTCAGGGCTAAGCAAGACTTCCCCATAACGACTAGCCAAGCTGAACGGTTGCCCTCTGCAGCTGTTAGCTTTGCTGACAACATTTGTTTTCTACCAAGAAACGACAGTGCATGGCTGGTTCAAAGATCGCTGGCCTATTTTTGAAATTCCTTCCGCCCCTGTGAAAAATCAGTCTTAGCAAATCTTGAAACACAAAGGAAACCCCCTTCTGTTCAAATACGATTACAGAATGAACAGCGACAGACCTGAAATTCTGTCCCTAGCTCCCCTCCTGCCCAGCTAGTGCATCGCATATACCAGTGGTTCTCAACCAGGGGTCTGGGGGGCCACCAGCAGGTTTCAGGGGGTCTGCCAACCAGGGCTGGCATTAGACTTGTTGGGGCCAAAGGCAGAAAGCGGAAGCCCAACTGCATGGGGCTGAAGCCCAGTGCCCCAAGACCTGCCGCCTAAGCAACTTAGCTTCGTGGGGTCCCCTGTGGCGTGGGGCCCCTGGCACCTGCCCTGCTTGATACCCCCTAGCGCCAGCCCTGGCTTTTATATGCAGAAAAACAGTTGTTGTGGGCCATGGAGTTTTTATAGCATGTTGCGGGGGCCTCAGAAAGAAGAAGGTTGAGAACTCCTGACATGTACAATACAGGAGCCCCTACTGTTGCGTTTCTTCTCACAATCTCACCATTGTTGGTGCAAGATCTTTCTCCTGGGAAGCCCCCTGCTGTCTTGAACAGCCTCTCTGCATCACTCTGTCTCATCGAATCTCGCCACCTCATTTCAAATCTCATCTGTAAACCTCTCCTCTTCCTCCCCTTTGTCTCTGCCTCTTGTGCTTAGGAATGGAATACTTTTGTTCCCTATGCTCTACAGTGGATTTACAACACTGTTTCCTCTCATGTATACTAAAGATGAGCAGGAATCAGAATCTTTTATCCCAATCTAGTGCCCTTTGATGGTTCTGATAACACAGGATCTGGAGCCAAACCACCCCTCATTTGGGCTTTGCAGAAACAAATTCCAGCCCCTATATGCTACCTCTAAGTTACGCCATTGCACCGCCTATGGTCTTGTGGTGCTTAGCTTTGCATGGACTACACTTTGCATGGAAGATGCTATTCGAGTTGTATTAAAATGTATATTGGTAGGAGCGTGTGTACAAGGTGCATGTATTCATGATAGACACTATGCAGGGAAGAACGCAACTGGCCAAGATGCCATCTTTGCAGGTATCTGGTATAACCCGTAGTCAGAATTCGCTAGCTAGTTGTGACAAGAATATTACAGAGCAGCAATAGAGAGTCGAGACCTTCTTATTCCCAATTATCTGAATGTATATTGTGATCCCCTCCACGTGCATTGCTGTTTTACTGTAACTGGACTAACTAACCTCTCTTAAGGAGAAGCCCCATTTAACCAAATGAATTCCCTGTCCCCTAGTCTATTTGGATAAACAGGGTTTTGTTGTTCTTCTTACTAGCTAACTAACTTAAGGTTTTCTGTAGCACTCGTCATGGGGAGCAGTTCAATTGATGTCAATGGGATTATTCACCCAAGTAACATTTTGCAGGATTGGGCCCTTGATTTTTGCCTCGTGGCTAAGGTGTGTCAGTATCTGGGATAACTGCTTACCTTATTGTTTGCCATCTCCTGTGTACAGAAACCCCCTCCCTCCCCCCAATCCCTGCAAAATCTTGGCAGCTTCAAATGAATAGTCTTAGTCAGTCCCTGAGAAAATAGGCAACTGGCTTTCTGACATTCCTGCGGATGGAGCAGGCTGTGCCTGCTATGGTATATATCTGCTGTCACTGCAGCTCCTTCCCAGCAAGGAGCTGAAATCAGCACTCTACCTAATTAGAAACGCTGCAGAAAGGCAGATGAGGGGATTAAACAAATTGAAGAATAAAATCAACAGCACCTGTCTGAGGGAGGGAAATGGAAATTGCTTCCGGACAGGAGCAATTAAGGCAGAGGAGCCAGGAATGATATAGAAACCACCCGTGTGGCAATTGGAAAGCAAGAACGGTCTGTCTTTAACATTTATGCAGGGGAGTGTGTGTGTGTGTGTCTCTCTCTCTCACACACACACAGGGGAGTCTCTCTCTCTCTCTCACACACAATATTTATGGGGGGGGGGGGAGTGTCTGTCTGCATCATCAGGACTATCTCACATTCATGTACATTAGTTTGTCATTTCTGTGCTTGGTCCTCCAAGCTAGGCCTCAGAAGAAGCAGCTTTTTCCAAATCCAGCACAAATATTTTATTTATTTATTTATTTATTCATTCCAATAACACCAAACCAGCCTGTCCTGTAAAATTTGCAGCCTTCGCACCCGAGACACAAAGTGGAAACTGACTAGAACTCTCAGTGACGTGGACTGGTCTGTTTTCATTGCTCCAGCCCTAGAGAATGCGAAAAGAAAAGAAGTGAGAAATCAAAGAGAATTATGACCACATTTCATTTTCAGTTCACCAAGGTGGTGTTAGTTATGTAGATGAGGCCATTTTCTCAATGATATCATTTTTAACCTGTCCCTATCCCTTAATGTCCTCCCACTAGTGGAATCCACCAGTTCAATAGAATTCTGTGGGTGTGAGGAGGAAGAGGCTGTTGCAGTTGTGGGTGTTTGTTGTCTTTTTTAAAGGCTCACGAGAACAAGGAATTAAATAGCTCTGGCATGAGCTAAACCTACTTTAAGGCAGAGATTGCGTAAACTTCCCCCAGCCAGCTCTGCTACTGCAGGGCAGTCTTCCTGACTTGCAGCCTCACCCATCTGTACAGCAGAATGTGCTGTATTGCAGGATTGTTTCCTTTGGCACACAAATGGGGACTAAGCTAGAGAACCGTTGTCTAAACATAGGGCTAGGAACTCCTGAGTTTTAATCCCAGCACTACCACTGACTCGCTCTGTGATCTTGGGTGAGTCACTTGTCTTCTTTGGGCCTCAGGCTCTCCGTCCTGTGAGAAGGGCATAACACAATATTTGCCTACTTCACGGGGGGCTTGGGAGGGTCAATTAATGTTTGTAGAGTGCTTTGGCGATGACCAGGGCTGAGAGCACCCAAACTCGTTTTCACCTATGCCGAGATTTGAACTCAGGTGTTCAGTGCAAAGACAATTATTGCCCCAGCACAGATGCTACCCTGAGATCCTCCCTTTCCCTTGCTGAACATCTCATAACAGTGACCTGTCTGCTTGTCTCTATGACCTTTCCCACTTTCTTCCTTGTTTTGCAGCCTTACTCCTGGACATCATGATTGTTGCAGGATTGCAGAAGCTGGCCAAGCGACGAGGCCCATACGATGTCCACCCCGGCCTCTTGGACTATCTGACCATGGACATCTATGCTTTCCCAGCCGGCCACGCCAGCCGAGCTGCCATGGTGTCCAAATTCTTCCTCAACCACCTGGTTTTAGCCGTCCCACTCCGGATCCTGCTGGTCCTCTGGGCCTTCTGCGTGGGGCTTTCCCGCATCATGATTGGACGGCACCATATCACAGATGTCCTGTCCGGCTTTGTCTTTGGCTACTTGCAGTTCAGGCTGGTGGAGTTGTTGTGGATGTCTTCCAACACGTGTCAGATGATAATATCAATCTGGTGAACACAAGAATCCCTGACAGAAACTAGCAGACACTTTAAGATTCTCTCTCTCATTTTTTTAAAATATAATTCTTCATATTTATTGGGAAAAAAATTAACTTCCATAAGTAGTATTCTTTTTACTGTTGCTCCCCTGCCTGAAAAAAAATGTTTCTTGCAGATGGTTAGGCTTCAGCAATCAAGGGCCAGCCATTACAGTATTTTGGCCACTTTTTAAAATCCCATTTGGATGGTAACCAAACTAAGCAGTAAAGATAACAAAATGAGTTCTCTTTGGATGGTGCACATCTGATGCCCAGGTGTGGTCTCAGAAAACCTGTTATCCCTTTGGGATGCGTTAATTAGCTTCTTGGAGGCAAAACATTCTGGGGCGAAGTTCTACAGCGCTTTTTCTGTCTGCCAGCCCAACGGTTGTGTCTTGTACAGGGCCGGGCACACTGCCGGCACCTCACAGATAATAAATAATCATAAAAGTTCTGCCATGTTTGTTTCTTATCATATATTGGGGGAATCTCCCAAGGGAAAGTAGTGGAAAACCCATCGATTGGGACTTTTAAGTAAAGGCTGAACAATGCCGTGCAGGGAACAGTCCTGCACTGGCCCTTGGGAGACAAAACAGTGGCCCTAATTAGAGCACTTAAACACATGCTTAATTTTGAATGTGTGCTTAAATCTTTTTAACTCCAAAGGAACGTACGCCCGTGCTTGCATCACGTGTTTTGCTAAATAGAAATGAATTTCTGCACATACTGAAAGCTAAACATTTTCTTAAGTAGTTTGCTGAATTAGGCCCTAGATCAGCTATTCAAAATTCTACTCAGCTAGGGTGAATGTGTGTGTGTGTGTGGGGGGGAGGGGTCTTTGTTTTTTGGAAGGACAAATAAAATACACACTTTCCTCATGGTTAAGGGTGGGTGTCTCGATTTTGTGTCTGTTCGTGACAATTTTGAAAGACTGGACTAGATGGGCCCCCATGAGTCTTTTCTGTCTCTTAACTTCTGTGATTTTAGATTTATGCCAATTAATAAAATGTGGTCAGAGGTGATTTTCATGGCAGCTCCAGTCTCAGGTGGAATGCAATCCAGCACATAGGGAGTATGGTGTACTAGCCAGAGTAAGGGATTGGTAGCCTAGAGTTGTCGTTTCTACTCCTGGGCATGGCTTACTTGCTTTGTGACTTGGGCAAGTGACTTCATTACTCCATGCCTCTGTTTCCCCATCTGTAAAATGGGGGTAATGATCTTAGTCTTCCTGGGTTATGAGGCTCAGTTAACTGATGTTTGTGAACGCTTTGAGATTATTGGCTGGCAAGTGCAGCACAAGTGCACAGCATTGTAGTTCTGAGCTATCATCGTGAAAACTGGCCAGTTTATATCAGAATTGACTGTATTTGAAAAATGTGATCCATCTCAGATGCATAATGCGACGACCATATGGGGAAGCCCCAGGTTTTGAAAACTGTCTCCTTCCCCTTCAAAAAAGGGGTCCTGGCATTTGGTGGAGGACCCCACCAGAACATCAGGGTCTCCCATGGTTGGGTGCTGCAGGTTGGGCTTCTGTCTTTCTCCTACTTCTGAGTCCTTGATGGCCCCCACCCCTCATTAAGTCATACAAGCCAGCCAAACCTGGCCCGCATAGTGGTAGCCTGCCGGTGCTGCATTCCCATCTGCTCCTGTGTGTCACTACCTGTGGGGTCTGGATCCCAAAGATATAAGTATCTGCCCACTCCCTCTGACCCGCTTACCAAATGAGAGACCAGACCACTGATTCCGTAGGATCCAGGTAAGCGAGACCATGAACAGTGTAATTTGTGTAGAAACTGCCTGGTGAGACAGAGAAAGCATTTTAGCTAAAGGCTGCTGCAGGTGTTTAACATTTGTTGTTGTGTGATAATTAATATGAAGCACCTATCCCAGGCAGACATCTCCAGCTGGGGAAGACAGCAAAGAGCCTTCAAAGGCATCAACTGAATGCTCTCGCCACGCTGAAATTACAGCAGGCAGAGCGTAGCGAGAGGTGCATTTAAAGATGATTGAATCTTACGGAGCTTCCGCTGTGAGCAGCTCCTAAAGAAGTCTCTTCTGGGAAAGGCCTGTGATTGTAGTGAGTGTGACAGGGAAGGGGAGATGTGAACGCTGAGTCCGGATCCTGTTTCTTTTCCAGGAAAGCAGCACCCGTGTTCTTGGAGAGCACCCAAGTGCTGAAGGGTTGGTCTGTCAGTTGTTTGAGCAGTAGTGGGTTAGGTGTGTATAGTGGGTGGGGAGATAAGGCCGGCTTCTGTTCCCATTGCACTCACTGGCAATACGTCTATTGATTTCTGTGGGAGACATTACCGCACTTTGGAAGAGAGGCTCTGATCTGATGTCTGGTTTTGCTACTGGATGAGAAAGAAGAACCAGTGTTTCCTATGCCTCCCAGGGCTGGAAGGGTCTTTGCAAACACCCACAGGTGCTGATTCATGCACAGAAGTGAGCTGTTGTCTCTCGCCTCTTTTTCTTCCAGGTTTCCCTGCTCTCAAGATGCTTGACCTCCACCTTCAGGGAGAGATTGAGGTGTGGGAGGGAGCACCCCAAGGTGAGTGTATGTAGCCAGCTGTGTTGGATGGAGAATGGATGTCTGAACGGGAAGGGAGCAGTCAATTCCTCTGTCCTGGTTTCCATGAGGAAACCCATCACTTTTAGGGACCTTTTAATCCTAAACCCCAGATTTTCTCACCCCTTTGCTAATGGGCTGGATGCTTCTATAGCTGCACTCCAGGCACTCATTGCTAGGGCCTGAATCTCTTCTCACTTACTCCAGTTTCATGCTGGAGTCTCCCTGCGGGCTTCCGCAGAGCGAGGTTCACAGTGGTATAAGCAGGAGGCATATTAGGCCCCGAGAGCGCAGCGAAGACTTGCTGAGTAACCTCCGTGCCCAGGCTGCTCTCTAGCACCCTCTGGATGGTCGTGAAGTGAGGAGGGGACAGTTAGAGGCCCCAGCTGCCTCTGGGTGGACATTTATTTCCCTGTGAGTGGCTGGCACAGGTTGGCTGGCCCCTCCTGTTGCCCAGGCGGTAAAATGATTTGGGTCATGTGACAGGAAGGCAGCTCAGGCCAGGCCTAGGGCTCTGGACACTCCAGCGAGGATGGGCTGGGCGTGCCAGGCGGGACAAAAGCCTGGGACGCTGCAGCTGGACTGAGGAAGCAGCTGCCGGTGAGTGCTGAGGGGACCGAGGCTGGCTCCGGCAGGAAGCAAGGGACTGTCTGGAGCTCTGAGAAGTGGGTCTGGGGACCCCTGACTCAGGAGGAGAGAACTAGCTGAACTTTGGAACTGGTGCCCAGAGCCAGATGGGTGAAGCCGGTGTGAAGTGCCACATGGCTCGGGAAGCAGGGCTGTGGGCTCCCTGGATTAGGGGGAAGGGCTGGGGCCTGGAGAGCCAACGTGTGTATGGACTAAGTAGACTGGGTCCCCCTCCAGGAGGGCAATGTCAAAAAATGATAGGGCCTGGGTGTAGTTTTTGAGGAGCCTTGTGAGAGATGCAGAGCCATCCCAGGCCACGAGGGGGCGCTCTGGAGGTGACAGTGGTTTACAGTGGTTTGTTTTGGTTTCCCTTAGATCTCCCCCAGTCAACCTAAGCTAAACTGAAATAAACCTGGTTTATATGGAGGCCAGCCCTAAATCAGTTTAGAAGTCACTGTGACTGCCTGGTATGGACACTCTGAAATCTGTTCAAGAGAGTACAAGTTAAATCCGTATCGGGTGCTCTCCCCCAATCTGGGTGCCCATCAATGGTGGGGGTGTTGCACCAATGGAGTGACTTCAGTGCTCAAACTGTGTAGCCAAGGCCTAAAGTCTCTCAGAGAAGCTGAAAACTTCACACACACAACAGCATTAATACTTTGCCAAGCGTCCAGCTGTGACAGGGCTGGGGCACTGCCTTGTCCCTGGTGAGCAAGGGGTTAACGCTGGCTCAGCTTCCCCTTCCCTTGCTCAGTGGGTAGGATGCCTGTGGGAAGGTTAAACTCCACAGCCAGGTGCACAGGACCCTGTTGAGACCCCGGGCTGGGCAGTTCTGTTAGGTCGGTTGGCTTAGCTGTCTTGTTGCTGACGGTTCACCTTGAGGGAAAGCACTCGCTGACGGCATGTATCTTCCACTGACCCCTTGCCCAGCATGGCTCTACCGCGGTACCTAGCCAGCTTTCCTCTCACCTCCCTTCCCCCGGCAGAGTCTGAGTCTTCTCTGCTCTCCCCTCCACCTTCAGCAGATCCTCTCACATGAGTGGCCATGGGCCCTGCAACCCAGGCTCTCATTATAAGGGCACCGATGAAAGTGCCCCTGAGTCCTGGGCCGATGGAGAGAGCGCCCCCCCAAGTGGAATCCCTGCTGCTGACTCTGGGACACGAGTCGCTGCCCCTCCACTATCTGTCTTTAGACTGACAGTGCCATGCTGACACAACAAGGCAGAGGGCACAGAGCACTGGGAGGAAGGGGAATTTGTTCTACTCTGCTCTTTATTTCCTCATTGTCCTGAGCCGCGCAGGGATGCAGGGCCCCCATTGGCCGAGCTGTCATTGGCCGACGACACACTGGGCTGCGTCTGGATTCAGGGACACGTAGAAAATCCATTTGCAGAGGCTAAGTCGGCTCTCGAAGGATGCGATTGTGCCTCTGGGTTAGAAAACAACCAGTGGAGCTATGTGCAGTTCTAGCCTCAGCTGAACGAGAGGATCCTGCCTCTGTCACTATAGCAACAGACCGGGATCGCAGGATACCCGGTGTTCCCTGGTCAGTGTTGCTCAACTTCTGCACCAGGGCTGAGCGGAGCTCCTTGAGCTTGCTTGTCCAATGGCTCTGGCATGAGCTTCAGCGGGCGCCAGGGCAGGTCTCTTCCAGGACAGCCACGCCACTGCAGCCCTTTGGGAGGCAGGTGCCTTTGATCGCCATTATAAATCACTGCAATCTTACAAACGGGCCTTCAGGGCAGGAATGGATGGGTTATTGATTAGCTCCTCAGGGGAGAAGGGAGGGAGGCACGGAATTCACCGACTGACAGAAACGGCTTTGAAGCAGCGTTCTCTGATTGTAGTTTAGAATCGTGTGGGTGGCAGTGGCTGGGAGACCACAATGCTGCAGCCTATAAGATAGAATCCAAGGGGATTTGTTTTAGCTTTAAGCTTTGGTATAAATAATACAGACCTACTTTTATGATGATTGCCGTTTGTGCTAGTGATAAGCCAGGATGGCAGTGGGGTGATGGGATTGGATGGTGTGCACTGCAGTCGCAGAAATTCAGGGCCTGATTTGCCTCTCATCCTGGTATAAATCAGGAATCACTTCACTGAACCCAGTGGAGTTTAAAATGGTGTAAGTGACAGGAGAATCCGTCCCCCGTCCCGCATTTATATTTCATGCACCACAGGCACTTACTTCTTGCTAGCGTCTGATTCCTGCTCACCGCTCAGAACGGAGACACAGGCGTGGGTGTTTTTAAAAGCAGGGCTTTCTAGTCAGGGGCAGAGTGTGAGTTTTGTTGCCTCTCCGAGGTCTCAAAGGGCTGTCAGCAGCATATGGAGCCTTAGGGCCTGGTTCTCCTTACAACCTGTGTCGTCATTCACACCTGTGCAACGTGGGGGTAAAGGCCACCATTCTGGCTTGGTAGCATCTGACACCTGCTGTGCACGGGTGTCAATATCTCTACAAGTGAAGGGCGGTGGAGAATCAGATCCTTCAACTGCTAAATCGTAAGTTCAAATCCAACCTGGGTGCTTAATGTCCACCAGTGAATTGCTGCTATGTGGAAAACAAGTTTGCTGGCCCCAGTCCAGTGTTTGGAGGGCAGGTTCCCCATCACGTCAATCACCCCAACTGGCACCTCGGTGGGGAGTTTGAGCAGAGGCAAAGGGCTGAAGGAGCCTTGGGCACTAAACTCCTACAGGTCATGGTTGATGCCCATGGGTGTAGGAACCTGCCCTGCAGCTGCCCGTGCTCTGTATGGTGGCCCCCAGAACAGGGGGGTTGGCACCTTTCACCAGCACCAAATTCACACACACAACATTTTCAATACATGGGAGGGAGGAAGGTTGGTGAGCCCTGATCCTTGGTTAGAGACAGACTCTGCTCTACAAGACAAGGCCAGGAAGCCAGGCTGCTCTGGGCTCTTCCTGTTTCCTGAGCCATTCTTCATCTGGGTTGAGCAGCAGCAGTGTTTCTTGTGATAAGAGCAGGGGAGGAAAGGGTATGTGTATGTCAGTCAGAGTCACACCCTGAAAGTTGTCCCTCAGAAGCCCAGGAAGGATAACTGAGAACCACCAGCCCACAAGAAGTGGGGACAGGGCTGTAAAAGCTGGGATATACATGAAGTCCCTGTGAGGCTTTCCTTGGCAGAGAGGCCGAGTGGGTTGATGTGCTGCCTCTGTGTGGGGATGGAGAGAGTTGGTGCCAGCTTTGGAGCCGCAGAATCACCTGTGAGATGGAGAGGCTCCATGTACAAAAGGGATCAGAGGGTAGAGGCCGGGCCCTGTGTGAGGTGCCTGCTGGGACTGAAGGACAGAGATCTCTCAATCAGCTGAGGCTTTAATAAAAGGAGATGCGCGTTGGTATCGTGCATCGCATTGTTGTGTGGGCCTGTGGGCCCAGCCCGCATGGAGTAGCCGAGGGCTCTGCAGTAGAAGTTTCCCAACAGACAGCTTTGTGTCTTTGAGGGGGAGGGGGTGCTGCGGGTCCATTCACGCAACACCAACAATCTGGTGACACCCGTGGTGCTACTGTTTAGCCACTTGACCCTGTGGTGCAGCTGCTTGACTTCTTTCCCAGCTAGGAGCCTTCGGCACTGCAGAGTAGCTTGGGGTGGGGGGGACGTAAAAAGCCACACAAGCATGAGGCCTCCAGCTGGAGGCCCTCGCCCCCTTTTCCTCCCACCAGAGGCATGAGGGCTGGGGATAGAATCGCTGCCCTCACTGCAGAGGAGGAGGCGCCCCCCTGCCACCCAACAGTTTGGGGAGCAGTGTTTTCCTGTAGATTCGTCTGTTTCGGGGGGACTGTTCTGGGCGAGCTGCCTGTCAGCTAGAAGGGGCTAGGGCCATGGCTGTGTAACAGTGCAGAACACCTCGTTACGGGTAGTGTCACCCTAGCGTCGCCAGAGAGCCAGAGGGAATGAGTTCCAACTGCAGCCAGGCAGTGCCGGCATCTTCACTGAGCACACACAGCACAACAAATGCCCCAGAGGAGGCAACTGCTTCATGCCGAGCTGCGTGCGTGGGCTGCTCCCTCCGACGCGTTGTGGAGACGAGGAGGATTTCATTTTTATTTTTGGTGTGAGTGATAACATGCCCCCAAGCTTTTAATGCTGATTAAATTCAGCTGCAAAAAGAGGTTTTAATTTATAAAAATGAAGAGCACTGGGTAAGAAGCAAATCTGGATTATAACCTCAGGCATATGGGGGAATCATAGCTGGGCTGTTTGTCTCTATTCCCCTCCCGCACCCCCTAAGCTTGTGTTTTATTTGAACAAGCTGTTTGGTTTATTTTTGGCCTCTGATGATTGGAACTGTGGGGAAGAAAGCGGGAGACACATCCCTTCTCAGTAGGGCTGTGTGGAGTCTCGCCCCTGGTCTGTGCTTTGCTCCCACTGGCCTCTTTCATCATGTGTCCGTTTCTGTTCTCCCCCAAGGCAGAAGAGGAGAGGAGGAGGGACTGGGACCCCCCACACACACACCAAGACCAGAGAAGGGCATGAGATGGTTTGAGTTTGGTGAGGAGAAGGTCAGGTGTGCAGAATGCTGGAGTGAAATGGCTAAAGCTCACCCCTCTGGAGGGGGCAAAGACCCAGCAGGTGGGTGGGGAGAGGAGGGAAGGTCATTTTCCTTTCGCATGTTGTTAGAGCTGGGTGAAGAACAGACTTTTTTGGTTCACTGGCGGTAGTTCTGAAAAACCAGGGAAAAAACTGTTGGCTTGTATGA
Organism: Malaclemys terrapin pileata; assembly: GCF_027887155.1. Taxonomy (NCBI): domain Eukaryota; kingdom Metazoa; phylum Chordata; order Testudines; family Emydidae; genus Malaclemys; species Malaclemys terrapin. Next base: position 10,999,635 of record NC_071521.1, on the reverse strand, counting down.
GCCGTTTCCTTTCGATTTTGAGCGTTGACTCGCGCGTCTCATTCTTCCAAATAAAATTCAAGGCCATTTCAAAATGAAAAGTCCCTTCAAATCAGAAAATCAAAATGTTTCCTTTCGAAATAGTCCGAACAAAATATTTTGATTTATTTGGGTTTTTTTTGGTTACCAAACCAATTTGGCAAAATCAGCCCCAAGTCGTGAAACATTTCGGTGTGGTCAAATCTGCATTGATCGCCGAAAAAAATGTTTAGGTTGAAAAATGTCACCCAGCACTATCTGCAATGGCCACAGAGGCTTGGAGTGAGCGAAGAGCTGGCAGAGCAATGGGGGTCTTGGTACTCAGAAGTGCGGCACACAACCTCCTACCGCAACTGCTTGTGCTGCAGCCAATTGGGCTTTTGTATCTCAACAGTCACAAAACAGCTTCAGACAAGTGAGGGTGCATGTCATGGGGGTATGTGGGGTTTGAGTGTGGCCTGAACACATGTGCCAAGAGTGTGTGGTGTGTATGCATAAATTGCGTGTCTGTGTGGTGTTTGCATGTGTGTGGCATGTATGCATAAGGGGGAGGGGCTTGTTTTGTGTGTGCGTGCGTGTGTGTTCAAATGGCAGACATCTGATTATACTGTTGAACTGGAGTGTAATTCTGCCTCCCACAGAGACGCCATAATCCCATAGAGCTGTTCTGCGGATTTGAGGACTGGGGGGCGGGGGCGGGGTGTTATTAACACTGTTATGCAAGACTTCATTTTGATAGAGCTTAAGGAAAGGCACCTTTCGGTGCCCCTTTCCCCCGCTGTGTTCAGCTGGAGCTGGTCTCTCTCCGCTATGGAAGGACCAGCTGGCAGGAACGCCAGCAGCAGGAGAGCAGCTACACAGGTCTAGTTCTCGGCGGGATGGCCAGCAATTCCCTTAAATGCCTGTCTCCTAGAGGCAATAAGTGATCTTGGAAGAGTCTTTCCTGGAATGCCGCGATGTGGCTCTAGCCTCTTGTGTATTGGATATCCTTGGAAAAATGCTTCCCCTTTATTAACTCAAGAGGAAGTTTCTAACAAATAAGAAATCCATAGACCAGTTTAAACAGCTTTCAGCAGCTCTCTGAGTCTGGAAGAATCTGTCAAGTGTAGCTGTGTTAAACTACTTAAAACTAAAACTACTTAAACTTAAAACTTAATCTACAGGAGTGTGCTAGAACATCTGTTGCAACAATACACATAATCTTTTTCTATGCTCAGAGACTTCTAGCCCACATGGACAATAGTAGTTCATGTGAACTCCAGTTTAGCCTATGTACATAAATTAGGTGGCGATTAAGCCTTTAGTTAGTGGATTGAAAAAAAGATATATCCGCACAGCACATATATCTAAGATGGCACATCCCCTCTCAGAGACTAGACCAGTTACTGACAACTTGGTGGCAGAGGGAGGCTTGAAATAGGAGATAAATGACCCTTTCCCCTGGACACACAGACCACAATAACTTGGTGTTGCTGGACTGTCAGGGTCACCCAAGAGTGAATGCAATAGATAGTCCTTTGTCCTAAGACCTGCTACTTTGTGGGTGTCAGTATGTCTGGGAGTGTGTCTCTATTCTGCACTAGGCCTGCATCCTTGTCTTAGCTTTGAGGGGAACCAGAAAGTCAGGAGAGTGAGCCTTGACTGACGTCTCTGATATTGCGCTTTCATGCTGAAGGACCGGGGAGGTGTTTTTCCTCCCATGCTGACCTTAGTTACCCAGGAGTCCCCCTTTGACACCCTTTGTCAGAGGTAGGGCTGGCCCACGGATATTTCTCATTAGTGCTATAGGGCAATATTAGGGTATGGGGCATTATTTAACTTGGCATTTCCTCAGCTTTCATCTGAGGATTTCGGAGCACTCTATGAACATACTGATTCCCCCTCTCAACACCCCATCTTTTTAAATGGGTGGGAAACTGAGGCACGCCCCTTTCTCCAAGGTGAATCCGTGGCAGAGCTGGCCATAGAACCCAGGTGTCTTGACTCCCTTTTCACTGATCCAGCCATCAGAATACACTTCCCCTCTGCAGGTTTGAGCATGTTAACCTGGCACTTGGTGGGCCTGGGCCCTCTGCTGGATGGGCTCCTGCCATTGGCTGATCAGAACTCCGAGAGATCTTTGTTGCTTCTGAGTTCATTCCCCAGGATGCAGGAATCAAGTCGGATTAAGAATCCCTTAGCTGATCACATTTATTTCATTATTTGAGTGAAATCCCTCGGTAAATACCTTCTTTCCCCGCTCCTATCCCCTTCGTCAGAATAGAAGACAAAGAAGAATGGCTGAATTAGGAGAAGTTAATCACGAGAGTGGCATTAAAATTACCTAGATGCATCATTAACCTCTCCTGTCCCCGCTGCACAGAGCGGGGAAGGAGGCTTGGCTGTTGCTGGGAGATGCTAAACAGGGACAGGATACCAGCAGATTCTGCCTGCCCGCACGGTCCTCCTGCTTAGTGGGAGAGAGACATCCCAGCAATTCACGAGGGATTTCCCAGCAGCCACTAAGTGGAGCTGCAGCTACTTCCTTTGCAGCAGCATTGCAGCAATGAACCTTTCATGGGGGTGGTCTGACAAATTGGCCCACATGCCATAGCAATTAACAGCAAAGGCCGTGGGTTAGGGCAGCCCCTAGGGCCCTCGGCATTCTGACATGTGTCATATGCCCAGGGCCTGAATAGGAGGCGTTTCCATCCAAAGTTGGGAGTCGAATGCAATTAGAAATGTCATTGCCCCTCGATTTACAATAAGGTCTTGGATCTGCCCTGTGCTCTAGAGAGCATGAACACGAAGGCATTGCTAATACACCTGGTGCTTGGACAGGAACCTCCCTATGGACCTTTGAGATATACAGAGTGGCTTGGCTGCGGGTAGGACTGTGTGCCTTCATTGGGGCATTCTCCCCGGGCCACTTCCAGGCCCCTATATGGCACTGGAGTGAGGGAGGGACAGAAATTGCTCCAGTACATCCACTGGTGCACTGGCTTGCAGTTCGTTCCCGAGGGCAGTTTCAGGCATTGGTTTTCACCGGTACAGCCCCTTATGGTTTAGGCCCTGGCTCCCTTAGAGATGTCCCTCTGCATTTGCGCTGAGGTCTGCGGGTGCACCTGAGCTCACAGCCCACACCCAGGCTTCCTCACTGAAAGGCAGGCCCTGTGCTATGCCCAGCAGCTCCCCACCCCAGCCTGCAGCCCGTGAAGGCAAGCTGCCATGCCCTGCATTGAGAGACGCCTGCCCATGAAAGGAGAGTTGGGGTTGGCAGAGACCCTTTCAGGCCTGGGGATTTTTATAGGGGGTTGACTGAGCTATTTAACTGATGGGGTGTTGCTCTGAGATCCTGTTTAGCGAGATTTAGAAGCAATTTCAGATTAGATGCCCTGATTCACAGAAACTCCCTTGTTCCTCCGGACACCCCCCCCCACACACCCTTCCACACACACAGACAGCACTTGATGGGGGGAGCAGACATGGAGAAACTCCCTCTTTTCATCCTGTTTATCCTCTTCATTAGGTCCTAGTCTGCATTCCTTGCACAACCAAAGAGCCCACTGAAATCAGCAGTGGACAAGGGCTGCAGGGTCAGACCCACAGAGATTAAATCAAATAAAATTGCGGGGAAGAGAAGCTGACATCATTGCAAATAGATGATGGCCGTAAACTAAACGTTCCCCTTGAGACACGGGTGCACTGTCCTTGCTCTGCCTCCACATCCCTGCCTGGCAGAGCAACAGTGAAAGCCTTTCCCTTGACAGTTTGTTTAGGAATTAGCTTCATGCACATCTGGCTGCAGAGGTCAGTTGCAAAGAGACGTGATCCGGTTAGTGCTGATTCCCCAGCCTTGCTGAGATTTTGACCTTGAAGCTCCCAGGCTTGTTATTTTTAAAAGGGGTTTTGCTGTGTGTGTTTTTGTTTTAACTCGATTGCTAAAGACATACAACAGCAGCACATTACCACGTCGGTTTTGTGTCCGGCACACATGGGGGGGTTACATAAAGCAGATTAATGGGATAGCAGGAACAGAAAGAAATACATGGGACCATGTGAGGAGAGCTGCTTAGGAAGGGATGTGGCAGGAGGAGCTGTCAGGTACCAGATCAAAAATAAGGCTGGTCTGATGGTTTGGATGATCTGAGTTGAGCCAGCGCAGTTCCTGGAAGTATTCAGCTACTGCTCTGTATTCCTTGTTTCAGAATGTTTCATATATTCTTTTGTCTTGCTCCTAAATCAGTGTGAGGTCATGTGTGCGTAGCTGATTTCTCTAAGGCCCTGTTCAGAGCTGAATCAGAACCAGGCTAGATGTGAACAGAGAATTTCAGACTGCAGGGACTTCGGCCCAGGAGCATCGAATAGTTCGTTTATTATATACACCTCTACCCCGATATAACGCAATCCGTTAGAACACGAATTTGGATATAACGCGGTAAAGCAGCGCTCCGGGGGGGCGGGGCTGCGCGCTCTGGCAGATCAAAGCAAGTTCGCTATAACGCGGTTTCACCCATAATGCGGTAAGATTTTTTGGCGCCCGAGGACAGCGTTCTATCGGGGTAGAGGCATACTTCAAAAAAGAGAAATAATATGAACGCTTCCATTTGCAACTTCCCTGAGTTTGGTTGGTGGGTGGGGGCAGAATGGGAGGCACAAGCTAGAGAGCGGGCAGGGGAACTTTATATTTTGGATACTGGTGACCCAATCTTTCTACCTCCTATTTCCGCCCTCCCGCTACAACAAGTCACTACAATATGTCTGCCACTCAGAGAGCTCAGCAGCTGTCACCTGGGGTGGTGCCTCTCTACCGCTTTGGGAAGGCACGGCTGGAGCCTGACCCAGAAGTCTCTAGATCAGAAGAGTAATTCGGAGGGGAAAGATTTGTACGGTTCCCAAGATTTCCGGTGTTTGTTTGGGTTTTTTCAGTCTCCTGCAACAACAACGGCAGCCGCTCAGCTTCCTTTCTAGATAACCTTCTTCCTGTTACCCAGCATGCTTATTATCTGCTACAGACAGACTGGCAAGAGTCACCGGAAACCTGATACCTTATCTCTACCTTCAAGGAGCATGTTTAGGAGTTGGAATGTGTTGCAATGGTAATTGACTGTATAAATACAAGTGATATATAGGGACATGAGGCTACTCCTTTGAGAGAGACAGCACCTGCTAGACAGGAACCAGGCTATAGGCACCGGGCTTGTGCCTGCAAAAAAAACCCTCTTTTTACATTTAAAATGTGAGTCAGAAAAGCCGTGGCTCGGGCTCAGCCGCTGATTGGGGGTTGGGAGTCGTGGGTTCTACTCCCAGCTCTGCCACGGCCTTGCTGGGTTGTTAGCCAAGTCATGACCCCTTTGGGCCTGGGTTTCCCCCTCTGCGGGAAAGGGCTCACCCTACATACCTGCCTTGCAAAGAATGTTAGGAGGATGAATCAGTTTGTTTGTGTGGGGGTTTGCCACAAAATGTCCGGAGTCCTTACTTTTTAGTCTGGGCTTGGATTTAGAACCAGGTAATAGGCAAACACAACAATAGGAGTAAATAGGATTTGCAAGTAATAGACTAATTGCAATGAATGGACTCAGCAGTGAAGACAAGCTGAGAGCGCTGAACCAGAACTGATGAGTGACGGGAGTCAAGCAGTGCTGCGGCACTTCACTCATTTCCCTCTCGGTAAGTTACAGACATGCGTGTAGCAATCGCAGTAACCCTGTCTTGGTGGTGATGAAAGAGGAGGGAACAGAACAAGCCAGCTTGGCAGGGGAATGAGGGTAACAGCTGCTGGAGAGGGGCGGGGGTGTGGGTGTCTATTTTGGGCCAGTTCTGGTTGGGGAAAATAGACGAGGCACTTGTGAAATGTCGGCTCTTGGGGCCAGCCTTGAGGAGGAGCCTGATAAATAATCAGCACTTCCACTTGCCTGCAATTTAGGGAGCTGGGGCAGGGGCAGAGACGTAGCCGGGTGAGCCTGGATGCCAGGCAGGGTAATTCCCAATGGTCGAGGGAGCAAGAAGCCCTTTTGCCCTGGTCACTTTCTAGGGCCGTCATTCAGTTGAGCTGCCCAGCTGCAGCTGTTAGGACTGCATTGTCTCTGACCGTACCTGGACCAACTAGTAAGGGGACCTGGACATTGACTGTAACGGTGCTGTCTGACTGTACCTGCTACTGCGTCCCTACCTGTACTAGTAAGTCACCCTGCCTACATTTGCAATATATCAGCACTTGAGACTTCCACCATACTGACTCTAGACTAAGGCCCAGATCTTCAAAGGTCTTTAGGCTCTTAACTTTCACTGGGAGATTAAATGCCTTTGAGGATCTGGATATGTGTCTAGAACTGCTCTTCTGCCTATACTTGCACTCTCGCTGTCGTTGCCAGAGTAACGGTACCTTGAAAAGACACTGCTACTACTGATGACTGGCTCTGCAAAATAATCTATTCCACGGCATTGACAGTACATAGGAATTGCCAAACCAGATCGACTCCGGCTCATATAGTTCAGTAACGTGTCTCTGACAGTGGCCAGCACCAGCAGCTTCAGAGGGAGGTGCAAGAAACCTTGCAGTAAACTGATAGGGGATAATCTACCGCACATGAAGGTCTCATCCTACTGCCTAACAGGGACTGTTTTAAACCCTGAAGCTTGAGGCTTTTTATCTTTTCCAACACTCTTGTTTTGCATTAACAATTAAAACCGTGGATATTCCTGCTATCTCTATGAACATCTAAACCATCTCTGAATCATGCTAAATTCTTGGCCTCAGTGACATCTTGTGGCAATGAGTTCCACAGTCTAATTACATGAGTACTAGACTCCTGACCACTTCTGATGGTGTGTGTGTCACCACAGGGGGATTATGGTCATATGGACCAGGCCTGACAGCTGCTAACACAAACACCTAAAGCCAGCAGCACTTATTTCTGCCCGCCGCTGTAATCTGATCACTCCTGGGATGGGGTTGGAGGATGAAGGTGTTGAGTAGGGGCTAGCTGCCACCAATGATCTCGACCTTGTTGACAGCCTCAGTGGAGTCTAATGATTGAATGGGCCATGGAGGCTGAATTCCTCTTTCCCCCGGAAGAAGATAGAAGCACATTGGCAGGGCAGTGTGCCATACATTGATACCTGTGGATAAAGAGAA